>NW_004567109.1:15636916-15683832 GCF_000260355.1 Condylura cristata | reverse complement strand
AAGGCAAGGTGTGTGGCTGGTAATGGAAAAATGGTATACGGCCTGTGAAACGGGTAGAGCTATCAGGGGGCATCACATTCCCAAGTGGGTGTATCTTGGCCTTGTCACTATCACTGCCCTTCAGTAGCAATCTTTCAAATAGATTTTAATATTTTGCCCAGTTAGGACAGACTACCTTTTTTTTAAAGTACAAGTTTTACAGATACTATAGTGATGAGATAGGGGGTGAGCCCAGACTTTGAATTCAAATCCTAGTTATGCCGCTTACTATTATAATTTTGTTACTTTAGGCTAATTATTTAATCCCTTTTAGTTTCCACACTGCTAAAAATGAATATAAGAGTGACTTCTTTGCATTAACTTCATGAAGCACAAATATTTGCTATAAAGTCATCATACCAGTGCTCCACACACTGTATAAGTTACATTCTTCTTAATATATCTTCATGAGAACTTTTCAGAGGTTATTTCCCCAGTTGACTTCCTTACATTCCTTTTCTGGATCATTTGAAAACATCTTAAAAGTTGGTCCAACATATATGAAGACTTATTCATGCTAACTAATATCCCCAACATCCTACATCTGTTTTTGTTTTCTCAATGACCAGCATTACTTCATTCCCATTTTTCCAACTAAAGCTTTCGTTGTTTTTTTTTTTTAAGTAAAAAGGAACATCAAAAAACCCAAGTTGAAAAAATTAAAGAGCACTCTCTTTTAACAGAAGTTAAACAGTGTGAGGACAAAAGTTACAGTAAGTTTTAAGAATCAATAGTTTTTGGTGGTTATCCTAAAAAATGATCTTTTCCTAAGGTGAACGCCACAGTGAGTACTCGGTATGGCCAGAAAAGCAAAAAATAGCTTGCATTTTCATACCTTATTCAGTACTGTGGATTTACAGCTAGAAGAAGACTGTGATGACAAATTAACTAGTGATTACAGGTCACAGGTAACTGTGATTGTGCTTTTACACATCATTTAATCTTCTCAACTCACCATTCTACTTTACAACCATATCTGAGGTTCAGAAAGGGTCAGAATTTCAAGCCCAACCCAACATCTTTAAGTTCTAATGTTTATTTTATTCTCATGCATTTAATTTGAACTGATTAAGATTTGGAAAAATAGAAATTGGACCACCAAGTCAACGTTTACCATTTAGTTTTACATCCTTAAATCTGTACGTTCTTGTTTTCAGAATCAAACACTTGGTGTTTGCTATATACAAAACAATATGAAAAGTATAGATGAAAAACATTCCTTGCCCTCAAATGGTTTACAAGAACAATGAACAATAATGTTCAAACAATCAGAAGGTGTTACAGAACAGGGAAACACGGAGTTAAAAATCTAAATAATTATCTAATGTTCTTATTCTCGACCACCACGTGCTCTGTTTATTGTGCTTAGAAGTAAAGATCTTTTCCCAATACTGGGAGGTAGAGAACAAAAGAGGGAAATCATATTTTCTAAAGAATCTGTCCATTTCAGCAACCTTTGTGGAGGAGTCTGTGAATTTTTGCTTGCTTAGTAAGATTTCGGTATCGTAAAGAAAAGCTTACTAAAGCAGCGCTGTAATTTTAAGTAGAGGCAAAACAGATGGCTTTAGGGTGAAATCAAAGCGACGGTGATGGGACAATGCCGAGCAGTAAAGGAGGGCTGGCCTATAGAGAACAAAGACTACTTTCCCTATCTATTTCCTCACGGAAGCAGAAAAGAAAAAAAGCCAAAAAGACCAAGCCTTTCGGGTAAAAACATCGTGCAACGTCTCTCAACCTGTCCATTTCGTAAGGGAAATGTAGTGCAAGCCACCCTTTCAGTCTACCGTTCCATTTCACTGTCACCATCACCTTGAGAGATGGTGAACACGCGCTGTACAATACGGCGGTCCAACTTGCCGGCTTTGGAGCAATTGTTTTATGGGCCGTCGTCGGAAATCGGATTCGGAAAAGCTGAAGCTCCCATTACTACAGGTTGCTCCTGCCTCGGAACAACTTAAGCTCCAGTTACCGCTGAGACGGCCCGGGCCCGGCAACCGCGGCGCGCTGGACAGGGCACTCAGGCTCACCCCATCTCACCTCGGCCCTCCCCCCTTCCCACGATCCCTCTCCGTTCAGCCAGCCTTCGCCTCCTACACCCTCGAGAGAGGCGCCTACCTCCACCGGCGACCCAAAAGGCATTCTCTTCGGGGGAGGGTTCTTTCTGGAAGAATCTGAGCACTCAGCGGGGCAGCTAGCGGCCAGAGGGGAGAGGGGAGAGGGGGGAGGGAAAAGTGCCGGCAAGGGGGCGGGGAGCTCAGCACCATCCATCAAGATCTTTGTACTAAGAGATCTGCAAGTCGCCTTTGGGCCTCCACTGCAGCCTGGAAATTCTCCCTCGCACCCTGCGCCGGGATGGGAATGTGGAAGCTAGGCTCCCGAAGATGAGGGTGAGAGGAGGAGGAGCGGGTGATCGCCCCGGTCCCTAGGGGGCGGGAAACCAGAGGAACAAAGCTGCAGCCACGCATGCCCCCGGGTGGCCGGGAGACCCAGAGGGACCCGGGAGGCCGGCTTACCTGCCGTCAGCAACTGCATGGCGTGAGTGAAGGACGGGTCGAGAGAATCCTTCTCGGCCATGAGTTCGGGCAGGTACTTGTTCTCCGGCTCCATCTTAACGGAGGCAGTGGCTGAGGGGGGCAGTAGCGGGGTCGGTGCCGGGCCGCCCACTGTCGCGTCGGGACCCGTGGCCGAAGGCGGCAGCAGCGGTGGCGGCTGCGTCGCGGGCGAGGCCCGGGCGCCCCCCCGGGGCCCTCCTCCGCCTCCCCGAGACCGGTGAGGCAGCGGTGGCTGCCGAGACGGCGCCTGACGCACTGAGGGGTGGGCACCCGAGGGGTCCATGGTGCCGCTGCGGCCCGAGGACCGGCTCATGCGCGCGGCGGGGTCGTCCCGGCGCTGCATTAGGGAGGTGGTGCGATCGAAGGATCGAGGAGGCGACGCGGCAGCGGCAGAGGCCCGAGCGGCGGTTAACGGGGGTGGGAGAGAGGGAGCGACGGCGACCGAAGCCGACCCAAGCGACCCAGCGAAAGAGAGCACCGGAAATGAGACGGCGCGCGTGCGCAGCCACCACCGGCACCGCCCTTGGGTCTCTCCGCGGAGAACAAAGTCCCCAATCCGGCGACCGCGCTTGCGCACATTCGACTCCGTACTCGACTTTTCCCTCCGAGCCCGCCAGGCCAGAGCTTTGTGCGCATGCGCAAGAGGCCGCGGGCTTCGTTCGTTTTCTTTTCCACGTGACTCGGCGCTAGCGGGACACGTGTCTCCTCCTCCTCTGGCCCAGTGCGCGAGGGGGCGGGGGCTGTGGAATGTCTTTGTCTGCGCGCGGGCGCGCGGGCTGTGGGGCGGGGGACTTGTTACTCGCGGGTCACGCCCCCTCCAACGGTTGTGCGGCGGGGGATTAGGTTCCGCGCGGAACAAGGGGCGGCAGGGGTGAAGGCGCGGAAATGGAAAACCTGCTTGGGGGACGCGGGAGGGGAAGAAGAGAGAATTGAGATCGTCGGAACAGGAAGAGAGGGAGACAGGCATAGGGAAGAGGAGGGACGAATGAGGGAGGACTGAGGAGTCTGACGTCGGGCTGAGAGGTGGAGAAGAGAGGAAGCTTGGAGTGAGGAAGGAGGGTCAGCGGGAAGACTGAAGGCTATTGGAGGACTTGAACGAGGGGCAGTTCAGATTGGAGACTTGGAATCTAGCAAGCAAAGGAGCCCCACACCGGAGCAGGAACCCAAGAAGTCGTATCCTGGGGTTTCCAGAATAGTAAGCTCTGAAACGTTAGCGGTTTCTTGATTAGAAGCCGTCTTGTAAGAAGAAGCATTTTAACGCGTTACACATAGTACTGTTTTCTGCTAACGTTTCTTCCGCAAAACAGTTGGGTGGAGACCAGGTCCTTAAATACTGATGTGAGTACGATTCCTTCTGCCACCGTTGGGCCTTTCACAATGGACCGTTCGAGCCTTGCTCAAAACCACAGATCCCTTCCACAGCTCTCAAGACCACCCCGGCATTGTCCTCATCCTGGGCTCTAAATGCAAATGAAGCCTGGGTCCTCATCCTGCACTCTAAATGCAAATGAAGCCTAGGTCACTCGCCTATAAAGTCTTAAAAACCTGGTGCCTTCGCTAACCTTTTCTTCCTTCTACAGAGTTTTTGCACTTCCATCCCTTTTCCGTTTGGGTCAGTACCTCTTATAAGCCCACAATTTGCAGAAACATTTCTGGAAATACCTTTTGGGTGCCTGGAAACTCGATTTTTGGACCTGAAATTTATAATCCGTCAACTAGGGAACATTAGGGCTGGCTAGAGGGCGGGGGGAGTCTTCCCCAGAAATAAAAATAAATATCGCCATAAATGATCACATGTCCATATATCTCCAATGTCTGATGAGTACTTTGAGGTCACATGGGTCATTTATAGTCGAAAAGAAAGGGAAAAATGTTTTTTGATTAATTATAATGAAGAATATGATGTGACAAGTGCCAAAAGATAAGTGAATATAAAGTGGAATTGGAGTTAAAGGCAGAAGATAGATACTGGCCAGGGAAGGATAAGTTCCAGGCAAAGGAGAGAGTGAATAAATGAACAAGGATAAGAATGTCAGAGAAATGTTTAAGGAATGGGAGCAATCCAGTTACAAACTGAAGAAATACGTGAGTTGAAAGCAAATGCATGAAGGAGGGGCAAGGGGCAAGTCGGATTTATAACTCCCTTGCAACTCATTTCTGCTGCTGTCCTTGAAAATCCTGCTGGTGGTGGTGTTACAGATGGCTAAAGTGTCCTTGCCTTGTAATGAGATGCCCAGATATAGGTACCTTCAACTGAGCTAATCAAACTGTGATAAAGAAATGTCTGAGAAGGAGCTGGGTAGTGGTATCTATGGGTTTCTCTTCTAGAGTCAGCAGTTTTTCTGGGTAACTGTCAAACCTTTACTTACTTTCTCTGAGGGTGGGGTTAGGAGGAGGCTTGGACTCTCCTCTTCCTGGTGAGAGAAACAAAAGGTAATGGGGAGGCTCTGGGTTGTGAGTCGCCCACTGAGTAAGTATAGGACAGCCTTCTTTCTGTTGTGTGTGAGTGTATTGGAGGGTGCGGGGAGATTTTCCCAGAGGCAGGGAGAGCAGTTTCTGTTCTGAAAACTTAGATCTGGGGTTCATTTTGTATTGTCCACAGTATGCTGCCCCAGGTTCACCTGAAGATTTTAACAACATGGAGGCAGACATATTCAAACCTCTCAGTGCCTTGTCCTTGCTGTGTGTCATTAAGAAAATTACAGCCTAGGAACTCCCTGATGGTGCAAGGGTTTAAATCTCAGCACTGTCCAGCTATCTTCACCACAGTAGAGATCCTGGATCCTGGGTAGGGAGCTGACCCACATGGTGCAGCAGACCTCTCCTGTCTCACCTGCTGCTCCCCTCAGCAGTGTACTTTTTCAGTCAGTCTGCCTGTTCTACTCCCCACTCTGTTTCTGGTGAATCCTCTCACTCCCCCGCCCTCCAAACTCTGGCCTGTACTCCAGCCCCAGTGTGCATAAAATAAATAAATCTTTTTTTTAAAAAAAAGAAAAGAAAATCAGAGCCTATCTTAGCCTTAGTTTACTCCTCTATGAAGTGGAAGCAATGACATTAACCTTGAAGAATTGTTGTGAACATTAACAAATAAAATATAAACTTACTGATAGTTTTTTTTAAAGATTTTATTTATTTAATTTATTTATGCATACAAGAGCTGGAGTGTAGGCCAGAGATGGTACAAGGATTGACCAGAAACAGTGGGGAGCAGAACAGGCAAATTGACTGAAATACACTGCTGAGGGGAGCAGAGGGCAAGATGGGAAAAGTCTTCTGCACCATGTGGGTCAACTTCCTGGCTGGGGATTGAACTTGTGCTGCAGTGGCTGTGGTTAGCTTCATAGTGCTGTGCTTTAACTCCTTATGCCACTAGGGAGGGCCAACTTTTCTGAATTCTTGACTTACGTTAAGGTGTAGATTCCTTACAAGGTATCTGTGAGGTAGGTGTCTTTAGTCATTTTATAGCTGAAAGGGAAGTTAAGACCTGTAACCAAAGTGACACAACTACTAAGTGACAGAGCCAGGGCTGGGACTTAGCAGAACAGCTCTGGCATATCTGCTCTTAACACACCACACATCCTCTCCCCAGAGACAGTGGGGAGCAGAACAGGCAAATTGACTGAAATACACTGCTCACCTCAGCAGGTGAAAAAGGAGAGATTTGCTGCACCATGTGGGTTAACTCCCTGGCCAGGGATGGAACTAGTGCTGCAGTGGCTGTAGCTTGCTTCATAGTGCTGATAGTTAACCCCTTGTGCTACCAGGGAGCCCCCACTCCCCACCAACAGCAGGGTTTGTAAGCAGAAGTAATAATTATTATGATGCCATTTAGTGTCTAATGAAGATTTTGGGGTGCTTATATGTTGGTTGTGGATCTGAAAAGCCTGTTCTCTAACCTGTCTCGTTTTCATAACTCTAGCTAAACTTTGTTTTGGAGGAGGTTCAAAAAGATTTAAGTTTCTCCTACTTTTCCCTCCCAAATCCAGCTACTATGGTGTAGGATACAGTTCAATGGGAAGCGTAGTCATTCTGGTGAAGTGAGCTCCAAATACTGGCCCTTCCCCTTCCCTGCTGATTGAACATTACTTAACCTTTCTCAGCCTCTATTCCCTCCTCCTTGATAAAACCAGAGTGATAACAGTATGTCCCTCAGGGCTGTTGGGATTAAAAGGGATAGAATCTGTAAAGGAATCAGGATAAGGGCTAGTGATTAGCAGGTGCTTAAGCAAAAGTAGCCATTGTTATTACTGTGCACATTTATTGAGTACCTTATTGCAGATGTTTACTTTCATCCAAGTCCCTAACAGAGGGACTTTAACTGATGATAACAGTTTGGTTGTAGCTAGTTGACATGTGTGATCTCTGCTAATAGCTGATCCACCAGCCTCATCTGTCTCCAGGCTTCAAAATCTGCTGGGGGGGGGGGGTAGGAAGAAGGCTCCAACCCAGGACAGGAGATTTCTTTTCCAAGAGTGTGGTTCATCTGTTCAATTTTTAACACCTAATTGGTGCCAAATATGTGGAGGATGGAGAAGGAAATGGGGGCGGAGAGGCAGTATTAAAAAATTCTAAGATTTTTTTTTAAACTACAAAAATATATGTTCCTAGTTTTAATAAAAATGCAAGCATAAGGTAGTAATGGGTAAAGTGAGAAGTAAAGTTTATTCCAAAGCCTATTAATTCGCCTGAGTGACCTCCAAAGATACCCATTATTAAGTAGTTGTTACTTATGCAGTCTTTTAGATGTTTTTAATCATGCATCTGTATTCAGGTCTATTTTTGATTTGACATGTGTTTGTTTTAGATATTAATTGCAGCAAATATACAGTTTTGACATTTTTTAAAGGAATTATTTATTTATGCATACAGAACTGGAGTACAGGCCAGCGATGTGGGGCATTGAGAGGATTCACCAGAGACAGAGTGGGGAGCAGAACAGGCAGACAGACGAACAGCCGGCATGTCAGGAGAGGTCTGCCGCGCCCTGTAGATCACCTCCAGGGCAGGGATCGAACTCATGCTGAAGTGGCTTTAGATTCTTAGTGCTGTGCTTTAATGCGCCACCAGGGAGGGTCCATTGACTTTTGTTTTAACTTGTTTTTAAATGAAACATTCTGGTTACCTTTCTTTCTTAGTTTATGTAAGTCCATTTCATTTTCACATGGCTGCATCATATTTTATTGAACGCTTTCTTATAGATTTACTTTTATTTATTTTTGCATACAACAACAGATGTAGTCCAGAGGTGTGGGGCTGAGAGGATTCACCAGAGACAGAGTTGGTGGTATTACAGGGGGATCCACTGAAACACACTCCTGAGGGGAACAACCAGTGGGACAGGAGAGGCCTGCTATGTCATTTGGGTTAACTCCCTGGCCAGGGATCGAACTCAGGCCATAGTGGTGGTGACAGTGCTGAGAATGAATCCCTAGGCCATCAGGGAGGCCCTATTCTGTGTCTCAGTGCTCAAGTAAGAAAACAGAATGTCCATAGGGATCAGCAAGAGGATGTCAGCAGTGATCTAGAATAGAGAAAGAAACTAGTGGCGCACAGGCCATATTTGGTGCACATATTTTAGTTAGCTCGCTAATTTGAAAATTGGTCTAGTTGCCAATATGTAAACATTAGGACATTTCTCAGTACAAAATATTCTAGATTTCATTGTTTTTCTTGAAATGTCAGATATGCTAGGAAGCCCTACTTTCATACTCCTCCAAGCAATAATTAAGTTCTGTCTTTAGAGAGCACCACCTTCTGGGCCTCTCTAGTGGCACAAGGAGTTAAGACTCAGCACTATCAAACTATCTGCAGCCACTATAGCACAGAGTTGGATCCCTGGCCAGGGAGGAGACCCACATACCGCAGCAGACCTCTCCTGTTTTGCCCACTGTGCCCCCCAGAAGTGTATTTCATTAAATCTGCCTGTTCTGCTTCTCACCTCTGTCAGATGCTGGTGAGTCCTCTCATCTCCACACCTCTGGCCTGAACACCCAGCTGTTGTGTGCATAAATAAATCTTTTTTAAAAAATAGAGGGCACCATTTCTGTCTTCACTGGCATTTTGTTTACAAGTCTGACTAAGGTTTTAACTTAGTGACCCTTTTCTAGAGGTATCATTCTGGTAAGGAAATGGGAGAAGAGACTGGAGCAAGGTGGGGAAGGCCAGTGGTAGACAGAGAAACCCAGGAAAAGGCATTCTCATTCACAGTGGAAATCTTTAGGCCCAAGAGACACTGCATCTGTAGTCAATCTGTCAGGCTTGGGTGGAAGGAGGGAATAATTAGAAACTTAAGTTCCCCCCAACCCCTGCCACCATCAGAAACTCTGGTCTAAAGGGAAGATAAAAACCAAACAAGAAATACACAGTAATCCTGGCTGATCTGAGAGTAAATGAGTGGAATTAAATTTTTTTAAAAACTGAAATTTTGGCAAGGTAAATTCTGGGTCAGTTTGGAGACAAAGGATGGATAAAACCAAGGTCCTTACAGTAGAGAAATTTGACAATCATATGGGATAGGAGAGGAAAATATTTAAATAATATACAAGATAATAAAATTGAGAAGCAGTCATTCAACATATGTATGCTGAGCACATACCGTGTTAGATGCTGGGATATTGTCTTGAAGAAGACAGACATAGCCTCTACCTCATAAAGCTTATTATACCCAAGTGGTTTGGCAAATCAGAGGATGATAGAATTAATTTAGAAGGTGGTTTACATGATTATGGGAGTTCTAGAAGGCAAACATTTGAGATGGGCCTGGAAGGAAGAATAAAATTTTGTTAGGATTTGTGTTGGCTCAGAGAAAGTCCATTTTAGTTAGAAGAACCAGAACAGCTAGTGAGAATATGAGGTGTTTGAGGAATAGCAAAGCATTGAGTTGGAGTAGTTTTTGTAGAAAAAAAGCAAACTGTTTAGACCCTAACTTGACTTCTAAGCCAAATACCATTAAGCTGTTTGTAGAAACTGAATCCTCTAAAATGGAACTGTTTCAAAGATAACTAAAACAGAAACCAGTCCAAGTGAAAACCCCGTTGTCTCAGTATATAAAGTTTCACTGTACAAGGAGGTAATCATTTTAAAACAACATGACAATACAGAACTTACAAGTTACTGCAGGGAAGAGGGACATTGGAAATACAATTGTCCCAGATTACAGGTAAGCAGGAGATGAAATGATGACAGGAGGCAAGGAAAAAGGCCGCTGGCACTTCAACGTGATGATTCACACGGGTCACAGGAGGGAATATAGACAGAATGCACGGGATCCAGAACCGAGGAGGGAGGAATGGAGACAGATGATGGCACAGAGCAGAGGCTCAGACGAAGCTAGGAGCGAATGCGGACTGGATAGAAGGAATCAAGAGGCAACTACTGAGGAGAGGAGATAAGTCATAGTACACAGGAGAGATTCAGATGAAGAATAGGGGGGCCCAGGGGTTCCACTAGATCTAAAAAGGTCCATTAAAATAACCCCCTTGTGAACTCATTGAAGACCTGAGATACTTATTTAAGAAAAAAACCCAAAATTTAAATGGTAGTAACTTTCTTTTTTGTCCTCGTGGCTGGTGGCTGGTCACTTGGCTCTTGATCAGTGTGCTATTGGGGTTCCAGATAGGATACTGGTAGGATGCATTAGTTAACTTGTATCTCTCTCTCTCTTCCTGTGGGTTGTTTCTTCCGTTTTTTTTCCCCTTGTAAGTAAACCCATTATTGACCTTTTTGTGTGTGTCTATAATGCTGTTGAAGCTTAAGTGTATAGGTGAGGACTCACAGACAGGCAACGCTATTCACATTGGGTTGCCCTGTAACACTGTGAAGCTATCTGAAGCCTCTACAACATGAGTTCGAATCCCAGTCAGGGAGGTGACCCAAATGGCATAGCAGATCTTTCCTTACCCACCCACTTCTTCTCTCAGCAGTATATTTCAGTATATCTGCCTGTTCTGCTTCCCACTCTGGTGAATTGTCTCACTGCCCCTTCACGTCTGGCCTGTACCCCAACTCTGTGTGCATAAATAAATCTTTTTAAAAGGGAGAAAAAAAGAAGTGGCTTTAAAAAACATAGTGGGCTCTCCCTGGAGGTACAGTGGGTTAAAGCACAGCACTAACAAGCTAAAGCCACTTTAGCATGAGTTCAATCCCCCCCCCCCCGGGAGGTGATCCGCATGGTGTAGCAGACCTCTCCTGACCCACCCACTGCCCCCCTTAGCAGTGTACTTCATTGATCTACCTGCTCTGCTCCCCACTCTGTCTCTGGTGATGCCTTTCACCGCCCCTGCACTTCTGGCCTGTACCCCAGTTCTGTATACATAAATAAATAAATCTTTAAAAAAAAACATAGAAAGATGGGAGATGAAAGTTGTCATTCTTGTTAAACATTTATTAAAATTTACTATGTGCAAATTAGGTGTGGGGAATATCAAAATGAATGTCCCAGTGTAGGATGTATACACATTAGGAGAGGTGCTCTGTTGTAGAGCATCAAAATGCTGTGGAACAGCTTCAAAGTTTACTGGTTTATTTCATAACTTAAATTCCCCTGCTCAAGAAATGGCCATTTTGGGGTATGTAAAATCTAAGAGAGATGATTATTTTAAAAAGAATACTTTCATATTTTATCTTAGCATAGGATATTAATTCCCAACACAACAGAAAAGATCTGGAGTGATACCCACCAAAGTGCTCACCGTTGTTACCTTTGAGAAATGGAGATAAAAGAAAAAAGTTCGGGCCCTCCCTGGTGGCGCAGCGGGTTAAAGCACTGCACTGAGAAGCTAAAGCCACTTCCGCATGAGTTCGATCCCCGCCTGCCCGGAAGGCGACCACATGGCGTGGCAGACCTCTCCTGACCCGCCCACTGCTCCCCTCAGCAGTGTACTTCGTTGATCTGCCTGTTCTGCTCCCCACTCTGTCTCTGGTGAAGTCTCTCACTGCCCCTGAGTCTCTGGCCTGTACCCCAGTTCTGTATGTACAAATAAATAAATCTTTAAAAAAAAAAAAAAGAACAAAGTTCATCATTACTTTTTACCTTTTGGTAGCATTTCACTAAATTTTTCTAATTAAAAAAAATTGGTAAGCACTCTGCAATTAAATATGTAGTATAAACATGAGAAAGAAAGGAAATAGTGCTTCTGTCAGACTTCAGAAAGGAGGATGTTGATTTGGGTTTTGAAGAATAAGGAGGAATCCAGTGACGAGAAGAAGAGAGAATTAAGCAAAACCATAGAATATGTTATCCTTGTTTTGCAGATTATTGTAATACCTCCTCCACACCTTCCCTGTAAATTAATTTGTGGATAACATCTTGTTGGAAAACATGTATTGAGTCCTTACTCTACGCCAGTGTAATAGGTATCAAGGCAGTTATGTCAGAGTTCCTTTAAGTTCTTTAAGCATTTACAGTCCCAGTGGGGAGTTAAGACATTCTCAGAATGATCAGACAGCCCATGGTTGTGCCAATGGGCTTGGCCCATGAAAGGGCAGGAGAAGCAGACTACACTGCCAAGATTTGAGCCTGGGAGCCTTGGAACAGTGATACCATTTATAAAAAAATGGAAAGTTGGAATAAAAGAGCTGTTCTGAAAGCAGACATACCTATAGTAAAGCATTAGTCTATGCAAATTACTACTTGGCTATGCAAATGAATAGGGCTGCACAAGTGATGTTTAGGCTGCAGGGTGCCAGAAACTATAATAATCTCTACCTTTTACTGAAATGTAGACTCTGTGCCAGGCACCATGTAAAATCTTTTCCTTCCATTATCATTTAATCTTCATAACCATGAAAGCATTCTGACCCCGTTTTTCGGATGACAGAGTGAGACTTGGAGATTGTTGTGTTACTTGCTAAGGCCCAAAACAGTAGGAAAGTGACAGATCCGGATTTGAACACAAGTCAGTCCAACTCCAACTACTATTGATATCATGACAATCTGCTGTCTTCCTGGAGGATGTAGGAGATACCAGCTCTGTCCTAAGGTCTAAGTGGGAGGCATAGGCAGGTGTGCTGGCTGGCCTTGACCAACACCTCAGAGAGGCAGCTCTCCATCCCCACACCAACATCATCAAAGGAAACTCAGAGAAGTGATCACTGTGCACTGAGGCGGGCAGGAGAGGCTTTAGGAAGGGGCTGAGTTTTGAGCCAGAACTTACAGGAGGGAATGAACGTGAATCAAGGAAGAGATGGCACTCTAGCAGAGGGCTGCAGGTGCAGCACAGGGTCAGGTGTACATGGAATGGAAAGTCTGGATTGCAAAGTCCAGGCAGAAAGTCAAATCTAGAAAATCAGATTAATGACTTAATAGGATTTTGAATGGAGATAGAGTGGAGGAAGAACATTTGTAAAGTAATCTTTTAAGGAAGAAGGCTTTAATATTCAGAATAAATTGGAATTAGCCATTTAAACTGGATCAAACCTAGGCTGATTTTGGTCTAGAGTGGCAGGAGGAAAAATGGAAAAGAAGGAGATGGATAGGAGAGGGGTTTTTTTTATTATTATTATTTAAGACTTATTTTATTTATGCATCCAAAATTGGGGTATAGGCCCAGGCTTAGGAGGTGCAGGGAGGATGAGAGGATTCACCAGAGACAGAGTGGGAAGCAGAATAGGCAGATCAACTGAAATACACTCCTGAGGGGAAACAACAGGCAAAACAGTAGAGGTCTGCTGCACTGTGTGGGTCAGCTCACTGGCTGGGGATCGAACTGGTGCTGCAGATAGCTTGATAGTGCTGAGACCCAATCCCTTGAACCTCAAGAGAGGTTGGGATTTAAGAGATGTTTTGAAGGAAAAATACAGATGCCTGGCAATCGATTAGATTCTGAAAGACAGGAAAGGAAAAAAGACAATCTGGGATTTGTTGCATGGGTGGCCAGGAGAATAATGGTGCCTTTAAGACCAGGAGCAAGACCAAACTGTGATTGCTTTTGGTGACTTTGTTGTGTGGCTTTTCTCTGGGAGACAGTAGGTAGAATGTGCAGAGCAGAGTAATGGAAGAAGCGAGAGGACGAAGAGTTGAGGGCAGGGAAGGAAGGAGAGAAAAAGAGACAGGAGGGGAAAAAAGATCAAAGAAGCAAGAAAATCAAGAAGAGAGCAGCAGGGTCAAATAGAACAGAGAAGGAAGAAGAGTCACAACAGGAGAGAGACTATTGACTTTGAGAAAATCAATCTGCTACCCGAAAGTAAATCACTTTGAGTGGGGTTTCATCTCACAGAAAAAAGCACCCAAAGAACAAGATGAAGGATAGTGGAAAGAAAGCAATGATTCTGTACCAGTGCAGCAATATTTCCTGAGCGTCTGTGTGCTCTGGCCTGGGTGGTGATTGAACTGTATCCTGTGCACAAGGCCAGTGTTATCTGTGTCTTCTTAGAGAGGGAGACTGAAGCGCAAAGGAATGAACTCCCAAGGGCACGTAATGGAAGTAATAGAATTGGAATTTCAAAGCAGGACAGCATGCTCCTGCACTTTTCACCTCCTCCAGGGCCTGTGCTGGAGTGTGCCAATGGCTCCTTAACAATAACATGGCTGTCTACCATTTAATGAGCTCTTCTGGGCACTCAGGACCCCTCCTCAGTTTAATTTTACTTTATGACACCCTCTGAAGTAAATGTCATTCATCCTACTTTACAATGGGGAAATGGAAGCTCTGTGAGGTTCAGTGACATGACCAAAGTGACAAAGCTGGAAAGTGACTGAACTATATAGGAAGCTGTGGGCTCTTCTGGTGCCTCTTGAGAATTTCTCAAAGGAAATTCCTGGGACCCAACAGGTGACCAGCTCATACTCCAAAGAAAGTCATACTCCAGTCGTAGAAAGCTGGTATCACATGCTTCTTGGCTTATTTTCAGGGGTTCGAGTGCTGGGCTTCTGGCAGTGGAGTCTGTACAGTCATCAGTATCACACAAGACTGCTCTGTTGCTCTGCTATTGCCTTCCAGTGCTTTCTCTCTATCACACTCCTACTTCACCTTGGGGGTGAGGACAGTGTGATGCTTTTGAACTGGCTTTTCATTAGGAATGGAGAAAGCAGGAGAGTTTACTTACAGCCTACATTGTCAGAAGTGTTCTAGGAGAATCAGGCACTGTGGCCAGCCTGCTTCTCCCTAGTGTCCAGTGGTCAGCACCACTTTACCTGTCTGAACTCAGTGGGGAGAGGCGGACTGGGTAGATAGCGGAGTCTGCCTGTCAGTTGGACCCTGAGACAAACTCTAATCCTCTCTCAGCAGCCACCTTGGCAGAGACCTGGCCAGGACCTCAAGGGAAGGCACCATCTCAGTGACAGCAGCCTGGGTGGGGAGGGGCCTGGCATGGAGATTTCCCTGTGGGGTGCTGGGAGGAAGTAAGGGTGAGCTGAACTGACTCTGGGTGATTGGTAGACTGAGCTAGTCAAAGGGCGGCAGACCACGAGAATCTTCCCCTTGGTCGTTAGTCAGAGGGCCTAAGGGAAGTGTCAGCTTCTGATCTGATATGATTTTGAGCCCCTTTGCTGTATAACTGAGTGATTCGCTCCACACAGGGTCAGCAGTAGATTTTTCTCAAGGTGAAAGCAATTAGGCCTTTTCCCGTCCTCTTCCTACTGCTAGAAAGAAAAGGAAGATAGAAGGGAAGCCGGCCCTGCTTCTGCCAAGGTCAGCCAGGGTGCCTTGCCTGTTCTAGTGATTGACTCGCCTCCTGCTCACACCTCTCACAGGTTGTGGTCTCAGGCATTCTGTTGTCCTCCATGGCTGAGACAGTGAAGAAGGTAGGAGCTCTTGCTTTTAAGTATTCTCCAGAATGAGAAGGAAGGCATCTTATTTCGCCCTGGGTGGGGATAGCAGAAACACAGTGAGCTGGGCCTGGGCATCGCTCACAGGTGGGGCCTAGCTGCCCCTTCCTTTCTCTGAAAGAGACAAAATCAGGTGGAAGGATGCATTTATGTGGGTACAGCTATTGCAAGCACTTTGCTAGAAATCCCAGGTCCCTGAGGAGAGCGTGGTGGGTGCAGCAGGTGGATGGGTGGGAGAGGTGAGGAGGCAATTACAAAGGTGCCCAATGTCACAACAGAAGTGGGGACCTGATCTACAATTGGAGTCAGGGAAGGCGGTTTGGAGGAAAAGATTTGAAGAAGGGATGAAATCTCATGGTAAATATTTAAACATAAAAGGGTAAAAGTGAATGGCCCTCCCTGGTGGCGCAGCGGGTTAAAGCACAGCATTGAGAATCTGAAGCCACTTCCGCATGAGTTCGATTCCCGCCTGCCTCCTGCCCCGGAGGAGACCACATGGCGAGCCAGACCTCTCCTGGCCCTCAGCAGTGTACTTCGTAGATCTGCCTGTTCTGCTCCCCACTCTGTCTTTGGTGAAAACCTCTCACCGCCCCTGAGCCTCTGGCCTGTACCCCAGTTCTGTATGCACAAATAAATAATAAATTAAAAAAAAAAAAGGGTAAAAGTTAAAATAAAAGCTCTGAATATTCCAAGCACCTGCCCTCCCCGAGTGATAACACCTGTAAGTATAGTGTTTGGTACCTTCCTAGGAATTTATATATTTAGGTACTTTTTCCAGGAATTTTCTACATGTATCCAAGTATGAATATATATATACACACGCATATATATATGGCACTCCTTATAAAAATATGGAATTGTATTATGCACATTATTCTACTTGTTTTTTTTTTTTCTTTTCACTTCATAATATAGCCAGTGCATCTTTCCATGTCAGTAGAGGGAGCTTTGCCTCATTCTTTTTGAAGATGGTGTGTGGTATGAGGAAGTGATTTTTGAAAGGTAAAATCTGAAGAATGAGGGAGATTAGCAAGGCAGAGGGGTGGTTCTCCAAGGCACAGTGTAAACAAACCCGGAATAATCTCCCTAACTTTACCCCCCACGTTCCCTCCTCCTGTTTGCAGACCCCCAGCCCGCTGCCACACTATTCCCACCCTAATTTGCAAAGCATTTCAGCTCCCTTTGTCTTGCTCCAGCCCTAGGGAGCTTCATTCTTTATGCCAAAGCAACTTATTAAGCATTTTCCTAAACAAAAAGCCATCTACCCAGAGAAAAATCATGCCACTCCCCTAACAGACAAAAGTAGCTGCAGGCAGTTGTGGTTTTAAATAGCAATTAAGGAAGAAAAAAAATCTGTTCCACACACAAGCACCTGGCAATTCTAAATGGTGGTTGCTTGTTACTATTATTATTTTACATGTCCATGTTCCAAGGATGAATTGGCTGCTGCCTGGACCGGTCCTTCATCCGGGAGCACCCACTCCTTGCTTGGCAGCTTTTCAAGGGCTGGGCTGGTGTTTTATTTGTCTTTGTACCCCCTCCCTTGCAGCACAAGCCCTGGCACAGAGCAGATGTCCAGGAAATGAGTGTTGAATTTAGCACTCGAGGGTATGCTGAGCAGACACTGACTCATGGATGCAGTGGGCCTGCTGTGATCTGAACCCTAAATAGATGCTCTGGAACAATACAAGTAAAAATTTAAAAAAAAGATTAACTCTGGGGAATTTCGCCATCAAGCTGGGTCTCCAGCCTCTGCATCAGATCATATCACAAACTATCAAATATCGATAATCCATGATCAGTGCTGTCTTTAGCTTTTTATCTTTGGGGGAGGTGGAAAACCTTCCCCGCCACTACCATTTAGGTATAAAATAGATGCAGTGATATGAGCAGATCTTAAGTCAACAACTGGATGGATTTGTCTACAGTATATACCGTGTATCTTTATAACCATTACCAAGATCAAGATACAGAAGCTTCAGCACGCAGTAGGCTCCTCGGCCTCCTTTCAGATATACTCCCTCATAATTCAAACCACTTTTTCTGATCTTTCTCACCAACTGGTTATACCTGTCTCAGAGCTTTTTATAAATGGCACCACACAAGATTCTTTAAGGTCTATCATGTTTCACTGTGTATATAATTCATGTGTGTCGGTCCTCGTGTCTGTGGTGCAGTCTTGTGTTGAACGAACAGGTAACAATGGGCAATTGGTGCATTTCCAGCTTCTGGTACTACAAATACAGTGCAGGGGAGAGGGGGCACCACCGAACCCCCAAACCTGCCTGCTTTAAATAGGTTCTGCCATCTGCCGCGTCAAAACAAGACATAAGACCTTTCTTTAATGGAAAGGAACTTTAATACAGTTACATGTGCAGTAGAGAAAAGACAAAGAATAGAGTTTCTAAATCAAGTACTCAAAGTGACCTATCCCATCCCTTCATGGGTAAAAGGGAGTGGCCCAAAGAAAGGCCTAAAAGCCCGCCATTACCTAAAGCATCTTCTGTTGGGGACCCATAGAAAAGACTCAGAAATGGCCAGACAAGTGTGGGAGGAAAAGAGCAGAATTAAAATTAAGATAAATGCTGCCATAGTGAACCTTCCCACCCACATCTGTCTCACCCAGCCCAGGGTCAAAAGCAAGCACAGTTTCTTCATGTGTCTGTGCTCCATGTGGCTCCCTCAGGTCACCTTCTGGCCTCCATCTTGCTTCCTTCTCCAGATTCCTTCTCTTCTCTGCTCAACTCCACCCTCTTTCTGGGTGGGTCAGGGAGCCTGAAACCTCACCTTTCCTGGGTCCACCCTGTTAAACTTTTATGAATAGTCTTTTACATATCTCTTGGTGGACTTTGTACTTATTTCTCTTGGCTGTATGTTTGTGACTAGAATTGCCAGGTGAATAAAGATACATGGTGAGCTTTACTGCCAGTTTCCCAAAATGGTGTGTCAATTCACCAGCCTATCAGTGGTGTGTGTGAGTTTCAGATGTCCTACATCCTTCTAGCATCTGCTGTGAATATTTTTATTTTCTGTCACTCTGTGCATATGGGATGGTATTTCATTGCTTTTATGTTTCCACCCTAATAAGTAAAGATACTGTTTTTTTGTATGTTTATTATACATGCTTAATGGCTTTTTCATATGTGTTGGCTATTTGGATGTCCTGTAGAAGAGTCTGTTCAACCTTGAACATTTCATTCAGGTATGTCACATCCACACTTTAGTGGTCACAAGTTAGTGGCTGCACTTTGTGACCACCTTGGTGCAGACATTCCACTCCTGACCTCCACATCCCTGTCCCAGCTGGCTCTTTATTAACTCCAGCAGGATGCCTCACGCGCCCCTGGGAGCCATATACAGGAATGAAATCTTGATCTCCTCCTCAATTCCGAATCCACCCTCCATTTTTCTGCTCAGCGCACTCAATGATCTGGCCCATCATCATCATTCTCACTGTCCCCCTGCTCATTAGTATTTAGGCCACAGTCTCATGTATCTCAAGAAACTTGCATGACTATTTTACTTTTCCTGAAATCTCCTGAAGTCTCAGTTGACAACTGAGCACCATTTAGGTATAAAATAGATGCAGTGCTCTCCTCGAGCACTCCTTTTGTCCCGTCATGTCATCTCCCACACTTGTGCTGCAATTACCAGTCTCTCTGCCTGGATCAGACATCTGTAGTTCTTGCCGACTCAGCATTCGTTCCCTGCTTCTCAGTCAGTGCTCCAGTTTCCTGCAGGAACCATCCCTCTGCTCTCAGCCCGCTTGGCCTGAGTGTGGCTGTGCAGAAAGATGGCTTCATAGCACCCTGGCCATTGAGTGTATCCCATCTGTCAGCCCATAAGTGGGTGAATAGTAAACATGGAATTGAGGTAGTTGGGCAGAGTTACTCCAAGCATTGTTTTGGAACAACTGGTAAAGAAGCAGTTTTTTTTTGGAGGAATTTATGAAGATAAAATCCAATTTATGAAGATAAAATCCACAATGGGTTAAAGCGCAACACTATGAAACTATCTGCAGTCACTGCAGCACCAGTTCAATCCCCAGCCAGGGAGCTGACCCACATAGCACAGCAGACCTCTCCTGTCTTGCCTGCTGCTCCCCTCAGCAGTGTACTTTGTTAATCTGCCTGTTCTGCTCCGCATTCTGTTTCTGGTGAATTATCTCACAGCCCCTGCACCTCTGGCCTGTACCCCAGTTTTGTATGCATAAAAAAATCTTAAAAAAAAAAGATAAAATCTGGGAGACAGTGACAGCCACTGGGTTACCGCAAGGAGAAGGTTGCCTGAGAATGGAGGAAACCCAGAAGAGAACCGGGCCCAGATTTGAAGGACAGAGTTCTACTGACATTTTTTTAAAAATATTTATTTATTTGTGCATACAGAACTGGGGTACAGGCTAGAGGTGCAGGGACAGTGAGAGGATTCACCAGAGACAGAGGGGGAGCAGAACAGGCTGACTGATGAAGCACACTGCTGAGGGGAGCAGCGGGTGGGTCAGAAGAGGTCTGCCACGCCATATGGGTCACCTTCTGGGTGGGGATCGAACTCATGCTGAAGTGACTTTAGCTTCTAGTGCTGTGCTTTAACCCACTGTCCACCAAGGAGGGCCCTCTACTAACATTTTTTAATCCCTGGATCAACCAGCCTGAAGACCATCTACTAGTCAACTTGTCAGTCAAGTGTGCCATTAAATTTTCCTTTGCTTAAGCCAATTTGAATGGGTTTCAGGTCCTTGCAACCCAAATATGCTGACTAATACACTCCCCTTTAGACTGAAATAGAAATTCAGCAAATAAGCATTGATGGAAGTGATGGAGGAAGGAATAGCAAGGAGGCATCACAAGACTGACTCACACAAAGGGGGGTGGGTGGGCAGAAGGAATTAATATAGCCACTGACCCAGCTATCGAACCCAAGATCCTTAAGGCCAATGCCTAGGTTACAAAGCGTAAAATCCAAGCTGGTAGCAGACTGCTGTAGGCTGTGTCCATCACAGACCTACAAGGTGAAAGATAAGGATATGGCGATGGAGCCCATTGTGGGATCTCCGGTCCCTTTCAGATTCTATTCAAAATCAATACACCCAGGCAGACAAGGAGCGAGTCCCTCCCAACGAGAAGATGCCTATTTCAGGGCAGTCTCTGCCCCAGCACGGGGCAGCAATCCTCTGCCCACCTGTACCTATGCAGATGTCTTTTCCACCCCCTCTCTCCTTCTGCATGGCAGCAGCCTCCTGCCTGCCTGTGACCTTCACCTGTCAGGACTTCTCTGCACTGGACCTCCCTCAACAGAGGCCGCTCCCCTAAGGCTACCACCCTGCAACATGCAACCTCTCAGCAAGTCTGTCCTTTTTGGGGGCAGCTCTCCCTGCCTGCTAGTGCCTATGCAGTGTCCAAAGGACTTCTGTCCTTTCCCCTAATAAATCGGCTTTTTAAATATAACTGAGTCTCTGTCTCGGAGAAACTTACCTGTGAACTCGCCATGTGCCGCTGAAAGGGGAGCTCTGGTGAAAATTTTCCCAGGCTAAGGACCCCACACTATCTCCAAAAAACAACAGGACAGAAGAAAGGACTCAGCACTTGGTTGTGCTCTTCCTTCTGCTTTCCCAGCCCCATGAGGCACCATACTGCTGTCCCCAAGTTTCATAGACTGCCCAGCCTGTCCCAGGCACCCTCACACTTTCTTGGCCATGGATCTCTGCTCTCTGATTCCTCCCTAAACTTGTATGCCTCCCCCACCAGAGACTGGTGGTTGTTCTTCAGTTGTCTGCTTCCTAGATTTTCTTTGGTGGTAAATTCAACCAAAAAGCCACATATTTTTGAAGGGGTATCTTCTCTTTTTCCACATTCTTGTGGAATGGTAGCACATAGTTCCTACAAAAAAGCACTCCCGGGCCCTGCCTGGTGGTGCAATGGGTTAAATCTCAGCACTAAACAGCTAGCTGCAGCCACTTCAGCTCCAACTGGATCCCTGTGCAGGGAGCTGACTCACTTGGCACAGCAGACCTCTGTGGTCCCACCTGCTGCTCCCCTCAGCAGTGCACTTCCTCGATCTGCCTATTTTCCCCACTTTGTCTCTGGTGAATCCTCTCACCACCCTGCCCCCACACCTCTGACCTGTACCCCAGTTCTGCATGCATCAATAAATAAACCTTTAAGAAAAGAGAGAGGTACTCCACATTAAAAAAAAAAAAAAAGCACTCCTTACAACACTTTCTGCATTTTTAGTGTTTCAGTGGTTTCCTGTTTTTCTTTACTATGCCTTGTTGTCAAAGTGCAGAATAACAGTTGTTAAAATCACCAGTTCTGAAGACTGACTCAAAGGTCTGATCCAGCTCTATCACTTAGCAGCTGTGTGACTTTGAGGAAGCTATTTAATGTCTCTGTGCTTCAGTTTCCTGTCTTTAAAATGGAGACTACAGTAGAATTCACAATATAGTCTTGTGAGAATTAAATGGATTAGTTAATATGAAAGGGTTCATTTGCCCTGTGAGTTAATATGAAAGGGTTCATTTGCCCTGTGGTGGTGGGGGGGCAGAGAAGGGAGTACCACATGGCACATTTCACAAAGGAAGTGAATATAAGTCACCCAAGTGACTAGGGGTGGCTCTGGTGGTGGTAGGAAATGCAGCAGGCTAATAGCGCAAGTGTCTTGTCAGTAAATTCATGTGAGTTCCTTTGCATCCTCTCCTTCATCTGTAACAAGTTTTTAGTCTCACAGTTTCACAATGTTTGGCATCTCATGGTGTTTTAAGAGTGAAAGTGATAAACAAGTGGGCCTAATCACAAAGGGATGATGGTGGTAGGTGCTGAACGCTTACACTGCATGTATTTCATTGGCGTAAGTTTGATTCACTTCCTGTGACTCCAGCAATATCTATCCATGTTACAGAGAAGATTCAAGAGCCCCTGGTCACTACCCACTCTGAGGCAGCGACAACAGGCACATGGTAAGGCACTGCGATTTTAAGGGGATGGACTTCACAATTGGTCATAAAGGGGTTTGGGCTGCTTTTTGCCCACTTGAGGAAACTTGAACTTATACTTTATCCTTTCTGAACTTTAGTTTTCTCCTCTGTAGAAACAGATAAAGTCGACGCTCTGAAGGTTGCCTCATGTCACTAGTTATTTTACATGCAGAAGTTCTGCTAATAACCTTCCTAATAGCAGGAGCATGTAGAGTCATGCCAGTTAAAGAGGAAGGCTCTCTGAGGAGATTTGAAGGTCGAAACTAGACGTGAAAGGTGGGGAGGAAGCCATTTGGCAAAGGATTCTAGGGAAAGTGTTTGGGGAAGGAAGGGAACAGGTGTCTGTGCCACCAAAGTGAGATACTTGGATACAGCTCAGCCCTGTCCTCAGGGCACTGTTGGGTTCCTGCCAGTAGCAGGGAATCCCAGAAGCTTCTTGGCTTGGCTACAGAAGTAAACAGACATCTCCTATGGAGAGAAAGGGAGGTCATGGAGCTACTGTCTGGTGGTGCCAGATTGGGGCCTTGCAGACAGAATTCTGTGGGGACAAAGGAGCTGGCAGGGAGTGGATGAGAGGGCCAGCCCAGACCTTATGCCCATGTGGGCATCTGGGCTGGAAGATTCTTTTTTTTCTGCAAAGTTAGCAGGGCTGGTTCAGGATTTCTTCACAGATGCCCAGGGTCCCTGTCTCCTATATGCCATCCTATGAGTTCTTCCTTCGGCTTTCCAGTGGGTGAGACAGCCAGACCAGTCTGTGCTGTCTTGTTGGAACAATTATCTCTTGTCTGTCCCTGCAGGTCCACACTTCACTTTGTTGTGGGCCTGACTTGTTTGGACATGTCAAGTGGCTTTTTTCCCTTTTGGCCTCTAGCTGGGCTCAGTTAATAGGGGGATGGTGGTGGAGAAAGCGAGTGCTTGTTTGTGTGATTATTCCCCTGGCTTTCTACACAGATGAGCAGTGTCTTCATTGACAGTCACTGCTCTTCTTTCTTTCTTTTTTTTAAAGATTTATTTATGCATGCAAGAACTGGGGTACAGGCCAGAGGTGCGGGGGTGGGTAGGTGAGAGGATTCACCAGAGACAGAGTGGGGAGCTGAACAGGCAGATCCAGGAAAACACACTGCTGAGGGGAGCTCTTCTTAAGCAGGCCTGTTTTCCAAAACTCCCTCCTCAGGGTTCAGGTAACTATCAATCTTCTGTCCCCTCAGGTTTACAGGTGGTGACAGCTCCTCAGTTGTCATCCAGTTGCTCCCAGCCACCACGTCATCCCTTGTGGTTCTCTTGCACTGCCTATACTGTTGTAAATAAACCCTCTCAAATTATTCTAATTTGAGTGTGCCATCTGTTTTCAGTTGGGATCCTGAGTGATACATTTGCCAAATAAGGATTCTTTTGGTTTCCTAAAGGGGGGAAGGAGGGCGGGAGAGAGAAAAAGAGAGAGAAACACTACTGTCTCATTATTGCCTTGTGTACCGGAAACTTGAAGTATAGACTTTAGATAGATCTTTCAAGCATTTAGTCACGAGCTCTAAGGTGTCAGGCTCCAATCTCTTTCCATAGAGACTCCCAAGAGAATTCTTTGGTTTTTGCACTTAGGCACCCTCTCTCCCTCACTCTAATCTTATATCTTTCCAATGTCAAGTTCAAAGAGAGGCTCATCTCTTTTCCAAGGGCTTCAATAAATTTAACTGACCAAGTTACGGTGACTTGGTCACAGGTCCACTCTCAAGCCTGTCCCTGTGGCCAGAGGGATGGAACAAACAATTGACCAGAACTGGTTCACAAATTCTCCCTGGAGCTTGAAATAGAGGTGTCAACCCCACCCACATCACATGACCTGAGAGGGGGGAGGGTGAGGTGACCATAGCCAGAAAGGAGGCATGAATGCTGAGTAGAGCGTCTATTTGGTCATGTGAACTTGGCTAAGTGACTAATCGCTGAAACTTGTATGTCATCCCGTCCAGGAATACTATGAATAGCTAATAGTTTCTGGGCAATTACCAAGTGCCAGGCCCTACACAATGGGTTTTAGGTGAATCTTTGCTTGATAGCTACCATTATTTCCTCCACATTGCAGATGAACAAACCAAGACTCAGAGAGGAAATGAACTTTCCCAGGGTCACAAAAATGGAGATATGGTAGAGTTGGGATTTGAACCCATATCTTTGTGACATAAGAGCACATGCCACTATATCAAAATGCCTCTCAGTTTGAAGCACAGCTTACAGGCTTGTGAGGATTAAAGGAGATAGAATAAAAAGACTATAGCTCACGTTTTATCATGTTCTTACTATGTGCCAGATCCTGAGTCAAATGCTGTATGTGGATTCATATTTAATCCCAGCAACAACTAGCTCAGCCCTGAAAAGCTTAGCTCAGCCCCTAGCCAACAGCAACTCAGTGGTAACTTCTTTCCCTTTTTGATCTCTGATTTCTCTTGTCGGATCGAGCATCAGTAGTTTGTGAACTATTTCCCTGCTGCCCTGAAGCTGAGAAGAACCAGACTGTGGACTGCAAAAGAGAAGTCGTGGTGGGAAAGAAGGAAGGGGGTGCAGGCAGAGAACCGTGGGGGGACCTAGGCATGGGGAAGAGATGTGATTAGCATTACTGCATTAGTGTTTATCCCCTGAGCATCTTTGGATACTGTAAGAGCCTTAGCTCCCATGTTGGGGAACTGAAAGTTTGAGCATTAATGAGTCCAAGCTTCTCAGGAAACTTGTGTGAGATCAGTCCCCCAGACTGCTCTCTCCACTCCCCCAGATAGTTCCATTCTGAGGCTAGTTTCATTATCTTTGATACTCCTTTTATTCTCTTTGCTCAGTCAGGTCCCAGAACCTGGTGATTCTGCCCCCAAGTTGTGACCTGAAAGGTTTTTGGTTGCAAACTTTGTCTAAGCTTCTCCACTGGGATTGAGGGTAGGGGTTCTAGCTTTCATTTTTTGTGCTTCCAGTAACTAATGATTGTATTTTTAATTGAATTTAATAATAGTGACAATTTATTCAAAGCCTCAATTCTTTTATTGATCATCACATTGAATCCTTGCGACAACCTTACAATCTAGTTATTATTTTTTTTCCTTTCCATTTTGCAGTAGTGGAAAGTGTGGCTCCCATAAATTAGGTGACTTGTTTAATGTCACAAGGAATAGAAAGGAGGCATCACAAGATTGGCATCCTTAGGTGCCAAATGCCTAGATTACAGAGCATAAGATCTAAACAGGTAGCAAACTGTTGTAGGCAATGTCTACAGCAAAGAGGTGAAAGATAAAAGACCCAAAAGGTGAAAGATAGAGACAATGGAGATTGAGCCCATTGTGGAAAGTCCTGTCCCTTTCAGATTCTACATAGTTTATTCAAAATCAACAACAAACCCAGGCGCATAAGGAGTGAGCCCCTCCCAAAGGAAGGGGTCTATATTGCACCCCCACAGCAGTATGTAAAATGTACAAAGGCTTCAATTTTCCAGACTTTTTTTTTTTAAAAAAGATTTATTTATTTATGCATACAGAACTGGGGTACAGGCCAGAGGTGCAGGGTGGAGAGGATTCCCCAGAGACAGAGTGGGGAGCAGTGTTACAGGGTAGCCCAAAGTGAACTGGGTTGTCTGCCTGTGGACCCTTTCCCATGTGTTTAAGATTCAACTGTACTGCAGACACACACAAAAAAGTCAATAATGGGTTTATTTACAAGGGGAAAAGAAAAGGAACAACCCACGGAAAGAGATGAAAAGAGAGAGAGAGAGAGATTACAAGTTGACTAAGGTTTCCTACCAATTCCTCTGACTTGGAACCTCAACAGCACACTGAAAGCTGATCAAGAGCAAGCAACCAGCCGCCAGCCACGAGGCCGAGAGAGAGAGCCTCAGCCCAACAGGTCCGTCTTTATAGCCCAAAGTCTCAAAATAGCTGCTTAACTCTGTCCTTTGATTCTTGCAGGCCTTTGGTGTTGCGGGGGGTTGTAGTTTCAGTGTCTGGAGTCGGGGTGGAGTCCAGGAAACCTGTATCTGTAGTTTGTCCAGGACATCCTTTACCCTAATAGCAGGACAGGCAGATCAATGAAGCACACTGCTGAGGGGAGCAGCGGGCGGGTCAGGAGAGGTCTGCCGCGCCATGTGGTCACCTCCAGGGCGGGGGATCGAACTTGTGCTGAAGCAGCTGTGGCCAACTTTGAGATGCTGCACTTTAACCCGTTGTGTAACCAGGGAGGGCGCCACATCTTTATCAATATTTGCTATCTTTTTAAATTTTCACCATCTTGGTGTGAAGTATCTCATTGTGGTTTTGATGTGGAGCATCTTTTCCGTGCTTATTGGCCATTTGCTGTCTTCTTTAGAGAAATGTCTTCAAATGTCTTGCCTATTTTAAAATTGAGCTGTTTGTCTTTTTATTGTTGAGTTGTAAGGCACAAATCACTTATCTGCTGTATGATTTACAAAGACTTTCTCCCATTCTATGGATTGTCTTTTCATTATTAAGAGGTGGTGTCTTTCGTAAACACAAATGTTTACAAAGTCCAATTTATTTTTTCTTTGTTGCTTGTCCTTTTGGTATCACAGCTAAGAAACCACTGCTGAATTCAATGTCATGAAGATTTACTCCTATGTTTTATTTTAAGGGTTTTATGGGCTTAGCACTTACACTTAGGTCTATGATCCATTTTGGGTTAAATTGTTTATGTGGTGTGAGGAGGAGTTCAACTTCATTCTTTTATATGTGGATATTCAGTTGTGGTCTCCACATTCTTGTCTAAAATTATTTGACCATTTCTTTCTATTTCATTAATCCATGTATTTATTCCTATGCCAAAGTCACACGTTGATTATTTTAGCTATGCAATGAGTTTTGAAATTTGTTCCTCCCCCAAGATTATTTTGGCAGTTTTGTGTCCCTTGTATTTTCATATGAATTTTAGGACCAGTTTGTAAATTTATACCAAAAATTGGTGTTGATAAGCATTGCATAGCTCACTTTGGGGGACCATTGCCATCTCACTCCCTGGAATACCATCTGTTCAATCCAACCCATGAACATGAAATATATTTTCATTTATTAAAGTCTTCTTTTATTCTTTTTAACTATGTTTTGTTGTTTTCATGTGCAAGTCTTATACTTCTTTTGTTAGATATATTCCTAAGTACATTATTCTTCTTGGTGCTGCCGTAATGAAATTCTTTCCTCAATTTTATATCAGATTATTCATTGCTAGTTATTATGAGCTGAATATTTGTGTCCCTACAAAGTTCACATGGTGAAGTCTTAACGTCCAGTGTAGTGACATTAGTAGGTGGAACCTTTGGGAGGTGGTTAGGTCATGAGGGTTCAGCCCTCAAGAATGGAAATAGAGCTCTTATAAAAGAGACCCCATAGAAAACAGCACCTCTATCCTGGAAGAGGACCCTCCCCAGAACTCCACCATACTGGCACCTGATCTCAGACTCCCAGCAATCTGAGAAATAAATCTAAGTTACCCCCTAATTTATTGTATTCTATTATAGCAGCCTGAAAGGACTAAGAAGAAATTTGACAGATTTTTCTGTATTGATCTTGAATCCTGAAGTGTTGCTGTAATCATTTATCAGTTCTGATCTGTGTGTGTGTGTTCCTTAATATGGTCTATGGTCATCAGATCATGTGATATGCAAATAGAGATAGTCTAATACCTTATTTTCTAATTTACATGCCAGAATCCCTAACTCCTATTCTGGTTTTCATTCTTCTCATCATAGAACTTCCTAGTGTTTTGCTTTTAGCCTGAAAGAGAAATTTGGAGACCTATGTTCTAAGCCACATTTGACTGCTGATTTATTCCTATTTTTCCAGGTAAAAGGTTCTTTGAAGAAGTGAAAAATAAGATGACATATATGAAAATTATAAGCCTTCGCCTTGAATCTACTATGTTTCAGGTCATATATTCAACAAGGCCATCTCAATGTTCATCTCCAGAAATTATCATTCAGACAAAAGACAGTATGAATAACGCCCTTGTCCTGTTATCAAATGCTTATTTTTAATCCTCACAATAATGCCATCAGATTGATGTACAAGCTCTACTTGTGATAGAAGAAAACCAAGGGTTAGAGTGGTAAGGTGGCTCATTCAGTCATGTCACTGGTAAGTTTAGACTTGAGTTTGTCTCTCTGATTCAGTCTTTCATACCAGACTGTCTTTTGAAAAATATTATTTAAAAATCTTAAACAGGACTGCCTTGATAGTGTAGGGGTTAAGTCTCCATGCTATCACCACAGTCTGGGTTTGATTCCCAGTCAGGAAACTAACCACATATGGCTATTCTAAAGCAGAATCCTTTCACCCCCTGCATGTCAGGCCTATACGCTAGTTCTTCTATGCATAAATAAATAATCTTAAAAAATTAAAAGCTTAAACAAATGATATCTTGAAGAAATGGCATATGTACATGGCAAAGAACTTAACAGTATAATAAGATATAGAGTGAAAGCCATTCTCTTTCCTATTGCTTTGTTCTGAGTCCCTCCCACCATCCCCAGAGGCAGTCATTATTATTAGTTTTTGGTGTTTTCTCCTGATATCCATATTTAAACACACTGTCTACAGTTATACAGATCCTTATTTCAGACACACACACTCACACTTATTGACTGTTACATACCTTGTTTTTATTAAAACCTAACAGTTTTAGAGAGCATTCCACAGCAGCATAAACAGATATACTTCTTTTTTTTTTTTTTTATATACTTCTTTTTTAAAGATTTATTTTTTGGGCCCTCTCTGGTGGTGCAATGGATTAAAGCACTATGAAGCTATCCACAGTCACTGTAGCATGTATTCAATCCCCATCCAGGGAGGTGACCCACATAGGGTGGCAAACCTCTCCTGACCTACCCACTTCTCCCCTCAGCAATGTAACTCAATCTGCCTGTTCTGCTCCCCACTCTGTCTCTGGTGAACCCTCTCACCTCCCTCCCCACACCTCTGGCCTGCACTCCAGTTCTTATATGCATACATAAATAAATCTTTAAAAAAAAAAAAAGATTTTGGGCCCTCCCTGGTGGTGCAGCGGGTTAAAGCACAGCACTAAGAAGCTAAAGTCACTTCAACATGAGTTCCATCCCCACCTGCCCCAGAGGTGATCCACATGGTGCAACAGACCTCTCCTGACCTGCCCACTGCTCCCCTCAGCAGTGTACATCCTCAGTCATCCTGTTCTACTCCCCACTCTGTCTCTGGTGAATTCTCTCACCATCCCTGCACCTCTGGCCTGAACCCCAGATCTGTATGCATAAAAAAATCTTTAAAATTTAAAAAAAAATTTATTTATGTATATAAGAACTGGGATGCAGGCCAGAGGATTCACCAGAGACAGAGTGGGGAACAGAACAGGTGGATCTACTGAAAGTCACTGCTTAGGGAAGCAGTGGTGAGGCAGGAGAAGCCTGCTGCGCCATGTGGGTCAGCTTCCTGGCTGAAGCTGGAACTTGTGCTGCAGTGACTGTGGGTAACTTCATAGTGCTGAGACCCAACCCCTTGCTCCTTCTTCAGGGTGACCCAGTTCTTTCTTTTTTTTTTTTTTAACAACTGCCTACCATCCCATTTGTCCAAATGCTTCCATACAGAGGGGTATTTAGATTGTTTCTAAACTGATACCAAGAATTCTGTAGCAAATAACCTTGTATGAACTTATTTGTGTATATATATCAAGCTGCCTTGGAAATACTTGGAAAAGTCAGAACCATATGAAGACAGGGTTTTTATGACCAGGATGATTTCAATTATCTTCCTGCAACCTTTTCTTCTACCTTTCTGAACCCCAAGTCCTGACTATCAGTGCTCTTTAGTGGACAGGAAAGCACTCCATCACTTGCACTAGCATTTGGAATACAGTAGTTTCTAGGAGACTGTGGCTTGGAGTGGATAACACTATCCAGATGGGTTTGAAGTAATGACTCAGGCTAAGACCAGGTGATGGCCTGTTTGGGACAGGGTGTGGTGAGTAGCACAGAAGACTGCAGGGGTAGCCAGAAGTCATGCCTTTGGGAATGACCTTGGGGGTCAGGGTGCTCTTGTGCCCTGTTTAGCTACATGAGGGCCTGACCTGTTTTTACCAGAAGAGGGCAGTAGTGAGCTGTGTAACACTTCTGCTAGCTCCTGAAGGCTTTCCTGCCGGTCCAGGAGCTGCTTCTGTCTAGAGCAGCTGCACTGGGAGACTGGAAATCCTGTAACCTCCCTATTCCTGAGGAAGGAAGAGCTATTAGAAGAAATCAGGTAAAACGCGAGTTAAGGAGAACATAAAACCGAGGTAACCCCTTCCCCCATGAAAGTAACTATCTTCTCTCATAAATGCAACCCACACAACATTACAAAGACTTCAAACAGGGCCCTCCCTGGTGGTGCAATGGTTAAAGCGCAGCACTATGAAGCTAATCCACAGCCACTGCTCATGAGTTCTATCCTGGCCAGCGAGCTGACCCACATGGCGGTCCAGACCTCTCCTGACCCGCCCACTGCTCCTCTCAGCAGTGCACTTCAGTCCATCTGCCTGTTCTGCTCCTCATTCAGTCTCTGGTAAATCCTCTCACCCTCCCCATCCCCCACCCTCCACCTCTGGCCTTTATCCTAATTCTTGTATGCATAAATAAATCTTAAAAAAAAAAGACTTCAAACAGTGCAAAAAGGAAAAGAAAAACTGCTTGAAATTCCATGATCTGAGATAACCACTGCTCACTTTTTGGCCATATTTTTCTCAACTGTTTTTTCTTTTTTTTTCCTATTTGGAAAATGTTGTGGAATCTGTTCTTGTCATTACCTTTAATGTCAGAGGCCTCAGGACTTGTACTTACATAAATGCTTCTTACAATTTCCTACCTGATTCGCCCCAAAAGCAGAGAAGATGAATGAGCGCTCTGGGGCACAAGCAGGGAGTGGGGTGGTGTGTGGGGCCGGGGGAGCGGAGGAGAAATGCCTTTGAGATGCTGAGTTTATGCCTTAAAATTCAGACAGATTTCACATTATCCCCCCTAACATTTTGTGTTGTACCCCATGTTTATTCTTACTTGAAAATATTGTGTCTTTTCTCCTCCACATCTTCATAATATTCTTTTGTATGCTTGCGCCATCATCTATTAAGCGAAACACAATGTTGGACGTTTAAGTCATTTTCAATTTTTCTCTAATATAAACACTACTGCAATGAGCATCCTCATGCATATGTATTTCCTCTTGTCTGATTATATCATTAGAATAGAGTTACAGAATGGGCACTTTAACAATAAATATATGCCTTTCCTCAATGTTTGAAAAATTGGTACAAATGAGGTGAAAAGAGCGCTGAGGGAGAGAAGGGTTGCCCCTTTAAGGTTCCTTTTCGGGTCCTTCCTGGCCTTGGGCTCAGCTATTTTTCCCACTGGGTCTCACTCAATCTTCCTGCCAGTGTGGTAGAGTAGGAATTACTATTCATGATTTACAGAAGAGGAGCCCACATCAGTGATTTCAGGTGCTTTGGCCAAGGTTACAAGACTCATGTTTGGAGGCGGGGGGAATCTCAATTTGGGGAGCCAGTGTCTTGATCAGCCTAGTGAACAAAGATACTTGGACTGTAGACTTATTCTTAGGATGGTCCTCCAAAACCCTCCAAGTAAAAAACAAAATGAACAAAACCTCCCAAAACACTAGAGCCATTTTAAGGCTTTTTTGTTGTTGTTGTTGTTTTAAGGGAATGGTGGCAGTGAGGGAGAGAATTATATGAACACAGAGAAATCTCAAGGAACCCAAGAGGAGAAGTAATTAGTCTCATGAGGGATGAGGAACAGTGTGCGTTCTCTCTGTATCTACTCCCTTGTTTTTTTCTCTCCCTCTGTGGAAAATCATGGGCTCTGGCCTCAGCTTTCACATGTGCGTCAGCCTTCTTCACCTACAGCAGATCAGCTTCTCTGCTCTCCATGAATATGACCTTCTCCTGGCTCCCAGTTTATACCCCTCGAATTGAGCACACAGCCCGGATAGAACAAGACCTGCTCAGTCCTCAATCCAAACCTCCAGGAGAGAGAGTCTGATCTGATTAAGCCGCATACATGTCCACTTCTGGCCCAACCCATTGTGGCCTTGGGGGCAGAGCTTGGTAGCACAAACCTGGCCCTAAGTCCAGTCAGTGGGCAGTGGAAATTCTCAAAGGACATCATGTGGGCTGGACAGATTCTCATAAAGGTGTATGCCCATGTCTACTCTAAGTCCTACCTGTGACAGTCAGGTGTTCTTGAGTGCTCTTGCATGGAAGTGACCGACACAATTCAAGATGACTTCAGAAATGGGAATTGGTTGTAAAGACTAGTCCAGGGCTTGGCTTCAGATACAGCTAGATTCCCCTGCTCAAAAACTATTGTCAGGAACCCATCTCTCTTCATTTCTGAGTTAGACCTTTCTCTATGCTTGCTTCATATCAGGTAGACTTTCCCCTCGGGATGGCAATATGGCTATGGCAGGTCCAGGCTCATGCCCCGTGACTCAGCGCCTTGTGGAAAGCAAATGTCTCCTTTCCCAGTTTTCAGTTCTGACTGGCTGTGTTTGAGCTATAAGCCCATCCTGAACCAATCACTGGGGCCAGGGAAGCTGCCTCTGACTGGCTGGACTTTGCTAAGATCACATGACCATTTCTAAAGCTGAGGTGGGTCAGCCAGATTGAATAGGGGAAGGGTAGGTCCCCAAAGGAAAAATGGGGTGCTACTACCAGAGATTCACAGCAACACACTCCTTGGATACGTTATCTCCTTCTCCTGGTGGGGGCGAGGAGAGGCCTTTCATTCAATAGAGGTGTATTGAGGGCTCTCTGTGCCCAGCACTAGAAAGGCTCAGGGGGATACAGAAGTGAACCAGATAACAAGGTCTGTAGTCTCATGGAGCTTTAAATGCTAGGTAGTGAACTAACAAATATTACTTGAGCGTCTACTGTGTACAAACACTACATTCCAATTCAACTTCATTCCCCTCCATACCAAGATAGGATGTGACCTTTCCCTCTAGTTTACAATATATCAAGGGGCTACATGGTGATAAGTAATAGCAACAACGGTAAATGCCCAAAGAGTTACACAAATAGCAAGTGTCCTGTGAGGGTGGGGCCGAGGAGGCGGACATCCCCGACCACTGCAGTGATAATCACAGTGGCCACGTTCAACTGTTCAACTGGGTGCCAGGCACTGGGCAGAGAGCTTTCTGAGCAAATATCTTTTAATCCTAATGAAAGTACTTCGTTTACAGAGGAAGGAACTGAGGCTCAGAAAGGTGAAATGACTGGCTTAAGAGCACACAATAGGGGCTCACAGAGCCAGCACTTAAAACCAGGTCTGTCTACGCTCTAGAACGTAAAACTCTGGCTATCACTTTCCTATTGTGCTTGTGGTCTACCTGGGAAGTAAGGAACCAGCAGGAGCACATTTTATTCCTCCCCCCATGCCAACGGCTTTCTCTGCCCCATATATACATGGTAGAAAGTGGCTGTTCCTGGCTCTGGAGCCAATGCCTTCACCTGACTCCCAGGTGCCAGTGACAAAATGGCACCTGCATGGGCCACCTATGATGCCCAAGAGACACTTAAGCATTTAAAATCATGAATGAGCCCCCAGTGCTCAAAATTGGGAAATGTCACAGAAAAAAAATTGGGAAAAAATTCAGAATATCTGTCACGGCTGGGCTTCTATTCCCATGGCAACCATCTGCTAGAGCAGAGGAGCACTGCTACTTTTAGAGGAGGCAACTCTTTTCTTTGCCTCACTTGCCCACTTTCCATTGCCTCTTGCTGGGGCTGTTTTATTCATTTCATTATTGAGGTGACTGTTGGGGGTGTTTGGACTGCAGTCTCTATGTCTCAGTCCAGCCTCAGAGTCCCAGGAGCTCAAAATCAACCCAGGAGCGACATTTACAGTCAGCAGCCCACACCAGGAAGCCTGAGAGGGGAAGAGAACCAAGGAGAGCATGAAGGGAGGGAGCTTTATGAGATGTTAAGTTGATGGGCAGGACTAAGAGGGGGCAGAGTGACTTCTGGCTGGGCAACAGGATAAAAGAGTCTTTCAATCAAGCTCAGGATACTTCAGGAGGAGAAAGTTCAGGGAGATAGAGTTCCACTTTGAGCATGTCTGTTGGCTTGCCCGAAAAGCTGCTTGATACACCTAAGAGGTGCAAACAAGGTCCTCCCTGGTGGCGCAGGGATTAAAGCACACCACTATGAAGCTATCACCAGCTACTGCAGCACGAGTTAGATGCTCAACCAGGGAGCCGACCCACATGGCACAGTAGACCCCTCCTAAGCTGTGCCTCTCAGCAGTATATTTCAGTAGATACGCCTGTTCTACTCCCCACTCTCTCTGGTGAATCCTCTCACCGCCTCTCCCTTAACCTCCCCCCACCTCTGGCTTACACCCCAGTCTTGTATGCATAAATAAATAGCTCTTTAAAGAGAGAGAGAGAGAGAGTAGTCAACAGTGCCAAGTGTCTAGTGAGGACAAGAAGGAAAGGCAGATAGTCTCTTGGATTTGGCAGTGAAGACCCGGCATCTGGGCAGAAGTCAAGTTACAGGGGTTGAGAAATGAATGGGCACAGAGAAGGGGAGAGAGGGAACTGGTGTCTGGGACTAGGAAGTGGTGGGCAGGAGAGAGTCTGTCCAAGAACAAAGAGTGTGTTGAACAAGATTCCATGGGAAGATGTGGCAGTGGGCTGGAGCTCCAGGCCTGGCTAATGTCTGTGTCTGGGTTAGGAGGGTTTGGGAAGGATTCAGGTACCCAGTGGAAGCTGAAGTGAAAGCTCGTCTGAGGGACTAGTGGAGGGAACTGCCCTGAAAGAAGGCCCAGTCTTGGTGGCTGGGTTTTCCCCACTCTGCATTGAGTTTCCTTGATCCACTGATTATCTTGGGCCAGTTTTGCTGAATGACTCAGGAGTTTGAGCAAGCTTTGCATACTTGGTTTCACAGATGTGGGGGAGGGGAGATCGGATTCTTTCCTGATAACTGGGAAACAGTCCCTAGATATTGAAAGAAGGAGAAAGTAGGCCCCAGCATGTTGGGGGGGGCAGGGTGGGAGGGGGGGTGAGGGAGGGAAGCTTTCCAAGCTTCCTCTAGCTCTGTGCTGCGTAGTGAGAGCAAACACTTGAGGCTGGGAAGGCTTTCCTCTCAGTCCTCCCTCTGTCTTCATTAACATAACAATATCTAACAGTTACTGAGTGCTTTTACCTTTGGCAGACACTGTTCTAAGAACGTAAGGGCTTTATCTCTCATTAACCCATTTGAAGTGAAGAAGCTGGGAGTTAGAGAGGTGAGGCAATTGCCTGAGGCATCCAGCCGGGAACTGGAAATGCTACAGATTGCCTATCCCAAACCCACGTTCCTAACCCTGATGCAACACTGCTCCTTTTGGGACGACTCTAGGTGGCCGAGCAAGGCTGTGGAATTGATGAGAGGCCTCCCAGCTGAAGTTCCTAGGTAAAAGTCTGGTAAACAAGCTCCCTTACAAAAACTTCTCTCCGGTTAGGATTTCTACTGGGAAGGAAGGGACAAATCCTCTGAGCCTGTCCTGAAGCTCCTTGTCACCTGAGACCACTTTCTAGGGTGCCCTCCCTTTGAGCTTCTAAGCTCAGGATAAAGGGCCTATTCATTGGGACTCCCAGAGTTGGGTCTGGAAGCTGGCCCTGGCATCAGGCCGTGGTTAGTTCCTCCCTCCCTGCCTGCCTTACCCCTCCCTCTGGATTCAACACCGGGTATCTCTTTCCCGTGTCCCTGAACTCAGGCCTCCTGAGGCCCAAGCAGGCACAGTATCACTTTCTTGTCCAACTGTCCCCTGGACAGTCTTGTGTGTGGCCATTCCCGCTGTCAGTGCATACACCCAAGTGTTCCCCGGGAATCCAGGCTCTGGTAAACACCCCAAGAGGATAAAATGGGTCAAGCAACGACGGCCAGTGGTGATGCATCGGGACTGACGCACTCCCTGCTTCCCTCCCCCCCCCACCTCAGTCTCCAGAGGAGTCCAGTGGGCCAGGCCCAGGCCCTCTGCATGTCATTCAGCTCAGGAGAGAGGCTAAGCCCAAGGTAAAAAGGGAGGGGGCTGCTGGGGTAGGAAGGCAGACCTCAAGCTGCACCCTTCTTGGCTGGGATGCCTTCTTGGCGGGAGTGCTGGTGTGGAAAGCCAGGAGGAAAGTGCTCAAAGAGGGTGTGCACCCAAGTTTACAGAGCACCAACCAGGTTCAGGCTCTCTACACATGTAATAACCACCATATGTGACTTAGGACACATTCCTGAAACAAGGGGTAACTAGCATTGTATTGCTGCAGTTTGTGGCTTAAATGTATCATTTCATCTAATTCTAGCAATGTTTAAGAGTGAGTAGGATTATGAGTACCCTTTAAAGATGAGGAAATTGAGACTCAGAGGGGGGTAAATTTTAGAATTATCCAGTCACTGATTTGGGTATTGGAGAGTCTGTCTTTACTTTATCATTATTCATCAGTATGATCAATATTCATCTTTTTTTTTTCAGTAAGAGTAAGGCAGTTATCATTAACTTTAGCATAAAGAGGGAGGATGTGGGGGTGGGGGTCAAGAAAATGAATCTGTGCTTCATAGCAGAATCTTGATTCCTGTCACCCTTTATTTTGATGTCTCCATCTGGCCTCCAGAGGAAGGAACTTGCTGGGGTGTTCTGAGTGCTTCCCCTTGCCTTGTGGGTTTCATATAATTTCTTCCCTCCCTACAAGGTCACTTCTCTGGGCAGTGAGAAACCTCTGGTCACGTATTTTATAAACCTGTGGTCATCTGCTTGCCTCTGGACCACCAGGCCTCTGAGGCCAACTCTGGGTGTTCACTCATCTCTTCAAGTGTCTGGCCCAGAGGAAGGCTTGTTTGAATGCATAACTGAACTAATTGAAGAGCTGGGATTTGAACCTTTGTCTTTTGCACGCTGCCAGAATCATGCCTTCTTACCCTGCTGCAGGCCCCGCTCACCTTAGTGAGGTCTCATTTTGCAAGCCAAGAAGCAAAGAGTCACTGTGGCATGCAAGCTGACTTAGAATTCTCCCATTTTCCTCTCTTGCCTTTTCCAGAAGCCAAGGAGAAACATGAAAACTCCAGAACCAGTCTCAACCCCCAAGTCAAAGAATGCAGAAGGTGAGGCGTCACCATGGCAACAGTAGAGCCAGGTGTGTTGGTGAATACTCAGCTTCTGCAGCAGCAGAGGTAGGGACGCCTGCCCAGTGCCTGTCTGAGGGCTTGTGTTTTGGGCTACAGGGGAGCTGCATTTCATTTGTTCCTCTTAATGGGTCATTACAGGAGATTTCTGCTTTTCATTGCTTCTATTTTCTTATAAGTAGAAGGGGAGGGCAAAAACCATTTTCTCCCCCTCCCACCCACTCAGGAAACACCAGAAAAACACCAGCATTCCCATCAGAGGCCCTGCTGCCAATGGTCATGAAACCCATCATCACTTAAATCGCTCTCTTTTAAAGGTTTGTGAAAACTGCACCAAATTGATTTTCTCCATATCACCTTTATCTGTTATTTCTGTGGTTTCTCTTGTGTTGCATTTCCTGGGAGTAGGAGAGCAAATGTATATGGAAATTTGAGGTGCTCTTATGTGGATTGGGAACCAAAAAATAAAAATGTTCATGATCATGTTCTTTCTTTCTCTTACTTACATCCTTATTATGTATTTATTTTCATCTTGGGGCTGTTGAAGAGGATTTGGCTCATAGACTCCAAACTTAAGTTAGCTTCAGGTCTTAATCATTGTTGAGTGGAGAATTTTACAATAACAAGGAGGAGGGGATGAACCAGAGATGTTACCTGGCTCAGAGGTCCCCAGATCTTTAGATGCCATCAGTACTCAACAATTTAAAATTGAGGACAGGGACTCAGACATGGCTACCAGCTTATAGTCTGTCCAGGCAAGAACATTAAAGAAAAATAGTTATCATATAATACAACCAATGCTTCTTAAAAGGAATATTTCAGTACTCAAAAAAGTAGGAAGGGGGCCTCCCTAGAGGCTACAGTGTTAAATCTCAGCGCTATCCCTATCACCCTCCCAGGGCCAGGGAACTAACTAACCCACATATAGCAAGCAGCAGACCTCTCTTGACTCGCCCTTGCTCCCCTTAGCAAAGTATTTCAGTAAATCCACTTCTTCTGCTCCCCACTTTCTCTCTGGTGAATCCTCTTACCCTCTTGCACCTCTGGCCTATACACCAATTCCTCTATGCAAAAGTTAAAACATAAAAATAAAAAAATGAAGAATACGAGTTAACCTTTAAAAATAAGTAGGAAGGGCACTCGCTCAGGATGAACTACTGTTCCTTAAATGGAATACGTCTAGCATAAGAAGCTTCATATTTTTATCCTTATTTCCCCCCTGCCTCATGCTCTTGCATCAAGCTGCGGGTGGACACTCAAGAGCCACTGATTGGGTTTACTGTTCCTTCCAGTGGGTGGAAGGATGGTGCCTTGGGTGATGGTGTTTTGGCCGCTGCTTGGATACCTCTGGTGTCTGTGGGTTTCCTATCTTCTCTGTGGCTAACTTAAGTTGTTGCTTTTTCCTCATGGCCCCCTTTTCCTTCTTCTTTAGGCTGTTTAATGATCTGCCACACCCTCTTTTTTCTCTCCTGTAGTTGCCACTTTTGTAGTACTTCCTGAAAGCTTTGTTGTAATTGCCAGTAAGTGCATTCAGCAACAATTGACTGTCAGCTTCGCGAGGGTGGGGTGACATCTCATCCCACTTGGACCCTCAGGTGCATCACGTGGCAGAAGCTCCTCATAACTGAGGAGATGAGTATCGTCCCTCCAAACTAATGATACTGTGACATTGAGGAATAATAACCATGAAAACAACAATCATTTCTTTAATGTGTACTTTATCCTGAGCACTTTATGTGATCTCGATCAGAACAGACTCATATGGCAGGGCCTTTGGAATAAGATGAAAACGATCATTTATGAAGCTTGTTGTTTTAAAAAGAACAGTTTCTCTGGGGATTTATGCTGCAGAATTACCTTAAAAGGACTCTAAGATGTTAAGTGCAAAAATGTCCAATGCCGTATGTTTTATAATAGAAAAAAATCAGAAGGTATCCAAAGATCTATGACTAGGAAACCTGTTAAGTAGGTAATACTTCACTTCTATGTAGGTGGTCTTTAAAAGAATAAGGTAGCTCTATATGTACTGACATGAAAAACTGTCCAGGTCATATTGTTAAAACAACTCCCTTTCTGTTAAACACACATATGCGTATATGAATATACAGAAGTAAATGTACAGAGAAATATCTAGAGGAACAATAACTACAAATCATTAATAGTATTTTGTCCTCTGGGTAAGGTTATGGGATACTTTTACCTTATTGAACACTTATTTCTATAATTAAAAATAAGAAGCAGGGGCCTCCCTGGTGGCACAATGGGTTAAAATGCAGCACTATGAATCTATCTGGAGTTTGATCCCCAGCCAGGGAGGTGCCCACATGGCACAGCAGACCTCTCCTGACCCACCCACTGTTCCCCTCAGCAGTGTATTTCAGTACATCTGCCTGTTCTGCTCCCCACTCTGTCTCTGGTGAATCCTCTCAACCCCTGCACCTCTGGCCTGTACCCCAGTTCTTATGTGCATAAATAAATAAAAAAATTTTAAAAGCATGTCTTATTTTTAAATGGTTTTATCGAAGTATAACTCACACACCATAAAATGCATGCATCATTTTTTTTTTTAAGATTTATTTGTTCATACAGAACTGGGGTACAGGCCAGAGGCTCAGGGGCGGCAAGAGGCTTCACCAGAGAGGCTTCATCAGAGACAGGCAGATCCACAAAGTACACTGCTGAGGGGAGCAGCGGGCGGGGAGGAGAGGCCTGCCACGCCATGTGGATCTCCTCCGCGGCAGGCGGGGAATCGAACTCATCAGAAGTGGCTTTAGCTTCTCAGTGCCGTGCTTTAACCCACTGCGCCACCAGGGAGGGCCCCGCATGCATCATTTTTAAGCCTGGGTGGGGGGAGATTTTTAAAAAAACACAGCTAGAGGCTAATCTAATCTTTTGTACCTTTGCCTGCTCTTGAGTTACCCTCTCCCACAATGAGTCCCCTTCTAGCCCTCAATATCTCTGTGTGGCCTGGAAAACTTCTGTCACCTGGGTCTGTAAAAGGAAGGGCTGCATTAGATGACTTCTGAAGTTCTTTGAAAGATTAATTCAGGTGATTTAGGGTAATCCTGGCTTTCTTTCTAACAAAAATTCATTTTAGGAAAGCCCTCCTCATTACATGAACATGGCTCTTGGGGCTGAGTATATATATTTTTTCTCTTGTGATGATTGCATTTTAACGAATGATGGACTATCATTTAGGCTTTGAAGTGAGGAAAAAACCCTCCAGTAGTGCAGTTTACAGGCACACAGCACAAGCTGAGGAGAGGGTAGGGCACATTTTGGGTGGGGTGGGGTGGGGGGGCAGGGTAACCTTTTCAGCATCTTTGAAAAACAGCAGCAATCAAGTTAGGATTTTTGGTGGGGAGATGGGTATTCAAGGTGACTATGAGGTAAAATAGGATGCATTGTGGGGCAAACAAAGAGAAGATTCTGGCTATAAGCAACTGACAGAATTAAGACCCAGGTGTATGTTTGGGGAAGGAGGCCTCTTGATTTCACAATGTGACCTTAATTGCCCCATTTCACCCAGTGCTTTGATGTCTCAGTGTGTAGAAACATTATCACGCTCAGAAAAGCATATATTAAACATTTATAACACACACAGATAATCTAAGTCACACTGAAAGAGGTTGCCCTAATGAAAAGCTTACACCACAGTGAAACCCACAGCCAGAAGAGAGGTATATTTGAACCACGTTCTCTTTGGGAGTCCGGATTAGCAGTGGCTGAAGATGTGGGTTGGGGAGGGGAGGTTGAAACATACTCCTTTGGATTCAAATTCGGGCTCTATCATACACTGGCCGGGTGACCTTGGTCAAATATTTGGCTTTGCTGTTATTCATCTCAGCTTCCTCACTTATAAAACGGGGATGATAATTTTTCTCCCAGGATTGTTGTGAAAATTAATAAATTAATACCTGCCAAATGCTTAGAACAGTGCTTGGCATTTGGTAAGGGCTCGATACATTTTTAGCGGTGAACATCATTGCCTTAATCCCTTCATTGTGTAGGGAGATTTGCTGCTTCACTTCCAACAGCTCATTTCAGTTATTCACAAATACTTTGATATTTCCCATCCGCCAAACGGGGAAACTAAGTCTGAAGAGTCAGAGAATGCTGTGAACTGAATCCAGAAGGCAGGGCGGGGCAGGGCGGGGCAGGGGCAGGGCAGGGCAAAGTACTGGCCATGGTCCCGCCGATTCTCACGACTATAGGAGCGGATTCCGCCCTGTTGGAACCTCACGACCCCATTTATAGTAAGATTAAACTAGGCTCCTAAACTCCCCCCCGCCCCCTGCTTCGCTGCCAGCTCTCCAAGTCTTTTTCTTCTTTGCCTTAAAACCCAATTTACACCTGAAGGCTCAGGCGACCTGATAGGTGATTGGCCGCGGGAAGGACCCTGAAGGCCTCAGCCCCCGCGGCATTTGGGTCAGATCCTCGACTCAGCCTCAGCTTTCCAGCTCCAGCCGGCAGCCCGCGGCTCCCCCCCCCCCCCCGAGTTAGTTAGGAATTCTGGAATTTACAGCTTTCTCCCTCCGAGCTAGGCTCCCCAGAGCAGCCCGCAGCGAGACGCTTCTGCCTCGGCGGTTGCAGAACACCGACTGCTGACAGGGGTCTACTTTAGGGCCCCAACTCCTGCAGAAACTCATTGGCAAAGTGTGTGTTTAGGGGATGTGTAGGGGACGGACTTGCTGGTGTTCGCAGTCAGCGGTAACCCGCCTCGGAGAAATACTCCCCCCTCCTGAGAATCCCCCCTCCGCCCCTGAAAACGAGGGCAGTAAAATTCCGGAAGAGAGATTAGAGGCAGGGGATGGGTGGGGCGGTGAATCAGTACATTCCTTCCTCCCCTCGCCGCCTCCTCCCTGGTTATCACTTGGGAGGGTTGGGTCCTCGCATGGCCTTCTCCTGACCTGTCCACTGGCAGGGTCCAGACGAGCTAAGCGTTGCTGGTCGGGAACCTCCCAAGCGCAACTGAACTTTATTGAGCCTGGATCTCTTATTTTGCAGCTCCTGACCCTGTTTGGTTTCGGGTTGGTGAATTGTGATCACCAACTGAGTCCTTTCCATGAATTCGGCTCAGAGGTCTTGTCTGTGCATTTGTTAATAGTTTCATTTATTCAGCCAGCCCTACTTTGAAGCAGGGTCTGTGCCTGAGCAGCAGCTCTTCTAGAAACTTTACAAAGTAGGTACATAGGCATACCTTATCTCATGTTAGAGGCAAAGGCTCTGAAGGCTCAGAGAGGCTAGGTAACTTGCCCACGGTCACACAGCAGCAGCTTTATTGGTTCCATACACTTCCCATCACACCCTGCAACTTCCTTTTCTAAGAACTTCCTTATCCCAAATAAGGTAACATTTACTGGGGGTAGGGAAGTAACATGTCTGTATGGATCATGTTACACTGTGCTAGGTGCTTTAAAAATATTGACTTTAGGGCCCTCCCTGGTAGTGCAGTGGGTTAAAGCACAGCACTGAGAAGCTAAAGCCACTTCAGCATGAGTCCCATCCCAGCCCTGTCCCAGAGGTGACCCACATGGAGTAGCAGACCTCTCCTGACCATCTGCTGCTCCCCTCAGCAGTGTACTTTGTCAGTTGGCCTGTTCTGCTCCCCATTCTGTCTCTGGTGGGTCCTTTCACTGCCCCTGCACCTCTGGATTGTACCCCAGTTCTGTATGAATAAATAAATCTTTTTTTTTTTTTTACAAAAGTTTATTTTTACATCATTTTGCACATTTTTTTTTCCATCTCGATTGTAATCCCCGCGGGTTTCCCATCACCAAATCACCCGTGTGCCACCACCATAGTCCCATGCATTTCCCTCCCTTCCCCACCCCCCTTTTTGATCCTATTCCTCACTCCACCCCCACAATATGTCTCTGGTATATGGTTGTTCATTATTTTTGTTATTTTCTCGCCTGGTCCATTATACTCCTGCTATGAGTGAAACCATCTGGTATTTTTCTTTCTCTTTCTGGCTTATCTCACTAAGCATGATCTTTTCCAGCTCCATCCAAGTTGCTGCAAAAGACATGTTTCTCTTTTTTGGTTGCTGAGTAATATTCCATTGTATATATGTACCACATCTTTTTTATCCAGTCATCTACTTTTGGGCATTTGGGCTGCTTCCATGTTTTTCCAATTGTAAATAAAGCAGCAATAAACATGGGGGTACAAGTATCTTTTTCAATCAGTGTTTTTGTGTCTTTTGGGTAGATACCTAGGAGTGGGATTGCTTGGTCATATGGAAGCTCTATGAGTAGCAGTTTGAGGAACCTCCAAACAGTTTTCCATAGTAGTTGTACTAGTTTGCATTCTCACCAGCAGTGTAGGAGAGTTCCTTTTTCTCCACATCCTCGCCAACATTTGTTGTTGCTAGTTGTTTGAAGATGTGCCATTCTCACTGGGGTGAGGTGGTATTTCATTGTGGTTTTAATTTGCATCTCCCTTATTACAAGTGATGTTGAACATTTTGAATAAATAAATCTTTTTAAAAATATTGACTTTAATTATTTAATTTTCCATTCAACAACCCCTTGAAACAGATGTTTCAAGATGTTTCCATATTACAGATAAGGAAACTTCAGTGGTCAGGAATTTAAAGTACTGTGCTGGGATTCCTGTAAAACCATAGTTAGTATCTGTATAGTGCTTGAATGTTTACAAAGCACTTTCAAGATCTTCATTTCAGAGATATCATCCCATTTCACAGATGAGGGCAGAGGTTCATTCATGAAGTTAAGCCCTCTGCCCACAGTGATAAAGCTAATAATGTGAGTAACAGAGCCTGCAATTTGAGACAAACTCTATAGGTCTGGTAGTATCAGAGCTCATTCCATTTATTTATTCATATACTGTGCCAAGTACCATTCTAATAATGCAATAGTAGCTAACAATCAGTGAATACTTACTATGTGTTCAGTATAGTCCTACTTGAGTTATATACACTATTTCCTGTAATGCTCCAAACTACCTAATGAAGTAAGTATTGCTACCTATTACTTTTCACAGATGGGGAAACAGACTCAGTTGAAGTAACTTCCCAAAGTTACATAGCAACTAAATGGTATGGATGCTGAAGACACACTTTAGAGTCCCTGGGCACCAGGTACCTAGGTTGTGTCCCCACCTCAGTCTAAAACCACTTGTCCAAGACATTTGGTTTGCCATCTACCACTTCTTTCTCTACCCTGTGTGTGGCAGGCCCACACAGCTCTTGCTCTCAAGAAGCTAACACTCTATAAAACCAGTCAAGAATACTGCCAGCTGTGCCTGACAGGGTGCTGGAGGGTTAATAAGCTAATGGCACTTGGAATGCTTCAGCAAAGGCACTGGATCGACTATGGGTACTTATGTGTGAAACTCATTGCCAGGGGTGGTTCTTGCTGTGATAAGGTGCCTGCAGTTCAGTTTGAGCTGTTTGAGGTGTGCAGCCTTCCTTGGGAAACAATTTGAATGAGGTCATTCATGTCAGGGATTGGATCATTTCCCTTCCTGTTCTGGGGATGTTGGGAGTTGGTGGTGGTGCCATAGTCTCAGGCCTTTTGGTTTCAAGTGGGTGTCTCTAACAGCTCAGAAGGGTTTCCATTGAGGGACACGGTGATTGGAGCTGGAGACTAACATGTTTATTTGGGCCTCAGAGTAGACACCCAGGCTGAATCTTGCTTCTGTCACTTCTCTTAGAGCCTCTAACTCTTTTTAAAATGAGGACAAAATACCTTCCTCACAGGGTTATTCTGAAACATACTCTTGTTAACATATTTAAAAACAGAGTAGATACTTAAAACTTGGTAACCATTATTGTTAACCTTATGTTATTATATTGTTAACTGGCGTTTTAGGTCCAGACTGAGAATTAGATGGTGGAAAGAGTCACCCATTTATTCAACCATCTTCTAGACTGTGCCAACTAAGTCTTAAGTAGGAATCACGAAAACAGGCATTACAATAAAATGGGACAAGTGTGATGATAGGGAATTACATAAGGTGTTTTGAAACTTTAAAGAAAAAAAAATAATCAACAACTAGGAGACTCAGCTAAAGTTTTGCAGAGGAGGTAGTTCTCAGTTTTAAGTCTATGTTTCCAGGAAGTGGAAAATGCTGCCTGCTGGAGGCAGATAGAATGCAAGCCGCAGCTGAGCCTCACCCAAGGGCCTTGATTCTGATCTGCAGCCCCTCTTGCTGCAAGGCCTCTTGACTCACACATCTTTGCTAGTCAGCCTTGCCCTAGAATACCCCTCTGGGTCACCTGCTGGTGGCCAGCAGCCAGGGTTCAGTGCTTTGGCTTGATGTGGCTGAGTCATAAGACCCATAAGACCTTTTTTTTTCACTGCTAAGCTCTGATGGAAGCCTTAGTCAGGAGCAGTAACCTAGGTCTGTCTTGTGAGGAAAGCTTAAAGATGACTACCAAACACTGCTTCTCCAAGAAGTGTGCGTGTTGGGGGAGATGTGTGTGTGGGGGAGGGGTGGAGACAGCCCAAGAAATAGGAGTCTTTCCTTGATAGGTACTAGCTCTGGTCAGGTGAGATTTCCCAGGGTGGGGAGGGAGGGCAGACCCTCCCTCTCTGCCCCCAGCTCTACAGGGGAAGCCTCCCTTATCCCTCCCAACCCATTCTGGAGGCCCCTTTCTGACGGCAATAGCTCAGATCAGTCTTTCAGTTCACGGTGACCACATTTTACAAACCAAAACGCATATGCTGACAAAGACTGCAAGAATTTGTGATCACTTTCCAAATGCAAGAGAATACTGGAACCTCCCTTTTCCTGGGGACCACCCTGTTACAGAACCTCTAGGGTGATCTCTGTCGTTAAAGGGGACATTTAGTTGGAAATCTTGATATTGAGGGTCACCTATCAGGAATTTTTCATACAGTACAACACGGATATGTGAAATCCCCGTGAGGACGGCTGATGACTATTTCCACTTAGTCTGAGAGTGAACACTCAGCGAGAGGAAATAACTTACCCAATATGCTACATCCCGGAAGTTTGAGTTTTGGTTTGGAGTAGAGAGTGTCACTCTCAGGGATTGGGAGGGAATGTTGACGCAGACATATCTCTCGCAAAGAGGCACACGCCATTTATTTGGGGCCTCGAGGAAGCCAGCCAAGAACTGAGCAGCCTGGGTTCCCACTCACGAGTTGGAAGTCCCCAAGCAAAGGGCTTGGTCGTGCACCGTCCCATCAGGGTTTGGCCCAGGCCTCACGGCCCGGGATGCGGGGGCGAGCCCCTAGACCTTGCGGGTCACTAAGGCCTCCGGCCCTTGCCCCAGCCCAGGGGTGGCACAGCGGGACAAAGCGTGGGCGCAGAACTCCCGGGCCTGTTCTGCGCCTCCCCCACCTCCAGTCACTTGGACGCGCCTTCCGCAGCCTGGAGCGCGGAGCGGAACGAACCACGAGGAGGCGCGGGGGAGGCGCCGAGGGCAGTGGGTCAGCGCCCCGCGGGGCAGGTGGGC
>NW_004567109.1:15601074-15636522 GCF_000260355.1 Condylura cristata | reverse complement strand
GTCGTCGCCGCCGCCGCCACCGCTACCGCCGCCGCCGCCGCCGCCGAGGTGACTGAGGAGAGAGGCGCCTCCTCGCTCCCGCCGCCGCCGGACTTCAATGCCCAGTCCCCAGCTCGCCAGCGTGAGTGCGGTCCTCCCGGGTGGCCCCCGCGCCCGCTCCCGGGGCCTCGGGAAGGGGAGGGCGGGAGGCGCCGCAGCCATTAGTGCAGGCCCGAGACACGTCCCCGGAAGGAGGGCCGGGCCGGGCCGGGCCGGGGGCGGGGAGCGCGGCCGGGAAGCGTGGAGACCGAGGGTGGGTGTCTGAGGGGGGGATCGTGCGTGTGGAAGTGGGAGGGACGTGCGCGCTGTGGAAGAATGTTGAATCTTGGGGGGGACATGCGTGCGTGAGGGGGAGAGTGAATTGGGGTGAGGGCTGAGGATGCCTGGGGAGGTGAGGGGTGAGTGAGGGGATAGGGCAGTGGGTGGGAGAACTGACGGTGGGGCGGTGGGAGTGTGGGTGAGGGTAGAGGGCACGGGGGGACTGTGGTTGGGGGGCGAGCATGTGTGGGTGAGTGTCGGGGATGAGCGAGTGTGAATCGAGCGGGGAGATGGGGGGATGAGTAAGTCGGGGCGAGAGTGTGTGTGAGGCAGCGTGGGGTATGAGGGAGAGTGTTAAGTGTATGGGGGAGAGAGTGAGCGGTGGGAGGGAGGCTGGGGAGAAGGTGAGTGGAAGATGGGGGAGTGTGGACGGTGTGCCTGTCCGTGCCCAGCGCGAGGGGCATCCTGGAGGCTCTTTTCCTCGGGATGGCCTTGGTGAACCCCGGTGTCCTGGGTTAGGGAGTTCCTTCCAGGAGCATCTTGTCCCTGCGTCCTTGGGTTCAAGGGTGAAAATCTTTCTGTTCGGGAGCCTGTTCGAGAGGCACTGTCATCTTCTGGATTGTTATTAAAAAAATAAAAATTCCCCCACCCCCCTTTTCATGACATGGACATAAATTTCCCAGTTTGCCAGGAATATGGTTGCCACCCATCCTACAACCGGACTCCAAGAGCTAGCTAAAACCAGCTTGTCTGTTGCCCCAGCTCTTGGTTCTCACCTTCATGGTGTGCAGAACGGAGACGTTTGGTGAAGTACTGCTAGTTTTGCAGGTGAAAGTTATTTCATTTGTTAGGTGTATTGAAGTAGTGTTTTTTAGGTTGTGGCTCTTTTCTACCCACCTGGACAAAAGCTTAAGTACTAGTAGAAGCAAAAATAATATACCGATAATGGAGAATCATAGCCTAGTTGATTGTTTTCTGGAATTTGTCAAGAAACATACAGTGTTGAGCTTTCTGGCATCACTGTAAACATGCAGCAAATGACTGGAGTCATCAAGCTACAACTACAACTGGATTAGAATATGGTAGTTACTTGCTGCCTTGCTCTGTATTACAGAACAGTTTCAGACAGAAGATGACTTAAGTATGCCCTATTCAGTGTGCACAAGGACGTGAAGACAACAGTGACACATTATTAAAGGCTTCAGAATCGTTTACTAGCACACGATTATGTTGGTGAGGATGGTGAGAAGTTGTTGGCCAGTATTCTGATCCTGATATTTCAAGTTGTTTCACATTGGTTAGTGAAAGGACTTTTCTTAGGTTCTGGTACTGTAGAAGTAGGGGTTCTTTCTGAAGAGTACCTTGCCAGAGACTGTACTCCTAAGTGGTGGGAAGTCTCTTAGAAATTGACATTCTTTTAATGTGATAAGCAAAGAGTAGGGAGCCTTTTGGAAGGCAGCTATGCTCACCTTACACCACCAGTATTGCTCAACACAGGGTGGTCCTTTTGATAGCAGACAGAAAGGCAAAGGCATTGGTGTGTAATTAGACGTCAGAAATTATATTTTTCTTAGCGTGTCCTTATTCATGGTGTCTACTTTCAGAAATAGTAAATAGTATTACTATCTAGACAGGATTAATTAGTATTAACTGCCTACTGTGCACCAGGTGCTTTTCATAAGCTCACTTAATGCTTATAGTCATTGCAAAGGTGGTAGGTATCTTCATTTGCATTCATTCAGCGCACAAAATGGTATCTATTTGCCAGGGACTAGGGATACAGTGGTGAGCTGTCATTGACTTACAGTGATGAGATGAAGAGAGGAGATTCAAAGAGGTTCATCCACAAGATAATATCTTATCCCAGGTCACAAGATATTAAGAATTGGAATTAGATTAAAAACCATGGTCTGACTCCAAGGTCCTTGATTTTTCCACTACACTATTACTACTTTCAAAATAGGTTGTCTTACTTTGAGGTTATTATCTACAGTGTGACCCAGCAACTTATATTGAGAATAGATGAGAGCTGTTGAAATTAATGCAGAAGACTAGAGGCAAGGGATCATTTAGGAGATGCTGACTTGAGGCTGTTTAGGGCCTAAGCTAGGCTTTTATGTGGGTGGAGATTCTGCCTTGAAACTCTTGGGGCCCCAGGGTGTGTGCTTTGAGACAGAGTTTTTATGAGACACCTGGGATATGTCTGGGAGAGAAAGGTCTGATGAAAGAAACCCAACAGACTTTTATGTTTTTTATTTATTTATTTATTTTTTTTATTTTGGGGGAAAGAGGAAGAATGTATTTTGGAGGACCAAGAGTCAACTGTATGTTGTCCCTTCTTGGTGAAAGTCCTTTTATTCAGTTTTATGGGATATTTATCTCAGATTATTTATCTCAGAAGATCAAGTGAGTAAATATATATGAAAGTACTTAGTTCATTATAAATTGAACTGCAGATTCAAGTGTTATTACTACTAGGACTTTTCTACTAAAGCAGCCATCTAATTGTTATATTTAGTAGCTGGAAAAGACTAGCATTTTAGAATTCCTATAGAAACAAAAGATTATTTAAAACTGCTGATCTGGATATATTTTGACTCAGAATAGCAAAAATCAAACCTCTTCCCTCCATGAGTTAGTCAGGTAATACTGAATTTGAATGAGCCAACTTATAGGCAGAAACCATTTATAACATAATTGAACATTGGTGCTGCTAGGGGAGAGTAAACATTTGAATTAGAAAATCTGAAAATCCTATATTTTACTTGAACATTAGGTTAAGAAATCTTGTTTTTGAAAGGTAATGTTTGAGTATGCACTAGTTACAGACCACTGTTTTTGATACACAAAGTTGAAATTTAGCTAAGATTTATTTATAGGATTTGACTATGGTATTAATTTTTTATTGGAATGTGGAACTGATATTCAGGGGAGCTTCTAGAAAAAGCATTTATAAATATGATGCAGAGGAGCAGTATATAACTTCTTACCTGTTGATCTTGAAAGAGTGAAGTCTAAGGTTGATTTCTTCATGTGCTCCTATATCACCCCTGTTTCTTACAGACCCCCCCCCCAGATTTTATTTATTTATGCATATAAGAACTGGGATACAGGCCAGAAGGGCAGGGTGGTGGCAGGGTCAGAGGATTCACCAGAGACTGAGTGGGGAACAGGCACATGGTGACTTCAGTAACTGCTGAGGGGAGCAGTGGGTGAGACAGGAGAGGTCTGGTCTGCTGCACAGGAGAAGTCTGCTGCATGGTGGGTCACCTTGGCTAGGTATAGCTTCATAGCACTGTGCTTTAACCTGTTGTACCACTAGGGAGGGCCCATTTTTTTCAGACTTTAAGATAATTTTGAGCAGCCGAGTATCAAAGATCCCTTGTTTTACATGGTGTACTGAGTTGTTTATGGAGTTAGGATAGAGATCTTGAGTTCTTGGACAATTATGAAGTCCAACATTATGCACTAGGTTTCAACATTCCCTCCTTGAGAATTTTCTTGTATTAGGTCATCTCATTTAAAAAACTCAGTAATCCTTTCAGCAAGTGACATTCTTTCAGTTTTACAGATAAGGATATTGGTTTAGAGATCAATTTGCTGAATCCTAGGTTTCAGAATCCTTGTTAGATAAATAAAAGGAAGAATGATGTAATATATATATATAAATGATAACATTTTAAGACGTATTAGTGAATAGATAGCAGTAGGAAAAATATTATTTTCTCCTTGGGACTCAAAGCACTTAAATCTATGGCTAATTCTCCTCCCTCATCTCCACTACCCCCGTCCCCATTTTAAAGGGAACTATGTCGGCATTAAGTAGATATTAAGGAAGTCAGCCTTTTTTGTTTGAGACAGTGTTTTTTTTTAAATACTAAGGGATACTTCAGTTACTTTTTTTCTCATTATGAAAAGGGTTGTGCTTTTGAGATTTTTCTCAAGAAACAAGTTGGGTTATTTATGTAGAAACTGATGCTTATTCTCTTAAGTTTTAAAGCAGCAGTCCTTGCTATTATTGCTCAGATAATTTTATACCTGAGTTTGTTCAATGAACAGTGCATGTCACCATTTAATATTTTGGGAAATGGTGATTAGCATCTCTCAGTTGGCAGTGTTAAGAGTCTTTTTTCCTGGGGCCCTCTCTGGTGGCTAAGCAGGTTAAAGTGCAACACTATGAAGCTGCTTCAGCATGAGTTTGATCCCCAGCCATGGAGCTGACCCACATGGCGCGCATCTGATCTCTCCTGTCTTGCCCACTGTTCCCCTCAGCAGTGTACTTCATCAAGTAAGCCTGTTCTGCTCTCCGCTCTGTCTCTGGTGAATCCTCTCACTGCCCCTTGCACCTCTGGCCTGTACCCCATTTCTGTATGAATAAATAAATCAATCTTAAAAAAAAAAAAGCCTTTTTCCATTTTCAACTTCAGAATTAATATCTATGTAGAGAGTATCCGGTAGCTTTCTCTAGTGTCTTACTGACTGAACAGAATTCTTTAGTTCCTTTGTCTTGACTACTCTGTTGAAACTTGCAGGTTAATGGGATTATTTGATGTAGACTTAAGTGGACATTGTCTATAAATCTTTTGTTGTAGAAGTCTAGAACCAGAAATGTCACTATCTAGCACTTCTACAAAAGAAGCTGGACAGCACTGTAATAGTCTGCTCACTTTCTACAGCTACTTATGGAGTTTATGACCCCAGTGAGAAAATGTCCTTTCTCCATGTCTTAAGATGATATTTCCCCTGTGCTGTCTGTTCAATCAGTATAGACTTACCAGGCACAAAATCTTAGCCAAAATAATGACTATGAAGAATTGACAGTATACCAACAGTTTTTATGTGACTTGAATATAGTGTTTTCTGTTTGTACTAATTTTTTTATCCTGAAGTTCTGTAACACAGCACACGCTCTTTCAAGTGGATTAGAAACTAAGTTTTTGCATCCATTTACATTGTACAACATTGGTTTTTTTAAAAAAAGATTTATTTATACATATAAGAACTGGGGTACAGGCCAGAGGTGCAGAGGCTATGAGAGGATTCACCAGAGACAGAGTGGGGAGCAAAACAGGCAGACTGACGGAAGTACACTGATAAGGGGAGTAGTGGGTGAGACAGGAGAAGTTTGTGGTGCCATGTGGGTCAGCTCCCTGGCAGATCGAACTTGTGCTGCTGTGGCTGCAGATAACTTTATAGTGCTATGCTTTTAACCCCTTGCACCACCAGGGAGGGCCCCAACATTGACCTTTAAGCAGAGAATTTTAAGGTTAGATGTTCCTGTGACCCTTGCTTAGTTGAACTTGTTTTGAAAAAATATTTTGACCATTAGAATGGTCTTTACATTTAAAGAATTGGTGTATTTAATTCCTTTCATAAGTATTTTTGGGTTGAAATTTCATTCTTCTCAGAAAATGTTAGTTCTTTTGGCTTAAGATGCACACATGATATATTTGCTTTAGCAAATCAGATAAATTATATTTTTATTTCTGCAGTGGTCAGAAATGTTGGCTCTTAACTAATGTATTGTTTGACAAGAATTCAAATTCACAATCAGATCTGCCTTTAATTTTAGTTGAGATCTGAGCATCACTTTTTTTTTTTTTGCACTGTTTTATTGGAAAACTTACTAGGTTGTACTTAGTAAATAGTATGTAAATTGAGTATGTATGTGCATGTATGTTGATATTTATTGTTTTAGTAGCATAAAGCCTGATGTTTTCCACTTTGAATTATTGGTGAAAAGCCTATCCTAAGAAAACAGAGTGCCTGGTTAGTGCAGGAGGATATGAGTCACCAGCAGGATTTGTCAGCAAATTGAGAAGGCTGTAATGGAGAAACAATAGATTCTGGTGACATTATTCTTCATTCCACACATGTAGTTGCAAACAAGTTTCCTTTTGGTGATTGGTATAAATTATTCACATCAGGTCTTTCTGTGGGGGAAGCTCTTCAAATTTAAGTTGTACACTATAGTCAGTTTTTCTAATGAGGTAAACTCTTCATTTTGGAGGTCTTTCAACAAGTAGACTTAAACTCCTATCGTCTGTTTACTAAGAAAAATAATTCAGTTATCAAGTAGGAATTAGTCTAGAGGATATTTTTGTGACACTGGTAATTATGGAACTGTTGAAAGATCAGAATATGCCCATGAATATGACAATATTTGTTTTCTGTCAGTGATCAGAGTTGCTCCTTAACTACTTTTGAATTCCCAAGAGCTTTTGTTGACATTTGAATTGTTCTGAAATTCTTTACTTGGTCTGTGCCTCCCCAGTTACCTAACTAAACTTTTCCCAAATCAGGCTATGAGGCCCTTCATTGTTTCTACCAATCTTTTGTCCTGAGTTTTACCTTTTCTTGAAAGAATTAATCTTGCTGTATTCTACTCATCCTTACTGTGTGTTTTTCAAAGTATATAGCATTAATATCACATCGTAATTTGTAATGCTTATCATCAGATAGTTTCACTCACATTATAAGACCTTGATCCTGAATAGTGTTTGTACGGTGTGCTCACAGAGCTCCACAAAGCATGTTATGAGATAGGCTGTGCTGCCTTTTACTAGCATTCAGACAGAGGTTGTCTTTCCCTTCAGTAAACGTTTGAAGGAAGGAGACAAGAATAATTGAATATTGCATTCTTTAAAAGGCCGCATGAGTTCGATTCCCGCCTGCCCTGGAGGTGACCACATGGTGTGGCAGACCTCTCCTGACCCTCCCGCTGCTCCCCTCAGCAGTATACTTCGTCTATCTATCTGCCTGTTCTGTTCCCCACTCTGTCTCTGGTGAAGCCTCTCACCGCCCCTGAGCCTCTGGCCTGTACCCCAGCTCTGTATGCACAAATAAATAAATCTTTAAAAAAAAAAAAAAAAGGGTAACCAATGGAAGGTGACTGTTGAACTGCAACAGTGAGCAAAGAGTAGTAACCTCTTGACATGGTTTTATATCACCATTTTAAAAAAAGATTTACTTATTTATGAATACAAGAATAGGCATATAGGCCAGAGGTGTAGTGGGTGAGAGGATTCACTAGAAGCAGAGTGGGGAGCAGAACAGGTGGATCTATTGAAATATACTGCTGAGGGGATCAGTGCCTAAGACTGGAGAGGTCTACTGGGGCATGTGTGTTAGTTAGCTCTCTGTCTGGGGAGCCAGCATGTGTTGCAGTGATTGGCAATAACTTGACAACATTGTCTTTAAGCACTGTGCCACCAAGGAGGCCTCTATTTCACCATTTTTACTTAATGCTCCTAGGTTTGTTTTCTTTCTTTCTTTCTTTCTTTTTTTTGTTTAAAGTTATGGTATATTTTATGAAAGTAAACAGCAAACAATTATTGGGCAATTAATGGGTGGCCATTGTATCTTAAAAGGCCACCAGTAGCTCTAAAATGAATGGTTTAGGTTCTTGGTTATCTTGTCCTGTCCTCAGTACACAGAGGGGTGATTGTGAAGTAGAATGAAATTTATACAAAGTAAGTTTAGGACAGGAAGTGCTGCTAACTTCATGGGGTTTTGGGGGAAAATTGACCAAAGTGCCCTAACAGCAGAAAAACTTCTGGAACTTAAAAGAATTTATGCTGACAAGATACATTTTAGAGTGTTCATATTCTGTGTCCTGTACATAGTTTTCTCCCCCAACAGGACCTTTAAATATACTGCATACATTTGACAAAAAGGGGAAATGAAAGAGTTAAGCTGACCCGTAAACTGCTAAGCTCTGAAACATGGTATATTTTAAATAATGCTAACAATAGCTTGGAAGTTTTTGCTTTGCATACTGCTCCTGTGCTGTAGGTTATTTTGAAAGGTGATTCAAATAACCTTTTCCCAAGTATCTGTTTTGCAACTTCAGGGAACTTGCAGCTGTTACAGTCATTCTGACTGTCCTGATATAGCTTAGAAAACATTTCAGAGTGGTGTTGACAGGCTGAATCCAGGTGTCCTTTCAGATTTTTACTACTGAGTTTGCCTTATTACAATTGAAGTTCAGAACCTCAAATATATTTTTATTATAAAATAATTGATCAATGGTTCTTGGGCTAAACTGTGTATAGTGATATTTGAAAGTAAATTAAAATGATTAAGACTTAAATTGTTATCCAGGAAAATTGCTTAGCTTTTGAGATTAAAGAAGAATGGAAGGGAAGGAAAGAAAACAAGTATTAGGATTTAATTTTATGGGTATGCATCTGAATTTGTATTATAGAAGGTCACCACAATTATTTAGGAATAGAATGTGCTTAAAATTTATAATAAAGGGCCTTGGGAATCTCTTTAGAATGTATATAAACTAAAGTCTTTAAACATAAATTTCCTTGAGAGGCTAGCCATGATACCTTTCAACTTAATAGAACAATTTAATTTTAAAAAGACTAACTAAAAACAGTAAGATTAATGCTTACTATTAGAATTGTGCTGTTAGGATTTTTAATGTTATAACTGGAATTCTAATAATTTTTAAAAAATTGAATACAGTGCTTTTATCTCTTTAAATTTTATTTAGGAAAGGAAAAATAACATTTTTGGACAAAAAATTCAGCTGGATGATTGCTAATCTTTAGAGTTAACAGTGGAGTACAAAAGTGAAAATTAAATATATTCATGTGGCCTAAAAGATATTTACTGTAATTTTTGTCTTAAGGTTTATTTGTAGAAGTTAGGAATTTCTAGAAAAGGACTACTTCTATTTACCAGGGTACATATAAATTTGAAAACCACTACCTTTCATTTGAGTGGAAACAGGGCCCACAGAACTTCAGTAAGTAACTGTCACTGTTCTCAGAAGCAGGTGTGACTGTTGGTTCATTGCTTTCTTTCCTTTCTGAGTGACAGGCCATGTATGTCCTGCTGGTTCAGAAATAAGATATTTTCTCACATCAAGGTCATGCTTTCTTTTTATAGGACTGATTATTGAATTCTGTACTGGAACTTGTTTCTCAAGTTCCCTCCTTAAATGAGGAAGTGGAAAAGTGGGAATAACCAAGGGAGTAACTTTGAAACTTTTTTTTAGTAGTCAAAAAGCATCTTGATATTTTTATCTTGTTTACAGATAAACAGTTCCTAATTTGTGTAGAATTATTGTGTAGAATTTAATGGATATACTTATCAGTTCCTCAGTCAGCAAGGCAGGAAACTAACGTTAATTTGTATTATCTAAATTTCAAAGTGTAAGGTATATTCAGTTTTAGCTTGATAGATGCAACAAGAGAGAGGAACAAAGATAAGTAACAGCAGAGCTGTTGTTTCTATTAGGCTCTAATAGCTTGGGAGTAGTCATAAAAGATGAGTAAAATATGTATTTGAGCTCTGTAAATCAGTTAGTTAAATGTGTTGTTCAATTTGCAAAATTGAGTTCACTTTAGTTTACAAGTCTTAAGATACTTTTTCCCCTCAAATGGCCAAAATGCAGAAGATAAGAGTAGTGGTTTACAGAGGAAATGCCTTCCTGTTCTTCCTTGATGGGTGGCATGGTCTCTTGTCTGAATAGTCTCTGAGTATTAAGTTAGGCTTCTATATAACTTAACTCAGGGGCCTTGATATTTTTTAGTTTGTGGACAAATTAATCTTTTGGATACTACCTCAGAGTAGGTCTTGAAACTAATCCCTTATTCTCTGTATTGCTACTACTTTGGTCCAAGTACTACTAGCTCTCCCTTGGCTTATAGCAGCAAACTTCTTAATGGATCTCTGTGTTTCTACTCTTACATCTCTGTTACCTGTCTTCAGATAGCAGCTGGAAGTGATCCTTTTAAACATAAGTTGTCATTTTTGCTTGAAACCCCATCTTTCTCTGAATATAAGCCAAATTCTTTCCTAGTCTGTAAGACTATTTCTCTGACTTTGCAACAGTAGCAATGGTCCTCTTGCTCTTAGAACACTCCAAGCATCTCTCTACCTAAAACACTCCCAGCATGTTCCCACCTCATAGCCTGTGTGCCCTCTCCCTTTGAATCTGCTTACCCAGCTTTGACATTTTTCTCTTTAGCAGTGGCATATTGTATTTATTTAATATTATTTATTTATTTATTTATGTATGCCTGTTACAAGAGCCATTCTGACAAGAATTTTTGTTTTGTTTACTATTCTTGCTGACCCATAAAAGTATGTGACATACAGTATATATTCAATAAATATTTGAATTAACAATTTGTGACTAGACAAATTGCAAGGAAAATAGCTAACTCTTGATGAGAATGAATTCATATATTGTTGACAGATTATTCATACTTACTAGAAGGGGAAGTGTACCGCTTGAAGTGAAATGAATTTGTTTTAGAAAAAAATTGTTGCAAAGCTTTAGTCTTATGTACAGTATTATGCTTTCATGTTGCCTGTTTGTAGAAACCAAGCTGAAAAATTTGCACGACTTCCTGTTGAATTTATGGTAAGAAAAGTAATACAGTAAATGTGTGCTTGCTTCTTTATTCTTTAGACCTTTGCTTTTAAATTTTATTTTCTTAGATCTAGGATTCTTTATTATGTTTTAGGGTTATAATGTGCTGTTTTAATCTGGTGACCACTGACTTACCCCATCAAATTAGAAGGTTTATTGCATGGTTTACTTTGGAAGTAGAGGCAGTTTCTCAGTGGAAAGCTTAGTGTTGTAAGTCTGTTGTATATGAGTATATCACCCTTTTTAAAAGGCTGTCCAGTGTAAATTTGGGTTACCTTAACTGGGCTGCTTTTGTAAAGTTTCCTCACACCCTTGAATCCTCCATATTTATACCTGAATTTAGAATTAATAGTTGCCAAAGCGGAACCTGCGTTTTACCCAACAAGTCAGTATCTTTAACAGAGACGGAAACTAACTTTCTGAAACTGTGTAGGTACAGGTCTTCCGGGAACAGGACTAGTAGTCTTGAGGCTCTTTGTAATTCTATGACTGTAGCACAGTTTTGGATGGGGTTAAATTGTAAATCATTGTAGGATTATTATCCTGAAATAAAAAAAAATAATACATGTGTATGGGAAAAGTTGTAGTTCAAAAAATATATATTAGGATAAAATAAATCATACTCCTGGGCTTCAGTCCCTTCTACTCCCAGACAACTGATGTTACCTTTTGTCTGTAACTTTCTAGATAGTCCATGGATGTGAAGGCATGTATAGTATTCACAGATATTTCTACATAAATCATTTGTACAGTCTTGTACCATACTAATGTCTTTTAGCTACCTCTCCATATCCTTTCATATAGGTCTGTTTTATTCTTTTTAACCTCTTCATAGTTTTCCATTTTAAGGACCTGCCATGATTAAATGATAGAAAATGAAATACTATCCATTTTGGTTTTTGTTTCTCTTCTAGGTAGATGTTCTTAGGAGAGTAGTCACAAGTGGACATTTATACTCAGACATATCTCTAGTGTTTTCAGTAATCTCTGAAGTTGCTGACTTAGTGGCAGTGTATTATCTCAGGTAGGCCTCTGCTGACTTGCTCTTCATTCTTGTATCTTTCTCCTCTCCTTCCCTTCCTTAATTTAAAAGGATTTCTCTATTAAAGAAAAAGCCTTTCTAGTCGTCAGCAGCATTGTGTTATTTTGTTAAAGATTAAAATGTTGCTGGCCCTCCCTGGTGGCGCAGTGGGTTAAAGCAAAGCACTAAGAGGCTGGGGCCACTTCCTCAGGAGTTCGATCCCCGACTGACCTGGAGGCGGCCATGGGTGACCACATGGTGTGGCAGACCTCTCCTGACCCGCCTGCTGCCCCCCTTAGCAGTGTACTTCATCTGATCTGCCTGTTCTGCTCTCCACTCTTTCTCTGGTGAGCCCTCTCACCCTCTGCATCTCTGGCTTGTACCAGTTCTGAATGAATGAATAAATAAATCTTTTTTTTTTTTTAAGATTTATTTATTCATATAGAACTGGGGTACAGGCCAGAGATGCAGAGGGTGAGAGGATTCACCAGAGACAGTGTGGGGAGCAGAACAGGCAGATTTACGAAGTACACTGCTGAGGGGAGCAGTGGACGGGTCAGGAAAGGTCTGCCACGCCATGTGGATCTCTTCCAGGACAGGCGGGAATCGAACTCATGTGGAAGTGGCTTAAGCTTCTTAGTGCTGTGCTTTAACCCGCTGCGCCACCAGGGAGGGCCTAAATAAATAAATCTTAAAAAAAAAGATTAAAATGCTGCCCAGGAAATAATAATGTCTAAGTTCAATATTTTAAAAGTTAGGTTCTATAAAAGATAAAGTTAACGGATGGAGAGAATATTTGGGTACATATATGAACTTGATAGCTGTTGTATGTCAGGCCTCCTTTTCTCTCAGCTGGTAACTTAAAACCAAAGTCAATTTTTAAAATTAGGTATGGTAGAACTCCTCAGAGACAGCTTTAGAAGAGTTCACGTGCTTATGTTAAAATAAACAGGACTGATTTTTAGTGCTTTTCCAACTGCGGTAGGTTGTTCATATTTTTTAAAACTTTTGCTTTAAGTTCTTAAATATGTCACAAAAGTTAAATTTATTTGAATTGACAGATGCAAGAATATGTAACTGTTTGAAGTGCAGTTTAACTCTTGCAGATGTAAGGAACAGAAACTTGCTTTTTTATCATGTATCTGTTAACATTGATAGAACATAAGGTTTCATTTGGCAAAAATTCTTTTTCTTTGCATCTCAGTATGATATTAAGAATTGGAGGCTCAGTGAAATATCCTTATCCCTGGAAGTGATCCTTCCAAAATGAACTTGGAGGAATAGTTGGAACAGAGCTTTTCTTTTTGCTGATTAAACACTGTAGAAGGCTTTTAGAGCTGTGTAACCTTTTAAGCCTGGCCATCACTACAGTGCAGACCTTTCAGTACTTTTATTCAGCTGACAAACACTAGTTATGCTAATATCACTGAATAAAAAGTTTAAACAGATTAGAATTTCCTTGTGTTTTGTCCTGTGCTACATGCAAACCATTATTATTATTTAAATCATAGTAATCTTCTCTCTCCTTTTTACAAGGTCACAGAATTGCAGATTAATGTCCAAGCAAATATGTGAAGAAAGTTAAACTTATTGATGCATGAAAATGTTTATGACTTGAAAAATATGTGACTATGTCCATTAGTTCAAATTTAGAAAAAAATCAAGAGGGAGTTTTTATTATTAAATTTACTTATTTTCTTACGTCGTTCACTTTTGTATAATGTTTGATTTCTCTCCTAGGTGTAGTCCTCATAGTTCTGTTACTGCCATAGTGCCCATGAACCATCTCCATAATCCTTTGTGCTGTTCCCTCCTGTTCGGACTCCTCTGCCTTCCTCTCCCCAGCTGTATGCCTCAAATCTATGGACATCTAGCTTTTGGTCCTTGATCTGCTACTTGATTAACTGTGGCCTTACTTAAATCCTTTTAACTTCTCTGGATCCCCAATTCTGCTGAGGACTGAAGTTTTTAGAATGCCATTTTGGATTTCTTATGTATATTTCATATTTTGGGAATGCCTTAGTTTTGTGCTTGTGTCCATGGCAATATAATCACAAGTATGTAACTTGAAAAGTATTGTAAGAATATCATAAACAGATTTGAGGTTAGAATAAGTTCGAAAATTTGTAGTAATAGGTTCTTATCTATATATTTCAATCTTGAAAATGGTTCTGTAGTTATTATCTTTCATGTCTTTTTCTATCTGGTTGCAGTCATCTCTTTTTGAGACTTCTAAATAAACATTTATTGGTAACTTAGGAAAAAGGCAAATGAAAGAGTTTAGACTGTGTTTCTATTTCCAGAGGGATTTATGATTATGTTGACACTTTGAGCTAGCTTGTAAAGATTACTGCAGATCTGTGATATTATTTTTGCCACTTTTTGTGGTATGGATTAGTATTTGGACAGGAGAATGCAGTTTCTGTCTGAACTTCACATACCTTTGTACTCTTGAGGAAGTAATACAAGTAGTAGTAAAATGAACCAGAAATAAGAGGATGGTATTTGATTATTATTTTAGTCATTAGGAGTTATGGCATGTTAAGAAAAACATGGGACTAACAGAAGGCTTGTTTGAATTTGGGCTCACGTTAGACAAGTCACTTGACTTTTTTGCTCTTTTTCATCATTTCTCAGAGTCAGCAACAACTACTCAGAGTTGTGAGGAAAAGAAGATAATTTTGCAGCAGTATTTTATGGTCCAGGTTGTTATTGTGGTCCAGTATACTTTGGATAGAAAGAACTAAATTTTCAACGTGGAATTTTGGCAAATAACTTTTATTTTAAGCAAAAAATGTATGTGAAGGAGGACTTAACCATCAAAGCATAAAAATGAGATTGTTGTCTACTTTATGAAAAGAGTTCAAGGAATGAAAGCTTATATTTTCTAGTCATTTTAAAGTTGTTTAAAATGAATGTAAAAAGTCAATTTAAAAATTAGCACAAAAACTTCTTGAACCCTGTTTTGAAAAAAGACATTTAACTTTTAAGTCTCTGGCTCTAGAAATACACTTTTGTCCGAATCTTGGCAATAATTTAAAATTGGTGACATTTCACATGTTTTTGGACTTGTAAAGAATGTTTTTGACTTTGGGTATTGTGTTTAAGTATGCTGTCAGCTCCAGTTCATTTTACTTTTGCTTTTTTTCCTCCAGGTTTTTCGTTGGAATATACGTTGCACATTTATGGCGATTCTGAGCGTGAGGGCAGACTTCTGCCAGGCTCAGCACAGCGTTTTTGCTGACAAGTGAGCTTGGGGGTTCTATGTGCCATAATTAACATTGCCTTGAAGACTCTGGACACCGAGACTGGCCTCAGAAATAGTTGGCTTTTTTTTTTTTTTAATTGCAAGCATCTTTCTTTTAATGACTCCAGTAAAATTAAACATCAAGTAAACATAAGTGGAAAGCGACCTACACTTTTAACTTGTCTCACTAGTGCCTAAATGTAGTAAAGGCTGCTTAAGTTTTGTATGTAGTTGGATTTTTTTGGAGTCCGAAGGTAACCATCTGCAGACATTGAGGCCCCAAGTTGATTTTTGGATTCAAGTGGATTCTAAGTACTTCTGCTTATCTTGAAGAGAGAAGCTTCTTAAGGAATAAACAAGTTGAATAGAGAAAACACTGATCGATAATAGGCATTTTAGTGGTCTTTTTAATGTTTTCTGCTGTGAAACATTTCAAGATTTATTGATTTTTTTTTTTTCATTTTCCCATCACACTCACACGCACGCTCACACTTTTTACCATAATGAATCGCCCAGCCCCTGTGGAGATCTCCTATGAGAACATGCGTTTTCTAATAACTCACAACCCTACCAATGCTACCCTCAACAAGTTCACAGAGGTAAGATTGTATCATGGTCTATTTTTTGGATTGATTCTTAGGTAACATCCATTAAAAATTAATACCATTATAAAGAAATCTCTCATCACAAAGCCATTTCTTTTATTTTTAAAATGAAACAGGCAGAGCAATTGAAACACACTGCTGAGGGGAGCAGTGGGTGGGTCAGGAGCAGTCTGCCACGCCATGTGGATCACCTCCCTGGCTGGGGATCTCACTTGGTGCTGCAGTGACTGCGGACAGCTTCTTAGTGCTGTACTTTAACTTGTTGCATCACCAGGGAGGGCCTCATTCTTCTGGTTTTGCACCATTAATGTTTCCAGCTTTTTCCCATTTCAAACAGCCTATCCTGAACTTGCTGGTACTTAGATCTTTGTGTACATCTTTAATTATCTTGTTATAATAAATTCCCAGAAGAGGGGGTGGGTTTGAGGGAAGGGAGGCAAATGGTCCCAGGAGAATTTCTAGGTCAGAATATGTACTTTTAAAGTTTTTGTGTTTATGTTACCAAATTATTCTCTGTGAAGGTAAATTATTGATGCCTCTACTGAAAGTTTGAGAACATCTGTATGTAAGTTGCCACAATTCTCCAGTTGAGAATAGTTTTGATCTTTGTCTAAGAATAACATCTTAATTGTTTCAGTTTATGATAGTGCATTTAAAAACTTTGGAGGCAGATTATAGAGACAACTTTCCTTATATTTTTCTTTTAAAGGAACTTAAGAAGTATGGAGTGACAACCTTGGTTCGAGTTTGTGATGCTACATATGATAAAGCTCCAGTAGAAAAAGAAGGAATCCACGTCCTAGTGAGTGTGTAATGTTTTAATTTTCACCACAGACAAGTATCTTTCAAATAGATATTTGTAAGCTTATAATAGGATAAACAGTACTCATAACAATCTTGAAAATTTTCTTTAGATTTTGTTCATTGTCCATTTAAAATCTACATGCTTTCTATAAATAGAAAGCAAAATTTAGTGCACATTTATTTCAGGAAAATGGAAATTTGTATTGCTTTCCTTAGGAGATTAATGCACGATTTAATTTTTGTTGCTAGAATGCTGGTTTGAATTTAAAAGTAATTTCCATTAGACATTCTTTAAGTCACATGGAAATATTCTCTCCTACTTAAAAAAAAATTACTTAGTATATCTTTTGAAAACTTGTAGAGGGCAGAAAAGTATGAGGAGTGGATAAAACGGAAGAGGGAGACAAGGCATCTTGGTCCAGAGTAGTTATGTTTCAGACATTTTACTCTTTGGTAGAGTTCTAAGCAGCTTTTGTGTGATTAGACTTCTTTCATAGTCCAGTTTGAACATAATGTGATTAGAGGTAAATTAAATTAAATTCCTCCGTAGTCCCTAAATATTCTGTTTCATTATTGGGAGCAAGAGCCTCAAGTAAGGTAAAAATTCATACATTCTTTTCTAAATGTTTAAGTTGCAGGAGTCTGTAATGAAATGGCCTTGTAGTTATAGATGTCTTACAGAAAAGTCTTCACTGGATCATTTGATTTGATTGTGGGAAGACTGTATCGGAAGAAAACTGTAGATTTTTTTTAAGTAGTTGAGTAGAAAGAATGTAATAAAGATGATACTGATATAAGGATGATTGAGAGGTAGTTGAATTTGTCAATCGTTTGGAAGACAGTTCATGAAAAGAAATACACTATTCTTAAGGACGTTGTCATATTTGCTCCATAAAATTTCCTCACATCCATTTTGGTGAAGACAAAAACTAAGTAACCTGTTTCTCAAAAACATTTTTTTTTTTAAATTTTATAGCAGTTTATTTTTACATCATTTTGTACATTTTTTTTTTTCATCTCAATTGTAATCCCCGTGTAAAAACATAATTTAATGGGATAGCCAGCCAGGTATAATAATGTGCTTGTTTCCCCATTTCTATATGACTTTAAAGGTCTCCTATGTGAAACTCATGGGGATAAGTATAAACATGTACAATGTAGCTCTCTGTTCAAAAAAATTTTTAAACTTAAACTAGGGTAACCACAAACTTTTTTTAAAGACAAAAAAAATGTATGCATACAAGAACAAGGGTACAGGCCAGAGGTTCAGGGGCAGTGAGAAGATTCACCAGAGACAGAATGGGGAGCAGAACAGGCAGATTGATGGAAGTACACTGGTGAGGGGAACAGTGGGTGAGACAGATGAGGTCTCTCTGCGCCTGCACCATGTGGGTCAGCTCCCTGGCGGAGGATTGAACTTATGCTGCAGTGGCTGCAGATAGCCTCATAGTGCCGTGCTTTAACCTCTTGTGCCACTAGGGAGGCCCCTGACTACAAATTCTTTTTCCTATATTGTATGTTCTTTTGTGGATAGATGAGAAGTCAGTTGAGAAAATGAACTGTGGAGTGACTGGAGTCTGTCTGAATCAGTAATGTTGGTAAACACCTTTATGAAATAGAAATGAATTAAAGAACAAACATAAACTAGTTTGTGAAGAGTAGGTCTGGGATTTATTCTAGGACTTTTAAGTCTAGGTTTTTGTTTTGTTTTATGTTAATTAGCTGTGATCAGATAAAATTAGGGTCTTACTTAAAACTGAAAAAACATTTAGAATTAAGCTTTGCATTTTTCTTTTTCCCAGAGATTTTAGATTGTTAATTTACTTTTTGCTAGTTGAAGAGCATTTGGAATATTTCATAAAAGGACATCTCCCTAAATAAGCCTTTTTAATTCTTTGATGAGTACTCGTGGCTAATCAGAGGCACATTGGACAAGGCTTATGGTTTCAGCTATGTTAGTTTGAAGTTCAGATGCCTTTTTTTTAAAAGATTTATTTTATTTATCATACGAGAGCTGGGGTGTAGGCCAGAGATACAGGGGAAGGGGTGAGTGGATTCACCAGAGACAGTGGGGTGCAGAACAGGCAGGTTGACTAAAACACTGCTGAGGGGGACAGGGGTGAGACAGGAGAGGTCTGATGGACCATGTTGGTCAGCTCTCTGGCCCAAGATTGAACTCTGCTCTAGTGGCTGGTGATAGCTTGATAGTGCTGAGACTTTTTACACCACCAGGGAGGCCTCAAGTTCAGGTGCTTTTCAAACTATTACTTGAATGGTTTTTTTGATAGAAACTGTTCTGTATTACATTGGTCTGTGGTTGGGAAGACAGTTCATGCAAATAAAAGAGTAAATGAAGCATGTTTCTTCTTATTCCTTAATTAAATTTTAGGGAGTATTAGAGGAGGTAAACTCTTGATAAGATATTACTTAGGACTAAGGTTTTACTGTTATTTACAATTAGACTCTGTAGTGACATAATAATCTGATATGATAGCCTTTTAATTATGTGGTATAGTTGACTAATCAAACATCATGTACTGTCATGGCTAGTGGGCTACACAAAGTGTTCTAGTGGTGTCCATAATAAGTACAGAATCAATTTAATGCTTTTTCACTTTTCTCCCTTCTATAGTATCTTATTAAAGTGGCCTTATCTGATCTTATTAAAATAGTCTCCTGTTAAACAAATTATCCCAATGTTTTTGCATTTCAGTGAGATGCCAGTTGGTATATTTTGTCAGAGTGGATTTTTAAAAATTACTGATAGGTATCTTTGTTTTAGCTTTAATTATGTTTTCTCTGTTAATCTTATTACTATATTCAGATAAAATATTTGAAAAACAGCCATTGACTTAATCACTTTGATGAGAGGTTTCCATAAGGTTAAAATCAAGACACTTATGACACTATTTCATTGAGAAGGCTAAGTCATCTTGGATCATTTTTCAGCAGTGTTCAGAATTGTGTTATTTAGAGTAAGTATTTATATAAGGTTAGTTCAATTAGATCCAGTCTGTGTACTATGCAGCTATTCTGCATTAGGATATTAATCGTGGGGGAAAAGCAGTTTAATGTAAAAGATCTATTTTTCCCCAGGATTGGCCATTTGATGATGGAGCACCACCCCCTAATCAGATAGTAGATGATTGGCTAAACCTATTAAAAACCAAATTTCGTGAAGAGCCTGGTTGCTGTGTTGCAGTGCATTGTGTTGCAGGATTAGGAAGGTAAGATTTTACCTTTTTACCTGTGAATTCATTTATTATCATGCCTAAGTGAACCAGTAGAGAATTCACTTTGGTGGACACTTGCATTTATTATACTAAATATTAGATTATATGAAAGGAAAGGAAGTAAGGACAAAAATTGGTATAATGATTTCTTAACTGTTTTTTGTGTTTCATTGGTTGTCTGAGTCTGGTGCTATACTAGATTTAGGGGGGTGATGGTTCAGAAGTTGTTTAAAGACTGATTTATATAATTGTCTTTGAGCTAAGAAGTGTTTTCTTTTTCTTCATATTTTTATTTTATCAAAAATTCAAGTCTTTGAAATGGGCAACAAAAGTAAAATAACAGATTTTTGAACAGTCTATGCATTGTTTATTTTGGGTAAGAAAGTTAGTATGTGGAAGTTAGTATGTGGAGAGCAGATGGCTGAACTTTAAACTCCTGAAAGGAGATGTATGGAGAATGAAAATTGACTTTGATTTTAAGACTTTTCCTTTAGCATTGCTTGGAGTGGTGTTGCAGGCCTCTTGTTAAAAGCAGATGAAAATGCCAACTTGTGATGTGCCCTTGAACTGAAAACAATGCAGACTGCTGTTGCCTCAAGATGGTGGTGACTCGGGATGTTACATCTGCTCAGCCCTTTGGTTGCTCCCCTTCCTCTCCCACCCTTAACCTTCCTAGCCACCCCCACCCACCCCCACCCACACCAGTTTAGTAGTTTTTTCTTCAGGGTCAGAACTTTCAGTTCTTAACTTGAAGAGTAAAAGTATAGTTAGTGCTCTAACTTGACTTGGGGTAATTTTATAACTAATAACTACTCGTGCTAGTTAGTCTAGAGTTGGTGTCCTGTAGATTTGCTAGATTGCAAAAATGTATATCCTAACCTCTGACGCATTTAAAAAAAAATAAATAGTAGTTTATTTTTACATCATTTTGTGCATTTTTCCATCTCAGTTGTAATTCCCGTGGGCTTCCCATCACCAAATCACCTGTGTGCCATGACTATAGCCTAGTGCATTTCCCTTCCCCCACTTTTTTTGAGCCCATTCCCCACTCCACCCCCATAAAATATCTCTGGTATATAGCTGTTCATTATTATTGTTTTCTCACCTGGTGCTATGAGTGAAACCATCCAGTAATTTTCCTTTTCTTTCTGGCTTATTTTGCTAAGCATGTTCTTTTCCAGCTCCATCCATGTTGCAGCAAAAGGCATGTGTTTATTTTTTTTGGTTGTTGAGTACTAGTCCATTGTGTATAGGTACCACATCTTTTTAATCCAGTCATCCACTTTGGGCATTTGGGCTGTTTCCATGGCTTTCCATTTGTAAAATAAAGCAGCAATAAACATGGGAGTGGAGGTATCTTTTTGAATCAGTGTTTTTGTGTCTTTTGGGTAGATGCCTAAGAGTGGGATTGCTTGGTCATTGGAAGCTCCATGAGTAGCAGTTTGAGGAACCTCCAAACAGTTTTCCATAGTGGTTGCACTAGTTTGCTTTCCCACCAGCAGTGCTGGAGAGTTCCTTTTTCTCCACATTCTCGCCAACATTTGTTGTTGCTAGTTGTTTTACGATGTGCGATTCTCACTGGGGTGAGGTGGTATCTCATTGTGGTTTTAATTTGCATCCCCCTTATTACAAGGGATGTTGACATTTTTCAAATGCTTGTTGGCCATCTGCATTTCCTCTGTGGAGAAGTGTCTTTTTAGCTTTTCTGCCCATTTTTTGATGGGGTTGTTTATTTTTGTTGAATTTCATCAGTTCTTTGTATATCTTTGTGATTAATCCTTTATCACTAGTTTTGTGTGAGAAAATTTTTTCCCAATCAGTGGGATGTCTGTTTTTTGTAATGTCTCTTTTGCTGTATAGAAGCTCTTTAACTTGATGTAGTCCCAACTATTTATCCTTGCCTTCACAATCATTGCAATGGGTGCTGTATCTTCAAAGATGACCTCTGACACACTCTTAACTCAGGAAAAGAACTTTGTTGAAGAAGTGTAATACCTTTTAAATATTTGATGAGAATGATTTGTAGCAAAAATTACTGAGATCCTCTGCCTAGAGAAACATTTGAACATTTTATTTCACCATGATAAATTATTTTTGATGTGAAAATTCCATATTTTGTGATGTCTTTTTTTTAAAAAGAGTTTTTATGCATACTGAACTGGGGTACATACAGGTCGGAGGTACAGGAGTGGTGAGAGGCTTCACCAGAGACAGAGTGGGGAGCAGAACAGGCAGATTGACGAAGTACACTGCTAAGGGGAGCAGCGGGTGAGACAGGAGAGGTGCCATGTGGGTCAGCTTCCTGGCTGAAGATCCAACTTGTGCTGCAATGGCTTTGGATAGCCTCATAGTGGTGTGCTTTAACCCCTTGTGCCACCAGGGAGGCCCTTATTGTGATGTTTTAAAGAGTAGAGTTCTCCTATAAAGATTTAGAATTTTCATGCTGTGCTGAAAATAGATACAGAAGCTATAATGATAGAGGTATTTTTAGGACAATGGAGAGTAGCAGATATTTTAGTATGTAGGAAAAAGGAAAAATTCAAGGCACTAAGTAATGTGAAATCCTGTATTAAAAAAAAAAATCCTTTAATTCCAAACACCTGTGGATACTTACAAATGAGTTTCTCTCTGCAGGGCACCTGTACTGGTTGCACTTGCATTGATTGAATGTGGAATGAAGTATGAAGATGCAGTTCAGTTTATAAGACAGTAAGTATGAAATTTTATGATTGAAAACACATATAAAGAAAGATCATGCAAGAGGAAGGAATTATGGGAAGTATCCATTTGTAGAACAGAGTAGTTTGCTGTATTTGGCTTACAATATTGCTTGACTGAAGATATCAGAAAGACCAAGTGATATAGATACAGTAATACTTGTAGTTCCAAAATTGAAAGGTTTTATAAATTATGTGCAATTTATTCTGTTGCAAATTCAGATATTATAGAATATATCCAATATATTTCTTGAATATCTAGGGGTCTTTAAATAGCTAGGTAGTCGAGTCTCAGAGTCTCTTTTAATGGATGTCCAAATGCAACTCTCTAAGAGGTAGGGAAGAATTTAGAAGAGCCAGGACCGTAAGTGACTTATTTAGGCACAAAATCAGAAAAAGGTTTTTAGTGGAAGGCATGAAAAGTATGGTAGCAGCTCTAGAAAGGTCACATTTTACAGAAACCCACCTTTTTCTGCTCATCTAAATACTTGCTCATTCATCCTAAATACTTACTACCATTTCTAATCTGAAGAAGATATTATTCTAATTGGGAAGAATATGGTCAAATGTTTCTGGACACACCTCTGAACTTTATTAGATGATTAATATCTAATGAGAATCAGCTGAGACAATTGGGAAGGCACAGAAAGCTCATTTTTCAACTCAATTCTTAAATTAAGAAGTGATATAATAAAGGAGCTATGCTAGTTTTCAACTGTGTGAGTTAGAAAAGCTGGAGGCCATAAATAATGCATTTCATTGATTCAGGCAACTCTTTTTACATGATAAAGTTTGCCATTCTTATATTTTCAGAAAAAGAAGGGGAGCGTTCAATTCCAAACAGCTGCTTTACCTGGAGAAATATCGACCTAAGATGCGATTACGCTTCAGAGATACCAATGGGCATTGCTGTGTTCAATAGAAAGAAATGTAAATGAGGCTGACTTGATTGTGGCATTTAGAGGGAACTCTTGGTACCTGGAAATGTGAATCTGGAATCTTAACTGTGTCATCAAGTAGTGATGGATTCAGTACTCCTCAACCACTCTCCTAATGATTGGGAAAAAGCAAACAAAAAAGAAAATCCCTCTATAAACAATGAATAAAATGTTTAAGAAAAAAAAGAAAGAAAGAAAAAAGGGATTAATTCAGTCAAGGGTGATTTTGCTCCTAGTGTTAGATTTTGAATTTCTGTCAAGATTGAATTATTTAAAAACCTCCTGTCTTTTTTAACTGTTTCAAAATAGGTCTCTAAAGAAAACCAGCAGAACATTAGCCTGTGCAAAACCATCTGTTTGGGGAGCACATTCTTCCATTATGCTTGGCACATAGATCTCCCTGTTGTGAGAATTCTTTTCTTTTCTTTCCTTTTTTTTTGGGGGGGGGAGGTTTGTATATTTTTCTCCTACTTTTCTTTCACCACCCCCTTTTTTTCCCCTCATACAAGTTGTAGGTGGAATAGGAAAAGCCCTTGTTGCTATAGATGTGTGTGCAGTTTGGCAGCCTTAAGCCCACCTGGGCACTTTTAGAAAAAAAGAAAAAAGAAAAAAAAAAGAGCAGTGATATATATTACATGATCCAGGTTGGTTTTAGTCTTTATTGATAGGGTATTCACGTTAGTTTCTTTTCTTGAAAGCCCTATTCAAAATTAGGCAAAGTAGCCAAGAACTGTTTGTTTTGGCAAATTAGTAGGGAAATGACATTTTAAGACAAGTCTCTCTTCTCAATGAACTTAGCTGAGAGTCAAGTTCTTCTCTTTTCCAACCAATGAAGCTAAGTGGGTATCCCAGAAACATTTTTTTTTTTAGCTTTTGCTTTCTGAAGGGGGATTGCACCAGGCCATCATTAAAGATGTGTCCAGGCAAAGAGCACACTCTCTACATTCTAAAGAATTGTGGGCTGTAGCATTACTCTGATCTTCAATCTAGTGATGTCAGAGAATGCTGTTAATTAAAAATTTTTATTTTAGAACTTATATTCTGAATTTTCAGGAATGGTCAGAGGAGGAGCAACAAAGACATACTATTTTGGACCTGAGAAATGCCTGTGGTGGGTATTTTCTAAACTGTCCCCTTACCTGTACAGTTCAGTTTAACCACTGATTGCCTTGTTATTTTCTTAATAGTTTCTTTGTAAGATTAAAAAAAATCGCTGGTTCAAAACCAACAATGCCTAGTGAGTATGTGTCCACAGGCCATAACAGGATAGAAGAGAGAGCAACCCAGGGAAGAGCAAGGGGACTGCTTTCCAGTGTTCTTGCAGATTCTTTGCTGGGTTCAGTGTGCTGATTTAGAAAAGCTGTTATTCTGTTTTTCTGCAGAAGGCACCTATGACTGGGCTTCATTGACGAAACAAGTGAGGGACGCCGTCAGGGACTCTAGCACTCTATCTAAATATTAAATACGTAATAGTGGTCTGCTTGTAAGGATTTGAATAAAGGCTTAGGATCATCTTATCCTGCTGGAATTTGCTGTGCAGAGCCATACACTTCCCATTTTGTTCAGATCAGCTAGGCCAGTAGGAATGGACTAGGACCTTGTCTCACACTGATGATACCTCAGACATGGGCTGGCGATGTGAACTGCCTATTTCCTATGCTGGAGTTGTTTTGAATTTTAACAATGAAAATCAGTAGATTCTCTATCCCAGAAAAGAAAACAAAATAATGCTTTTTGAAATTGTTTATAGGATTTTAAAGTGAAAAATGATGGTACTATCCAAAATTCTTTATTTCAGAACATGACTATAGGTTCCTTTAATATAGGCTCAAGATCAAAATGGCATAACCTCTAAGCTCAGATTAGACCTACTCTCAAGAATTTTGATCAATACCACAACTACCTTATTTCTTCTTGACATCCTTTTGATTTTTGTTGCTTGAGGGGAGGGAGGGAGGGAGGGAAGAAGAGAGAAATGTGTGTGTGTGTATGTGTGCTTGTGCATGGTGCACCTGCACGCCCATGCCATGTCCACCAGTGGCAGTGCCTGCCTGAGTTAGGAAAATTACATTCCTGGTTCTGTATGAGGAAAAGGGTGTATAAAGCAACACGAAACATTAGGCCTTCAGTTTGTTTCAAATTACAGACTAATGTTGATTATTTTCAGAACTGGATTTTTCCCCTTAAAATTAAAGTTATTTTTTTCTTTTGGATTTAATGAAGTATTGCTAACTGAAACCAGTTTGACATGGTGAGAGATGTCATACTGATGAAAGCTGTGCAGCCTGATTTAAAACCAAACCCTGAACCCTTTTAAAGAACAATAAAACATATTTTACATGCTCTTTGTGCATTTGTTCCTCATTCCCAGGTTGACTTTCACTTATCTCCTTAGAAAACTTGGTATTCTCAAGGCCTATTTTTGGGTCCTGCTAATTACTGCAAGGAGGTGAAATAATTAAAGGTTGGGAAGTTCAAAGATTTCATGCCACCCAGGTAGGTATTCATAAGGGCAAACTTAACTATAGTTGGGTTACATCTGGTACATTTTCTGATTATGTTGCTAGACATAGCACTGTAGGAATTAAACATTTTATCTCATTTCAAAGGATTTATTTATACCATAGATTTTGATGAAACGTTACAACTTGACTCAACAACAAGGAAGGGCTTTTTTTTTTTTAATATATACCTTTTAAAACTTTATTTTATTTATGCCTACAAAAGCTGGGGCATAGGCCAAAGGGGTAGGGGTGGAGGGATTGCTGAGAGGATTCACCAGAGTGGGGAGCAGAACAGGCTGATCTGCTGAAATACATTGCTGAGGGGAGCAGCAGGCTAGACAGGGGAGGTCTGCTGTACCATGTGGGTCACCCCCTAGCTGGGGATTGAACTCTGCAGATGCTTCATAGCGCTGAGACTTAACCCCTTACTGCCCCACCCCCCAGCCCCCAACCCTTCAGAGGGAGGAATTTCAGGGGAGGAATTAGGGTGGGAAATTTCTCTTAAATTGTGAGTAAGCAACCTCCCTATCTGTCCAGGTAACAAATCTGTATGTTAAGGTATTAAGACATTAATCCCAATTTAGAGACACTCTGGAAGAGGGGTTGGATGTATGGAAACTACGAGTGGTTATAGAACTATGTGGCTGACTTCATGATTCTCTTAACCTGTCTTTTCCACCTCTTGCTTCACTTCCCAGCTTAGATTCTGTGGGCTTCTGTTTCACTCTCCTGACTACGTAGTGAATTGCCGTGACCTTGTCTTCACTATACTTGCTTGGCTAAACTCCCTTTCTAGTTCAGTGTGTTACTTTTCTCTGCATTTACACACTTGGGCATTTGAATATATTAATGCAGTCCGTTTAAAAGTCATGACTTTAAGTAAGCCTTAGTACATTCAGACAGTTCTACATCTCATTTGTACTTTAATTTTCCTTGAAAACTTAAAATTTTAACACCTTTCCTATCTTCACTCTCAGATTACGACTTTTTAAAGTTAGAAACAAGGACATTCCCACAGACTCCTACCATTACATACGTATCTGTGTCTGCATGAATATATACTCTCCTCCAGTCTATTGGTATTGGTAGATTGTTCTCACTGCACTTAACAGAAAGCTCTTCCAGCAGTGTTCTAGATTCTGTCCCTTATCTATTTAAAGGATCCAGGTTAAACTTCTTGTCCTGTTCATAAGTTTTCTGCGAGATCACTCCCATCACCTTACAAGTAGGCTACTCTCCTATCTTACAAATTGGTACCACCCCCTTCTCTGTTCTTCATATCAAACCTGAAGAACCAGCTACCTAAATTTCTCCAGTGAGGATTTTACCTTCTTAAACTGCCTATGTGAGATGGCCAGAAACCCTATGGCACAGCCCAGTAATCCATGGTCTATTCTCTGCTCCTTGCTCTGGCATGGACAGGTTCACTCTCCTGAAATGTTCATTTACTGTGTGGGCAGGGTAATGCCCACTCTCCTAAGATGTTCATGTTCTAAACCTTTATAACCTGTGAGTATTTTACCTTTCATTGCAAAAGGGACTTCAGCTGTGATTAAGTCTCTTGAGATGGGGAGATTTCTCTGGGTCCTCTGGATGGCCCTGATGTAGATTCCTGCATGGATCCTTAAAAAGAGAACCTTTTCTCAAATTGGAGATGTGGCCAGGAGAATGGTTGGAGAGATGGGATGCCGCTGGCTTTGAAAGAGGAAGGGAGCCTTTAGAAGCTGGAAAACTCAAGGGAATATTCCTCCAAAAAGGAACTTGCCATGCCAGCACCTTGCTTTTGTTCCTTATGGGACTTCTACAAAACTGTACAGTAATAAATGTTACTTTAAGCCATTAAGTTAGTGTTAATTTGTTACAGCAGCAATAGAAAGCAAATGCACAATTTTTGTCTCCTAGGTTACCAGAGCTAATTTAGCAATCACACTTTAGTTTGAGTTTCTGGTTCCTCATTGGCATCACCCCTGTCTCCCTGGACTGTTCTCTGGGCTCCACACCTATTGTAAAATCTGGGTGTAGGTCAGAGGTATAGGATGAAAGAATTTAGCAGACAGAAGAGGAAAGGCAGACTCCGCAAAGGAGCAGAGGTGAGGCCAGAGTAGCTGCTCAAAGCAGGGCTTGAGGCTGTCTTAAAACCTATTATCCGCTTGGATGTCTGGTCTTGGGCACAAGTCTTTGACACAGAATGTGTCCTGACTCCTTAGGCATTCAAGATCAAGGTGACCAGTTTCACAGCCAGTTCCCATGGCTACCAGTCAAACCTCTCAAATTTGTCTGTTGGGTAGGGAGTAGGGCCATGCTCAGCTGTTAACCTTAGTAGTGATAACCCAGTTATCCAGGCTCTACTTGACATATCGTGGGTGGCTCAATTAAAACACAGCTTCAAATTTCTGTTCAGATGTAACCACTAAGAGCTTCCACGAACACTATGTAAAATATAAAAATTCCATGACCACTTACTCCATGCCACTGTAGGGATCATGTGTTTTGTTTTCTCTGCAGCACTCACTCTATCTCACAATCTTTTTCCATCAAGACAAACCACAAGGACATGGGTTTGTTTTTGGTCTGTTTTTGTTAATATCTTCATCTAGACTGCTGCTTGGCCTGGTGCCCACTAACTGCGTGAATGACTACTAGTAAAAGCATAGGTAGATGGTACTGTAGAGAAGGGAGCACGCTAGGAATGTTTTGCAGTGGTCGTATTTGAGCTGTGCTTTGAAGTGTTGTAGAAAAGGTTGATAATGAGATATCTGCATATCTACTATGAAGACTGTAATAAGATGGAGAGTAACAATACTTGGCAAAGGTGTGGAGAAAATGATTCCAGAGTTGTGGCAGCCACATTTGAAGAACAGTGACGAGAGTCTCAAGAAAGAACTTCCATGTGGCCCAGCAATAAATCCACTATCCAATTCTAGTTACATAACATTGTCGAGGGCAGGGTGGGAACTGGGAGTGACTGCTAATGGGTGTAGGATTTCTTTTGGAGTAATGAAGATATTCTACAATTAGTGGTGATGTTTGTATAACAATGTGAGTATAGTTAAAAGCACCTGAGTTACACTTTTACAAAAAGTATATGTGAGGAAAGAGTACATTTCAGGCAGAAGAAACAGTAGGAGAGGAGGTATGAAAGAGAAAGACATTTGGGAGGAGGAGTGTGATTTGGTCTCTGAAGTATATGGACTTTGCAGGCAGCTTTGGTTATCATCAGACTAGAGGTTGAACTAGACACTCTCCTCATGCCTCTGTCTCCACGCCAAAGACCACAGTTGATTGGATCAGAGGTTGGCAGTGAACCTAACGCTAATCAGTTGCCAGAGATTATTTTTTTTTTTTAAGATTTATTTATTTATTCGTACAGAACTGGGGTACAGGCCAGAGATGCAGAGGGTGAGAGGCTTCACCAGAGACAGAGTTGGGAGCAGAACAGGCAGATCTACGAAGTACACTGCTGAGGGGAGCAGCCGGCGGGTCAGGAGAGGTCTGCCGCGCCATGTGGTCACCTCCGGGGCGGGTCAGGAGAGGTCTGCCACGCCATGTGGTCACCTCCGGGGCAGGCGGGGATCAAACTCATGTGGAAGTGGCTTAAGCTTCTTTGTGCTGTGCTTTAACCCGCTGCGCCACCAGGGAGGGCCAGTTGCCAGAGATTCTTAGTGTCCACTGAGGGACATTCTGTGAGGAGCCAGTGGGGTCAGTGCCCATGTTGGTTAGTAACTTGGCCCTTTCTTTCTGTGCTTGAAGATGGGTAAGACCATAAAGTAGGAAAGGGCTATGTGTGCATTGTAAATAAGTGGGATAAACAAAGGACGGAGGGGGATGGAGCAGTTGCCGAGGAAAGCAAATGGAGATTTAACATGGCCTGGGAGCAGGACAGAAATACCTTGGCTTCAGCCAAGTTTCAAGTTCCACCTACACATGAGGCCCAGTTGTGTGCCTGTCCCTGAGCGCTTTTAATGTTTTCTGCCTCTTCTAGGTTCCTTGTTTGAAATAGTTTGAGTCTGCTTCTTAATAACCAATAGAGCCTGGATTTGAAGGCATTATACATATAATATTAAGTGTTGTGACTGAAGCACCTAGAGGACAGTGATGATCTGTGCAGTAAGTATTTGTGCTCTTGCCACATACTACATACTCCTTGAGGCACTAATAGTACAATGGCCAGCATAACAAACTGCCCTTAACTGCTTAAATTCTAGTGGGAAAGATAGAGCATAAAAGTAAACAGGTACAGACATAAGTAATGCATTTATACATAGTGATTTCACTTAAAACAAGAAAGTAGAGAGGGTAAAGGCTAGTAACTGGGGTGATGGGTGGGGTTCGATGGAATGGCCAGGGAAGGTCTGAGGTAGGTGAAAGAGGGCCTCCTATGTACATGAAGGTGGTGTAACAGTGTATGTGAACTTGAACAAACTCGGTATTTTCAGAAACAGCAGTGTTGGATGGTGTGGCTAAAACATAGTAAGGAGGAAAGGTAAAATGTAGCCAAGATACATCATAAGAAACCAAATAAGGTAGATTTGGTGAGTCAGGAAAGGCTGGGGTCTCATTGCAGATGGTGTTATCTGTCATTGTGTGAAATTAGGAAGTTTGCTGCCTTGTTTCTCAGTTTGAAGGAAACATTACCCCCCCCCCCCCAACTACATGGCTTATTCAAAGTATCCATGTTCAGGCATCGCCCGGGCCATTTGAATCCCAGTCTTGAGACCTGAGTCCCCTCACAACGGGGAACCCAAAGGGGAGTCTGCAGGTTGGTAAACGCAACAATTATAGTTACATCTGTGCTTAACAAGGTTATCAAGATGTTAGTAACCATACCTGTTAGATAAACTCAGTTACTGATTTGTACTATGCATGCAGTAAGTAATAGCTGAGTGACTGAGAATAAATGAGGGTGATGCAGAGAGACCATTTCGGGATGGTGGTTGATGATGGCTTGCATAGGCCAGAAGTGGCATGAAAGAGGAATAGTGGAGAAGACTATCCTTTCATTCACCAGAGCTGAAGTGCCCTATAACTTGTATTCACATTTCAAGGGATTAACTTACATCAACTAGGCTATCTGGCAATGGGAACGGTCGAAAAAACTGCCCTGCCCCTGTTTTTTTCTGTAGAGGATAGATGGAGGTGAAAGCAATTAAGAGTATCTCACTGCTTGTAATCTGGCCAACCACCCTGGAAGAACTCACCAGCAAGTGCGACAACAATATAGTACCTTTTTCTCCTTTGCTGTTTTGGGGTGGGGCAGTGAGAAGATGGAGGAACCAGGGGATGACACTTGCCAACATCTGCCGAGTATAGTTGTACTCAGATTTCACATGCATTATCTCATTTAATCTTCAGAGGTTTCACTAATTGCTGATCTCATTGTCAAGAGAGGAAACTAAAAAATAAAATAATGAACAGGAGGTTGGGCAAGTATTTGAATCCAGGTCTATCTGATGGGAGAATTGGTACTTAACTGGACTGTTCTAGTCGAATGGGAAGATGTTTATGTTCAGGATGTTGTGGGTTTTGCACTTAAGAGTCCCCGTTAAGCTACATCTTTATGTTAAGTGTGTGTATATGTGTGTGGTGTGGGTAGGTGTGTGTATGTACAGCAGTTCTGTCTAGTCTGGATTTAACTTGGGACAACTATGTGTGATGGGCCCTACCAGTAACAAACCAGGACATCTGAGCAGAGTGTTTTATAGTTTATAGTTGGCTTCCTATTGCTGTTAGCTGGTTCTCCCCTATATAGAGTATTACTCCAGGATCGGTATTTGATGTAAGAAATTTTCAAATTGATTTTATCTTCAGTGCATTAATGCATGGCCTAAATTCCTGCAGAGGCATTAGATAACCAGCCTGGACATGCTTTAGCAATCCAGCACTACAGCTTTTATTCAGCATAGATAAATCATTTTTTCTGAAACACTTTTCTACCTAAGCCCTGTGCCTTATTTTTCAGGGTACCTCAAGCCCCTTGAAATTGGAATATATTCTCCAAATCATGCTAAAACACACAATTGGGAATTTGTTAACACAAGTTGATTTAATTTCTATCTTCCTGTTGAAACAGCATATAAATATTCAAGGAATGGTGTGGAAATCAACCTAATTTTTAAGGGTGCACAATTGTAATGCTGGTTAAAATCAGGAAATATGAAATGTGACCTTAATAGCAAAATGCTATAAATGTAGCTGAGTATTTGGGAAGCGGGAAGATGTTTTGCAATCCCATGAGGATTAGCATAGATAAATGTTTTCATAAATTTTTTTTCAGCGGTAGAAGTGCAGAATAGATCATAGCTACATGAAAATACCTATTAATCATCCTCTAATGCTTTTATGCAAATGATTATATTTGACTTTCATTTAGAATTGCCATTAACACCTGGAACCCTAAGATTGATAACAGGTAAAATTTTAATGAACACATAAATTAAAGATCTGAATCATGTTTAGATTAATTTATAGCACCTTTATTCATTACTGTAAGCGCTCTTGAAATCTAAAAATCACAGAATGATACAAAGTAAGAAAAAGGAGGCAGCCTTTGGACTTATCAATTTTTTTAATATTGGAAAAGGATGACTTGAAAGATCTAAACTCTGCAAGTGCCTTTTCTGTCCTTTGCAATAATTTGTCCAAGTGATGCCCTCGTGTACTACATAAGACTTTCATTTTTACAAGTCATGAGACAATACTGGCCTTTTTTAATGAAGATTTTTCCTCTCTGCATCTTCCTTGCTTAAAAAGTGTGTGCGTGTGCGTTTTTTTTTTTTTTTTTTTTTTTTTTCAGAATGAAAGTAAAAATAGGCTGGCTTCTGGCAGAAGTTTTGGGAAATACAGAATAAATGAAGAAAAAACTCATTGCCCTGACGATCAGGAACAACTGATGTAACTTTATAATGTATTTTTCACCTCTCCCCTCATCCCAGTGGATAATTATAGTTGTATAATTATGTAGCTTGCCCTTTTGCTTACAATTTATTTGAAAATGTACTGTGTGTTTGGCACTGTGCTTAATGTTTTAATATATGATTTTTGAGTGATAGGTGAGCTCTCCATTGTACAGACTGGCACATGAAAGCTCAGAGATGGTAAGTAGCTTGCCCAAATATCACTAGCCTGAAATGTTTAGAAGTGGCAGAAAGCTAACCTGAATTATCTAACTCAGAATCCCTGATCATGTCACTGTGCCTTACCCGCTTGGCATTCACTAAGTGGAGACTAATGTTATTAATTGAAATCAAATTGTCACCGAGACCACTGCTTTCTCTGAGACCCCATGAATGGAGATATTCATCCTGCCATGACCTGTGTACCAGAGGCTCTGTCCAGGCCTTCGCTCCTTTGCTCTTGGGTGATGACAGCTCCAGACGGTTTACTGTCTGTCATGGCATTACCCCGTGGCGCTGTTGTCTTCTGCCACCCTCCTTGTCACTCAGTCTGGAGTTCCTTGAAGGCTCACCCCTTAGTCATTTTTTCATTCTGGGCAGATTCAGTGCTTCTTTAAGCCCTTCAGCATTGAAGGCCTTTGTTTTCTGAACTCCATTCACCTGTTCCGGTGGGAGCAAGACAGCCCTTGCTCTGCTGTAGTCAGGGTTTAACAGTGTCTGGGGAAAAACAATTGTATGTATTACATAAACAACATAAAAATTAGTTTATTATAAATTTTATGGATGTAAAGAACATGTAAAGTGATTTAAAATAATAAAATCTACATTACTGTTTATTATAAATTCCATGTAGCAAATTGATTCTCACGGGTTGCTTTTGTTCATTTTTACAATCTTTTACATCTTAGCGAACCTGTGGTTGCCATGAACAAACCCAACATTATGGTTGATATTTTCTTTTATACTAAACACTTGAACATAAAACCCTGGCTGTGCAACAAGTTAAAGCGCAGCACTATGAACCTGTCCACAGCCACTGCAGCATGAGTTCAATCCCCTGGCCAGGTTGCTGACCCACATGGCACTGCAGACCTCTCCTGTCTCACCAGCTGCTCCCCTCAGCAGTGTATTTCAGTAGATCTGCTTGTTCTGCTCCCCACTCTGTTTCTGGTGCATCCTCTTACCCCCCACACCTCTGGCCTGTACCCTAGTTCTTGTATGCATAAATAAGTCTTCAGGGTCCTCCCTGGTGGTGCAGCAGGTTGGAGCACTGTACTGTGGAGCTAAGCCGAGCCTGGTGGCTTCAGTGAAAGTTCGATCCCCTCCCCAGTGGTGGTCCACATGGCACCCTGGAACTCTCCTGTTCACCTGCTGCTCTCCTCAGCAGTGTACTTTGTTGATCTGCCTGTGCTGCTCCTCAATCTGGTGAATCCTCTCCTGCCCCTGTACCTCTGGCTGTACCCCATTACTGTATGCATAAAAAATAAATCTTAAATTAAAAGCCACTGCTGCGAAATGTGTATAAAATGTATATATAAAAAATGTCTTTAAAGAAGAAAGTAAAAGTGAAAGCTGATGTTAGAATGTCACTCAATCACCAGTGATGTCACTTCTTTGTGGAACTGAGTAATAGTTTGAGAATTCTGGAAGACTGCCTCCTCAATTTTGGGGTGTTGACTGTGTAAGACATAATAACATAATGCACTGTCAAGTTTAAAGTCCATTACTAACATTTTCTCTCCTTTTAAAGTGTTATCAACAATCTACAAAACAACTTGATTTGTTTGCCAATTTCTGAATATGTAAATACTCCTTCCACCGCCAATTTCAAACTACTAGTTGATGTCAGTGAGCCCAAGGTTGGGAGGATGGAGGCAGTGACAGGTACACCATGACTATTTCCACCCACATTGGAGTTCAGAGAAAAATATAGTAAATTAGTAAGTGGTGAGTCTTATGAATGTATCTCTTCAATACTTTATTATACTTGGAAACTTAATTCTTTACTTAATTTCAGTAATGACTATTTAACAAAATTTGCAACATTCCTAAAATTTAAGTCCACTCTCCAATTTCAATGGCTTCAACACATTGTTTGGCACAGCTGTCCTCTGCCACGCTGACCAGCTTACTACCTGTTAACATTCTCACCTGCATACGTAGGTTTACCATTTGGCTCATTTTCTATTCACACCATAACACATCACAACCTGACTTTGCCCTTTCTGTGATAGGGCTTGTAACTATTAAGTGAAGTCTCCTGTACTCCACTGGCCTCTCAATTCCAGCTTTCCCCAGGGCTCTGTCTTGGGTGGTCTGCTTTTCTCTTCCTACACACTTTGTTTTGTTGATCTCACCCAAACCCCTGACATTTCGTATACCCAAACCTGTAACGCTCTCTCTGGAACTCCAGGTCTGTTTTCCAACAGTTTAACAGTCATCTCACTTGTTTGTTTCATGGCAATTCAAACAGCATTTCAAAAGTGAGTTCAGTATTTACCCAGCCTTCAACCTCCACACTCAAAATCTGACTTTGCCTTTTTTTTCCTGCCTCAATTAAATAGAGATACCTTATTTACTAAGATGTTGGAGCCAGGTACATGGAACTCATCCTTGATTCCTTTCTTTTATTCATTGTACTTACCTTTCTCTCTAGTACCAAAACCATCCCTCTCTCCCTCCTTCTCTCTTCCCTCCCTCCCTCCCTCTCTCCATCCGTCCGTCCGTCCATCCATCCATCCATCCATCCATCCATCCATCCATCCATCCATCCATCCATCCATCCATCCATCCATC
>NW_004567109.1:15549766-15600974 GCF_000260355.1 Condylura cristata | reverse complement strand
CACCCATCCACTCCTTCAGCAAACTCCTTCCCAGTACATTAGAATAGCACCTTGTATTGGGGCTTCCCTGGTGGTGGGTTAAAGCAAGGACAATGAAGCTATCATAGCCACTGTAGCATGAGTTCAATCCCTGGCCAAGGAGGTGACCCACATGGTGCAGCAGACCTCTCCTGACCCGCCTGCTGCTCCCTTCAGCAGCGTATTTCAGAGCATTTGCCTGTTCTGCTCCCCAATGACTCTGGTGAATCCTTTCACCCCTTCACCTCTGGTCTGTACCCCAGTTCTGTATGTATAAATGAATAATTCTTAAAAAAAAAAAAAAAGAATAGCACCTTGTATCAAGAAAGAGTGCTAGAGCGTTAAGTCAGTATGCCAAGAATCAAATCCTGACATTGGTAATTTTGGGAAAGCTGCTGATATTGTTTCAGTTTACTTAAATACAAGTGCGGCTAATAATAGAATCTTCCTCACAGGGAATGAAGTAATTGGAATGATTGCTCTGGGTAAAGCTTATAAGATACCCCCGGACACAGTAAGCACTCAAGAAATATTAGCTGTTAATATGTATTGAGCTAAAAAATAAACAATTATGTCAGGATAGCAGCCTAAGTAAGTGGGTATGTATTTGTTTCCCAGAGCTGCAGTAACAAAGCAGCCCAGACTGGAAGCCTTAAACAACAGTTATTTATTGTCTTACAGTTCTGGAGCCTTGAAGTCCCAAATTAAGGCATCAGTAGGGTCATGTTCCCTTTGAAATCTGTAGGAGAATCTTTCCTTGCCTTGTTCTAGCTTCTGGAGGTTTGCTGGTCATCTTTGGCTTTCCTTGGCTTGCAGTTGTTTGTTTAATCTCCATTTTCATCATGACATGGCATATCTATAATTAATATTGGGTCAGGGGCTCATTAGACTCCAATATGGTCTTATCTTATTGCATCTTCAATGCCTGTTTCCACATAAGATCACATACCAAGCCACTGAGAATCAGGGCTTCAACATATTTATTGATCTGTTTGGGACACAATACCATCCATAATGGGTAGGAACTATGATAAAGGGATCATATCCTTTGTCGTCTTACCTTCTCTCCTTCTAATTGTGTCTTGCTCATTTTGTCTTGTAATATCTCTTGATTAGATCCTGCTCTGGCCCTACCATCTCCCATCCTGAAGTTTCAGGTAAAGGTTTGACAGAAAAGAGCCTTCTCATTCTAGCTCTTTCTTGTCTTTCTGGGCTGAACTTTACAGCCACAAATCTATTCGTAGTTCCCCAAATGTATCATTCTCTTTGACAGTTCCACGAGGGCTTGGCTCACACTTACCTTCATTTCTTCACCTGTCTGGGAAAGGCCCTCCTGACACTCTCCAGACCTCTCCTGCACTCCTTTGGTACTCCATGCACACCTGAACACAGGGCTTATTGACATCACTATTTTCTTTTTTTTAAAAAGGATTTATTTATGCATACAAGAACTGGGGTACAAGCCAGAGGTCAGGAGGATGACAGGATTCACCAGAATCAGTGGGGAGCAAAACAGGCTGATGGGAGCAGTGGGCGAGACAGGAGAGGTCTGCTGTGCCATGTGGGTCAGCTCCCTGGCCAGGGATTGACCTCACCCTGCAGTGGCTGCAGAGAGCTTCTTAGCTGTGCCTGTTGAGCCACCAGGGAGGGCCCAGCATTATTATTTCCTTTGTGCCTTCCTGATGGGACAGAATGTCTCTTGAGGACTGGGGCTGACTTCATGTCGCCAGTCATTAGACATTACTATCATTTTCAGGTTTTTCCCCATTGTAAATAATACTGTAATATCTTTATTTTAAGATACTTTTTCAAATTTAAAATTATTTAGGTACAACTCAACAACAAGAAGATAAACCACCAGATTAAAAAAAAATGGACACACAACTTGAATAGAGATTTATCTAAAGAAGATACACAACTGGCCAGCAAGCACATGAAAAATACTCAATGTCAATAGTCATTAGAAAAATGAAAATCAATCTGCAATGAAACATCACTCCATACCCATCAGTATGGCCATAACAACAATAACAACAAACAAGTGTTGGGAGGATGTGAAGATGGAGAAATTGGAATATGCTGCTGGGAATGTAAAATGGTGCAGCTGCTATGGAAAACAGTTTGGTGCTTCTTCAGAAGGTCATCCATGAAATTACCATATGATCCAGCAACTTCCCTCTTAGTACATACCCAAAAGAACTGAAATAGATGCCTCCCCCAAAACTGTACACAGATGCCCATAGTAGCACTATTCACAATAGTAAAAGGTGGAGGGCCTTCCTGGTGCTGCAAGGGGTTGAGTCTCAGCACTATGACGCTATCAGCAGCAGCCATACAGCATAAGTTCAATCCCTGCCCAAGGAGGTGACCCACATGATGTAGCAGGCCTTTCCTGTTTACCCGCTGCTCCTCTTAGCAGTGTGTTTCGGTCAATCTGCCTGTTCTGTTTTCCACTCTGTCTCTGGTGAGTCCTCTCACCCTGCACACCTCTGTCTATATCCCAGTTCTTCAACAAATAAATACTTTTTAAAAATTAGTGAACGATGGAATTGACCCAAATATCCATCCATAGATAATTGGATAAACAAAATGTGGTATATCCATTCAGTGAAATAGTACTCAACCATAATAAAGGGATGAAGTACTTTCTGGTTCATGATACAATGTGGATGAACCTCAAAAATGTCATATTAAGTTAAAGAATCAAGCATAGAAGTTCACATAGTTTATGATTCCATATATTAAATATTTAGAATAGAGTCAGAAAGCAGATTGGAGTTGCCAGAGTAGGGAGGCAGGGAAAAATAGGATTAACTGCTTAATGTGTATAGATTTTGTTTGGGGGTGATGAAATATCTTAGGACTAGAGAGAGTGGTAGTTACACAACATTGTGAATGTACCAAATGTTACTGGATTACACAGTTTGAAATGTTTATTTTTTTATATTAAATGAATTTTGCTTCAGTAAAAAATTAAACCAAAAAGGAATGATATACAATATATGCTAAATATTAATGATTCTTAACAATCATTCAACACATCCATTTACATAAAATAATCAGAATAGATAAATTCATAGAGACAGAAAGCAGAATAATGATTATCAGAGGTTGGAGCAGAAGGAAGTGGGGAGTGACTGATTCATGGCTAAGAGGGTTCATTTTGGGGTGATGAAATGTTCTGGAACTAGGTTGCACAACCTTGTGAATGTAATAAATGCTACTGGATTGCACATTAAAAATGGTTAAAATGTTAATGTCATGTTATATGTATTTCTCCATCCTTAAAAAAGTTTTCTTGGGAGACACTTCTGAAGTGAAATCACAGCCAACCACCTGCTTGAGTTGCTGAAGTTCTGCTGAGAAGCGTGTCACTTGTCCCATGCCACCCAGTGGTGCCACCCCACCATTAATGGTTGACAAGCTGTATTGTCTCTTCATTATATCGAGTACTATGGTTAAAAAAAGACCAAAAATGTCACTAATTTGTTATAGCACTGCTCCCCTTTGGAGGATTTCTTTGTGCTTCCAAGCTTAATGTTAAACTGAATGGAGGTGTTTAGGAACCTGTCCTACTGGGAAGAGGCGTCAAGAGCCTGTAGACGGTTGGATGCCAGTCTTATCAGATCGATATTGAGTAACAACCTTACTATCCTGAAATCAAGTTCACAGGTAGCTAAATGGGATGATGCCTCAGACAATGCAAATCCTGATCTGTCCATCTGGGCTCGAGCCCCTGCTCTGCTGCTTATTAGCCGCTATACTGGTCTGTGCTTCAGTTTCTTTATTTGTTAAATGGAGCCAATGACAGAGTCTACTTCATAGGATTGTTTTGAAGATGAAATAAGTTTATATATGTAAAGTGCTTATAATTGCAACTTTAAAAAAGTAAAAGGAGGGCCCTCCCTGGTGGCGCAGCGGGTTAAAGCACAGCACTAAGAAGCTAAAGCCACTTCAGTATGAGTTCGATCCCCGCCTGTCCTGGAGGTGACCCACCTGGCGCTGCAGACCTTTCCTGACCCGCCCGCTGCTCCCCTCAGTAGTGTAATTCATCATTCGGCCTATTCTGCTCCCCACTCTCACTGCCCCTGCACCTCTGGCCTGTACCCCAGTTCTGTATGCAAAAATAAATAAATCTTTAAAAAAAAGTAAAAGGAAAGTAATTTATAATATAATGCATTTGAAACAGAAATACCTAAGCATAATTACCCTAGAAAAAATAGGTGTCTGCACCAATACATAGCACTACCCTGCATGTGACAGCTATAAATGTAGGCTGATGAGGGATGCTGTACCCCAAAATCTATGAACATTACTTTTGGTGACATGTTCTTCTTAATCAATTCTTAGGACAATCTCTTGATACTCACTGGAGGTGCCTTCCTGGGAAGCATTTTTAAAAACCTGCTCAAAAATAAAAGCCAGGCTCAGAGAATTTTACAGGTTTTCTACCCTTAAATATGCATGTGCAATGGGACATTTGGATTAGACATAGGACCATTCTGTATTGTGTGGGACATCATACTATTCCTGGAAGTCTAAAATCCCTGGCCCCTTCTTTTAAATGTCAGCATTTTGTAGTAGTTTTTCCTAACACACTGAGACCTGAAGTCTCCTTTTCCAGGGAGGTTACAGAGACTCACAATGGGAATTTAAAATAGATATAAATCACCTTAACTGCTTGTCCACCCCGTCCTATTGGGAGATGCCTCACTGCCATGTTGATCTAATTTCTCTCTCTCTCTCTCTCTTTTTTTTTTTTTGCCTATATCCTTCTTCTCCCTCTCTCCCTCCTTTTTACAAAATATTTTATTTTACTTATGCACTCATTCAGGAACTGGGGTATAGGCCAGATGTGTGCAGGGTGAGAGGATTCACCAGACACAGTGGGGAGAAGAACAGTGTATTTACTGAAATATACTGCTGAGGGGAGCAGTGGGCAAGACAGGAGAGATCTGCTGCGCCACGTGGGTCACATCCCTGGCCAGGGAGTGAACTCATGCTGCAGTGGCTGTGGATAGCTACACAGTGCTGAGACTTAACTCCTTGCGCCACCAGGGAGGCCCCTCTCCCTCCCGCAACAGCCACCCCATCAGCAAGTTCTATTGGCTGTACCTCCTCCAACCTGTGCCACTGTAGCAAGCTTCCCTTTGTGGCCTGCTCCCATCCCGCCCCACGTAAACCTACTCTTCTGCAGCCACAGGATTCTTTTTCAAAATCACATCAACCCAGTCCTCTGCTTCAAGCGCTCCAGAGGTTCCCCAGGACACTGAGAAGGAAACATACATGCAGACTCCTCACGCTGAACTCACACCTGCCTCAAGGTCTTTATGCCTGCTGATCCTCCTACCGAGACTTCCTTTCTGTTCAGCCGGTTCTTGGAGAGCTGCTCCATGACCCTTCACGTCTACTCGAATGTCACCTCCTTAGAGAGCATCCTTGGCTATGTTATCCAAAGTAACTCTGTGTCCTTTGTTCTTCTACTCGCGCTTTGTTCTTTGAGGCTATTTATCATGATTTATTGTGGGAGTGTTTATTTGTTTGCTCATTCATCGTCTGTCTCCCACTGCACTGTAAGCCACACTGGGGCGGATACCTCATTAGTCTCCTTCTCTACTGGATCTCAGGATCCAGCACTCTGTCTCAAGTGCTGCTCAATATTTTTGAGTAATTGATGGGAGCTCTACCACACGCCTCAAAGTGGACCAGTCAGAATCCTCCCCATGAATTTTGCATTGCAACTTGATTCAGAGAGAAGTGCCTTTCTTATTTTAGTAAAGCTTGGAAAGTATTGGCAGTTAAATGTCTGGGCCAGAGAACTGGAAAGGAATCGATCACTGGGAAGTTTTGAGAAAGAGAAAGAACAACGTGGGCATCTGGAGAATGGAGATAGAGGAGGCAGAGAGGGCGTCGTGCTGTGGGGCAGGTGGCATCCAGCTTTGCTGGCCTGCTCTCAGCATGTGAGTAGGCACTGGCCACGTCTCTGCCTCGCTCCTGAAAGATCAATTTCATGGAGGCATAATTTCCATGTTGCTCTTGAAAGATTGATGTCATGGACGCATAATTTCCATGCAACCAAAGTTGCTGACCTTTAGTGTGTCATTTGCAGAACTTTAACAAGTGTATACAGCGCCATAATGAACACCACAATCAAGGTCTAGGACATTGGTCTCAGTCCAAAAAAAAAGCATAGCCCAATTCTTGAGCTCCACATGATAGTCCAAGATTCGTTTTTCAAAAACAACTCTGTTGAAGTGTAATTGATATGCAGTCAATTACACCTATTTAGAGTATAACTTGATAAGTAACCACCAATGTGTACAGTTGTCATACACAATGTGTGCACAATTTGAAACCATCACCAACCCTGAGAGAGCAAACATCACCCCAAAAGTTTCCTCCTGCCCTTTTGTAAACTCTCCCTCCAGCCCTCTCTGCCCTAACCCCCAAGCAACCACTAAGCTGCTTTCTGTCACGATGGATCAGTCTACATTTTCTGGAGATTTGTATAAATGGAATCCTGTAGTGTATATTATTTTTGTTTGTTTTTCTTACTCAGTATAATTATTTTTAGATTACTCATGTTGTTGTAAATATTGAGCTCATTAAAAAAAATCTAAATAGTATTCTGTTGTAGTATTCAGTCAAACGTTGCTACATTTTATCTTCTCACATACTGATGGGCATTTGAGTTGTTTCCATTTTGGGATTATTACCAACAAAGCTGTTATGAACATTCCTCTACAAGTCTTTGTAAGGGCATAATATTTCCTTTTCTCTTGGGTAAATACCTAGGTGTGTGGAATGGCTGGATCATATGTTATTCTTAATTATCCATTTCTCCTTTTTGCTGAAGCCAATCAGTTTGGGATGAGTAGAGGCCCCTCAGCAGGACAGACTCAGCTCTCTCCCTGCTGGCTCCATCCCTGCTGCCCCTGGGCCTGTAAGGGAGGCCGAGGTGCACCTTACCTTCCCAGGCACGTCCCATTTGAGAAGCCATGTCGATGTCGGCTTACATAAGCATACTGACCTCTTGCTTCTTGCCAAAGTCTAAAATCATGGAATCTTTTGCAAGTGCGCTTGCTGCCTCTGGACTAGAATGTTAAGTGCCAGCAGAGCCGTCTGGCTTAACAGTCCGATCATAATATGCCTGTGGATGGACAAGGTCAGTGATTGACTCTGTGGAAGGAGAGCCTTAGATGAAAAGACAGTCTGAGGAGAGGGAGCCGCAGGGATGAGCCGAGAACGAGGCTCAAGCTTTCAGAGCAGCTAAGAGCCAGTGTTACCCAGACAACATGCTCTTACATTTGAGTATTTCTGAAAAAAATGAGAGCATTCAGATGACTGAAAACCCAAGAACTGGGCAGCACCGTGACAACTGTGCTGTGGTAGCTGGACAGCACTGTGACAACTCTTTCCCTCACCCAGGTCCCCAGCCACCAAGTTCCTCACTCCAGAGGTGACACCCCACTCCCAGTTCTTTATAGATTCTCCCAGAGGTTTGCACATAAAGAGATCTGCATGTTCAGGTACTTCTGTGTATAATGCGTGTGGCACTTTTTACACAGCACTAGCAGACAAGGCCCATCATGGTACCCTTGGATGGTTTCACTTCACGGGTCTTAGAGTTCAGTCCGAAGAACTTGCTCATTCCTTCTTTAATGTCGACATGGGGCTCTACTATACGCGTTCAATCCGTTCCAGCAGCATTTGCCGCTGGTATTGCTAGGACCAGGAGATTTTGGGGTGAACAAGTTTAGTCTGCACAGTGAATCATGACAAAGTGACAGGTGGATTCTCTTGACCTACTGAGCTGTCAGATAACCTGGAGAAGGTGGACTGCAGGGAAGTTAATGTTTCTAAGCACTTGATATGCCAAAGGACTCAAAAAGTAGTGAGTGGTTCTTAAACTTTAGTGTCCTTAAGAATTACCTGGGGAGCTAATTAAAAGTGAGGCTAAGCAGGCTGCCCCCTCCACTTCCAGACATTCTGATTCATTGGAGCTGACAGTCCTCAGACTAAACTTGAAGGCAAAAGAGCTCTTCACTGAAGGAGTAATTGAATAGTTCATTAATTCAAATTATTAAAATAATTCCATTCCCCTATTTTTGAACCTGAAAATAATTCATGAACAAGTAAATGATTTTTTTCAATCAGCTCAGATGGCTGGGCAGTCTCCTCACCCCTGTCTCCCAGCTTTTTTTCTATGGACAACAATTTCCTGGCAGTCATTCTTTGTGAAGTGAGAGCATGTCCCTGTCACGCGGTGGGGAGCACGGTTAATGCTGAGGAGGAGGCTTGTCCTGAATTGCAGGCAGTGAGGGCTGGCAAGAGCAGTGAACTTGGGAGTCTTGGGTCAAATGTCTTAATTATCAGCGACTCACAGTGTGTCAGATAATGGAGCAAGGGCTTGAATTCAGGTCTAATGTCTTAAAGTGTGTTTAGTGTCCAATTTGGGAGCCAGCTCTGAATTACTCTTAAATTCCAGGCCTCCACAGTGCTTTGTGGAACCCAGTCATTCACTGTCTCTCTTCCCACCAGGTGAGCCCTCTGAGGACAGCTGTCTCCTGTAAACCTCTGTAGACAGAACTGCCCTTGGCAGACAGTAGGCTCCTGGCAAACAGGAGGCCTGCAATGCAGTTTGGGTAGAAAATTCAGGAAAGTTTAATTCCTTAGCCCACTAAGTTTTTTTTAGTATATTTTAATTTTTGCTCAGTGTCTGAAATATAGACTGAAACATGCTCAATTCCTACCAGAAAATCGCTTTTAAAAAATCCAAAAATTCTGCCCTCCCTGGCGGCACAACGGGTTAGGATGCCACACAGCAAGTGAGTCACACCTGCTACAGTGTGAGTTCAATCCCAGGCCCGGGAGGTGACCCACACGGCGTGGCAGACCTCTCCTGTCTCGCCCCGCTGCTCCCCTCAGCAGTGTACTTCATCAGTCAGCCTATTCTGCCCCCCACTCTGTCTCTGGTGAATCCTCTCATCCTCCTGCACCTCTGGCCTGTACTCCAGTTCTGGATGCATAAATAAATAAATCTTAAAAAAATCTGAGTATCTATCATTACAGCATCAAAAACATACCTTGATTTTTCTATTATCTCGCCCACCTACATTATATCTAGATCTCTCCATCCCATAATATATATAAAAGTCATAATGTGATACATAATTATTGTATACATGTAATATACATAGAGAGAATGTAGGTGGCCAAGATAATTACAAATATTTATATACATAATATATAATTATATAGTTGATTGGTACATAATCTGTCACACAGCTCTGAAAAGCTGTGTGTCACAAAGCCCAGCACTGAAAAGCTGTCAGCATGCAGCTCCTTGGGCGGGAATTCGATATGGCAAGGAAGGTGACCCACATGGTGTGGCAGACTTTTCCCCTTCAGCAATGTATTCCACTAGGTCTGCCTGGTCTTTCTCCCACTCTGTATCCGGTGAATCCTCTCACCATCCCTGCACCTCTGATCTGTACCCCAGGACTGTACCCCAGTTCTGTATGCATAAATAAATAAATCTTTTTTTTTCTTTTTAGAGGGAAAAAGATGGTGGCATTTCAGGGAACTACAGGACCCAGTCCCCTCTCATATTCTGCCACTCACTCACCTCAGGGGCCGCCTCAGGAGGTCACAGTAGGGTTCTCAGAACCGCTCTAGAAGAGACACTGTTCCACACAGCCAAGTGTCTGACCCCTGAGCCCTTTCTAATGACAGTGCAGACCATGGTCTTGATCTCCTGCTTGCTGTAGTCTCCTTAGAGTGCGGTCCTTGTGGTCATTCTCTGCAGCCAGAACCCTTTTGGGACTCTCACAAATGATGGATTCTACTTTTGCAAAGCAGGAAGCCCACAGGCTTCCTGATGGCTTTACTGTCATCCCTCAGATGCAAGAGTGCCTGTAAGGGGGGGTGTGAAGAACAAGGGGGGCTCGTTTCTGATCACACTATTCACTCCACCTCAGAAGAGGGTTCTGTATGTGAGCCCCATTGAATCCAGGACTTGATTTGATCAGTGAAACGTGGGTGTAAATGGCCCTATTACTTCCAAACAGATGTTTTCAGAGCGAACTTGTGTTCATCCTTTTCTTTTCTGCCTACGTGAGTCTAGCGATGTCCCCACAGGGGCAGTTCAGCAGCCTGGAGTGATGATAACACAGATTAGGGACAAGCAGACCTATCATGGCACATAACGAAAGAGAGAAATAAAGATCTCTGAGATTTTGGGGCCGTCTACTGTAGCATTACCTAGTCCATTCTGCCTCTAATAGTTACTTCATCTCTTCAAGTCTGAATATCATCCATTAAATGGGGATAAATGTGTTTACTTCAATTACAGGTTACTTTGAGGATTTACATAAAGCAATGAATTGAAAGTACTCAGTCTAGTTCCCTGAGCTCAGTAGATGCTTATTAAATATTAGCTGAATGTCAGTCTCCAACTGGAAAGCCCCTCAGGCTAACTGTAATGCACCAGTGTCCAGGGTAGCACTGTTTACAATAGCCAAAGGCAGAAACACCCACATGTCAACCAGAGGCTGAATGGGCAAACCAAATAGAGTCTGTACACACAATGGAATATTATTCAGCCCTAAACAGGAAGGACATCCGGCTATGTGCTACAACAGACAAACCTTAAAAGACGTTGTGTTCACTGAAATAAGCCAGTCACCAAAAGGAAAAACTAATGTATGATTCTACTTATGGTGGTACTTAGAGCAGTCTAATTTGTGGAAGCAAAATGGAAATTTTCCAGAGCTGCGAGGAGGGTGAGTTACTGTTTCATGGGTATAGACTTCAGTTTGGGAAGATGAAAATGTTCTATTGATGGATGGCAGTAGTGGCTGCACAGCAACGTGAATGTACTTAATGCCACTGCAGTGCACACTTAAAACAGTTAAAATGGTCAGTTTTATGTTCTGTATATTTTACCATAACTTTAAAAAGCTGGACAAAGCTTCTTTTTTAATTTGAAAAAACCCCCTTCATTTCTTTCATTTCTTTTTTGCTCTGCTTTGTGTCAGGCAGACCTCATTTGGGGCTCTTTCTTGTTCTGGACCACAAATTTTTATCTTTTCCTTTATTATTATTTTTATTACACCCAACACACTTGGTCCCTATTAAAAAAATTAAAATAAAGATAAGCAGATAGAAAAACAAAAATTTACCCAATGTATTCACACTGCAGTGATAACCACTGTTTATAATTTTTCTGTATCTTACCCCTAACATTTTTCTAAACACTTGTACATATAATTACATTTGCATCTCTATACACATACATACTTGCTTTTAAATGTACTATCAGGCCATAGTCTATTTGCTGAGATGCAATTTGCTTTTCCCTATTAAATAATAAATATGTGAACAGCTCAGCTTCCACATTAATGCGTATAATCTTTAATGGCCATGCAGAATCCCACAGTACATATGGATGTAGTATCTTCATTTAACCAACTCCCCCCCCAAAAAAAACCAGGCATTTAAGGGGTTTTCAATGTTTTTGCTATAATATGCAAACTTGTGGCAACTATAAAAATAATGATAGCATTGACTATTTCCTATGTACCAGAAATGATCCTAAACTCTTTACAAGCACCATTTAATTTAACCCTCCCATCGATCCTATGAGGTGATGAAGCTACAGTCCCTGTTCTATGCGAGGAAATTGCGGTTCAGAGAGGTTAAGCTACTTGTTCAGAATTCCTAGCAAGTGAGTGACAGCTCAGGGTTTGAAGGAGCTCTGCTCCATCCTGCAGCCTTTCCTCTAAATTGTGCTGTATTCCAACTGTTGAAATAGGGCTCCTTAAATTCCCTCTCTGCAGCCACAGAATGGGAGGAATTTGTGGGTAAGAAGCCTGGAAGTTCCCCCAATCTTGTTCTCTTGAAACCTAAACAGGACCAAAATAGTCCTGGACTCATCTGTCCTTAAGAACGTTTATGTACTTGCCAACGAAGACACTAAGCCTCCCTGCCGACTGTCCAGCGGTCTTAGCTCTGGTCATCCCTGCCGGAAGTTGCTCGGGACTGCCCAAAGCACACATCCTGGGGCTGCAGGTTTGCAGCTGTGTATCCCCTCAACAGAAGCAGGCAGAGCCCCTCAAACTTTCTCACCTCTGAAGCCCAGAAGACTCAACCTTTTCAAACAGCCTGAATTTCCCTGTCAAACAAAGAAGGTGGTCCCCTGGGCTCAGATCCATGGCTTCCTAGTACACACCCCTTGGGGCAGGGGTCACTGTAGGGTGGATCTTGTGTCCAGTAACCTCTTGGGCAGCTGCCTCTCTTTATCACAAAACCTGCTTCCCCCAGATCCTGAGACATGGATTGAAGGGCACACAGTTCTCAGGGAGAGCAGGAAACACCAGCAGGGGACCTGGGAACGGCCCAGGGGAGGGCAGGCTGCCAGTGAAGGGAGTTAGCATGCTGGCTACCGCGCCAGCCAAGTAGAGCTAAAGTCCGTGGGGAAACGGAATGACTCAGGCTGATCAGAGCAGAGCGGGAGGAGGCTGGGATGTCAGCACACCCATCATTCACTTGGGCAGAGAGTCTTTGCAGCTTTGAAAAAGCCTGTAGGTAATGAGACACACAAACTGGAGGATGGAAACTGACTGGAGCATTGAGACGTGATGGGGTCTGAGCTGTGCGGGTGGGGGATTCACTGTGTCTGCTCTTTCCCAGCACCAGCGGCACTTCGGGGTGAGGATTCTGTAGGGAGCGCATCTCCCCACGGATGGCTTCCATCCTACTCAGCTGGAAGCAGCGCTTTTACCGTCCCGTGGAAGTCCACTTACAGTCCTTATTTGCACCTTGGTCTGCTTCTATCAATTATCAGAGACGTCTGTTGCTTGTCTTGTTCCTCTTCCCGCTTTCTGTCCATTTGAAAGAAATACTTTCCGTTTCTAGTCTTATAATAGTTCCCCCAGTATTTTCAACTTGCTACCTGGCTTATCAAAATCTAAAATTTATCAGTATCTTTGCCCTCTGAACTAGGTAACAACCTTAGACATTAGAACTCCTAGACCAGTTTCCAACACATATATTATTGCTGCTATATATCTTAACTTCATCTGAACTTTATTTTTAACCCTTGGGACTTTATCATTATGGATTTATGGTGGGGAGTGAATAACATGGGTCATTTTGAGCATAATTCTTAATTTCCAAATATATAGGCATTTTCTGGTTGCCCTTTCCTCATTAACTTGTAGCATAAACACATTAAGGTCTGAACACATATTTTGCATGGTTTTAGTACTTTAACATTTGTTTATATTTGTTTAGTAGCTCAAAATATAGTTGATTTCTGTAAAAATTTCAAGTGTGTTGAAAAGAATATGGGCTCTGCAGGTTTGGGTGCTGTGCTCTTTAGTGGCTACCAGGCCAGACTTGTTAATCATTAGGTCTTCTGTGTTCCTAGTCATTGCTTTTTGTCTACTAATTCTAGTAATTATTGAAAGAGATACATTAAAATTCCTACTAAGATTGTGGATTTGTCTGTTCTTGACATTCTGCCATTTTTTGGTTTTATGGCTTTTAAAAAGCATGTTATGGGTTGCTACAAATCTAGACTCTTCCTGGTAAATTGAATTTTTATCATTATGAAATGACACCCCCCACCTCCACCCACTAAGTCATGTTTTTGGCTTTAAACATTTTTATTCTGTAACAAATCTATGTCAGTTTTCTTTTGCTTGGTATTTGTCTAATATGTTTTTTCTACCTTTTCACTTCAACCTTTTTTTCTACATATGCTTATAGAGAAAAGACAGTTAGATCTTTATTTTCCAATATTTACCTTTTGATTGAAATATTTCTTATTAAACCTTAATATGCTTGTATTAGTAGTCAATATTAATTTAGACATACGGAGGCTCACTTTCTGTCTGCCTGGAATAGAATGTCTTTAGAGTATTTAGACTTGTTAATGACAAATTGTTTCAGTATTTTGTTGTCTGAAAACATCAGGCAACAGTAATGCCTATTTTTGTTCCAGATGTGTAAGATGCTGAAAGAAAAGAAAAGTCAATTTAGAATTCTATGCCCGTCAGAAATACACTTCAAAAATGAAGACAGGGGCCTCCCTGGAGGCCTAGGGGTTAAGTCTCAGCACTATCACTGAGTTTAAACCCTGGACAGGGAGGTGACCCACATGGCGCAGCAGACCTCTCCAGTCTTGCCTACTGCTCCCCTCACTAGTGTATTTCAGTACATCTGCCTGTTCTGCTCCCTACTCTGTCTCTGGTGAATCTTCTCAGTCCCCTGCCCCAGTTCTTCTACAAATAAATAAATAAATAAAATATTAAAAAAAATTTGTAAGCTTCTGTTAAAAAAAAAAAAAAAGAAAAGAATGAAGACAAAATAAAGATATGACATTCCACTAAGCCCTTAGTTCTCAACATCCCAGAACTATGTTTCCCCAAATTTGGGGCAAGGTGGGCAAAAATACTTAGGTCATCTAAGATTCATTTTCTTTTTCATCTCATATCTGGTTCTTTGTTAAGTCTTATAAACTATTTCAACCTGACTTCTTATTTCCTCCACTTCTATTGTCTTGCGGAAACTACAGTCAGGTCTCACCGAAACTGTAGCAATAGCCTCCTAATTGGTCTCTTAACCAGCCACATGATGTTGACACAACACCCTTTCATTTCCCTACCTAGCACGGTGGCATTTAGAGTAAAATGCAACTCCACACACAATGTCTGTGATGCGACTTTACCTACCTCTCTAACTCATCTCATCCCTGCTCTACCTTGTACCAGCTCCAGCCAGGCTGGAACCTGCTGCTCTGGATCCCTGGCCCTGGTCTCCCTCAGGGCTCTTCCCCAGGCTCTCACTTCTGCCTGCAGTAACCCGGCCTTCTCCCCCTCACCCCCCGACTTCAACCCAGTAGCCCCCCTCACTTCATTTCCATTTCTGCTCAAATGTTCATTCATCAGCGAGGGCTTCCCAAACTCTTATAAAAATAAGGTCTTCTCATACTTCTTTTCCTTGTCACAATTTCCTTCATAATAATTATAATTACCTGAGTTCAGTTCACACGCTAGTGTACAAACTCCATGAGAACAGGACTTTATTTTATTCACTTTATTTTTCATTATGGTCTCAAAAGTCCCTGGCACAGAGGAGGTTCTCTGTTGAATGGCTACATCTGCATTATTGTTCACTTTGCAATGAGAATACATATTACATTTTTAAATGCACATACAACTCAAATATTCAACTTCATCAGCTTGTTACTACAAAGTTAACTTTAATTGCCTGATTGCCTTTTTATACTCAACTTATAATGACTTAACACCCTAATCATGTGGTAGCGAATTCTGAGTCTGTGTTCAAAAGGCCCCCTGGTTATTTCTGGGAGTCTCCAAAGGGGGGCTCCCAGGAGTGGTGTGCTTGAGTTGGCACATACAGCTTTCCAGGAGCTGACTGTTAAATGTTCAGGAATTCTGTGAACTGGTTGTTATACTGTGGGAGGTTGACATTGACCATAGTGGGAGCATTTATACCATAAAACCCAGAAAATGCCACAGATCAGGGTGGCTTTTTAAATTAAATTTAATAAATAAATAATTAACCCTTGCAGGGGTCTCCAAAGTAATTACTGAGCCATCCGGAGCACATAGTCTCCCCTCCAGCTGGTAGGCTCTAGGAAAACCCTGACCATCACAGCTGCCCACCCCCAGAAGACCAAGGGCCACACAAGGCTGCTATGTCATATCCTCCAGGGAGCCAAAGGTGAAATTAGGATCTGCCCACCCAGTAGATACAGAAATGGAGTTTTGAAGATAACAGGGTTTCTCCACACCCTCCCTCAACTTGTTTCACCAGCTGACATTCAAAACTCTTAGGCCCTTTTATTTAAAAAAAAAAAAAATCAAAACTCCATATTGGTGACTTGGGGATTTTCTCCTTCCTGTGGAAGATTCTGCTGATTACCAGATGGGTTCGCTCTCCTCTTGTGACAGTGATGCCGGAGAGGCGACTGGCAGGGACAGAAGCCACCCTAAGGGTTTGGAAACAAAATCAAACACTTCCCCTCACTGAAGCCACTGGCTGGCTGACCTACTGTTCACTGACATCCTTCTCTAGAATATTCACCAGCTCCCTTATATCAGTTAGGTAGACCCATATTTTAGAAGCAAGTGCAGCATGTAAATAAGCCCCCTAGGGATACTTCCCACAACCAGAGGTGCTGCCCTGTGGTTCCCACATGTCCCTCCTGTGAGTGTCCCAGCCCCCCTCCCCACTGGCCCACCCAAGGCTCATGAGCCCTCCCTGGGTCAAGGCAATGGCAGATTGTTCAGGCCTTTAGGCTTTCGGCTTCAGATAGACTCTTCTAAGCATACTGGGGAAGGCTGTTAGATTAACTCTCAGCCTCAACTGTGTAATGGGTCAGTATTCCCTACCTTCTAGGGCTGATTAGTGAGGAAATGTCCAGTGTGCAGTGGGTGTGAACCCTCAGAAGCTACAATGAGCCTCCCGGGCCACAGTCACACCTGATCGTTTCCTGAGAACACATTCTTAGCAGAGGAATTTCTGGGTTGCAAATTCTGCTCATTTGGAAATTTTTTTAATTGGGGCAAGCAAAATGAAGTGTGTTTATTAAAGAATCAGTAGTGAGGAACTGAACTGGGAAGCAGTGAGACATATTTTACTCAGGGAGAACTGTTTTCCAACAAACACCATTTCAAATTCTTTTACAGAGGTAGGAACAGTGAATCATTAAATCTCATTTGGAATTTTGACGAATACTGAAAATTGTTCTCCACACGTGTTACTAATGTGTCACTAATGTGAGGCTATCCCAGCTCTCTGGGAACCTCAGCAATACTGTTCTCTCATTTCCTGGGTCTTTGCTGATCTTTCAGGTAAAATTAGTACATCATTTTTTGCTCATTAATTTTTAAGTTGGATGTATCTTTACTTACTGACAAGCTTGACCCTTTCACATGTCTGCCGGTCATTTGAGTTCCTTTTGCAAATTTTCCAATGGGGTTTCTGTAGGGAGTAAGGAAGGTAGAGCAGCTGAAGGTGATTGGGTTTTATAGAGGTGTCGGAATGATAAGTAGATGGACTTGAGAGACACTCACACAGGTGGCGTGGCTGACGGTCTGGAGGTGAGTGAGGGGAGAAGGCAGCTAAGAAATGACACCAGGTTTTGGTTTGAAGAATTTGCCGGATGGCGGTGACACTTTCTGAAAGAAGATTGGGGTAAAGGTTTTTCCTTTTGGCCATTTGAGTTTGAAGTGCCCTGTGGAACATCAAAGACTTGTGAATCAAATCTTTGTATTTCGTGGTCTGGAATACTGAAGACAGAGGTGAGCAGGTTAGTCCTTGATCTGCCCAGGGAGACAGCAATGGGGGAGGCCAACACTGGAGAACGAGTGAGAACAAGACAGAGAAAAGAAGACAGAGAAAGAGTGAGGTGAAAACCAGGGGTGTGAGTGGTCACAGAAGCTTCCAGAAGGAAAATATGATGTATAAAGAAAGTGAATAAGATGAAGACTAAAAAATGTCCACTGGAGTTTCCACATGAGGCAAGAGCAAGTGCATGGTGTGGTGGTGGCAGGAGCCAGTGTGCAGGGGCTGAGGCTCAGTGGAAGGTCACGTGCCCACATGTGGGGACTGTTAAGGAGGCCAGAAGAAATATGACTCATATCTGTCTCCACACTCTTTCAGCAAAACTGGATTGAACCAGTTTTTTTTTAATTAATTAATTAATTTATTTATTCATATAGAACTGGGGTACAGGCCAGAGGTGCAGGGGCAGTGAGAGGTTTCACCAGTGACAGAGTGGGGAGCAGAACAGGTAAACTGACAAAGTACACTGCTGAGGGGAGCAGTGGGCGGGTCAGGAGAGGTCTGCCGCGCCATGTGGATCACCTCCACCTCCGGGGTGAGGATTGAACTCATGCTGAAGTGGCTTTTAGCTTCTTAGTGCTGTGCTTTAACCCGCTGTGCCACCAGCGAGGGCCGGATTTGGCCAGTTTTTACTCTTCACCTGTCGCTAGGTAAAGATGTCTTCTCGTTATTTTTATTTTCATTTATTATCTACACAGTTGATTGGTTACTTGAAAGATACGCCTTCCCTAGGGTTGCTAGGTTGAGCAAGTATAATACAGCATGACACGAAAATATAGAATTTAAAGTCTAATTCCAGATGAACAAGAAATACCTATTAAATATGCCCCCAATACTGCAGGTAGCATGTTTACCCGTGTTTTAGTTGACTGCCTTCCCCTATGCCAAGGTTATTAAAAATACCCATCTGCACATGTTCCTAGCACAATACAATTTCTTTTAGATTTTTAAGCTATTTAATTTCTAAGTGAATTTTTCTTAAATGGTTAGGACGTTGTCCCAGCACTGTGTACTCATGAGCTAGCAATTTTCCACTGACTTGGAAAATCATCTTTATCATATCTCAAACTTCTTTTTACACATTTGGCCTCATCTTTTCATTCTGTTTCATGAATCATTTGTCTACTCTGCTGTAGACCACAGACTTTAATTTTTTTTATATTTGGTGAAGCTTTGCCATCTTGGGGCCTTTAATCCTGGGGACACTGTCCCTCCCAGGGCTTGCTAATTCCTAGAGAGAATAAGCACCTTGTTTATTATAAGCAACCCACAGCCACAATTACATTTTTTTTAGAAAAATCTATTTAACCTCAAAAACCAAGTCAAAATCCACCTGTCCTAAATTACCGCAGGGCCAGATACCAAACAACTAGGACCCACACCTGTAGCTCAGAGCTGCCCTGTTTATTCAAATTATCCAGTCCTAAACCTTTTGGCTGCTTTGTTCTTAATAAATAAAGGTCCCGACCCATGGTTCTCCTTCCTCCTTCTGCTTCCTGACCGACCCTGGTGCTTTCTCAGTGCTCCTACATGGCACTGCTAACCCTCTGGGGAACTGCCTATTATAAACTCTTCTTTCCAAGGCAGTTATCTTTCTGCCTGTCACACTGTAATACCTGATTAAAATAAAATCCCAGGAACATTTTAAAACATCTGTGCCAGGATCCTATTGTTTTAATTACTAAAACTTTGTAATAGCTTAATGGATGGGTCTTTCGTTACTCTTATTTTTAGAGTTTTTGGAATATTCTTATACTTTTATTCTTCAAATTAACATTAGAACTGCTTTGCTAAGTTCGAAGATAAGGCCTTGGGGGATTTTGAGTTGGGATATGCAAATTTTTATATTAATAGGAGAAAAAGAGGTGGTTTAAGCTTTGAGTGTTTCTACTTAACATGAGGTACAGATCTCTGTATTCTTCTACGTCCCTCAGGGTATATACTTTCTGAAAGTTCATTTCTAGTTACTTTTATCTTTACTGATATTATGACTGGATCCCTTTCCCATTGTATTTTCTAACTGCCTGTTATGTTTGATGGGAATGTATTGAATGTATTGATTTTGTATATTTATTTTGTCTTTGGCTATGTTCCTGGACTCATAATATTTAAAAAAGATTTTGGGAGGGGTTTCCCGGTAGACAATAATATTAACTTTAATAAGGATAATTTGCCTCTCTCTAATACCTATGCTGCTATGGTTTTCTTTAATTAAATCTCCTAACACTTTTAGAACTATGTTAATTAAGTGTTGTGGTAGGGATCTTTGATTGTTCTTTACCTAAGGGACTGTTTCTAGAGCATCATTGTGAAGTGTGATACTTAAAATTGGTTTGAGACATTTTGAGGATAATCATAAGAAAGTTTTATTTCTATTTTCCTAAGACTTTTCAAACTTAGCTATGAATATTAAATTTATCAAATGCATTTTCATTTTCTTAAAAATATTATGTAGTTTTCTTTTTCTCCTTATTAATAAGATAAATTATATTAATTCATTTCCTAATATTGATCTATCTTTTTATTCTTGTAAAGAATACCTCTTGGTCATGGTATTCTATGGTAGACTATTTTTTAGAACAAAGTATATTAATAAATTTATTCATATTGAACTATCTTAACATTCCTGTAATAAATACCATTTGATCATAGTATATTTCTCTCCTAATACACTATTAGGCTCTTCTTGGTAATATTTTTTGGAGAATATAAACTCAGTTTATAAACTCACTTGCACAAGAAATACTACAATAAAATTATTTTATTTTATTATTTTTTAAAATATTTATTTATTTATGCATATAGAACTGTGGTACAGGCCAGAGATGCGGAGGGTGAGAGGCTTCACCAGAGACAGAGTGGGGAGCAGAATAGGCAGATCGACGAAGTACACTGGTGAGTGGAGCAGCGGGCGGGTCAGGAGAGCTCTGCCACGCCATGTGGTCACCTCCGGGGCAGGTGGGAATCGAACTCATGCGGAAGCGGTTTAAGCTTCTTAATGCTGTGCTTTAACCCGCTGCACCACCAGGGAGGGCCCATAATTTCATTTTTTAAAAAGATTTATTTACTTATGCATACAAGGAATGGGGTGCCGGCCAGAGGTGGCGGGGCAAGGGAGGGGTGAGAGAATTCACCGGAAACAGAACAGGCAGAGGGCTTGAAATACTCTGCTAAGGGGAGCAGCAGGTGAGACAGAGAGGTCTATCTCCTTCCTGGCCAGGGGTGGAACTGTGCTGTCGTGGCTGCAGAGAGCTTCATAGTGCTGTGCTTTAACCCCTTGCACCACCAGGGAGGCCCTTTGCCACAATTTTATTGAGGAATTTTCTATTCATATGAGTTGGGGGGAGGGGGTTGGTCTATCCTTTTTCTTTTTGTACCATTCTTGAGTTTGGGACACAGGATCTTTCAAAAGCCTTCTCTATGCCCTGGTACAGTCATCCCTGCTAATTGATCTAAACTTCCTAATGCACAGACTGCCTTATTTCCATGTCACACCCAAGGAGACTGGACTTCAGCCCTGTCATCATTAAACCAGGAACAGGTCTCTGGGAGGCAGACGTTGCCAATGAAAGTCAATGTGACATGTGAAGACTTCCGACTCTAGGTGATGCCAGCTAATCAGGTGACCTTAGGCACCTAGCTGTAGAGTTCTTTTTTTTTTTTTTTTAAATTGAGGTAACATGAGTTTACAACACTATTAGAATGGGAGGTCTAGGTTCACACCCTCCAGCCCCAAGGTACCCACGGGCCCTCTGCCCAGTCCATCCACCCAGCCTTTCCTCAGGTTACCCTGCAAAGCCTCCATTCTTCTGTCAGATTTCTAGGATTTGTTTTGCTTTGGTTTTGCCTTTTCCTTTATTTTGTTTCTCCACATTTCACATATGAGTGAAACTACTTGATATTTGTCTTTCTCCTCCTGGCTTCTTTTGCTTCATTTAACCCCCTGGAGTTCCATCCATGTTGTTGCAAATGGCAAGAGTTCACTTTCCTCTAAATACCCAAGTAGTATCCCACTGTGCAGATATACAACATCTTCTTTATCCACTCATGTGTCTTTGGGTGCTTTGTCCAACTGTCTGCCGGTGGCTTTTGCAAAATGCAGAAGACTATTTGGTGGAATGAGGCCAAGAGAAAAGAACAGTCCTGAGAATGGCTCCTTCCACGTACCAGAAAGCCTCAGCAGCTTCCACAGCAGCACCCCCAGCCACTAACACCCACACCCCACAGAGAAGCAATCCCTTGCCAGGACAGAATTGCAGGGACATTTCAATAATCAGCTTTCTGCCTGGAGATCCCAGATTCTCCTAAACCAGGGCCCAACCTGGTGCATCCTGTCTGGGGTTTGTATTAGAAGAAAATCTGTCCAGCAACCCCAGTAAGAGCCATGCACCTTGTACTGGCATGTACTGAATTACATGACGGGAATTCAGTGAAGGATGGTGATAGCAAAGTTGTCTCTTTTCCCGATCAACTTGCCTCTCACCTCCCCGCCGCCCTGAAGACTCACTGGCCTCTCCATCTTCACTGCCCTCTCCAATGGGATGACCCCCTTTTTCTCTCTTAACCCTCCCACCCTGATCCCTTTCCATCTCTCCCTGGTGCCTCCATGAGTGCTTAGACTCCTCTGTGATCTTCTCAGGCAAGGTGATTTTTCTCAGGCTCTGTTGCTTGTCCCACGAGAAAAGCCGTCTGAAATTTGTTGGTGCTGTTCTTGGTACCCCTGAGGATGGTTTTTGTCTGCAGAAAAAACTATTAAGATGGTTTATTTTGGGTTTTAAAAATGGAGTCAGTTTATTAAAATTACAAATTCAAAAACCTTAGTTCTTCCTCAGGCCTTTATGCTCAGCTTACAAATCTTATTATTCTATTAATAAGCCGAATACATTTTAAGAATAACTTTTAAGGAGACTTTGAATAATGTTCGATCTCATTTACAAACTCAGTTAATTAAATACCTTCACCACTGTCACACTGCACTGACAAATTGAAATACATTTTATTTCTTTTTAAGTATTTAAATTTCTCCACTTAACAAATAAAACCTTTCAAAGTATAAAATCATTCTTGTCAATCTATGAAATTAAACTAATAAATATGGTGAGGCTAAAACTCAGTGAGACATTCTAATGTATGGAGTACTTTAGTAAGAGTATGACTTAGAGTCATAAGTCTTAATCAATTACTCAATTACACATTTAAATTGGAGTTACAAGGTTGTCATTTAACACACCAAACACTCCCTGATGTTACCAATACATATAATATCAATTTTGTGAAATTTCTTTTTACGAAATTATTAATGCTATAGTTTTGATTCTCTTAAACCTTTCATATTAATATTAAATAACAATAGCTAACACCTACATAGTATTTTCTCTGTGTCAGATTCTGTTTTAAGTGCTTTTCAGATATTATCTATTAGCACTTTTTAAAAAAAAGATTTATTTATGCAAACAAGAGTTGTGGTATAGGCCAGAGGTGCAGGTTGTAAGAGGATTCACCAGAGACAGAGTGGGGAGCAGAACAGGCAGAGCCACTGAAATAAACTGCTGAGGGGAGCAGCTGGAGAGACCAGAGAGGTCTGCTGCGCCCTGTGGGTCAGTTCCTGGCTGGGGATAGCAGGGAGGCCCCGACAGGGAGAACTGTTTCTGTGTTTCGTAAGGGAGCAAGCTGTAGGCTCTCCGTGCAGTGGCTCCTGAGGTAGCCAGTGACTCTCTTTAGGGCCCCTGCACCAGGAGGGTATGGAGCCAGCAGTGAGGTGGAAGGTGGGAGAGGGGACGTGCTCAGTTTTAATGGTCACTCTTCAATAGGCTTTTAAATCTTTGCTTATTGCTATGTTCAGTTTTTCTACTTCTTTTGATTCAATTTAGGTTATTTATATTTTGATAGATTGCCCTCTTCCCGTGGGATTATTGCCATAGGTTGTCCGTTAATTCCTTTAGCTAATTCTCTATCCCATAGTTATATCTCCTTTCTTGTGATATATAATATGTATTATGTACATACACATCATATTTGTGCATATTATATATAATTTAATATATATGAGCTTAATTAGCTTGCTCATGGTTTTGTGCTTAATTTTTTTTCAAGGACCAGTTTTCATTTATCCTTTTAACTGCTTTTTATTTCTTTCTTTTCTACTTCATTAATTCCTCATTTTATATTTATTCATTCTCTTCTGCTATTTAATTTTTGTTCTTTTTCTAGGTCTTAAGTTGCTTATTGAGTTCATCTGTTTTCAGCATTTTTTTGTTTGTTTTCAGCATTTTTAACAATAAAATAATTTGAAGTTAAAAATGATCTTCTGAATACAAATCACTGTACCCATAGGTTTTGCTATAAAGAGTTTCTCTTTTCCTTGATTATCGTAATTTCTGCTTTTATTTCCTCTTTACCTGGTTATTTCCCTCCATCTGTTTTCCCTGGTTACATCTTGTTTGTTCATCAGATTTCAGTTTCAACAGCATCCCTCATCAGGGAAGTTTTCCTGATCCACTGAATCAGGTTAGAGTTGTAAAATTTCATAGGATTGATGTTTTTCTTTCACATTATGAGTGATTATTTGTGTGATTATCTTTTCACTTTCACTCACCAGACTGTAAGCTCTTGAGCACAAGTGGCTTGTTTATCTGTTGCACTGTTTCAATATGTATTTATTGAATGAATGACTAAAGAAATGGTTATTAGGGAGAAATCTAGTATTACAGCAGTTTGGGAGGGGAACTTGGCATGATCTTTAAAAAAATGCACACACTTAACCTTTGACCTTGCAATCTCAATTTCAGGATTCTAACCTAAGTATACGCAGGGAAGAGGCACAAGGTTTTCCATTGTGGTATGATTTGAGATAACGAGATTTGAGATACCCTGAATGTCCATCATTGGGAGACTGAATAAGCTGTGGTACAGTCCCACATTGAATACTGTCTGCTGTAAAAAATAATGTGCAAGGTACTTTGCAATGGGATAATCCCAGGATATATTGCTAAGTAGATACCATTGACTGGAACTGAAAATCTAGTCTGCTATCTTTTTTGTAATAATGGGGCAGAGAAGATTATAACTATGTAAGCACGTTGTTTATATTTGCAAAAAAGAAATCCTGGAAGAGTAAATAACAACCACAAAAATAACCAAACCAATAAAAATGGTTACTTTTGGAGGAAAGAACAGGGTGGAGGACCAGTGACAGAAGTGAAAATTTCTAAATGAATATTGTATTGTGGTTTTGACTTTGACATTAGATGAATATTGTACACATTCAAAAATAACATTAAATCAAAAGCAGTCTCTGAAATTTGAAAACAATCTGTAGTGAAGGACCTTCAGTATAGACTAAGTTAGTGACATAACCAGTCAGTGAGGATAATTATCACAACTGTACAAGTTTAAAGAAATATTTTCTAAAGACAAAAATGCTACAAAGAAATCTTGAAACTTGATGTGGAAATCTTATTGCTAGTACAACTATTTTATATAAATCAAAGTTTCATATGAACAATTATGTTAATATCAGAATTCAGTAAGTTCAGTGTATGAGAAAAGAGATATGAGGGTTAGACCAAGTAAGCTCTCTGGACATTACATTTGAATTGGTCATATCTGCAGAAACTCAACAATCTTTTCAAAAATATATTTATTTTTATTTATTTATGCATACAAGAACTGGAGTGTAGGTTAGAGGTGTGGGAGGTGAGAGGATTCACCAGAGACAGAGTGGGGAGAGGAACAGAATCAACCAGAATACACTGCTGAGGGGAGCAGCAGGTGAAACAGGAGAGGTCTGCTGCGCCATGTGGGTCAGCAGCCGGCCGGGGATCGAACTCACACTGCAGTGGCTGGCGATAGATTGATAGTGCTGAGACTTTAACCTTGTGCCATCAGGTAGGACCTCAACTATCTTTTTATTTTTCCTTTTATGTCCAGCTCCATCCACTAAAAAATGTAGAATCACCGAGCACATCCAGTGTCCAGACTGGTGCCCTTGTGAAGTGGCTGATTCCAGCGCTGGGGCAGGACATGGAAAACGTGAGCCTGCGGCATTTCATTCAGCCAGAAACCAAGGCCATTGTCAAATAGGAGATCACGTTCACAGCAGTCTGAGCCAACAAGAGAGGTTCCAACAGTTACAGATGGGACAGTCTGAGAATCAGAAAGGCTAGGGGCTGATAAGGCCTGAAACATACTGGATGTGAAACAATTCATTCATCCGTGGTAGAGAGAAACCCCAAACCAAACAAAGTTCTAATTCCATTAGCGGTAACCAGGCACAGGTTCTCCCGCTGAGAAGCAGCAGTGACTTGGGAGGAGGGAGGCCTTTAACCTGTCACTCTTCTACCATTTCGGCTCAACTTAAAAGCCCTAATTTATGAGAGAAATTTTCTTATAAAAAACTTCCAACTAATAAAGGTGGAAGGATTGATAGGATTAGAAAATCACCTTTTTTACAACCCCTAATAAAACAATAGATTTAGGCAATAATTACCAATGGATGAAATGAGTGAATGAATATGAAAGGTTGACGGGATTTTATACTCAGGGAGCAGGTTGAAACCGCTGTGTCCTGGCGCTACGACATCTGACTGGCACAGTGCTTCTGTGGGGCAGCTGCCGCAGTCTGGATGCCTCAGAGGACACCCTCAGAAGGATTTGGGAGCACATGACTGGGAGGTGATGCCAGGAAGTGCCTTTAAGGGGGCAGGACGTGAGGCAGGGCAGGAAGCAAGTCAGTTAAAAGTGAGTTAACGGGGGGGGGGGGGGCCTTCCTGGTGGTGCAGGGGTTAAAGACAGCACTACCAAGCTATCACCAGAGTTCCATCCCCAGCCAGGGAGTGACCCACATGGCGCTGCAGACCTCTCCTGTCTCGCCTGCTGCTCCCCTCAGCAGTGTATTCCTGTAGATACACCTGTTCTGCTCCCCACTCTGTCTCTGGTGAATCCTCTCACCAACCCTTGCACCTCTGGCCTGTACCTCAATTCTTGTATGAATAAATAAATAAATATTGAAAAAAAAAGTGAAGTAATGAGTGGTTGCCACTTGATAATGGGGGCCCAGCTCCTCTGAGGACTCTCTGAACGACCGTGGGGAGTGAATATCAGAAACCAGCTCCGTCAGGCAAAGAACGGGGGTCTGGAGCCACCAGCTCCCTGTTGCTGTGGTCAAGGCTGCCTCTGGGGTTAACTGCCTGGCTCCTCCCTGGATGTAAGACTCAGAAGGGTCTCAGAGAGCAAGTCTGCCAGTGGCTCCCAGGACCGGCTGGGCACCCTGCCAGGAGAGCTGAACTTCGGACTGGCTTTAGTTTGCAGGAAATGCAGTGATGGAGGGACCAGGTACATGATATGCAAAGGAGCAAGTAGACAATTCCAGAATGCGGAACACACCAAAGCACAAGTGAACATTTCAACAAGGGTGCTCTCTGAACTGGTTGCCAGTGTGGGCAACTGGGCACCATTCCCTCTGGGGCCCTTCTGAGAGCCCCAGAATTGTCCCACTCAAGGCCAGACAGCTGGAGCATTCACACAGGACTCCACTCCCCCCACAGTGGAGCATGGCCCCAGGGACCTCAGCTTCTGGGATTCCTAAGCTCTTTACCCCCTAAAGCTGAGTGGGCTTGCCCAGCCTAAAGAGAAAACCATGAGGCAGAAAAGCCAGGAGAAGCCAAGGCACATTAACACATTCAAAGTGGGGTGAGGGCCAAGATGCAGAAGCCTTCTCCAGCTGCCAGGTGTCAGAGGGCTGGAGGATGTGGGGGGCCCCCTCCCCTGGCAGCTGTTAGTGGGTTCCTGTGGCCAGGTGGTGGTGTGGCCTTGCTGGGAACCTCCTGCAGATCCCCCGCCCTGGGCAGGCCCGGAAGGTCTCTCTGCAGACTGTAACAGATGTGCAGGCCTCCACGGGCGCAGCGGGGCAAGTGTGTGATGTGAAGACGTTTGTAGTCTGCCTTTTGCTCTTAAAGTACCAGGTGTTCTCAGAGTTCGTTCCTGGGCCAGCCTGTTTCCCCCTCACGGATATGGGCTCTGTAAGCACTCAAGTTCAGCTGTGTCACTTTCCTGCTCAAATCTTCCAAGCAACCAAGGAGGCTTCTGGAGTTTCCAGACCCTGAGAGGCAGGAATGGGACTGGTGGACACACTGCCCGGGGGCACCCAGGCCTGTGGGTCGGTGGGCTACTGAGGGCCAGGTGGGGGGAGAAGGGGGCCTCCAGCCCGGTCCTCAGCGTTCCTCCTCTCTCTGGCTCTCCCTGCCTCACTCTTCCCCACTGTCTGCCTCCATCTCTCTCCCACCTCACTTCAGGTTCCTGCCACAGGAACCCGATTCTGCCTCTGTCTCAGCCTCTACCTCCACTCCAGCTCTGCGTTGCTCCTGGGCCCTCCTTCATCCTTCAGAGGGCTTTCTTGCCTTCCCAGTAGGAGACAGTTTAAAAAACAAAATGAAACAGTGCATCTGAACAGATTTGAGTTCCAAACATAATATTAAAAAAAACATTGAAATTTGGATAGGAAAAAATTAGCAATCTTCACTCGATCTAAGCAGCTGTGGTTAATTTTGGTTATACCTTCTAGTTTTTTGAAATGAGTTTTTTTACTTTGCTTTTTAAAAATTGAGCTATATTTGATAGATAACACATTCATTTCAGGTGTGCAACATAATTCAATTTTTGTATACATTGCAGAAATTATCACCACAATAAGTCTGGTTCATATCGGCTACCTTATCTTACACAGTTAGAAAACATTTTTTCTTGTGATAAGACCTTTTAAAATCTTTAAGCAATTACCAGATATATGATGAAGTGTTATTAATGACAATAATCACTATTTAATCAAGATTATAATGAAATGAGTTTTAAAAAATATATATCCTATACTTGAGTTTTACATTCTGCTTTAAAAAATCTTAATAACCCTGGCAGTGGTTTCCAATCTCAGTTTGAGCAAAAACCAAAGTGCCTGAAGAATAAGAGGAGATGGACAGGGAGGATGGTCAGAGAGCTCTTTGCTGGCTTTGAAAGTGGAGCCCGGAGCCAGAGAATGCAGGCAGCCCTTAGGAAACTGACCGCCAGGTTGTCTTCCTCCAGCCTCCAGAGGAGGGGAAGTCGCTATTGCCTTGATGTTAGCCCTGGGGGAACTGAGTCAGACTTCTGATGCACAGAAATGTGAGGTAATAAACCTGCATTGTTTCAAATCAAACAAAAAAAGACCCAAATCACCTTGACAATGGCCTTCAGGCCTTCCACAGTCGGCCTCCTCTACCTGCCTTCCGACTACTTCTGTGACACCCCTCCTTCCAGACCACCTCTTCCCTTCTCCCCACCTTTCTGCTCAGACCACAGTAGCATTTCCCTTCCCTAATGTGCTAGGTGTGCTCCTGCCCACGGCCTTCACACTTGCCTCTGTCTGGACCTTCTCCCGTTTGCATGGGTCACTGCCCACCAACTCTGAGAGTTCATGGGAAGATTACTCACTCAGCCAGGCTTACAGGGACCACCCAACCTAAGTGAAAACACCCCTCTTCCACAGTGTGCACACAGGCTGTTACCCAATATTTAGTCTAATGATAATGTTGCAAAACAAAGCTACTGCACCTCTTCAACAGACCATTTTACCCACAATTTTCTCAGCTATCCCAGAAGCGACACTTTGGTTGAAATGGAATTGCTGGGAAAAAAAAAAGAAACACATGTCTTTTGCAGCAACTTGGATGGAGCTGGAAAAGATCATGCTTAGTGAGATAAGCCAGAAAGAGACAGAAAAAAGAAAAATACCGGATGGTTTCGCTCATAGCAGGAGTATAATGGATCAGGTGAGAAAATAATAGGAATAATGAACGGCCATATACCAGAGACATTTTGTGGGGGTGGAGTGGGGAATGGGATCAAAAACGGGGGGAGGGGGAAGTGCACAGAACTATGGTGATGGCACATGGGTGACTCGGTGATGGGAAACCTGCGGGGATTACAATTGAGATGAAAAAAAAAATGTACAAAATGATGTAAAAATAAACATATTACATATATATGTGTATATATATATATATGTAAAGAAATGGAATTGCTGGGTTTAAAGGTGTGCACATTTAAATTGCTCATAGAATCACCAAAGTCCCCTTTACTAAAGCTTCACAATGGATATGTCCACCAAGGCCGATAGCAGTGTTTCCCCATCCTTCTGATGTTTTCCAATTTGCTGAATACAATGTATTTTATTGTTATTTAAACTTGCACTTTCCTGACTAGAATTGACACTGGTTGTCTTTTTATATACTCTTTACATGTTTGTGTTTCTTTCATGAATTTAATTTTCATAGGCTCTGCCATTTTTGTATTGGGTTATTGGTCTTCCTTTTTTGTGTGTGGGAGTTCTTTATATATTGTGACTTTATTTAGCCAGGGTAGATTTTGACCAAGCACAGGTTGCAGGTGTCTTAACTTCCACCTACAACCCCATCTGTGGGTGTCGGAGACCTCACTCTCTGATCTGGGAGACTGATGATTATCTTGAGCCTTTCAAAGGGGATGCATTAATAGTGGTAGGTGTGGGTGGGGCTCTTCAGCAAAGTCCTGGGATATGGGTGGCTCTCACTCCTGCTGGGCACTGCAGGCTCAGTAAGTGAAAGTCCTAACTGGACAATGAGAGCTGAAAGCTTACTGGTCTCTCCAGCCAGGTGGCAGGATAGCGCACGTTAAGTGGCCACGGAGGGTGGACAAGGGACAGTTCAGCCTCTGGGAAGCTCCCTGGCACTGGGGCCTCTGTGGACAGGGACGCCCCCTCTCTCCAGGTGGTCCCACAGATGAGTTCCCTCATCTGAACTCCCCCGACCTCTTCCAAGGTCATGCTTCACCACCCTCCTTTCTCTTTCCCAGCCCAGTAACCCCATTTACCTTTCCAGCCGGCACAGGGTCTGGGTTTTCTTTGTTCTCTTCAATCTACAGTTAAGGCATAAACTCTACCTCCAGCTTCCTCAGGACCTTCCCTTTTGATTTCAAGAGCATTTCTTCTCTCAGCGAAAACAGACTTGTAAATCAAAGGCTTTGCCTTTCAAAAAAGTGGTTTCTGATGTGGGCTGCTGCAGACTATTTGGAAAGCTGAAAAACAATGACATCTGAATGTTGGCTGTTTCCCTCTTTATATCTCTGCTATAAAAGCGCTAATTCTCCTGGAGGTAAAATGGAACTTCTGATTGATGCGAGGAAGTGGGAAAAATAAAAGCAAAATGATTATTTTGAAATATGTTCTTGCTTCTTTCCTGGAAGTCCATGCAGCTCTGCCCCATCAGCCACGGGTCTTCTGACTTGGCTCACGCAAGCCTCTGTCACTACGAAGTTAAATGTTTTCACATAGTCAGACTTCTGCCCGGTTCCTACTCTTCCACTGCTTATGTGGGATTTTTGCTTTTTATGTTGAGTTCTTTAAATCAAAGGTGCTTTTATGTGCTTTGGAGTGAGGTGCTGTTCAAATTTTATGCTTTTAAAATTGTAGAGTCATTTGTCCTAATGTCATCGATTAAATAGCCTATATTTTCCTTGTGAATTTGAAATGCTACACTTTGGTGGATAGAGAGACATAGACAGTCAGACAGATAGGTACAATTTCTCTTGTTTTATAAGTATTTTTATTTCTGGTGTCAGAGTTTCCTCTCATTTTTTATTCATTAAAATTCTTTTCTTATGGTGTAAAGGGAGCAAGGAGTTATTAAGCAATCAGGATATAACATTTCGACTTGGGATGAGGAGAATGTTCTATGGGTGGATAGTGGTGATGTTTGTACAATGTACTCACTAGCAGCAAACTGCACTTAACATGGTTAAAATGGTAAATTTAACCCAGTTATATTTTACTACAATAAAAAGACTCTGAGTTTTTTTCTTGGGTATTCTATTCTGTATTTTTTTTTTTTTAAGATTTATTTATTCATACAGAACTGGGGTACAGGCCAGAGATGCGGAGGGTGAGAGGATTCACCAGAGACAGAGTGGGGAGCAGAACAGGCAGGTCTACGAAGCACACTGCTGAGGGGAGCAGTGGGTGGGTCAGGAGAGGTCTGCCGCGCCATGTGGTCACCTCCGGGGCAGGCGGGGATCGAACTCATGTGGAAGTGGCTTGAGCTTCTTTGTGCTGTGCTTTAACCCGCTGCGCCACCAGGGAGGGCCCTATTCTGTATTTTTAATGTACCTTCCACAGTTGAACTTGAGAATCAGCTGTCAAATTCCACAAAAATCCCTTTGATATTTTGATTGGAATTACCTTTAAATTTATAGATTACTTTGGGGAAACTGACATCTTTATAATATTGAGTCTTTATAATATTGAGTTCCACCCAGGGACATGGTGTGTCTCTCCATTTATTCGTATCTCCTTTTATGTCCCTCAGTAAAGTTTTATAGCAGTATCCATCAGCTCATTCATAGACATATCCTGGCTTTACTTGCCATGGTGCATGGAATCCTGTGCCCCACTCAGCCCACAGGTTGAATGACTGGGTCCAAAAGACACACAGGAATGGGGTACAGATTGCAAGAGTCATTTCACCAGAAAGCCTCTCCAACAGGTGAATCCTGGCAAGCTGAGCTGGGCTGGCAAGGTCAAGTGGGAAGACCTTGAGGGTCAGAGAAACTGGAGTTTGCCATCTCAGGGATCAGGAAGAGGATAAACTTGGATGTGGGGTGGAAGGGACTGGGGTGGGTAGCGTCAACATTTATGCTGATGTAGTTAACAAGCCTCTTTCTGGCTGCAGAGCAGATCTGGTGCCTTGGAACCAGGAGACCAAGGAGTTTGAAGCAGGTTCTTGAACTCTGACTCTGTCACTTACTAGCTGTGAGGCCTCAGGCCAGTTACTTAGCTTCTCAGTGTCCTCGCCAGCAAAATAAGGCCTATTTAAATGACATATTTATCTGTTTAATTATTTGTCTATCTTCACTGGACTGTAACTCCACATGGGCATATGGGCTTAATTTATTAGTGTGCCAGAATGCTGCCAGCTCACAGTGCTTTTGAAAGGAATTAGAAGAAGGCCTCCTTTTGAGCAGACAGCTCTGTGGGCCCACGGCACAGTGATTGGTCTGGGAACTAGATCTGGGGCCCCACTGACCCTTCAGCTGGGTGCCCTTGTGCCAGAGTGACCTGTCCTGAGGTGTATACCCAGACTTCAGCACAGACCTGGCACATGGGAGGGAGGTGCTCAAGAAATTGATTGAATAAATAGATAATTAGCTGGGTGGGGGTTAGAGAGAAGATAAGGGAGCCCCTAGGGATTCTCATTTGTGCTAAAAAGAAGTCTTCTGCTTCCTGTGCAGAATAACATGGAATTTAAAAAATGCTTTATTTCCTGTATTTCTGAGAGGCTACAGTTGTGTCCAGCTAGCACCCAGGCTAGGACCTCCCTACAAAAGTCAGTCTGGGAACCTGGTGAGATGAACCCCAGAACTTTTTCATATGAACCCGAAGGAACCTCCCAAAAGCATCCTCCCCAGGGGAGGTGGGAGTCTGACTCAGTAACAAAACCTTGAGCAACCCTGGGGAAGTGTAGAGGAAGAGAACTGGGAGGCTCCTGACAAGGGGAAGAAGTAGAATTCTGAGGCCTGGGAGGAGCTAGACATGTGAAGAGCAGAGCAGAGCTTTCTGGGCAGAGTGTACAGACACACTAAGGCTGGAGCGAGGCTGCTCAGCTCCTTTGAGGTGTGAGATATCAAACAAAATAGCTGGCCTTCTAAGGATCATTTCATAGACTCTTCACTAATTAGATACACTTTGCACTAATTACTGCAACTGTCTTCCTCCTTGTGATCCTGTGAAATATAAAAAACAGACCCTCACTAAACCACCATCTTCCAGCATATATTTTATTTCTTTGTTTAGGGCTAGCCCCTAGGTCGACAGTTATTAATCCCATCCAGCTAGATAATCCCAGCTCCACTGTGTGTTGGCTGTAGACTTTGTTATCCACCACTTCCCTCAGCTCACTTCTCTTTCTGTAAGAGGGCAATAAGAATGCCTATCTTTTTTTTTGTTTTTAAGATTTATTTATTCACACAGAACTGGGGTACAGGCCAGAGATGCAGGGGCGGTGAGAGGATTCACCAGGGACAGAGTGGGGAGCAGAACAGGCAGATCGACGAAGTACACTGCTGAGGGGAGCAGCGGGCGGGTCAGGAGAGGTCTGCCACGCCATGTGGTCACCTCCGGGGCAGGCAGGGATCAACTCATGCGGAAGTGGCTTTAGCTTCTTAGTGCTGTGCTTTAACCCACTGCACTACCAGGGAGGGCCCAAGAATGCCTGTCTTACCAAGCTGTTGTGGAGATTCTGCCTTCAATAATAAAGACAAACAGTGTAAGAACAAAGGAAAGACAATTAAAAACTCCAGAGAAAACATAAGACATAAGGAAGGAACTATACAAGCATACCCCTTGACTCAGCAATGAATACTAGATGGATAGAGAAACCCCTAAGTTTTAAATTTCTTTTTCTTGTCTTTCTGTGCTGGCTGGAATTTCCAACACAGTGTTGAACAGAACTAAGAATAGTGAGTAATCCTGCCATGTTACTGACTTTAAAAGGAATGGCTCAAATGTGTACTATTGAGGATGAATGCTAACTTAGGCAACAGTGGGAATGGTGAAGTCTGAAGTCCATACAGAACCTCTGATCCTTTTCTTCTTGCAACTTAGCAGTAGTTTTTATGCTTTAGACCTCCAGGATGCCACACTGCCTATGGAATACAGTACAAACCTTTTAAAAGCCCAGTGTTCAAGTCCTCTCATCTTTCTTCCAATCCCAAGTCTTCAGGACTTACCCACTGATCCCATGCCAAATGTCTGGTCATTCTAGGACATATCCTTGATGCTATCTTGAATTCTATCTTGGAATATCGGTTCCATGTGCTCAAGCCTGCCTGCCTATGCATATGTTCTTCTTTTGACTGGACTATGCTTCCTCTCATGAACTCCTACTCATTTTTCAAAGGCCAACTCACATCCTCATTCCTGCACCCTGTGTAGCACTTGATATATGACTCCTTTACAGTCCAGGCTGATTGCCCAACACCCACTGTGGTCTAAAGTGTCTGTTAAATGTGCCCCTGATTTTTTGGAAAGAAAGTTCTATTCTGATATATTCAGTCTGCGCTGTTGCCTCTGTCTCAACTCACACATGTTGGAGCATTGTCTTCTGTCTTTATACTTGACCAAAGATCAAATCAACTCACATTTTCTTTTTCTTGTGGCCCTCTATTGAATTCTAACACTGGGTACTGCCATCAGGAGGTCAGAAGTCAGGCCTCCCTGGTAGTGCAAGGGGTTAAGTCTCAGCACTATTAAGCTATCTGCAGCCACTACAGTTTGATCCCCAGCCAGGACCCACGTGGCCCAGCAGACCTCTCCTGTCTCATCCGTTGCTCCCCTCAGCAGTGTATTTCAGTAGATCCGCCTGTTCTGCTCCCCACTCTGTCTCTGGTGAATCCTCTTACCATCCCTGCACGGCTGGCCTTTACCCCAGTTCTTGTATGCAAAAGTAAATAAAATACATCTTAAAAAAAAAAAAAGAAGTTGGGCCCTCCCTGGTGGCACAGCGGGTTAAAGCACAGCACTAAGATTAAGACACTTCCTCATGAGTTCGATCCCCGCCTGCCCCAGAGGAGATCCACATGGCGTGGCAGACCTCTCCTGACCCGCCTGTTGCTCTCCTCAGCAGTGTACTTCGTTGATCTGCCTGTTCTGCTCCCCACTCTGTCCCTACTGAATCCTTTCACCCTCCACATCTCTGGCCTGTGCCCATCTGTATGAATAAATACATAAATAAATAAATAAATAAATCTTTAAAAAAAAGAAAAGAAGTCAAAGGTCAACGTGGCAGACCCCACATATTCTGAGGTACTAATTCCCTTTTGTTGAAGGATTCTTTGAAGTTGACTAACTTGATGAAATGTATAGGGTATTGATCATTTTGAGTCAGTTTTCCTGAGCCTAATTAAATTCTCAAAGTCTTTTTTTTGGTATCTTTATTTTGATTATTTCTATTTATATGATGGGTTCTCTTGGTCAGTTTTCTTATCATTTACACCTACCTTTTTTTTTTTTTTTAACTTTCTCTCCTCTCTGGCTTCTCGCGTTTCAGCAGGAGTCTGTTCTCTTTTGTGTCACTTTCACTTTTATTTATGTGATTTTCTTCTAGTTTTCCTTCTGCTTTTTCCTGAATCCTGATCATTCATTTTATTTCCTTTCATCATTTTGCTCTTATTTCCACGAGCTCTTAAATCTCTTCTCTGTACACTTGTTTGTTGAAATAAATGCTTTATTGAAGATTGTTTTATTGTTTTTATTCTGGCTAATGTTCTTTGAGTTTTGTTTATTTGCTGCTGCCTTTTTTTTGAGGACAGAACAAGGTGGACTTGTTGAACTATACTGCTAAGAGAAGCAGCGAGTGACACTGCTGCATTAGTTGCTTCTTTATATTTTTTAATTCTTATCTTTGTTGTTGCTTTCTTGTGTCCATGGACAGCTCTTGAATGGTTCGTTGTCAATGCCAGTTTTCCTGGGTTGGTCACTGTAAGAAGTTCATGTTGGAGAGGGGCCAGAATATGTCCTAAGCTGTTTCTTATTAACCAGGATGTATGTGAATTCTTCCAGCCTTTACTTTCCCACGACTAATGATGATAGGGCTTTCCACAGGCTCACTCCCCCAACTTCACCTGCCTATTTGATTCTTGATTTAGCTTCAACATTTTTGTTTCATGAAATTAAAAAACACCCAGGGAAGTTCCTGCCACTGGCCTCTCATGGGGTGCTCCTCACTGTCTCACTACCAAATAGGAATTTTCTACTTCCTTCTACACATTTTTTGGGAGTTCTCTACCTTTATTTGCCCTTCTATCTCATTATGAGTACCTTTCAGATTTCTCCTGGACCCCTTGAAGATGGGCTTTATATCCATCATTCTCTGCCCCCTTTTTCTAAAATTTATCCTAAATCCTTTTTTTTTTAAAGATTTATTTATTTATGCATACAGAACTGGGTTACATGCCAGAGGTGAGAGGCTTCACCAGAGACAGATGGGCAGATTCACGACCTATACTGCTGAGGGGAGCAGCAGGTTAGACAGGAGCAGTCTGCCATGCTTTGTGGGTCACCTCCAGGGGCTGGATATTGAACTCTCACTGAAGTGGGCTTAGCTCACTTGCAGTGCTGTGTACCATCCTGTTGTGCCACCAGGGAGGACCTCTCCCTGCTTCTTATTCTCTGAGAAGTGAGAAAGAAGTTCTGCTCTGTCCACTGTTCTCAACAGGAAGTTCTAACCGGATCATGAGTGCATCTACTTCTTCTTCCGTGACTTCCCATTGGGTCTACATTAAAGACCTACTAATTTTGTGTGAACTGCCACTGTTAGCCTTTCTGCCTTCAATTTCAGTGCATTTCACTCTGGCCACAGTGACCTCTTCCATTCCTTTTCTTTGAAAACTCCAGTTCTGTCCTGCCTCGGGGTTTGTACTAATTTTCCCACAGCCTTCTGCTCTTTGCCTAACTTACACTCACTCCAGATCTCAGCTCAAACAGTCATCTCCCCAAGAAGACCTCCCTGATTGCCCCGACAAATGTGATATTTGCCCTGTGAAAGCACACTTTCACTTGGGCTTTTGACAGCAGTATCAGGGTTCCCATTGCCGAGCTACCCAGAATTCCTGGGGTACCCTGACAGCCCAGGAGGGGCTGAGTGAGGAGGGTGGAAGAAATGCCAGGTGCCTCCCCAGGCGTTTTTTATGCACAGAAGGAGGCAGAAGTTTCAGCAGGGCTGTTTCCGGGTATTGTTGGGATAAAGCCATGGGCGGGGCCAATAGTGAAGGTCTCTGGAGAGAGCTTTGGTTGTTCTTTTAATTGTGTTTTGATTGCACAAATGGCGTTTAAACATCACTAAAAGCAGTGTTTTAAAAGAAAGAAGCCACCGGGCCCCATCCATTACCCACAGCTGGTGTTGGAAAGAGGACTGGACGGGAGTCCAGGCTTGGCATCCGTCCTGCCAATTACTGACTGTGCCCCCTCGGGCCGGTTATGGCCGCTTTGGATGCCTTCTTGCCTTTCCTGTAAAGGGGGACAAGTTCTACTTCTATGGGGCTGGGGGTAAGTGGGGAGGTAAGTGAGATGTGAATGTATAAGCGAGTGGCGGGTCTGGTGGAGGAAACAGTTGGTCAAGCTTTCTCTCTTGTTTTTTATCAAGGCAATTGTTTTCATTTCTTATATTTTCTGCCAAGTTTTTATCAGGTCCAGATGAACATTTTGCACACTCTGATCATGCCTTAAATTTAATTTTGCAGCCGGCTTTTAAACTTACGGTACCATAAATGCTTGTTTCAACATTTTCATAATTATTTAATGGTGGAAAGGCACCCCATTTAATCAATGCATCGTTATTTGTGCAGCCATTCTTCTGCTACTGGACATTTTTTAGTGTTATACATAACTCTGTAATAAGTTCTGTAGTCTATATTGCTTTCCTTTTTATGTCATTTTTACTTCTCCTATTGAAGGTTAAATATTATTCTATATTGACTTATCACTCCTGTTTCCTCATGTGAAGTACCTGCTCGTAACCTCCATCTAGACATCTCTTAGCAACTCAGATATACTTATTGGTGGGTATGAAATATTTACATAATATAGATATTAATCATTTGATGCTTCCTCACTCCCTACTATGGGGAAATTAACATTTTAATTTTCATTATTTTATCATACACAAACTTTAAGAGTTGCATTTGTGATTTCTTTGCTTGAATTTATCATTTATCCAACAGAGTCTGAATACCTGATCTGTATGACAGGTGCGTGGGAATGTCTGAGGGGGACATAACGGACACCCCAGTTTCTGATTTCCAGAAAGTCGCCATCACGTTAGGGATATACACGTGCAAACAATCACAAGGTCGCCCCATTAGCGCTAGACCTTGGGGATTGCAGCTGCGGCCCAGGCAGGCAGACCAAGCTGTCTCGGTGTCAGGCCCTGTTCTAAGACCTTATAAATAGCGACCTCATTTAGATATCACGAGTCTGAGCCAGATACTGTTATCATCCCCATTTTATAGACAAGAATGGCTCTCCAAGTGATTATATGATTTACCCAAACTCCAGCAGCTAATAAGAGCTACATCCAGTATTTGGACACTGTAGAGTTCAGAACCTGCCTCTAAGCATCATGCTAAGCCGGTGATGATGGTGGTGGTAGCAATGGAGTTGTACATCACGGAAAGTCTCCAGGAGGAGGAGAGTCAAAGCTGAGAACAGAAGGATGTAGACCTCAGGCAAGGGGTGGGGGAAGGCGTGCATTCCGTAAAGAAGCAGTTTCTCCAAAGCTGTGGGGCTACAGCTCCCTGAGAGCCTGCAAGGTGACTGGTAGCCTCAAAGTACAAGTGGTTCTTTTATTATCCACATTTGGTTTATCTTTTATTCATCATGTTCCATGATACCTGCTGGGGATACAGAAGTGAACAAGATACTCAAGATACCTGTGCCATGGAGTTTATGTCCAAGGAGGGAAAGTAGACAAGAAAGGAGATGCACTGAAGCTCTGTCATGAATTACTGCCCAGCAATTCTTAAAAATTCCTTCCGGGCCCTCCCTGGTGGTGCAACAGGTTGGGACGCAGCTCTGCAAGCTGATTGCAGCCGCTTCAGTGTGAGTTCGATCCCCAGCCCAGGAGGTGACCCACATGGCGGCAGACCTCTCTTGACCCGTTGCTGCTTCCCTCAGCAGTGTGCTTCGTCAGTCTGCCTGTTCTGCTCCCCGCTCTGTCTCTGGTGAAGCCTCTCACCGCCCCTGCACCTCTGACTTGTATCCCACTTCTGTATGCATAGTAAATCTTAAAAAAAAAAAATTCCTTCCTGTATTCTGATTATTCCTTATAGCCTGAGCTCCTTCTTCCCAACCTATAAGAGAAGCCAGCCCATCTTTTGTAGTTAGGGTGCCAGTGTGTGGCTGAGTCTCCCCCTCCCACATCCAGTCACCTGGGGCCCCACTAGGAGCGGAGCTGGGTGCGAGGCTCCCATGGTGTCCAAGGCTGTGGGTTCCTGGCTCAGTGGCTGCAGCAGCTGCAGCAGCAGAAACCCCACTTGACTGCCGTGTGCGTCATGGAGAAGCTCAGGAGAGCTGTGTGTCCAAGCTGTTTCTCCAACATCCTGAGTCTAACACCCCTAAATATATGGCCTTCTACTTAAACTGGCTGGAGTGGACACATTGTCAGCACACCAGAATACCCATGAATGTAGCAACAAATAAATGCACACCCTGGGGAGATGGAGGACTTGAGAGGTGAGGAGACTGGCCCAGGGCCCTGCCCTACAGCCGAGTTCCAAACCAGGAGCGTGAGCGCCGGGAGCCAGCCTATGGCTCATACTAGATGCTGCCGCATTGTCCTGGGGGCTCGCTGGCACCCTCCCTTCATGCTTCCGTTGTCAGGGAGCTTGTAGGTGGCTGGAAGAGAACCCATGGTACCCAGTCCCAAGCCCTGTACTAGCTTCTTCCTTTGAGAATGGCGCTGTGATGGGGTTATGTATTTTTAAAAAGATTTTTATTTATTTACGCATACGAGAGCTGGGTGTAAGCCAGGGGATTCACCAGAGACAGAGTAGAGAACAGAACAGGTGGATCCACTGAAATACACTGCTGAGGGGAGCAGCGGCGAGACAGGAGAGGTCTGCTGGGCCATGTGGGTCAGCTCCCTGGCCAGGGGTCGAACTTATGCTGCAGTGGCTGCGGAGAGCTTCATAGTGCTAAAACTTACCCCTGTACCACTGGAGAGGATTGTGTATTTTTATGAATGGTATCATCATGCAAATCTATATCTATCTCATGGTCAGAAGTAACCCAGGGGCTGGAGTCTGACTGGATCTGGCTCAAGAAGTGAGGAGAGGGAGGAGCAATCCAGGTGTGTGGCCTTGAGGTTTGGGCCTCTGGACCTGGCCTGTCTGTGAATGAGGCTGGCCCAGTACCCCGGGAGCTGTGTTTCTGCCTTTTGACTGCTCTATTAACACTAGTTGCAGAAGAGAAAATGGGGTCTCTTGCCCATTCAGGATCTGCTGTAATTAAATCAGCGTCTTGTCCTGGGAGACAAAACTACTTGCCAAGAGCACTGAACTGATGGCAGAGGAAGTCGATGGTGCAGAAGTGGCTTATCAACAGGCAGGATCAGCCTGTTAGCAGCTCAAAAGGAAAGGTGTTTTTCTGTTGGGTGCATTTCTTTGCATTTTCCAAGGTGGTGGATCAATAACTACAAACAAATAAAATAAATTTCTGTCTCTGTTCCCCACGCTTTCAGACAGGGTGATGGCCATTAGATAACTCAAGTTCCATCAGGTGCTTCCGTTGTCTAAATCCTTGTGTCAGTCTTGTAAGGTCAGGGAGACTCTTCCTGTTTCAGAGAGGAAACTGAGGCACAGAGAGAGGCTGTCATCACCCAGAGACTAGAACTTGTCGTTGGCTTCCTGTGCGTGTAAGCCGTGTGTTATGGTAAGTTATATGATTGCAGTGTCGGTTTCCCTGGGCTGGAGGAATAACGATCCTCAGAGGGGGAAAGTTGCCTGCCCAAGGTCACATGCCAGGAGTGGCAGGGCTGGAGTCAGAAGACAGCTTGTCTGGGGAGCTTGTTGCTAACCGCCCTGGGCTGGCGGCCTCTGCAGTCCTGGCCTGGAAATCGACTGGAGAAAGGCCAGCGCACCAAGATTTGTGTTGCCCTGCGAGGGCCCTGGAGGAGAAGCAGGCTCCTTTCCACGCACAGTACCAAGGGCATCAATCCCCAGCTCTGGAAGGACCTACTCCCCAGGGCTGCAGCTCTATTTTTAGCCTTGAATCCATCAATAAGTGGAGCCTGGCCGAGCAGGCAACTTCTGGCTGCCTGATATTAAGAAGAGAGAAAGGAGCCATTTATTAAGCACTTTCTGTGTGCTGGGCATTATGCAAAATGCTTCACATGGATTATCTACTTAAATCTTTACAACATTCCGATGAAATGACTACTATTATGATCATCATTTTATAAATAAGGAAAATGAGACTGAAAGAGGCTAGGGAACTTGCTGGAGGCCATGCAGTTGATAAGTTGCGGAGCTAGGATTCAAATACAGATCACGCCCAGGTTTTGGGGCTCTTAGTCCATGCCCTTTCTTCCTTAGCGCTCTGTCTAATAAAACATGACCCTGACCATTGAGCAGCCATGCCAGTGAAGAGGGTGGGGGCTGGCTGATACGTCAGCGGGAGAAAGAACTTTGCTAGTGCAAGGGGAGGGCTGTGAGGTGGAAAGGAACTGCACGCGTGGCTGGTTGTCAGTCTCTGTCATCAGAACAGAACCTGGACCTGAGAGTCCCCAGATGGAGAAAGGCTGCAAGAGCAACTGTGGGTAGCACAGGCAAAGGCAAGGAGGTGTGATGACAAGGTCTGTCGGGATCAGTGGGTAGTCTAGGATTTGGACTGAGAAAGAAGGAGCAGCCCAGGGCCTAGAGTAAAGCAAGCATCCAAAGGAGCTTGGATTCCAGGCGTTTTCAGAATTCTGGGTTCTGGAAGGATTTTGCGGAAGAGTGACATTTTCATGTCTGACCTTTAGAGAAGAGGATGGATTTGAGCCTGAGACAGGTAGAGGAAGACAAATGTCTATTTCTTCAGTAAGTAATGGGAATCACTTCCAATTTTTGGGCACCTCCTATGTGTGTTGGGTAAAATGGTAGGTGCTGTCCCTAAGTTACCACCTAGGACATGTAGCAGGTGTTCTAGCAATGGCAGCTAATTGGAGGCTGTATTATCTCTCTCACACTGATGAGGAAATTGGACTTTGAGGGATCAAGTGGCTGCCCAGAGCCATTAGGATGGGAACCCGAGTCCGACTGTCTCCAGTGACCTTGGTGCTGCGCTGGCCAGAGCACTGAGCTGATGGCAGGGGAAGTTGATGGCGATGGCGAGGGCACGTAATAAATCTCAGGCGGAAGGACATTTAGCTGAAGTTTAGTTATGACAGAGATAAGATAGTTTCAAAGACAATAGAGTCGCAGAGTTATTGTCCTGTTTTTTTTTTCTTTAAAATATGTTTATGCACAAAAGTGGTTATGTCACTCGTTTACAAAGCCTTTCTGGAGCTGGAACTGGTGAGGAGATCAGCCAGGAGCAAGAGCCTCATTTCCACAGGGCAGGAGCTGGGTGGGGGAGCAGGGAGGAAGGGGAGAGGGCGGGGTGTAAAGTTCAGTGTGTCTAGCAGCTCTGGCTCTCCCATGATTAGAGGTGCGGGGTGCAGAAGCCTGGTAGTGGCAGGGTTGAGGAAGGAGGGGCTACACCTGACAGGTGACAGCAGTCAGGTCAAAAGTCTCTCAGGAGTTAGGAAATACAAGCCCTACACACACACACATACACAAGAGTATATATCAAAATGTCAAAGAGACAGGAGCCAACTAAAAGAGCTAATTTTATTTAGTTAGTTTTAAAGATTTATTTAGTTATTTACACATACAAGAGCTGGGGTGTAGCCAGAGGTTGGGGGGAAGGTGAAAGGATTCACCAGAGACAGAATAGGGAGCGGAACAGCTGGGTCTACTGAAGTACACTGAGGAGAGCTGCGGGAGCAGAGGGTGAGACAGGAGAGATCTGCTGCCACGTGGGTCACCTCCCTGGCCAGGAATTGAACTCGTGCTGCCCTGGCAGCAGATAGTTTCACAGTGCTGTGCCTTAATCTCTTGTGCCACCAGGGAGGCCCCAAGAGCTCATTTTAATGGCCATAGATGGGGCAGTATGAACAAAGTATAGTGGCATCAGATTACAAGCCAATGTCTGAAATGAGTATCCATATGTTCTTACTGATATGAATAAATGATTGAGACAAATCTCCTGTGCAGAATTCTGAATAATTTATGTAGATAGTTATGCTGCCTTCAAGGAGGCGATGCCTGACTATGAGTCCCATTGCTTGAGTGTAGCAGCTCACGGTGACCGCTTCTTAAGAGTGTGTGTGTGTGTGTGTGTGTGTGTGTAGGGGAGGAGTGAACTCTGTGGAGAAACCTGACAACACTGCCTGAGTTAGAGCCAGGTCACCCCCAACAGTGCTTTGTGGTGTGGACCTGATGCCTGTCCATCAGCACCTTGGGTAGAACACAGCAGCCCCTGGAGGGCTTAGAGAAGCTTCTCGTTTCCTAAGCAGATCCAAAGCTTAGGGTGGCGGTCGGGAGCCCTGGAGCTCGCTGTCCCCTCAGCTGTCAGGAGCTCAGAGGCTTTCTGGTCACCTTGGCTGCAGCCCAAGATGTAGCACGCTGGTCCAGGTGTGTCCGGTGGGCACTACCAGAGGCTCCGCAGTTCCCAGTGAGCTTGACTGGTTTGCTGGCTTTGCAGTGTCCAGAGTGAGCAAGTATGATTGTGGGCTCAGAGGAGGGCTCAGGGTCCGGGGTAGGGAGTGGCAGCCCTGGCAGCCTCCGCAGGGGACGCTGGAGGTGCTGCGATGCTTCGGCGGCCACATTTAGCGGGCCCAAGTCTGTATTCCTGTGCTCTGGAGCCTCCTGTCTGGGAGGCTGCCTCGTGGCTTTCCACTTCATGAGGCTGACAACATGGAAGACGTCCTTTAGCAAATCAGGAGCTGGGGAGGCAGAGTGGCCATGAACGGGGCACATCAGGAGGGGCTTGAGGGTGGCAGTGACTGATGGCCAGGCAGCCCATTGCCTTCTGCCGAAGGGTGTAGGCGTTTGGGGACAGAGGCTGGCAGAGGCTGAGCTGGGCATGGGACTGGCAGCATGGGGTGCCTCTGGGGCAGCGTGGTTCCTTGGACTTCCTGTTTGCTCTCATGGACGCCTCCTGGCTGCTCAGTGTGGGCCCAATCAGCACCCTCTATCCCTTAATTCCACAACATGTAAAACTAGGTTGAAGACAGTTCACAAAACCCTCCTTGTAGAACAAACTTTTGTGTTCCTTCACCTTTTCCAGTAGCTGGAGAAACCAACTAACAAACAAAAATCAGTCCAAGACTGAGAGTTTCCCCCTTGCTAAGTTCTTGATGGAATCCAGAGGGGTAGCCAGAGAAATAGCAAAATCAGGCCCGGCCTCCTATGTAAGGACTGAAGGGGTTCCTGCAGGTGACAGGTGCCAGGTGCCCGTGCAGGCCCCAGCCCCAGCCACAGAGGTGAGGGGTTTGAGAGACCGAGGCTCCCAGGTTTCTGGCTGTGAGGACTCAGTGGGTGATCCTAGTGGCAGGGAGTGGGTGCTGGAGTCGGGATGCAGGAAGAGGAACAGCCCCGGGGCATGGGCCGCAGTTGGCCCTCATGGGCAGGGCAGACAGCCTTCTGTGTCGGGACTCCGACTCACTGGGCTGGTACCCAGCCAGGAAGGCCTCCCAAGCCCAGTCCTCAGCGGTTCCTCTGCCATGGCCCTGGTCTCTCCCTGAGTCTCAGGAAGCTCATGGGTTCTCTCCATCTGGGTCCCAACTCCTTCCCTTCCCCCAGACTCATAGAATAAGGGGGTTCTCACAGCCTGCACAGCCTAGTATCACTCTTAGTCACAGAATCTGGACTAGGCCTCACTCTTCAGATTCTTTGGGGTAGGAAGGGAAGGAGAGAACAACAAAGTGTGGATTACCTGCTGGGCCGGGCACCTCAGTCCTTATGTCATTCTGGAGGAAAGTGTAAAAGGCAATGGTGGAAATGGGACTGAATGTATCCCAAGTCACCACTGTGCACTGTAGCTTATGCGCACTGATAAAAGCCAGAAATGCGGATTGGATTTCTAAAACTGACCTATATGTCATTTACAAGAAATCTAGTGAAAAGCAAAACTACACAAAAAGGTTGAAAAGAAAAGGACATAAAATTATACCAGGTAAATACTGACCAAATGGAAGTATGTGCTAATATTAACACCAGAAAAGTGGAATCAAAGCCAAAAAACAGGGCCTACCAGGCGGCGCAGGGGTTGCAGTCTCAGCACTGTGCATGTCTCCAGCCACTGCGGCTTGAGTTCCATCCCGGGCCAGGGAGTGACCCACATGGCGCAGGAGAGCGCCCCTGTCCGCCTGCTGCTCCCCTTAGCAGTGTGTCTCAGTCAGTGCACCTGTTCTACTCCCCGCTCTGTCTCTGGTGAATCCTCTCACCTCCCACACCTCTGGCCTGCAGCCCAGTCCTTGTGTGCATAAATAAATAAAAATAATCGTTTTTTTCTTTTTTAAAGCAGAAGGACACTCACAGGAAGTGGGTACCATCTGGCTGCGATGACGCAGAAATCTATGCATTTGTATGTGCTTTGAAAAGTGCTTGGGGTATATTAAGCAGGAACTTACTGAAGTAGAGGAAATCTTTGACAAGTCCACAATAATAGTGTGATATTTCAAAACACACCTTGCAGACATTGATAGATCCAGTGGGTGAAACATAAGTAAAAATATCCTAGAGGATAATGTGAACTGACTCACTCAGCATCTGCTCCCACCTCCCATCCTGCAGAGGCTGAAAGCTGAAAGTGCTTTCTGGAACCCTGTGACTGGGCTCCAGATGTGGGGTAGGTGCCGCGGGGGGCTGTGTGTGAAAGACCTGGAAGGTGGACAAGAGGCGGCGCCTACAGTCCTCTCCCTGGAGCGTGATGCGCAGCTGTGGGGTTCCGCCCCTTCCCCGCCTGGACTCCAGTTTTGGATGTAGTGGCAGTGATGGGGGGGCTTGTGTCTGGGTCTTTGCCTTGTTACCACAGTCGTGCTTTTGTAAACGGGGTTCCCGTGTGGCGTCTCAGAGACGCAGTTGGAGCAGATTCTACAACCCTCCAGGACTTTGTGAACAATGCCTCATTCTGCTTAAAAGACCCGGAGTGGCTTCTGCCTTTTCTCTGGACGCTGCTTTCTGTACAGTCCAGTTACTCTAGGTTACTATGCATTTGAACCACCTGATTAAAACGCTTGCATTTTAGCTAAAAAATCTTACACTATTAAATTGAGAATTTCCATTATTTTAAGCACACAAGAAACATTCACAATAACTGACAAATTATCATATTACAAAGGGAGACTTAAATATCCCTCAAAAAATTGTTATATTGACCATTTTACTTTAGCTCAAAAAGCAAAATCATATATATTTTTAATAATAAGTGGCTTCAAATTTCTTCATTCATTTGAAAGCTAAGTGCACATATACACCTCTAAATTATCCATGAATTAGAAAGTAAATTATAAAGGGAATTATAGTATATTTATAGCTGAATAACAACCATTACCTATTATAGCTTGTAGATCACAACTTAAGGTACTTGGAGAAAAATGTAGAGCATTCAATGAATTAATTATAAGTGAAAAACATTTTTTTTAAATGAGCTGAGGGTTCAGGTTAAAAGGTACTAGGAAAACCAAAGAATGTTGAAGAAATCAGATAATAAAAGAGCAGAAGATAGAAAATATGACAACCTAATTAGAAGAGATAACAAAAAATTCAAACAGCTAGTTCTTTGAAAAAAAAAAAAAGCAACTAGAAAGATGGTTGGATGGATTGAGAGAGCAGGCACAAATAAATAGCATTAGGAATGAAGAAAATTAAGTTAACAGTAATGAAATGGGGAATATAACTTTGTACAGTAGGACAGCTTGAATTATGAGAATACTATGAACAACTTTATGCTAATACATTTTTAAAACAAAATGAACACATTCTAGAAAAATAAAAATTATTAACAATTGTTTAAAAAATAGAACAGAAAATAACTTTTGTTGTAATTATTGATTGTTTATTTCATGACCATAGACCTAACTCTGCAATCCAGCTAAACTTGGAAGAAGAGAAGGTGAACATGAAACCAAAAAACTATAGGGAGAGCGTAGCAATTATGGGAACTTTGGAGTAGATGGGGATGAAAGGGTGCTCTTCAGAGTTTTAGAACAGTTTGTCTGGTAGTTAAGACAAAACACAAGTCTAATTTATTACATTTGTCCAAACTCAGCAATGGCCATCTTCTTACTGGTCTTGCCATTCCTGCACCAAAGTACCCATGGCTTCCACAGTATCCATGCTCTTCTCCTGGCCACCACTCAGTCTTGGCTATGCAGGTGAAAATTGGGGAACCATTTGCGTTGGGCCCCACATTTACCATGGATAAGATTCCAGGCCCTGTATGCTTCAGGATGAAATTCTCATCATCAGAATCTCCCCATGGATGGATGTGTCACCAGTGTCATCATGGTGTGTGAAGTCACCATCCTGGCATGTAAATCCTGGAGTAATTCTGTGAGAGCAGGAAGCTTTACAACCACATCACTTCTCCCCAGTGCTCAGAGCATGACAGTCTTCTGTTGTTTTGGGAACTTTTCTGCATTAGCTGGAAGGAGACACCACCCAAGGCTTTCTACTGGTGCATTGTTGAATAACATGGGGTGGAGGAAGAGGAGAAGGGAGGTTTAATCGTGGCTGACCAGGTGGGAGGCGAGGTGGTAGTGGCCTCTGTGAAGCTGGACAATAGTCTTCTAGTGAGGTAGTAGTAAAAAAGCATGAGGGTTTTCCAAGGAATTTTATCAAACATTCAAGGACTAGAAAGCACACATACTCTATTCCAGAGACCAGACCAGACAATATTTCCTAATTCATAATATAAGGATAGCATAACCTTGACATTAAAGTTAGAAAAACCCTAAAAATAAAATTATTAGCCTATCTTTCTATAAACATTGATGTTAAAACTTGTCTAAAATACATCAAATTAGCAGCGTTTTAAATATATGTCACAACTAAGCAGGGTTTGCATTATAAATGCAAAAAGACTCAATATTAGATATTTCTATCAATGTATTTCACCCTATTAACTGTTTTAAGTAGGAAATTTTTAAAAGATTTGGGGAAAACATAAAATCCAAGACCCATTAATGTAAAAAATTAGTAACTTAATAACAGAGGGATCCCTCTTAATGATATATGTTAGTACCAAACATTTATAGCAAAAATTGTGATATTTTAGAAATTTTTGCTTAAATAAAAACCAAAACAGGATTCCTGTGCATCTATTCAATGTGGCTATAGAAGTCCTAAACAATGCAACAAGATAAGAAAAACAAATATGACATATAAGTAATGGCATAATCTATCAATGGTTCGATCCATGAAAAAGATATAAATGAGAAAAATAGAACTATGATGCAATACAAGGTGAAAGTGCCTTTATTTTCAAACCCTGTGATCATAAACTTATACACACTTGCAAAGTAGTCAATATAAAAGTTAGTAGAGATTTTAGTAAAATGTCTAGCTATACATATTCTTTTTATTGGCAAAAAACAAGATAAAAGATAGTAAGTAAAAAGCCACCAAAGTTATAACTTACAGAACAATTTAATTAAAATATACCTCATACTGTGATTTTGATGGTAAAAGTCACAAAAATGAAGATCTGAAAGAACAGAGAGTAAGATATCACATTTCTGGATAAGAAAGCTACTACTATAAATATTTAATAACCCTAATCTGTAAATTTAATGAGATTTTTAACAGAAACCCCAACAGTATTCTTCAGGGATCTTAATATGGAAGAATGAAATTAGACACATAGCTAAGACAACCATAAAAATGGGAACCAAGGTGGGTGGGTCAGGCTTCTCTATCAGATGTCAAGATGTTATCACAAAAACATAGAATTAGAACAATGGCATTCTGGTCAGAAATAGACAAATTGGTCAGTGGAACAGAATCAAGAGCTCAGAAGTTGACCCAGGTATTAAGGGGAAGCAGCTGTGAGCCAGAGCCAGAGGGGCTGTTATGAAGTCATGGAGGAAACTGAATTTGGTAAAGGGACTGGACCAATGCCTGTGAAAACTGTACTTTTATTTTTTATTCTATGACAATGGAGACAGTTTAGAGTATCATGAGATAAACTCGCTGAGTTCCTAAACCAACTCTAGCCAGTTACTAAACTTGATTAAGTTTAATCTCTCTGTGATTATTTCATCTGGGAAGTAATAGTACTTACTCATAGTCTTGGTGTAAGGATTAATACAGGAAAAGGAAAAGAGATAAATATAAACTTAATATAGGTAAAGTATTTAGACCAGCTGCTGGCTCAAAGTAGCACTACAGAGTGTTAATTTATAATGTTTATCCCTGACAGTCTGTGGTTCTGCCAGCATCTCTGCTTCCCCTTCTTTCCCAAGTGGGAACTTCTACTACACAAAATGAAGCAGAAAGGCAATGCACTTGGTCCTGGGGGACCTGGTCAAGTCTGCTCCATGCTCAGTGACCCCCCCAGTGGGAGGCACTCTTCCTTTAAAAATTATTTCTTTAGAGGAGTCATTGTGGTTCTTGGTGACATCCAGTCTCATCTGATACCTCCAAGAGCTAGACCATGACAGCTTCAATATGGATCACACATAGCTTCTTTATTTTTTTTTTTATGGGAACATTTATCTTTGAGAAAAACTTTAAATATATAGAAAAAAAATAGAGAAGGTTGGTCCAGAAAGTTCCCATATGCCCTATATTGTGACCAACTTTGTTAACATTATGTTGCTTTTTAAATTTTTAACATGGTGTCTTTAGGGTACATCCATGTTGAGGTGTGGATCCACTTTAACTGTTACTCCGCAGACCCAGAAGCTCTCTATGGCTTCCCCTGGCCCAGGCTCAGTGGCAAGGAATTCCCTTTCCTCCCAACGAATCCCCTCCCCTCTCAGTGAGGTCTACAAATCCCTATTTCTGCAATGCAAGTATTTACACAGTGATAATGTTGTAAATGTCATCTGGATTTCAGTGTTAAGAATCAGTCCACAGGCAAAGTATGACAAGTGAATTATCGTTACAGGAGAGATGGTACGTGCCACCAACCTTGACAAAGCAATAGTAAAAGTTTAGTAGATGTGGGAAGGCAGCAGTGGGAGGGCAGATCAGGGGGAATTATTTGTTTCCTACAGAGGAGTCGAAAGGTTCAATTCAAATAAGACACACATTTAAGACTAACATTCGAAGTGCTATAGTAACCAATAGAGAAACGACAAATATAAATATAAAAAAGAAAATTGGGAGGAGAAAGGGGGGAAGGGTAATGAAATCACACAGCAGGGAATCAAGAGATAACATAAAATTAAGAAATCAAGTAATAGATGATGAGTGTATTATTCATGCCGATGAAAGTAACATAAATAAACCACAAAGAATGTGGTTAAAAAAAAGTTGCTTTTAAGAGTTGGGAAGTAACACTTGTTTTAGACTTTATTTTAAACCTTTCTTTTGGATGTGTATTTTGATCTATATAAGGTGCATTTTATATTTGCTATCATGAATAATAAGTAATTAGGCAAAAATCTAGACTTGATACTGAGCCCCCCTTCTGGTTTCGGGCACTTTTAGTAACTCCTCATTACCATAGATCCATAGTTTAAATTCTGCCTTTCAAGTTTGGTCCCGACAGAATGGCTCCCACAAAGAAGGGGGGCGATAAAGACAAGGGTCAATGAGGCCGTCACCAGAGAAAACACCATCAACATTCGCAAGCGCATCCATGGAGCTGGCTTCAAGCAGCGTGCCCCTACAGCACTAGAAGAGACCCCGAAATTGGCAATCCGGGCCACTCCAGATGCACGCATTGACACCAGGCTCAGCAAAGCTGTCTGGGCCAAGGGAATAGGGCATGTCCCCGGGCCTTCCCTGGTGGTGCAACAGGTTAAAGCACAGCACTACGAAGCTGCTGCTGCTTCAGCATGAGTTCGATCCCCAGCCAGGGAGCTGACCCACACGGCCTACTGCTCCCCTCAGCAGTGTGTTTCAGTCCATCTGCCTGTTTTGCTCCCCACTCTGTCTCTGGTGAATCCTGTCACCACCCCTGCACCTCTGGCCTGTACCCCAGTTCTGTATGCATAAATAA
>NW_004567109.1:15514123-15549656 GCF_000260355.1 Condylura cristata | reverse complement strand
TCTGCCTGTTTTGCTCCCCACTCTGTCTCTGGTGAATCCTGTCACCACCCCTGCACCTCTGGCCTGTACCCCAGTTCTGTATGCATAAATAAATAAATGTCTTTAAAAAAGGAATGTCCCCTGTCTTATCCGTGTACGGTTGTCCAGGAAATGTGATGAGGATGAAGGTTGGCCAAACAAGCTGTATACTTTGGTTACCTATGTGCCTGTCACAACTTTCAAAAAACTATAGTCAATGTGGATGAGAACTAATCACTGATTAACAAAGTTGCAAAACTGTAAAAAAAAAAAAAGTTTAAATTCTCAGGTGGGCATTCAAGGCCCTTGGTTACCTTGGGTAACTCACTCCAGGCGCCAACGCCTACTCCCGACCTCGACCTCGAGCAGAGAGAGACCGCCCCTGCGGGGGGCCGGGCATCAGGACGCCTGCGGCCCTCCGCAGTCTGGTCCAGACTCCGCCCATCCCTCGCTTGGGGCGTGGGGCGTCACGTGCACCCAGCCCCCGGGGCCCAGGAGAGGGCGCGTGGACAGCGGGCAGCAGAGCGGAGTTCCCCGAGCCGTAAGGTACTTTCCTGTCAAGCCTGGGAATCTTATTGGGGTGTCTGTTAGAGCGGGACCGATGTGAGGGGGCGCGTAGGGTGATGGGAATGACCCCGTCTGGTGCGTTGTCGGCATGTGGAGTGTTCTAGAGCAGGGCGTTGGTTTGGGGCGAGAATTCCGGCTCTTGCGCTTGTGCGGTGTCCTGGGCGAGTCATACAGCACCTCCGAATTTCATTTTCTTCACCTGCGGCTGCCAGGATGAAATGAAATAACACACTCAGAATATGGCCGTCGTTATGCCCCGCCCAAGCGGAAGCGTGAATTCTCCAGCCTGGCCTGACCTAAAGAGCAGTTGCAGCTCCATTTGTGTGGAGGCAGGCGCCCGTCCTTTACCTGGCCAGGCGGTGCCAGGGCCTGCTGGGTGCTTACCTCACTGGTGCTGTCTCCCTGGGGCCCGGGTCTGAGGAAGGAGCAGGGCCCAGGCGCGCCACCTGGGTAGGACGCCGCCTCCCAGGTCCCCACCGGTATCTCAAGTGGGCTGACTCGTGGACCCCCTATGGGACAGCTCCTCTCTGTTTACTCCCAGGGCCGCCTTCTGCTTTTCTTCCTTGCAGGTGGGCAGGCATGTCTCAGGAGGGGACTGCAGAGGACTCCAGCACAGAGCACCCTGTTCTCGAGTCCCGACAGAGCTGCCAACTTTTCCAGGGTGATGTGGGAAAAACCAGCTTCAAGTCAGGCCTGGCTCTGCCAGGGACAAGCCCTGGGGTCCCAGTGTGGGCTGGCAGCAGGAACAGGGTCCCTAGGGAAAGGGCCCATCCAGGCACCGCTGCAGCCAAACTGGGGCGCCCGCCCCAGGCCCACTTGGTATTGGGGGAGCTGCAAACTCCAGGACAGAGCAAGGATTCAGCGCCTGGCGCTGGGGGCCACACCCAGCTGCCCAAAGAGGCTGCCCAGGGGAGGGCTCCAGCCTTCAGAAGGCTCCAGATTGCCTTGCGGGACATCCTAGCGGAAGGTTGGCCCACGAGTGAGTGTGGCAGGCCTGGGAGTCTCCCAGAGAGAGCTTCCAAGGGCAGCGAGGAGCTGGCGAGGGATCGGAAGGTGTACTGCCTGAGGCCCAGACAGGCCAGAGCGGGTGGGAGGCGCTCCCGGGGGTGTGAGGGAAGAAGCCGCAGGGAAGAGGAGGCCTCAGGGGGGGGCCTGCCCTCCTCACGGAGCCCAGCGTCTGTGGGGACAGCCCAGAAGAAAAGGCAGCATGAGGCCCGTTCAGAGAGTGGGGAGGGGGCTCGCAGCTTCCGGTGGCCTGCTCAGAGCCCTGGAGGGGACAGCACCTGGCGGGGGGCTGAGCTGGAGCCCTGGGGAGGCCTGTGCAGCCCTCTCTCCTCTAAGGACCCCAAGTTGGGGCCTGGAGATCCAAGTGGAAGCTGTGTGGGATGCGTCTCTGAGGCTGAGAAGTTGGAATATTTGCCCAGTGCAAGCAGCGGGGCTCATCCAGGCAGCCCCTGTGGGCCTAGTGAGTCCCCACTGCTTGAAGGAGGAGAGTTCGTCCTGCCAGCTGCCCAGGGTTTTCCTCACAGCCTGGCGCTGTGCCGTGAAGTGCCTGGAGAGGCTTCCAGAGAGCAGCAAGAAGCTGGGTGCAGTATCGGGGCTGGCAGTGATGGTGGCCCTGTCACCTTAAACAACCAGGAGGAGCTGGAGGTCGAGGCTCAGCCAGTGTCCTCGGGGAGTCTGGGGCAAGGACTGGTTGCTCCCACTGACACTCCCAACAGCTCCCTGGAACCTGTAGCCAGCAAGGCTTCCTCAGCCTCATGCAGGGGGCAGAGAAAATCCCAATATGCTAAGAAGTTGGGAAAGGGCCTGGTATCCCACCAGGGCACAGACAGAAACCCAGACAAGAAATGCCAGGACCAGCTAGAGGAACCGGGCCAAGGAGTCTACCCCAGACTGGTAAGTTGAGTCTGAAGTCGGGATAAGGAAGGGCCAGCTGCTCCCTCAACACCATACTTGGTGGTGGGATTTAATACTCAGCTTGACGGGCTCTTAGTGACCATCATCTCTCAATCCATTTTATATGTGAGTAAACCGAGGCCTACTGTGTTAGGAAAAAGAAAATGCATTACAACTGCTGACTTCTTGTGAGTATCATTACCTTTCGGAGTTGGTGAGTTCTGGGTTCAAACCTTGTCTCTGCCCACACCTGACTCAGCAACCTGGGCACATTTTTTTAATTTTGTTTCTTCATCTGGAAAAAGGAATGAATGCTACTTCCAATTTGAGGAGATCTTGTTGAAGATTAAATGAAATGACATAAAACCCTGTGCCTAGCACAGGGTAAGACACAAGGGACATTGCTTATGTTAAAATTGAGTATCCCTGTAGAATACAGACTTTTTAACCTATCTCTAGACGGGGAAACTGAGGCTCAAGTTGTCCAGGCTCACACAGTAAGGGAGTCAGTGCCCAGCCATGTCCCGGGTATTCATTGCTTTCGTTTCCATTGTTCTTTTATTCATCATAATAGCAATTATCTTTTTATTTAAGAATCATAGCGAACATGTCTGTATACACAAAGGCAGGAGAAGGTATATGTTTTTGGTGTATATTCTTACAGAATTGACATTTTGGTCACGTTTATTGATTACGTATTACGTGCGAGGGGCTTTCACCTCTGTGCGAAGCTTGGAGAGGTCAAGTAACAGGCCCGGAGCACACAGCTGGTGAATGTGAGAACTGGGATGCAGGTCCAGAAGCCTGTCTTTGCTGCACAGCCTGCTCACGAGTCTCCCGTCGGGTGCGGAACCTGCCTGCTGTGTGCTGGGGTGGACACTTCGGTCTCCCAACTGCCTGTCAGGTGGACACTGTTGGTGCAGACCTACTTTTATTTTTTTTTGGTACAGACCTATTTTACCGACGGGCACACCGAGGGTCAGAGAGCTAAAATACCAGTGGCAAGGGGCCACACGGCTTGGGGCCACCCGGCTCAAAGTCCAACCACAAACCGGGGGGCTGGGATGATGCCAAGCAGCCTGTGTGACTTCAGCACTCTTTGGCACTACAGTGCATTTGAATGCTGTCACACTGCTTTTATAGACATAGTCAGGAATTCATTCTTATTAATGTGTGTCCAGGCAATGCCAGTTTGCAACACGGTATTTGTTGTAGGGTTCTAGGTAGGCTCACACCCTGCAAATGCATGGCCCCACACCACACTCACCCCCAAGGTCCCCATAGTCCTCCACCATGTCCACTGGGCTCCCTTTCCCTTTCGCTCCAACCCTCTTATCTCCCCACTGCCATCCACAGTATCCACAGTCAGATTGCAAGGGTTTGTTTTGGTTTGAAAAACACCATTTTAAAATAAAAAAATGGATGTGTGTCTATCATTAACAAACAAAGACTAAAAGTCCCCATCATATCAACCTTCAGAGCTGTTTCCTGTTGACATTTTGGTATATATCCTCTCCTCCACTTTTCCCCCTGTGTATACATCTTTTCTTTGCCTGGAGAAGTGATCGTGTGCTAAATTTTACAACTTGATATTTTTGGCTTTTAAAAAAAATCCACAAATAATGTGTTACGACACAATAAGGAAATCCCTGCGATGTCTCCTGGCCCCGCTGCCCTTTATCTGGACATAACTGCTGTTAACAGTAAGCGTCTGCCCATTCTTTTTATGAACCTCTGGAATATGGACTTCCACAGCTGAACCTCTTTATTTATATTCTATTACCATATTTATACACGATATGATGCATCATTGTTCTGGGATGTAACTTTGTTTATTTTCTAAACACTGTAGTATTTGCAGAGCTTTCCGTGGGCACACACTGTTCCGCCCCTCTCTGCTCCCCAGCCCTGCAACCCAGCCGTCTAAAGCTCTGTTTGTATTTGTCGCCACGGGCACTGCCAGCACGAGAGGATGGGCCGGGACTTCCTTTCCTCATTTCCGGCCAGTCAAGGTCACTATCTAAATGATCTGGGCAAGCATTTTCACCTTTCAAGCGTAATTTCCTCATCTGCAAAATGGGAGTATTAAAAGTACTTACCTCATAGGGTGGTGACGGGACCGAAGGAGATGACGCATGTCCTGCATTTAGCACAGTCCTGGGGACAGGACAAATACTCAGAAGTGCTACCTGCTGTGGACATACATAGTTTCGCCTGCTGTAAATAAAGCTGGGGGGAACAGTCTGTGCACCTGGCTTCTCCCCATTTCAGATTCTGTATTTGGGGAATTGGGGTCCTTGGCTGCTACACACGGAGGGGCTTGTTTGAACTCGGTGGCTGAGCTCGGTGCTATTTCGCCTTGACTGACGGCAGCCCATGCCGCGCACTCCCCCAGGCCCTCTCCTTGACTCTGGCACAGCCCATCACCCCACAACTTCCCAAACAACCCGTTGCCATGGCAACTTGTGCCAGCTGCAGGCGAAGAATTGAGGCTGGGTTATGACAGGGACGGGCGGGTGAGGACAGGGTTGAGAGGGAGGTGGGGAAGTGTAGGCACCTCACTGGTCTGGGCCCCTTCAGGCCCCTGGCTCCTTCTGTAGGAAGCCTGGGCTGGGACAGAACAGACAGGTTCCAGCTCAGGCGCTGCATCTCGCTGCAGAGCGACTTTAGCTGAGAGCGACTTAGCTCCGAACTTAGTTGCCTAGTCTGTGAAATGGGGCGCTCATCTGGGTGGGTGATATGAGAATCTTATTGTTTGGAATCTTGTGTTGGAATCTTCTGATGGTTGTGTTGGAATCTTCTGATGTGAAATAGAGGATCTTGGAAGGGAAAGGTATGGGAAGCTGGGTTGGAACAACATTTTCTTCTCTGTCTCAAGTCCCAACAGTGACCAGTGGATGGGATAGCAGTGGATGTGGGGAGGCAGCTTGGCCAGTACCGCCCCCCGCATCTGCCCACCACAGATGAGGAGGCACACCGCTCCTCTGGCCCCACCCCAGCTCAGGTACCCATTTGCAGCTGCCAAGTGTGTGAGGGAGGAGGGTGTCTTTTCGACAGAATGGCAGTCAAAGCATAGATGGTTTTATTGAGTGCTTATTGTACACCAGGAACTTCGCACATGTCATCAGCTCATATTTAATCCTTACAGTAACCTTAAAAGTCAGTGTTAATATGCCTCTGAACTGAGCTGGCATTCCGAGAAGTTAAGCAATTCACTCAAGGCCATACAGCAAATGAATGGTGGAACCAGAGTCCATGTTCTGAGCCAGCTGATTTGGACTTTATTGAATTTTATTATTATTATCATTTGTTCAGTAAGCAGGCTGGCTTCTCCAGGGGTCTCATAGTTCATGTTATCATTCCTCAAAAAGTTGCTAATAATTCCTTAATATCACCGGGGCCTCCCTGGTGCCACAGGAGTTAAAGACACTATCAAGCTGCTGCCAGCTACTAAAACACGAGTTTGATCCCCAGCTGGCCAGGGAGGTGACCCGCATGGCTCAGCAGACCTCTCCTGCCTCGCCCGCAGTATACTTCATCGAGCTGCCTGTTCTGCTCCCCACTCTGTCTCTGGTGAATCCTTTCGCCCCCTGAACCTCTGGCCTGCACCCCAGTTCTTGTATGCATAAATAAATCTTTTAAAAAAAATCCTCAGTTGCTCATCAAACATTTATTCAATATCCAGATTTCCAGAAGTCTCATAAAGATAACTTTATTTGGTTTGTTTTTGAAAGTTAGGATCTAAGCACACTGAAATTGTTTGACATGCCCTTTAAATCTCTTTTAGTCTATAGATTCCTCTCCATACCTTGTTTCCTTGTAACCTGTTGGTCCTGTAGCTTATTGTGTCGCCATGGTATGGTTTAACGTGTTCCCCTGTCTTCTGTAGTTCTTGTGAACTGGTGATTGAATCTAGCGCTTTGATTAGATTCATATTTAAAGATTTTGACCCAAGCTATTTGACGGTTGTCGCTGTGTTCTTTTTGTCTGGTTGTGCTGCTTTATATATCTTTTGATGCATTTATAAGGAAGGAACTGAAAAAATTGCAACCTCTAACCGTTGCTGATCCGTAATCATACTGTCTGCAAATTATGACAATTTTGCTGACTAGAAACGATGATAGCAGGGACCCTTGTCTTGTTCTGGATTTTAAAGGAAATGTGGTCATCATTTCACCTTGAGTATGCTTTTTGCTGTGTCTATATATAGATGCTCTTTGTCATGTTAAGGAAGCTCCCTTCCATCCCTGTTTTGCTCATTATCCTAAATGGACAGTGCATTTAATCAAAAATATTTACTGTACTTTTTTAGATGATAATATGATTTTTAATCTTCTAATTAATCTTTTTAATCTTTTAATGTAGTAAATTAAATGAGTTGGTTCTTTAAAATATTAAGTTAGTCTTGCATTACTTGAATAAATTCAACTTGATGATAATATATTTTATGTATATATAATTAATTTTACATGTGTCTTTTTACCTTTTTTGAATGCGGCTATTTGAAACCTTAAACATGTACTTATGATTCACATTTATATTTCTGTTGGGCACTGCTGGTCTAAAAAATAGTAAAAAATGTTTCTTGAGATTTGTCTTGATTTGTCTGTGACCCAGGCTATGCTTAATTTTCATATTTGTTTTATGAGTACACCCCCATCTGAAAGTGGCATGTTTCTTTGAAAGCTTTCATCAGTCAAAATGGTGTAAAGAAACAATTACCACTAATTTATATGGAAAATTTGGGGACTGTTTGTGAGCCAAAAGAATAGCCTATCAAATCATATCAAATAAATAATACTTAAAGCCTAATCTGTACTAAAAGCAGGAATTATGTGATAAATGCACAGCCTGTATAAAGGGTTCCCCTGGAAGGAGCCACTCTTGCTGCTGGGGGTCCACGCTCCCTCTCAAACAGCTGCGGCAAAACAAACACTGAGGCTGTTTTTCACATTTTTGCTTTTAATGGTAAAGCAAAAATCCTCTCAAATTTTTTCAGTCAGTAGAAACAGGGCTAAAGTGGGTCTTTTCTTAAAAAGTGAAGTGGTGGGCCACCCTGGTGGCGCAAGGAGTTGAGTCTCAGCACTATGAAGCTCTCTGCAGCCACTGCAGCGTGAGTTCCGTCCCCGGCCAGGGAGCTGACCCACAGGGCGCAGCAGACCTCTCCTGTCTCCCCGGCTGCTCCCTTCAGCAGTGGGTTTCAGGGGATCTGACTGTTCTGCTCCCCACTCTGTCTCTGGTGAGTTCTCTCACTACTCCCTGCACCTCTGGCCTGCACCCCAGCTCTTGTATGCATAAATAAATCTTAAAAGAAATGTAAGTGGTGTAATGAGAACTTTTAAAAAACGGGATACATGGTGCTTTAAAAAAAATACGTATTCTCTATTTATTAGGAACGTGATCTATCCACGTATGCAGGTTAAGCTTGTTGTTTTCATCAGCTTTTTAAAAATTATTTTGTCAGCTAGATTTATCAATAGATACGTTAAGATTAGTAGTAATGGTGGATTGTCTTTTTCTGTAGTTTTGTCAATTGATGCTGTATATATTTTTCGAGATTCTTGTTACTTATAAATTTAGAGTTATTATAGTTTTCTGATAAAACTGCTTATTGTTATATAATGAAGTGGCCATCTATTTTTTGCCTTAAAGTTTGTTTTATCTTGTGTTTATTTGATTGTTATTTTCCCTTTACATATTATTCCATTGTTTTCTCCCTTTTATTACTTCCTTTCAGGTTGACTCTCCTTTTCCTCTTTAGTTCTCTAGTAGTTTGGAAGTTTTCTGTCCCCTGTGTATATCCTTTTGTTGACTACCTTGTAAATGGTAACATGAATATCTAAAATTTCAAAGTAGAAAGGCAGCTTCTATTTTAACCTTTCTCTGAAATGTTCTCTGGAATACTTTAGTCCCACGTATTTACCTTCTTGACCTATGTGCCATTATTATCCAGTAAATTGGTCCCATCTTATTTTTTTTTAAGTTTTATTTAAGTTTTTTATTTATTTATGCATACAGAATTGGGGTACAGGCCAGAGGTGTGGGGGGTGAGAGGATTCATCAGAGACAGAGTGGGGAGCAGAACAGGCAGATAGTTGAGGTACACTGCTGACGGGAGCAGCAGGCAGGTCAGAAGTCCACCACGCCAGGTGGGTCACCTCCGGGGTGAGGGATCGAACTCATGTTGAAGTGGCTTTAGCTTCTCAATGCTGTGCTTTAACCCGCTGTACCACCAGGAGGGGCCCCATCTTATTTTTTAATTCCACAAATTTTACTCTGTTATTATAGTTTCATGCAATCATTACATGTTTAGTTTATCAACATACTTACCATTTTATTTGCTTAAAATTCCTCCTTGCATCTCAACTTTTTTTTTCAAGGTTTATTTATGCATACAGAACTGGGGTACAGGCCAGAGGTGCAGGTATGGTGAGAGGATTCACCAGAGACGGAGTGGGGAGCTGAATAGGCAGATTGACTGAAATATACTGCTGAGGGGAGCAGTGACCGGGTCAGGAGAGGTCTGCTGCACCATGTGGTCACCTCCCTGGCCGGGGATGGAACTTGTGACGGAGCCGCTGCGGCCAGCTTCATGACGGTGTGCATAAACTCGTTGTGCCACCAGGAAGGGCCTGCCTCTTGACTTTTTAATCTGAAGTGTTTTTTTCCCCCTTCTTTCCTCATTTTGTTTATGGAGAAAAAGTAAATGACCAGGAAGAGTATTAACTCTGTTGGTGTTCTCTATGATATCTTTATTTTATTCTCATTCTCAAAAATTATTTTTGTCTGAGTCCACACTTGATCATTATTTTCTCTAAACACATTGAAAATAATATTCTGCTGTGTGTGCTTTCCATCAACACTATTGAGAAGTTTGCTGTTAATTGTCATTCCTTTGTGGGTAAAGTGCCTCTTGGTGAGAGGCAGTAGAGGGTGATGGTTAAAGGTGTGTCCCTGAAATCAGGCCACCTGGATTTAAATGCCAGATCTTTGGTGTATTATTTGTACGAGACTGGATAAGCTGATTCACCTCTCTGTTCTTCCAAGTGGGGGCAGTGCTAGGAACAGTGTTTAGGAATGAATTAACTAACATGTAGAACTTTTGGAACGGTGGGTGCACAGTTTCAGTGCTGTTCAAGCGTTAACTTGTTTTTTCTCTTGATGCTTTTATTAGAGTCTCCTTATCATTGGTGTTGAACAGTTTCACTATGAAGGATCGGGATGTTATTCATCCTGTTTGAAATTCACTGAGCATTTTGAATCTGTGAACTATTGTCTTTTATCAATTCTGAAAAACCATATATCCTCAATATCTCTTCAAATACTGCCATGCCCCAATCTCTGTCCTCTCTTTCTGGAACTTCAGTTAGATGAATTAGTCCTCTTCACTCTATCTGTTCTGTCTCTTTTTGTTCCAGTCTCTGTGCTGTGAACATTCTAGATAATTTCTTTAACTCTATCTTTCAAGTCACAAACTTATTTCAGCTATGTCTAATATGTGATTAAACCAATATGTTAACTTAAAAATTTCTTTTATTTTTTCATTTCCATAAGTTGTATTTGATTCCTGTCCACCTGCTTGTGTGTGTGTGTGTGTGTGTGTGTGGGGCGGGGGCAGGAAGGGGGGACTGGCTTTCAGATGTTTGGCTTTTTTAATTTACTTAAACATATTATATGCCCATATTTGTTACTCTGGTCTGAGGAGTCTAGCCTCAGTCTTTCTCTGATTCTTTCTTACAACCTCATGATGTGGTGTATGGACCTGTAAGCCAGGGTCCAGCCCGGGCGTTTTAAACTGCGAAGGGTTATTCTTAATACCTTCCCTCTTTCCTTCCCAGATGTTCCCTGAACACTCCCCCACCCCCTGCCCCTTCCTAAAAGGCCAATTCATTCCCATGGTTTAAAAAAATAAAAAGAGTGAACAATCTCCAGCCCCAGTCTCTTTCCTGCTGGCATTTGGGTTATTAAGTTCTTGTGGATATTTCCAGAGATATTTTATGCAGATTCACGCAAATACAAATTAAAAAATTCTTTTAAAATGCAAATGGAAGCATACTACATTGTCTTGAACTTGTTTTTTGAATTTAAAAAATTGTTTCTGATTATAAAAGAAATGCACACTCTTTTTGAATAACATAAGTAGCTGTGTCTACAACCAGAAAGTGAAGGTCCTCCTGGAATTTTACTCCCTAGAGAGGAGCTCTACTGTACGTCTATAAATATGTGTTTACATGAATGGGCTTATGCAACCGAGATGCTGTTCTACAGCCTATTTTTTTCTTTTTCTTTTGCCTTGACATCTCTCTGTGGATCTTTCCATATCAGTCCATGCTCTCTGCATGGCCCAGCAGTTAAGTCCCTGCACGTTTAGCTTCTAACCCTAGCTCTAATATTTAGCATGAGCCTCTCTGAGCCTCAGTTTCTCCATCTGACCAGTGGGGGCTGAAACAGTGTGTGACCCTCTGTATTGTTCTTAGTAAGATCATGCAGATGTGTCTCCCCCAGGGCCGGCTGCTTTACCAGCTGCTGCTGAGTGGCGGTTTCTAGTGTGCCTCTCCCATCTCAGTGACCTTACCCGGCACCCTGCTTATAAACCCTCCTCTTTGATGGACACGGGATTGTCCTTTGTTGTTATAAATGCCAACCTTGGGAACACTGAAATGCATCTTTCACCTCTGTGTGGTGTCTTCTTGTGAAGTTCCTGCAACGGGTCTCCTGGGCCCTATAGACTCTAATCTCTAATCCTCTTTCTCTCCAAGGAGGAAATGAAAATGCCCATTGGGGTGAAGCATGTGTGTTACGTAGGTTTTTCTTTTTGTTTCTACCCTTTTCCCTCCCTTTCCTCAGGTCCGTGGGGTGAGGGGTCCACCGTAGAGGCCATTCTACCCCAGTCTCATCTGCCCTCCTTCAGAGCAGCCTAGTATACCCTGCTCCTATGAGATGGAATCTCAGACTTTCAGTTTCCTTCAAACCTTGGAACCTGACTATTTGATGATAATTTGTTCCAGATTTACTGTTCACATCCACCTGCTTCAAAACCATTCCTCATGGTTTATAAGTAAAAGAATCCAAGCAAGCTTAATGGGAGATAAAGCCTATGGAAAATGCGTAGGAAAGGAGGAAGGAAAATGAAAGGAAAAGGAGTAGTCTTGTAGACCTCCTCACTCTTTTGCAAATCCTGGAAAGACACGACTGCTAAGCTCTGAGTTAACAAAAGGGGCTTCCTAGCAGCCATAGCAATAAGGGGAGGCTTGAGAAAACCAAAAACCACAGGAAGGGCTTTCTTTCAGGGACAATACAGGGGGCTGGTGGTCAGATGGCATGTAGACATGTCCATGCAGCTATTTCAGCTGAGCGGTGAAGAGCCCGGAAAAGGGGCATGACAGGCTGGAGGAAGTAAATTCAGAGCAGGTTGTGTTCCCGCTGTTGAAATGTGTCTAGTGGGGAGGATGAGTGAGAAAGGTCTCACTATAGGGTCCAGTAGCTTCTGAACACGACTGGGGGTGAAATGGGATGAGGGGAGGAGGAAGGTGGACACAGGCTTCTCTCCCGGGACGTAGGCCAGGCAACCAGCAAACATTCATTGACCCCTACTGTGTACAGGCCACTTCCAGGTAATGGGGAAGTGGTGGACATGCATGTGCCCTGCCTTCATGGAGCTTACAGTCCAGTGGGGGGAAAGACATTAAGCAGTGAGGTGAGCATGCTCTACACCGCTTGGCTCTGAAGTGTTCTTCTCCCCCTGCAGTTTGGTTCTGGGCCTGTGATCCACCTCCTGGGGGCTCTCCACCATGGCCAGGCAGGAGGGCCCCAGCCTCCAAAGCTGGAGACTCTGGAGAACATGATGGAGGTCAGCTCAGCCTCCCCTGCCAAGAGGCCCAGAAGGAAGGAAAGGCCCATGGCCCGGGGCCCTGCCGGGTGCCAGGTACAAAACATAGGTGTCTTCACCTAATCCTGCAGAGAGGCACCTTCACATCTCCTTCAGCGACGTCGCTGCACCGAGAGATGAAGGATATAAAAGCCAGAGCCCCACCTGGCTGGCCGCCCGGGGTCCCGTGCTCCTGGTTTCAGGAGCTGGGCTGGTGGAGGGAGCAGCCGGGCTCCCAGGGGGTCTGGGGAGAAAGCAGCCTCAGCCTTTGTTCCTGACAGGCAGGACACCTGCCTGGGCCCTTCAGAAAGGCTAACACTGCCCTGGCGTCCTCTCAGAACCTTTCTACCCTCACCGCCTCCACATCCTCTCTCTCCTGGGAGGGGAGTTCTGTTCAGGAGGCCAATGCTGCGTGTCCAGGGTGAGCGCCTTGGCCTCCTCAGCGGGAGCCCGGGTGGAGGGAGAATGTGGAGGTGGGGAGGTGACCGGGGCAAGCATTGTCCTCCTGGACCCAGGCGTTCTGCTTCAGTTGTCACCCCACTCTGCCCCCTGCTCCCACAGTGTAGCCCAGAGGAGGCTGAAGACGAGAATGGTGAACACGACAGGGGCGAAGATGCAGGTGAGGGGTTGTGGAGGGTGCCCCCAGCAGCCGCTGGTCTCGTGCTCAGCTACTGGGACTCCTCTCCCCGACCCCAGTTGCCCAAAGGGATGGGCTGCTGCTGCCTGTCTGCTCAGCTCCCAAACCAACATTCTAGACAGCCTGCATCCCTGAGTGTGGGACCCCTCCGTGGCTGCCTTCGTCGGCCTTAGTCGCCCCTCTCCTTGCCTCTGGGCACCCCTGGGAACCATGACCCTCTTTCCCCGCAGTTCAGCCCTGGCCCCAACAGGAGAAGCTACCGCGGGACATCAGGATACGGGGAACTGTCGTCCATGCCATGCAGCAGGTGCTGTGGAGTCGGTAAGGCCTCGCTCCCCACTTCTCTGACGCCCTGATGGGCTGCCCTCACCTATCACCACCTCCCGGGCCCTGCCGGGCACTGGGGGCCTCTGGGTGTGCAACTGACGCCTTGGCTGGGAGGTCATGTACCCACACGAGGAGTGTGTGGGCTCAGGGCTCCCGCTTCAGGGCTGTGCTTGCCCACTAAGCTGCCGCGGCCCTCGGCGTCTGCTCAAGTGCACCCACAGCAAAGGCTTCAGACACAGTGAGACTGCTGCAGTATCTCAGCTCTGAGCCCAGAGAGGGCAGGACTTAGCGGAGGCCACACAGCACAAGGCAGTGACAGATTCAAGGGTGGCACTAGGGTGAGGGCGCCGTCCCCTACCCTGAGGCCAGGCTTTCTCCACACCGTTCCTGCCCACTGGCCAAGGGCGGGGTAGCCAGTCCAGGTCTTCTCCGAACCGCAGCCTCCCCATCCGTAAATGGCGAGAGGTAGCATTTCTTCCTCACAGAGCTGGGGTGAGAGTAAATAGGCCCATGTGGAAAACATCTCAGAGAGACACGCCGGGGTCGGCCCGGCTCTGCTCCCCACGCATCCCGCTCGGGCTGACTGCCTGGATGGTCTCACGGGGAGAGTCCCGGCTCTGCCTCTGTGCCCACAGCCTCAGGGAGCTCCCAGACATGGTGCTGAGCGAGGAGGCGGTGCAGGGCATCGCCACGGGCATCGAGACAGCCCTGTTCGACCTGACACGGGCCACCAATAGCCGCTACAAAACCAAGTACCGCAGCCTGCTGTTCAATCTGCGTGACCCCAGGAACCTAGTGAGTGGGGTTGTGGGCTGGGCCAGACACCCCTGGGGGGCTGCGAAACCCTGGCTGCATGTTGGGGTGGCTCCTGCCGAGCAGCCCCTGCCCCTCTCTCTGCAGGATCTGTTTCTCAAAGTGGTTCACGGAGCTGTCACCCCCTACTGCCTGGTGCGGATGAACTCGATCCAACTAGCCCCCCAGGAGCTGGCCCGCTGGCGGGACCAGGAGGAGAAACGGGTGAGCCTTCCTCGGCAAAATGAGGAGCGGGGACAGGTTCTGCAGGAGAGGCAGTGTGGAGGGGGTGGCCGAGGAGGGAGCAAGGGGACACAGAGGCAGAGAGCAGAGTGAGGGGAGTGTACCCTGGAAACAGATGCTAGAGCAAGACAGAACAGGCAGATAGGGAGAGCCAGAGAGACACTGTGCACCAGAGAACTAGGAAGAGACAGAATGAAAGTTGATGGGATGGAGGCTGGGCAGAGAGGAGACAGCCCTGAGATGGCCTTCCACTCGCTGATTTATGCACACAAAAACTGGGGTCTAGGCCAGAGGTGTGGGGAGGCAGGGGGAGAGGATTCACCAGAGAGAGTGGGGAGCAGAACAGGTGGGTCTACTGAAATACACTGCTGAGGGGAGCAGCAGGTGAGACGGGAGAGGTCTGCTGCGCCGTGTGGGTAGCTCCCTGGCTGGGGATGGAACTCAGGAACTCAGGCCGAAGCAGTGAGAGCGCTGAGACTTAACCCCTAGGCCACCAGGGAGGCCCCAGTTGCTTTTCTGTGGAACTGGGCTGTGTAACGGGAGTGGGCAGGGAGGCTGGGCCAGAGTCCGGAGTCCAGGATTACCATCTACCGCCTATGGGGTGGCACCCCACGGGCACCCTAAGGCTGGGTGAGGAACCCCTGTGCCTACAATTCTTCTGGAGAATTGTAGTCTGGGAACTGCTCAGGGGAGGTGGGCACTGAGTGGGCTTTGGGGTATTTGCCTAGTAGTTGGAGTGGGGGCGGGGCGCCAGGGCCCTTGTTCTATAAGACACTGGGCTGATATAAGAACAGCTGGTGCTAGTGACTTAATGGAGAGGCCCTCAGGTGGATCCGGCCCCTCCTGGCCCAGGCGTTGAGGGGGCTGGGAAGCAGGACCAGCTACTACATTTGTGGGACCAATGTAGCATGAACATATGTGGCCTTTTTTCAGCAACTATTCAGAATTTCAAGGTAAGACAGCGTCAAGCAGCATCTTCTGAGCCTTCCTGTGCAGTGCGCAGAGCCCGGGCCGTGCGGCTGGGCCTGCAGGAAGCAGAGGAGCACTGTCTCCGGGGTCTGAGAGAGGGGGGGGGGTTTTCAGGAAACATTTCAGATAGGGTTATATTGATCGACATAAGAGTCACATATGGCACTTACCATGAGCCCGGCTCCAGGCGGACTGTCGGACAGACGCCTCTTCATTCTGAGCGAAGACACCCGAGCCTCGCTGCTGCCGGGTAGCGCTGCCGGCTAGACCACATTGCTTCGTGGGCCTGTGGGGCGGCCGCCTGGCGCTCCAGAGCCTTCCCGCTTTCCACTACACCTGGCTCTTCCGGGACACAGGCTGGGGGACCATCAGAGGCAAGTCCGACTTGTGGAAGAAGCCCAGGGCAGCTTCCTGGAGGAGCTGGAGGAAGAGTGGAACGTAGGGAGGAAGGCTGGGGGTTAGGGCTCTCTGGGTGTGGAGGCCTGAGGGACAGGCCTGGCATAGAAGGAGCAAGGGCGGCCTCAGGGGAAGAAAGTACTTGGGGCTTGTGGCCAGAGCGCCCCAGCCCCAGCTGAGTTGGGGCTCTCCGCCCTGCCAGGGCCTGGAGATGATTGAGCAGCACCAGAAGGACGCATGCAAGCTCCCGGCCTCCAAATTGACCCACAAGGGCGAAGTGGAGATCCTGCGGGACACGGATCAGACACGGACGCTGGAGGAGCTGGTGGTAAGGGGAGCCTGGCCCCGAGCCGGACGGGCCCTGCGGGGCACCCCCCAAGCTCCTGACCCACTGTGTAGCCGTGGGCAAGTCCCTGGCCACGGTCAGCCTGTGGTCTTCCATCATAAAGTGGTCATGGTTGTTACCACATGGGGTTGGGGTGAGTGCAGGGCGTGGGTGCCACCCCACAGGGCCACCTCCACGCTGCCCCCCCTGCTCTTAGCCTGCCCAAGCTCCCCCAGCCTCAGACTTCCCGGTCAGGTCTCTGGATGGGCGGCAGGTCTCTGGATGCCTCATTCCAGGCAGTGGCTTTTTCGGATGCGAGGAGCAGAGAGCTGTTCTATTCCCTGGAAAGGCTTGGGGGAGCCTGGTGCAGCATCCTCAGGGCGCGTCCGGAAATCTCCTGGGACCTGAAAGGGCTGGCCAGAGTCTCGGTCCCCTCTTGTCCCTTGGGGATCTGCTCAAGCTCACGTCCACCTGGCCTCTTCTGTCCGGTTGGCTTCTCCGTTGTGTGTGTGGCTCACACGGGGCCACGCCCGTGCCAGGGCCGTGCGGTTGCGTCCTGCCCTCCTGGGAGCTGCTGGGCTACACGGTCGCTCGGGCGAAGGAGCTCTGGCTGCGTTGGGTCTCAGTGTATGTCCAGGCTGGGGGAGTGCGGGGCGAGCCCTGGAGCCATGTTCCCCCCACAACCAGCGTCCAGCCCAGCAAACAGGAGAATGGCAGCTTTTGCAGAGAGGAGCCTAAGGGGTGTCAACAAAAGCCAGTCTGCATCCCCTGGAGGGCGCTTAGCACAGGCAGCATCGCTCCGCATGATGGCTGCTGTGCGCCCCCTTTCCAGCGGTGCCTCCTTGAGACCCCACGGGGCGCGAGGCCCCTGTCCGGGCTGAGGAGCCTAAAGCCACAGCAGTTCAGGTGGCCGTGGGGTGGGGTGGCTGGGTTTGAGCCAGGCTGTCTGATGCAGCGCTGGGCCTCGTCACTGCCCTGGACGGGCTTCCATGGCAGGAAGGGAGCGCCAGACTCCTAAATCTTCCCGTGGCAATGTTTGTTTTGGGTTTGAAGTTATTTCTACTATAAGAGGGGAAGGTGGGGCCCTCCCTGGTGGCACAACGGGTCAAAGCACAGCACTTAAGAAGCGCAAGCCACTTCAGCATGAGTTTGATCCCCGTCCTAGAGCTGACCCACATGGCGTGGCAGACCTCTCCTGACCTGCCCACTGCTCCTCTCAGCAGTGTACTTCCTCACTTGGCCTGTTCTGCTCCCTGCTCTGTCTGTGGTGAATTCTCTCACCACCCCTGCACCTCTGACCTGTACCCCAGTTCTGTATGCATAAGTAAATAAATAAATCTTAAAAAAAAAAAAAAGGAGGGGAAGGTGATTCAGCAGTGGGCATCGGGAGTCCGAAAGATGTTCCTTCCCATGATTCTGCTTCTGAGGACTTGTCCGAGGGAGATAACTGACCGTTTGGTACAGTGTGTCTGGCACCGGGATGCCCTTGGTCCTGGTACTAGTGGGCCCCGGGAGCAGTCAGCCCTCTTGCAGCAGAGGGGACAGTGCCCGGGCCTTGCAGTCACGCGCCACAGTGACTTCTGGGCCGGGGAGGGGGCGCAGCCACAGGGCCCCGCCTGCAGCCGGGTGCGCAGGCTCCCGCCCAGGTGTGTGCGAGCACATTCTGTGACGCGCTCACAGTAACCGTCGCCTAGCGCCACGCTGCTCAGAGGGCGTCCCCACGAGGAGGTGCCCGTGACTGCCGTGTCTGCAGGGACCGTTTTCACGTGGCAGATGCCTCTGCTACGAATGCTTCGTGTGGGAAATGGGACTGGAAGGGCGAACCTTCGCTCCCACCTGCTTTAGTGAAGCACCCCCAACCCCAGCAAGCCCTGTGTGCAGAAAGACCATCAGAAAGGAACACCCAGAAGATCAGCCGTGCCGGGACAAGGGGTGATGTTTGTTAAATTTCCAATTTTCTGTATTTGGCAGATTTTCTTTAACGAGTTCATTGTATTTTTGTAATAAATGACTAGATGATTTGGGAAAATCTAGCCATGTCCCTGCATGGCGGGGCTTCCTTCACACGGGGGGCTGCTGGCTTTCCCAGCCGCCTCTCTGCCGCACCCGCCTCCTGTGCCCCCAGGGACTCATGGTGTCCATGGACTGCAGCCCACCAGCCCTGCCTGCCCCATCAAAGGCCACCACGGAGCACGAGCGCACCACGGAGCAGCACGAGGGCCTCAGCTGCCATGTCTGCATGGGTGGGAGACACGGGAAGGGGGTGGTGGGCAGGCTGGGCTGAGCATGGGGGTTCAGCAGCAGCGGAGATTCACGGCCTGGGAAGAAGTTGGTCGGGTGGGGGTGCCTGCCCCAGGTCACCTTGAAAAGAACGGGGTTCAAACTGTCTTCAAAGCCCCGGGCTGGCACCAGCCTAGCAGCCCACACCTGTTTCAGCTCCGGCACCTGCTCTTTGCAGACTGGAAGTCGGAGTGTAAACAGTCGGGCCCCTCCACAGCCACCAGCAGAATGGGGGGCAGCAGGATGGGGGACAACATCTTCCAGAGAGTCGGAAGCCCAACCCCTGTGTCAGCTCCAGGAGGGCCCCAAATCAGTGACAAATCCCCCACAGAGCCCCCAAACAGGTATGTGGGTCTGGGCTGGGGAAGTGGGCAGCTCAGCAGGGTTATTGGGGTGATTACTGGGGCAGTGGATATGATGTAGGCTTTTTTTATGTGGCTTTGAACAAATCCTGCCACTTCTGTTTGCCTCTGTTTCCCCATATGCAATGGGTCTAATTGTCCCAGCCTACTGGTCACCTCTGCTACACATGACCGTGCTTGGACAATGGTCCAGCCCGAGAGTGGGGACACAGGACATTCTCTGAGGATGAGGAGGTGCTATGGGCCACCCTGATGGCCGTCTTCCTGTTTCCCTGTCCCTCCCTCTAGGCTCCCGACGCTTGTGGGACCCACCACAGCCACCCCTAGCCAACCACCCTGGGAAGGGGCTGTGGACATGTTCTCCATCAAGAGGTTCCGAGCCAAGGCCCAACTGGTCTCAGGACACAGCTGTCAGCTCGTCATGGTACCCCTCTCTGTTGCAGGGGCTCCCTCACACACTGGCCAGTCCAGGCAGCTACTTATGCCTTCCTTCCTTCATTCTTCTACTTACTCCAAAATAAGTCATTGGCACACCCTCTGGGTCTGGCCCTGTGCTAGGCATGTGGGCAAGAGATGCCAACCCCACTCCTGCAGACACACACACGGGTGTAAAGCAAGAAGCACATGAGAAGAGCCTGGTGCCTCCCTGGCCCAGAAGAGGGTTTTAGGAGTGATTGTTGAGTGACTGAACGATCAGTTAAAGTGTGGGTAGAAGGTTGTTGGCAGGGGCGAGGGGCATCTGAGAAGCTGCGGGAGATTGGATGGGAGATGCTACAGGCCTCCAGGGGCAGTGAGGGCTTCCTGAGCAGCCGCTGACCTTTCTGGGTCCTGACTGCCCATCCTTTTGCCCATCACCCGTCCTGTGGCTTCCAGGTGGCTGGCGCTAAGTGGGTGGGCAGCTCTGGGGCTGACTGGCATTGTCCCTGCCCCCAGGCCCTGCCCGAGGTGATCCGCTCAGCAGGCTGCATCCCCTCCAACACCGTCTGGGAGCTTCTGGCCAACATCTGCCCAGCCCAGGCCAAGGTAACCACCCACATTTGGGCCCCACCTTTCTCCAGCACTGACTGTCAGTCTTTTGCTCCCCCTTGCTCCACCTTTAGAGCAGAGGCTTGGTGTAGGATAGCAGGGTCCGGTTCCCACTGTGAAGTCACTGTGCCCCTTTGAAAATGGGGAGATACTCCCTCACATGATTCTCAGCGACTTTGATGTGACCAGCAGTTGGCAGCAGCAAAGCATGGTGGTTCCTAAAGCTGCTCCCTCCCTGCACCTGCAGGACGTCTGCGTGCTCAGGCTGTGCCCGCAGGGGCCTCGGGACACCCAGAACTGCCGCCTGCTCTACTCCTACCTCAACAACAAGCAGCGCCACGGCCTGGCCGCTGTGCAGCAGGTCGGGGTGGTGCTGCTGCCCCTGCCCGCCTTTCAGCCCCTGCCCAGCAGGCTGCGCCCACTTGGAGGTCCAGGTGAGTGCTCAGCGCTGCCCCAGACCCTGCCCCAGACCCTGCCTCCCTTCGGCTGGCCCCAGACACAGCTGACCGTGTCTCATGAAGGCAGGCTGTCTCGGAAGGGGGCACCTGAGATGGCAGATGTGGTGGCCGTCATAGCTCATACTTACGCATCACTCAGTGGTGTCAGTTCATTTGGGCCGTGAAATCGCCCTGTCAGGATGGTACTGTAAGTGTTCTCTGTTGATGGATGAAGAAACCGAGGCAGGAAGAAGGCTTGTCCAGAGCCACACAGCCAGACAGTTGCAGAGCCAGGCTTATACCCAGGCCACATGACAACCGGGCTTGTCACTGCACTGTCCTGCTCCGGCTAGGCACGGGCAGCCATGTTTGACCCAGACATAGCAGGAGAGAAGGGCGTGCCAGCCCTTGCCTGGCAGCGTGACTGAGGAGCGTTTCCAGCACAGTTGTTCTGGGCCAGGCTTGGCTGTGGTGCATGGACACGCCTCAGTGTGTGGCCCCAGGAAAGCACCTGGGAGTGGGCTGGGTTTGAGGGGCTTCAGGTGGTGGGCGGGACCCCTTTCAGGCAGAGCTCTTGACCTTGTGCCTATCTGTTCTGGGGCCTAGACTGAATCTGTAGTCTTGAGGTCAAGCCATCCGTGCCTGTGGCCTCTTTCTCACACTGAGAGCAAATATTTTGAGACAGGCTCATCCTCTCTTGCCGTTCCCAGCATCTCGCGGGCTGCCATCTTACTGTTAGAAAGCTGCTCTTGCAGTCTGGCTCCTGCTGCAGCCAGAATGCCGCCTCTGGGGGGCTGTCTGTTCTCTCCTGCTAGGCCTTTGGTCTCTCCTCCTTTCCCCCAGGTCTGGATGCCACTCACTCGAGCTTGTTGCTGGCTGTGTTGCTCCCCAAGGAGGGGCTTCCAGACACAGCAGAGTTCAGCTCCTTGCAGGGGAAGGTTCGCAAGATGGTTTCCTTCAACAAGAAAGTGGAGATGAGATGCTACCAGCCAGAGGCCGGGAGGCCGGCTGTGACGCCAAAGGGTGCCCTTCGCCCAAGGGATGCCCTGCAGCAGAGTCAGGACAAAGGCAACCTGGCTCCAAGGGGAATCTGTACATGGCAGAGGCTCCCCAGAGGCAGGGGGAACCTGCGGGGTGAGCCTCAAAACTGGCAGCATCCTGGGCCCGGGCAGTGGGCACACAAACCAGGCTGGTGCAAGTCGTGGCGTCCCTATTCAGGAGCACCACCCGGCCATGGCCAAAGCCAGGGCCAGCACCTCCACACAGCTTCCTGTCCCCACCAAGCCCTCCTCCAGCACCTCGAGTCCCTGGTGGCCCTGAGCCACCAGCTCCAGGCCTCCCTGAGGTCCCCAGGCCAAGAGCTCATTCCTCCACCGTCTGCAGCATCTGCCCAACACCGACCCCCCAGAGACCCTGGGAATTTGGGCCTCCCCTCCCAGCCCCCTGTCGCTGCAGGGCCCTCCAGCCAAGGCCTTTGCTCTTCCTTGGGGCCTACAGATGGAGCTGGCTTTGAGTGGCCTCTTTCTAGAGACACCTGACCTGCCTTACCCATCATCCTCACAGAAGCCAGTCCTGAACCCTGGGCTGTTCCAGGGACAGAGACAGGCAGAGGAAAAGAAGGGCTACCTCAACCCTCCTGTTGAATGCCATTTGTGTTGTTTGAATTCCCTGTTCTGTAGTCTGCTTGGTGTTGATTTTGTTTCAATAAAGAATTTGGCCAAGCTGGAGACTGCTGCTGTTAGTGGGTTGGGGTGGGTGTGTCTGAGTTTCTGTGCAGAGCTAGAGCAGGAGATGGAGGGTCAACCTTGTCAGTTGCTGGCCTGAGGTCCTGAACATCACTGTGCCCAGGGCTGTTGCTATGATGGCTTCTGAGAGCATTTGCAAGTATTCTAAACTAAGAGGAAGAGGTGATGGGAGAGAAGGTAGTGCTAGGGTTGGGGCGGGGAAAGAAAAGAGGTTTATTTATAGATACTTAGAGATTGTTGGGGAGGAAGAAGAGTTGCAATACATATTCAGTGACCAAGATTTATTCCTTTGGACAGTGGATGTGTTTCCATATAATCTGTGTGTGTCTGTGCATCTGGGAGGGTCTGTCTTCATGTGTCTGCGAGCATGTATGTGCGTCTGATTGCATGTCTGTGTGTGCAGCACTGTTGAGGAAGGTGGGCAGGCCTTATAATATGACTTCTTTGTGTGCCTCTTGCTCCCAGGGACTGGACCTGGAGAAAGCCAAGTGTCCCTTCACGTTGGACGTGGGTGTTCAGGGTGGGGTTGGGTTGGTGTTAGGGAAGATGGCCTCTTTTGCCAGGTGTCAGGAAGAGCTCCTAAGTGCATCTCAGTTTAGGGTGTACTTCAGGAGAACCGAGTTGGGGACTGACCCAGGAATTAGCTCTGTGGGACTAACCCAGCACAGGGGAGCAGGGCCTGGCTTGGAGGAAAGAACCTCTAGCCGGTTTCTCTCCGTTCCCTGGGCCTGCAGGCCTGTACCCTCTGCCCCACTTCTCAAAGTCTAGTTTGATCAGACTCACCTGGACTCCATTGCCCTGGGAAGGATGGGCTGCTGGTGGTTTGGGCTGTTCTCCCATAAGCTCTGCTGCTGCCCTACCCGCGGCCGGCAGCAGAGGGGGCCCTCGGCCGTGGGATAGAGGCAGGGGCTGGAGGCTGAGCCGGGAGCCGGAAGAGGTGCCTGGAATTTAGCCGACCGGCAGTGGAAGCGGAGACTGGATGGGATGCAGAGGTGGGGCAGAGGACTGGACAGATGACCAGGGGAGGAAGACTCCTTTTGGGATTTTTTTCTGGCGGCAAGGGGCTCGTGAGTGCCACAAACTCCGTGCTATATGTAAATAACGCAAATTACTATGCAAACCTACAGTTCTAGTCGGTCGTTTTCTTAACACAGTTTGGGTAGATGTGGGGGCACGGCTGTGCAACCCTGTCTCCAGACCCAGGGCTTCCTTTCAGGGAAACCAGAGCGCATTTGCTGCCTCTCGGGGCACTCAGGGAAGAACAAGCTCCACTCTGGGCTGCGACAGCCTTCCAGAGCTTTAGTTTTTCCCTCTGTAAACCTCCCCTGTGTGTGGCCTTCGATCATTTCGTGTACGGAAGGACCCCCGAAATCACGCAGCCTGCCTCGAGTTTAGAGTGGACACGACCTCCACCCACCTTTGGCCGTGGTCCACCGCCCCCTTTGGCTTCTCTCTTGGCTGAGGCGGCCAGGAGCTTGGATTAGTCGAGCAGTTGCTAGGGGGCGTGACTGGCGGTTGCTAGTCTAGAGGGACGTTGCTAAGCAACGCTGGGCGGGGCTCACGTTGCCGGAGGAGGAGTCGCCAGAGACCCGAAGGCCTCGGAGCTCCCCTCGGTTTTAGTGGTAGGCGCCCCACAACGTCAGTGTCCCCGAGACTTTCTCCGGATCTCAGCCCCCCGCAGGCTGGACGCAGTCTCTGGGGGTCCTTAGGTTCGCACCCTCAGCGACTCGGTGATCTTCGGGGTTCTGGAGCAAGGAACCCTGGGTCGTTGTACACGTGTCTGTGGCTTCCGCGGTGGGAGGGGAGGGGGTCGCCCTTGGGTTTCCATGGCAACCGTCCCAGGTCACCCCTCTGCTCCCTAAGGTTTAAGTGGTTGCTTGTAGAAATTTACATATATCTACATGTCATTAACATAGAGGCTGGGCCGGAACTTGTTTGGGCAACTCTCCCTGGACAGTTCCCTGTGCTGCTCCTCCGGCTGCTGGGCGTGGGCTGCGCATGCGTGAGTGTTCTGCTTATTAATGTTCCCAGATTGGGGGTGGGTGGATGAGCTGTAATAGTGACCACCGTTCCCTAGTGACCTTATTGAATCATTAGCATGACTCCTCTAAGCACTCCTGACCAAAGACACCTTTCCTTGGCTATCTGGCCTTGGGTAAATTTAGTTCCCCTCTCTATGGCTCAGTTACCTTCTCTGTGACTAGGGATGCTGACCCCTAATTCATCAGGTTGTGGGAGGGTTCAGTGAAATGCCACTTTGCATATATTTATTGCTGCTTCTGGCTCTAGTTCACAATGGTAGCAGCCTTCCCCCCCCATCAGTTTCTCTTAAGAATCAGCTACAGCAAATTCATTTATTTTGCAGCAAAATATGACAATTAAACACCAGCTATAACTCAGGTGTTGGGACACATACTGTTGGAGGCACAGAATGAGAACTGTGCCGGGTTTTCTTTCTTAGAGTTTGGAAGCCAGGTTGGTGAAGACCCCATGACAACCCCCCACTTCATCCCCCAAGCACATCCTTTCACCCAGGTTTCTCTCAGGGCTTTGCCGAAACCTGATGTTCCTGTCTCAAAGGAGCTTGAGGTGGCTGCAGCTGCACCAGCCGAGGTGGGGACACTTAAAGACTAGAACTAAGGAGGAGGTGACCAAGAATTGCCCTCCAGGATTGCGCTGTCTGGACAGAGCAGTCCAGCAGGAAGCTGAGAGCAGGAACTCCTCGGACAACCACACATCTGAACTTTTGCCAGAGAGGACTGGGAGACCCTGGTGGTATGCCCTTGTACTTTATAGGCTTCAGTGTCTCCACTGTGGACAGTTAGTTCTACAGTGGGAGTCTGCTGTGACCCCCTGTGGAGGGGGAGGCAGAATCAGCTCAGCATGTTCCCACTGCCATGTGCAGTGCCCTGGGGCATTGGGTGCCCTGTTGTCAGGGCTGTGAAATTAGAGGCTGATAGGGAGACCCCTTGGAGGTGGCTGGGATGCATTCGCAGCGCGCCTCCTGGGAGTGCTTGTTCTTGTCCAGTTTCTAATAACTTCTTCAAAAGCTGGAGAGCCCTTCGTGGGCCTAACTTCATTTTCCTGCTCTGCAAGTAGCACCTTTTCCTCACCTCCTCTCTCTATGTGTGTCTGTAACTTTAACAGTCTTCAGAGCTAGGACTGGAGGGAGGCAGAGCAGGTATTAAAGGAAGAGTAGCAGTTCTACTCTGTGTTGGTATCTTAGCCTCAGTTAGCTCCAGAAAATGAAAATAAATGAATTTGGATTCTATCCTGGGTAGAGGAAGGTTGCTGGTGACGGAGAAGGAGTGTGGGAGCTAGGTTCATTGGTTGGTTAACTTCCTGGAGACTGGAGAGTTAGGATTATGTGAGGGCTATACCCTGCAGTTGTCATTCTGACCGCTGTGTGCAGGACTGCTGTCTTCCGGGCGATGGCAGCTGGCCAGTTCCTTCCTGCTAGCCACCTGTGCTCCACAGGTAAGGGTTCCTGGGACAGGCTGAGTCTGGTAGTGCCCGGCTGGCCTGCCTCTGTCCTACTCTGGGGGCCAATTAAGTCTCTGGCCCTAGCTGCGCCGATTAACAGTTAATAAGGCAGCAAACACCTGCAGCTATGGAGGCGAATTAAGAGCAACAGTCGGCATAATACACAACCTGATAAGTGAGCAATTAACAACCGGAGAAAGATTAATAGAAGCAATTATGTCCTACTCGGAGCCCTGTAAATATGACTGTCAATGGCTGGAGATTCAGTCCAGTCCCGCCTGGTCCCACCCAAGGCCACAGCCTCTGCCAGGAGGGAAGCCAGCCCAGTCAGGCTGTGGATTAGGACCAGCAAGCGCATACATACGCCTGATGCATATATGTGTAAGTGCACACATAGACATATCTACACATGCTCAGAGAAACGGTGTACAGACGCCATCACGCAGATACCCAAACCCCCACTATCATCCACCCTCACATTCACACGAATGAGTAAACGGGTACACATAGCTACGCGTTGTCTTGCTAGAAACACACACAGACACACATGGGAAAATGTAGACAATATCAAATGCTCTATTCCCTGTTTTATTTAGAGGAGAGTCACAGCCAGCCGGATTGTGGGAGTGCCTATGTTGACATTCACCCTGGACACATTTGGACATGAAGACACACAGCTACATAATCACAGGGTCCCTTAAGCTTATGGCATCGGCCTCATTTGGTGCCTGCCTCGCAAAAGGCGGTCCCTCGTGGGTGAGAGTCGGAACAGGGTGTCGGACTGGAACTGGAATGAGGGTGGGAAGGGACAGAATGTGTGAGCGCGGTGCTGCATACTGTGTGCATTGCATCTAAGCTTGTGTGTCCTTGCAAGAATGCACTTTTCCAGTTTATGGGCGTGTCCCTGTGTGTGAACACATGCTTATGTACAGCCTTTGACACGTCAGGCACGTACCTGTTCACCTGTCATTAGTCTGCTGGGCATGGGTCCGTGTGCTTGTGTCCAGAGGGCTGGTGGCTCCACATGTGGGTTTCCGGTTCATGTGGGGTGTGTGCCAGTGCTGGTGTTGTGTGACTGTACTTTAGAGTGGCTTATATATATGCTGGCTCTGGTCCTCTGCAGATGAAGGCAGTCTGTCCGGGATGCTTCCTGGGGAAGCTGGAAGTTCTGGTGATGCCCGAAACGAGGGCCCACTTCTAGGGAATGGGACCCCAGGACAGCGGAAGGTCCTCTAGGACTTTCTTGGTGCCCTTCAAAGGGTCTTCCAGCCTCGCTAATAGAACGCAACCTCCCCTGGGTAGTTGGAAAGAAACAGCAGCTTCTTAAGAAATGGACCTGGAGATTAATTTCTCCTGGAAAGTTAGGAATTTGCTGAGAAAGGGCACCTTCCTGGACCTGAGCCCTCCTGCTCTGCCTTTATCTCCGACATTCTCATAGAAACACCCAGACTTACGACCCACGCACGTAGCCAAAGTCTGAGGAATTCCCATCTTGCAGAGAAACCCCAGGCCTCAAGGATACAATCTCACACACTCACAAACATAGACAGTTATGAATATAGACATTAAAATCCTATTCATAGTCACACCCAGACCTAGCTGCCCACACACGGCCCCACCAAACACATGAGATCATGCACATACCGTCTCTTGTGCACACCCCTGCGCTCCCCCAGGCCCACACACCCGTCACCAAGAAGTGCCAAGAAGAGGGGCGTCTGCCACAGGTCTCCTCGCCTCCCTCAACACTGGTTGGACCAGATGGTGGAGGCCTTCAGGCCTCAGGAGAGCTCTTCATCACCACTAACCTGCTGACAGGTGGGAGCAGCGAGGCCTGGTTCTGTCAGAGGGGGACAGGGTGTAAATAAGGTAATGAGGCTCATCAGTGTCCCCCCACCCCAGAATCATGAGACCTGCCACAGGGCCTCTCTTTGTCGGGCAGACACTTGCAGACAGACTCACAGACTTCGAAGGACCGAGACGCAGTCAGGCCTCTCCACTGGCGACCTACTCACCCAAGTGGGGCCTCACCTTGCAGAGAGGGCCTGGTCAGAACCCCCACCCACCTCTGCCTCCCACCATGTTATGAAAACAGACAGAAGACCACCATGAGGCTCAGGGAAACAGATCTGAGGGGCCCCCCAAACCAAAGTGTCTGCCTGTCAGTCTATCCCTCCATAAATCAGTCAATCCAGACTGTTTGTCTTCTCTTCATTCAACCTTTGTTTTTCATTCATTCATTTGCTTACTCATCCGTGCAACCAATGAGGACATTAAACAAAGCGGTATATTCAGGCCGGTGACCTGGCATCTGTGCATTCTGCTTTGAGAGAGCAGTAGCTAGGGAGGGAGGAAAAGGGGAGGGTCTGGGCTCTGAGGGAGCTGGGAGGGGGTTGAAGGGGTTTTCCCATTCTCTGCTTCTTCCTCCATCTCTCAAAGTGAAAGAAAAGGTGCTGTGCAGCTGGAGGGAAAAAAGCCAAATCCCAGGATAATAGATAATAATAGCTAACACTTACACGTGCTCACTCTGTGCCAGGCACTGTTCTAAGTGCTTTACATGAATTAACTCAGTTCATCCTTGTAGTAACTCTGTGAGGCAGGTACTGTTATTCACCCCACTTAGGAGCTCAGGGAGGTTAAGTGACTTGCCCAGCATCAAACAGCCTGTCAGAGCCACCTCAATGTCTAAAGAGCCTGGGGCAAGAGTATATAGGAGGCCCCTAGCCTCCTACCCACCCCCTTCTCCTAGGTCCCTGGCCTCCATCTGGCAGATGAGGGGCTTTGTCTGCATGCCGGAGGATGCCTCTACACTCAAGGCCCTCCTGGCAAATAGCTACCCTTCAGCCACCCCTTGGGCTGGAAGAGAAAGGCTGAGGGAAAGAGGCCCCTCAGGCCCTGGCAGCTGGCTCAGAGCTGCTGGGACAGGGAATTCCGGCCCTGCATTGGGATATGGTCTAGAAGGAGATGAGAATCTAGGTGGGCACAACCCTGGGGTCCCAGCCACCTTCAAACTCTTCATTCTATGCAGAAGAGGGTTAAAGTGGGGTTGTTTCAAATGGGGACCCAGGGCAGAGGACATCCAGGACCTAGGTGATCCTAGGCACTCTGGCCAGTGTCAGCTCTAGCAGGCCAGTGGGGTCTGAAGGAGTCAAGCGGCTGACTTCATTCTGCCCCTCACCCCCAACTCTGCTCTCACCGAATTTAGACCATTCCCACTGGTGGAAGTGCTCTATGTCCAGGTCATGTTGCATGTGGGGACAGGAGGAGGAGGGGCTCAGAAGAATGGCTTCATTCTCAATCTTGTCACCCCTCCCATCCCATTCCCACTACATCCTCACTCCTGCAGCAGGGATTAAGGAAAAGTGGAGGTTCCTGGGGTTGAGTGGGGACCCATCATTAATGTCAACATATCCAGTCCCCTACCTCTGTTTCCCAGGCTTCAGGATTCCTGCTTTGTCTCTGGAGGCTTTTTCACACAATTACCCAGGCCGGGAATTTCGATCTCCGGTGCCAGCCAGGCCCTTGTTATGCAAATATAGGCAAATGAGATGCAAACGAACAGTCCCAGATTAACAGCGAAATCCCCAGCAGCTGGAGGAGGCACCATAAAGTCAGCTCATCGGAGCTTCCCCTCAGCCCTCCTCTGCCAGTCTGTCCACCTGGTCTGTCTGATCCCTTCCTGTCCTGCCTCCACTTTCCTGCCCACCTCAGGAGTTATCTTCTCAGCCAAGGGAGGGTCTGAACAAGTGGAGGTGATATCGAGGCCCCCCACCATCCTTTCAGTTTGAGATCTTTGCCCTGCCTCACTCTTAAGAGAATCAGGCAGGTGTGGGGGTGATGAGTGGGTCTGAGAGAAGGGGAACTTCTGTTTTACCCCTGCAGAAGAGGAATGTCACACACACAGGCACAGAGTTGGTGAGATTAGCTCCTGAGATGTGCACCCACATATGCTCATTAAGACACAAACCTCGCACACAACACCACACAAATCTGCCCAAGTCCCCCACCCCTTCTTCCCCTGACGCACCATAAATTAAACATACATGCCACAGGCTTCAGCGGGAGGGCAGGCTGTGCCCCCCTTCCTGGGGCCTGGAGTGGAAGGTGGAGGACACTGTCATAGAAGGACTCTGTGTGCAGACAGAGGAGGCGGAAGCTCCTGCCCAGGACAGGACCCTGGGGAAGGAGGCCGAGTGTGTGGAAGCCTTGGCGTGGGTAGTGTCCCCAAGGGAGACTGAGGCAGGTGTCTGTGCTCTCAGACACTGGGTTGAGGGGTCGGTAGCTGGGGGTGGGGGAGCCCGACCCACTGGCTGGCCCATGCAGCCTGGGTCCAACTTCTAAAAATAAGAGTCGAGAATCTCAGCCCCTGGTTGGTTCTGCGGGAGCCTGTTGCCTTGGCAACCCCTTCTCAGAGGCCTCCCTCCTGGCTGCCCCATTTGGCTGCTGGTCCCTGTGCCAGTCCCCTCTGCTGGCCCCTCTGTCCTGTCGGCCTGGGGGGGGGGTGAGGCCAGTGGTGGAGACTCCAGAGCACCTTGGGGCCTCCAGCTGAGCACAATGGCCTGAGTGTGAGACCTATCTGGGGCTGAGGTGTCATGGACTGTCTGTGGGTGTGTGACTGTGTGAGCAACAGGCCTGTGTCTGACAGCCTTTGTCAGGCTGTTCTGTGTACATCTCTGCCTGCGACTCGGCTCTCAGTCCCCGGGTAGGGGGGGCCGTGCCCCTCCCGTGGATCCAGGCCCCTGTCGTGACAGTGTGTCTGTCATTAAAGAGGACTTAACTGTGGTCTTTCTGTGCCTGCATTAGCCCTCTCCTCCCTCTCCACGGGGCTCCCCTTCACCCCGGGGTGTAGTCCGGGAGTACAGAGGCCAGGCTGAGGGCTGCCCAGTGGCCAGAAGTCCGCTGTGGCAATGTTGCCAAGGTCAGCTTCTTCCTGGGTCTGCAACCAAATCGCAGATAATCCCCAGATCTGCTCCTTTGGGGAAAGTGGGTTTGAAAGCCTTTCCTGAAATGGAGCAGACTAACGCTGAGTGGTGTGTGTGACCTGTCTGTGTGGACACACTGTAGTAACCACCGAGCAGAGCTCCCCTCCCCCGCCAGCCTCCTCTCTCCACTTCATCACCAAGTCCTGTCAAATCTCCTGGTAATCACTTCTCTAGCCAGCTCCTCCTCTCTCCCTCCCAGCCTCATTGCCCAGCCCAAGCCAACTCTCCCACCCTCAGGATGCAAGCGCTTCCTATGGCTCTGGCTGGTCTCTGCGTTCCACATCTCGCTTCCCTGTGTCCCCTATGTCCCATCCCTGCTCCTTCTGAGGCCTCCATGGTCTTCCTGAAACTCAGCCTGGATCCTGTTGCACCCCCGTCTAGGGCCAAGGACATGTACTTTGTCCTCAGGGTGAAGTCTGGTCTTCCAGGTCCTTCTGGACTCTGCCTGGGTTCACTGCCTGGCTGCACCAACTGCTAAGAGTTTCCAGAAGAGATAAGGCTCCCTTTTGTCTGTGCCTTTGACATACTGATTCCTAGGTTAGAACCAACCCTCCATCCGCTGGACAGAACTTACCGAGATTCAGCACAGGCATCACCTCCACCAGGAAGCCTCCCGGCTGGGCTGGGAGCCTGTGTTCTCATGACACCCTCGGCTGCCTCCACCATGCACACATATTTTTAATGATTTCCTCCTCAAATTTGTGAACTATTTAGAAAAAAAACTGGAAAGTATTAATTGACATTTAAAAAATCACCTAATCCCCTCAGTTTATTTCCTTCCTGACTTTTAAGATTTATTTTTTATTTATTTATGCATGCAAGAACTGGAGTGCAGTTGCTGTGGGTGAGAGGGTTCACCGGAGACACAGTGGGGAGCAGAACTGCAGAGGGGAGCAGCAGGTGAGACAGGAGAGGTCTGCTGTATCATGTGACCCCCTGGCTGGCCGGGGATAATACTCATGCAATCACATTGATAGTGTGATAGCGCTGAGTCTTACCTGCTCCCCCCCAACACCAGGGAAGCCCCTTTCTGCCTTTCTTTAAATAAATTGATTATTTTCTTTATAAAATTAAGACTATCTAGTATGTATAGTTTTGTTTACCCGATCATTCGGAGAGCATTTCCCCAGACTATTAAAAAGTCTTCAGAACATGACTTTAAATGGTTATATAACATTTTACATGTGGATATATCATTGTTTATTTAGCCAACCCTCTATTGCCAGGCATTTATGTTGGTTGTGATTTTTTACATTTAAGATAACAGCAATAAAGCGTCCTTTTTCAACATCTTTGTTTATTTCTTTAAGTGAGTTTCTTGAAGTATAGATTAATAGGACCAACAGATCTGTTGACTTTTAAATTTCTTGACATGTGACCAGTGACCTTCCATAGAAGTTGTTCAAATTTACTCTTCCATCAGCAGAATCTGAGAGCACCCCCAGATTTCAATTCTCACCAACACTGTTGTTTTAGAAAAGAAGAAAAAAGCTGTATTAATTTCAGTAGGTAAAACTGCATTGTATTGTTGTTTTAATTTGCATGTCTTTGATTACTGGTGAGGATAAACCTTTGTATCGCCTCTTTTGTGTTATACACAGATCACACTGAGCTATAATTACATTTCTACATCCCTCGCCAGCCTCAGCTCTTGAGGACAGAGCCTGTTGGGATCCAATTCGCTGTATCAAGAGCAGGGCCAGCGCACGGGTTCCATTGTGGTTGGACTGAACTGACATTCTGTCTTCCACCCCAGCTTTTACCTTGGCAGCCCTGGAGTCGAGTTTAGCTTGGAGACCTGAATGGAAGCAAATCACTTTGCCTCTCTGGGCCTCAGTTTCCTCATGTGTTAAGTGGGCTTGAGTGGGGATTAACTGTGAAGAGGCATGTGAAGAGCTGTAGGCAGTAGCTGCAGTTTGAGGGCTGCTCACTCTTCAGGAAGGTGGTTTTGAAGAGGGAAGAAGGAATGTTCTGGAAGAGTCAACTCTACCCCAATCCTCCCCCTGATTGCTCCTGATACAAAAAGGTAGACAGGAGGGAGGTGGAGCTTAGAGCCAAGAATCTGGATAAGAATGGAAAGGGCCATGGCAGTGGAGAGGGCTGAGCCCAGGTCTAGCTGAGATGGGGTGTTGTGTCCTTGTTTCAGTCTGAGAGGGAAGCGCCCACTCTTCACCTCTGTCAGGGCTTGTGTATTGGTGCTGGTACCAGGATCACTGAACAGAGAGGGAGCACACCTCTGCTCTGGTGGCACAGCGTTTCTTTCCAAGATTGGTTCTCAGCCACAGGAAGCATCTTGGAGACAAACTCTGACAGGGAGCCCCTTACCCACTCTGGCTCAGGACAAGTTCCAAGACAGATATGCACAATTTCTCTGCACATTACCAGCCTAATGATACTGTCATTTGGAGTCTGGAAATGAGGAGAAATTGGCTTTTCCTTGGTAATTAACGTGAGTGATGGGCCTTGAGGGTGGAGTGGCAGCCCCCAGTTGAGAACCAAGCTCCCAAGAAAGCCAGCTAGGTCACGTTCCTGCCTCCAGTAAGGTCTGTGTTCCATCCTTGGCCTCTGCTTGATGTCTCTGTGAGAGGCCAAACGCCCTGCCGCACCCCATCCCCACTGGTCATTCCTTTAGGGGTCACTTTAGGTGCTGAGCATTCCTTCTCCAGTCTGCTCACCATACTTCCTGCTGCAGTTCTGGTTACTAAGCCATCGCCCTCAGGAAGGCTGCCTTGATTTTTTTTAGTATCTTCAGCTTAGTAGGGGCTTTCTTTACTGCCCTTGTTGAAAATAGAAGTGAAAACACCTGGGTAATAGTGGCATGATGTGACGTATCCTAACTTTGTGAGGGTGTTCAGGAAAAACTCTGGAGGAGCAGGGCAGGGCTTGGTCCCAGTGGCCAGAGGGCTGACAGCTGGCCCACTTTTCTAGGTGGAACATCTGGCCTCAGTTTCCCTGTTACCCTCAGGGGCTGTTTTTTTAATCCCTTCCCTTTATCTTCTATTCCGTACCACTACTCACTCACTTTCTGTGATGGAGGATGGGGACTCATTATAAATCATCTCCGGGTGTTGCCATGAGCGACTCGAGTCCAGCAGGACAGACAGACTGCTACAGACCTGCACCGTGAACAACCTCACAGGAGGTGGTTCCCAAGGAACCCAGAGGCGAGACTCTGGAGGGACCTGGGATGCATTTTGGTGCCTCAGGAGGCGTACTGGGGGAGCGATCCACCAGAGGGAACAGCATGGCGAGCACTGCAGGCAGGAGAGAGCCCTCTGGCACCATCAGGAAGGGGTCTAATTTCCAGGCACAAGGTAGCCAAGGAAGCAGGAAGAGGGGAAAGTTGGCAGGTGTGGAGGGGCAGGTGGCAAAGACGGTGAGCGGTGAGGTGGGGAGTCTGACCTTTATCCTGAGAGCAGAGGAGGAGTGTGCTTAGATTTGCTCCTTAGGCTGGTGGCTTAGGGGAAATACCATCCAGAGATGGCCAGGGCTGACAGCCATGGTCTCTGAGGACACAGGGTTCCAGGGATGCAAAATGAGGACCCCCAAGTCGGCTGTGGGTGGGATGAATGCTTGCCGGTGACAAGGCCAGAAGTCCATCTCTTCCTCCCAGCCCGAGGCCCAGGGGTTCCCAAGTCTCCCGGAGAATGTTGATGGTCCCTGGAATTCCCTACCTCTGAGCCTCTGCTCCCACTACCGCCCCATGCTCTTGACTGGTTTCTCCATCAGTCCTGGGCACACATGACCCATTCTGGCATCCGAGACTTCCTTCACATTAATTACCCCTCCACGTCTTTCCTCCTCCTGCCTCCTCCCAGCCCGGCCCCCCAACCCCAGCCCTGCCTACCTTGCACCCCTGCCCCCAGTTTCCTTTTTCCCTCCCTTTCCTCTCTACCCTTCACTTAGCAGAGGCCTGGGCTGACCTTATCATCAGCATAAACAGTTGCTTAAAGATCCTTAAAGGGAAAGTGCGGACAGACGTGCGGACAGACGTGGGGCCCTGGGTCAGGGCACAGAGCTGCCTCCCATCCTCTAGGGGCCCCCGAGAGGGCCTGGCAGGGTGAACAGTCTCATCTGTAGCTATCTTGCCTCCTCGGCCAGCGGAGCTGTCGTTATTGCTCCAAATTAGGCACCAATTTGCCCGTGTAATTGTTTGCTAATTGGCATGAAATCCTAATGTAATTAGTTGGGCCCCTTATCGGGGAGCCTGGGGAGCCAGAGGCGGTGGGGGGCCAATGGAGCAGGGAGGGTCGAGGAGGCTGGGGAAATGTGTCTGAAAGAGGAGGCCTTGGGCTGCCATCAGGGCTGCGACAGGAATTGTGGAAAGCATAGCAGCTCACATTTGAAAGGGCCTTGGGAGAGGCCAGCACCTATAGGTGGGGAAACTGAGGACATGCAGGGACAGCTCCTCCTGGGAGCTGGTGGCAGATCTGGGCCGGAGGTCCAGGTGGCCTCTGTGCAGTGACCGGAGCTGCAGTCTGACTGTGGGTCAGGGTGGCACACTCATGGCTGACGGGCCGCTATCTCTGAATCAAGGCCACCCCTGGGGAATCAGGGGAGCAGTGAGGCTGTGGGCCCCAGATCAACTTTTGAGTAGGAAATGCAGTTGGTAAAGGGTGTGGCAAGGATATCAAATGGGTAAAGTTGGAGGCACCACAGGGCTGAACGCTCAGCCTCTCTGAGGTGCTCAGCCTCTCCCTGGGGAGTGACTTGGGTGTTGAGAAAGAAGATGGGAGAATAGAAGGAGGGACTTTTCCTCACCCACAGCAGGTTCCCCAAGCCCCACGCCAGGCTTTTTGCCTCTTCCTCATCTCTGACAAGGTTCTGGCTGAGGTGCTGGAACCAGCTTGTGCCAACCTGGGAGAGCCGATGGTTAAGTTTTTGGGAATTTTGCTGGCCTGCTGACTTCGCGTTGGTAGTTATGGGAGGGCTTACACGCGGGAACTGGCAAACAGGCAAATAGAACTATGCCTCCCTGCCTCTGCCCAGAGCCTGTTGTGGACGGTTCCAGCACATCGCGCCCATCACTTGGAGTGTGATGAAAGCGCCCCAGACATTCTGATCACCTTTGGGGGAAGGTCCTGCTTAGATGCTGTCCCTCCAAATCCCAGCACAAGGGGAAACTGAGGCTCAGCGGCATCTAGGAAGTGTGTGGCCCTCCAGACTCAGTCCCAGGA
>NW_004567109.1:15503733-15513488 GCF_000260355.1 Condylura cristata | reverse complement strand
CCCTGTTTGGACAGCTCATCCCTAAACATCCCTCACCTCCTCCAGGTCTGCTCAGATGTCACCTTCTTGGAGATCCTTTCCCTGTTCACCTTACAAAACTGGTTCCCGTCATCCTGGATCCCTCTTGCCTCCTTCCCCAACACAACTGTCCTCCTTTGGACATAGCGACCCTTCACATTCCATGTATTTATGTGTCTGTATCTGCCTAGAACGATAACTCACATCAGCACAGCTGATATGTGGTCAGGCTCTAGAAGTTCCTTGAGGTCCTGGATTGTATCTATTTCACTTGCTCAGTGCCAGACACTTTTAGTAAGTGCTTGATAAAGATGATGAATGAAAATTGAATGAGCCTTTAAACAGTCCCTTCTCTAGCCTGACTCCTCAAATCCACCTTCCTGTTGCTCCTTAAACATGACTGTCTGTCTTTCCTGTCCAAAATCCTTCACACGTTTTTGTTGCTTTCAGAATAAAATCTACATTTGGTTTAGTTTACAAGGCTCTCAGCCTAAGCCTGGCCTCACACATCTTCCTCCAAACCCACACTCACACACACAGGGACAGGGCAGACATAGAGCCCAGACACCCTATTTCTGTATATTGATGCCCCTCATTCCTTAGGTGGTCCTCTGCATTCTCTGACTCATTTTTTTCTTTTCTTCCTTCAGTCAATAAGTGTTTTTAAAGTAGCCCCTTGATGCCAGGCTCTTGCTGAACCTTCCCGGAGGAGTCCCTTCTCGTCCCTTCTTGAAAAATCCACTCACTTTCTCAGGGAAGGGGGACCTGAAGCATCATCTAATCCCTAGTCTTCTTTTATTGTCCTTTGGCCATCTGATAGCACCTTTCTGTGCCAACTCAGGCCCTCAGCAGGGCCCCACAGAGGCAGCCCCTCACCCAGACTGGGACCTGGCAGAGAAGAGGGGACAGGCAGTGTCTCAGGCTGCCCTATTCTCTGGGGCTTCTGAACCTCACCCCTCGCCACCCCACTGGGGACCCAACCCTGGGAGGAAAGAAATCATTCTCGTGAGTGCTGCATGATTGCCTGTGTGCCTGGAGTCATGTGTGTGACATTCCTGGGAATGCATAGTGCCTGCCCTGAGCCGGGTGTCCAGGGCCTGTTCTAGGCTCCTGTGTCCAGTTGTGCTTGGGAACATAAATCTGAATTCGGGCTTGGGTGTGCATGTGCCTGTTGTGCTCCCTGGGGGCCCCCAGTGGTCCTTCCTGTGCTCTATTTGTAGTCTCTGGTGCAGCCAAAGGACAGCGAAGACCTCAGAATGGACAGGCCCATTGTGTGAGACGGATAGGCTGCCCTCATGTCCTCAGCAGAGCAGGAGTGTGAAAGTGGCACTGTACCTCTGGCGAAGGGCCCATCGCCTCTGGCCATTGCCTCTCCAGGCTCATTGAGGGCCCATGGGTATGTCAGGTGAGCTGGGCCTCTGGCTCTGGGGGAGGGGCAGAGGTTTCCTGGGCCTGGCCGTTGGCTTGCTGGCCCTGCAAACCCTACCTGGTCAGGGGCCCTGTAGGGCCCAGAGAGGGCCAGAGGCTGAGCCAGCACACAGCACCAGGGGGCAGCTGGGTGCAGGCCTGCTCCACCGGCCCCCCCACAGTCGGGCACACCCACCCGGACAGCTGCACCCTGGCACAGACATGCTGACACTCACAGGCGCAAACACTTGCAGAGACTCAAGGACAGACCCCAAGCACGCAGACGCAAGGACACACTCACAGGCTCACATGGGACTGGGGCGCGGACACACAGATGCAGACTCGTCCTACAAACATCTGCCCACACAGACTCACAGATGCAGACGCTCGCACGCAAGTGCACGCAGACACACGGCCACACCCTCACTCCCTGCCAGACGGCCCCTCAGTGACTCCGCGCCCCCGGGGCACTGCCGCACGCACAGACACGCAGGGCCGCGGCGCGGTCACACAGAGACAGACACACGCCTGGCAGGCGAAGCGCCCGCCCGCCCACAGGGCCGTTCACGCAGAGACAGACCCCCGGGCTCGACGTGCACCGCCCACGCGGGAACCCGCGCACGGCTCTCCAGGCGGTGATGATCGCGTTCGCCGGACGCCACACACGTAGGCGCCCATTAGCAGGCCGGCACCGCACACAGTCCGCCAGGCAGACCCACTTGGGCCCCAGCTGCCTTTGAAATTCAAATCCGCGCCCCCCTCTGCCACCGCGCCCAGCGGCCTGGCACCCCCGTCGCCCGGCTGCTGGCTCTGGACTCATTACGCCAGACAGCCCTGAGCGGAAATTAAAATTCATTTCAGGGCAGACCTGGGCAGGGGCAGGGGCCACGCAGTGGGCTGCCTGGACGGTAGGGCCCTTTGTGAGGGGGGGGAGGGGAGGGTGCCCTTAGGAGAAAGGAGTCCCTGCCCCTCCCGCTGTGTGACCTTGACCCTGGCAAGCTCTGCCTTCCCTCTGGAGGCCTCACAGAGCTGGCTAAGCTGGTTGAGAGTGCCAAGGCTTCAGCCTAGCCGTAGGGCTGGCGTGGGGCTTCCTCAGAGAGAGAGACTGTTTACAAGGTCCCCAATGACTAGCAACACGTGTCACAGGTGCAGTCTGCAGACACACCACACACTGGTCCACACAGCTCATGCGGGCATGCATAGCGAGCCCGATCGCAACCACCACGACACCCCAGACGGTGTGGCACGTAGCCCACCCCCAGCTCGACGGTCACCAACACCCCAAAGGACACACAAGCACACACATCGAACACTGGCACAGAGATGCAGCCACATGACGACCTGCAGACTCGCACCCTACCCGACGATGCACACCCACACAAACACACACCCAGACAAGTCCTGACCACTCTTTCCCCTCCGCAGGCACACACACACACACACACACACACACACACACTCAAGCACACAGGGAACTCAAACACGGCACTCTGGCAGCATCCCGCTCACCCCACCCCGACAACACCAGACACGATGCTGCTAACACACCTCACGTTCACCCAGGCACCGAGTGTGTGTACCAACAGCAGGGGCACGCACACATCTGTCTGTCTGTCTTCTGCACCATCCATACACCCAACAGAAAAATTAATGCATGGAAACACCACGCACACGTACACGCAGCAGAGATCCCCAGAGCCAGGCGCCTGACGTGCAAGGAGACACACAGACAACCTGCACACAGGCGCGTCACACACACACACTCTCCCCACGCATTGACGCACACAACCACCCACACGTGTACCGGAGCTCAGCCCCATGCACTCCCACTCCGACACGCGGAACGCTGGCGCCCCGTTGCACCGGGCCCTCCCCTCAACCACACGCGCAGGCGGCTCTCCCCACCCACGCCCACCCGTCTGCAGCCCTTGCCCCCGGGCTTGGCAGTGAGACAGCACGCTTGTCCCCTGCCCCCAGCAGCAATGCTCGGCTGCCAGCCTGAGGTGGCGCATGTTTGGGCAAAGAGACGCAGGTGTCGCTGCTTCTGTGTGTTATCTTTCCAACACCCTCACAACTCTGGCTCCTCCCTCCAGAACCCGGGGTCCAGTCCCAGCCTCCCCTCGCAGCCGCCAGGTCGTGGGAATCAGACCCTCTCAAATCTCTCCTCCTGAGGGAGCTGGTCTTTCCTGGAAGATCAACTCTAATCCTGAAATAAATTGTTTTCCACAGGTGGCGCTTGGTCTGGCTCCTGGGGGTGGGGGCGGGCTGGCGAAGAGGACAGGGCCGAGGCAGGACCAGGGGAGGCCTTTCTGAATGACGGGAGGCCCGGGCCTATCGGTCCATACGTGTTCGAGGGGTTGTCCTGCAGTCTAACCTTGACGCTAAGTTAAGTGCAAGTGGCAGAGTCGGGCCTTAGAGCAGGTCGCCGGGGTTAGCGGGTCCCCTGTACACCTGCAGGCTGCTCTGCTGTGCTCACTGCGTCCTGCACGGCTCCTTCCATCAGGATCTGGGTGGCACTGAGCCTGGGTGAGACAGCCCAGTGTATCCCAGGTGGGGGGACACATTGGCCCCCCACTGCCAGTGCACCCTGTGCCTGCCAGTTTCCCAGGCCTCCTTCCCCCAACTGATACCCCCTCCTTCTCCTTCTCCTCCACTCGCAGGAAGTTCCGAGAAGCTGTTCTCAGGCTGCGTGTCCACGGCCTGCGGGCTCACTCCCACGTGTTCAGCAGCCTGGGGTTGGATACAGGTTTCGTGCTGTCGTTTCTGGGAGTCTGGGGTGGAAGGCCCACAGCAAGGCCTGTGGGATTAGATCCAAGGGAGAGTTGACCAAGGGGAGTGCCTGGCTGCCTCCCAGCAACCTGGAGGGATTTTGGGTCACCTCAGCCCAGAGCAGGAGGTGACAGGGCTGGTAGACAGGACGGCAGGTCCCTCAGGACCAGACAAAGGGGCAGCACTGGGCCCAGGGGTGGTGTGTGTGTGACTATTTACATACTGTGCATTTCAGTCACGTGTGTATGTCTGCGGACCAGCGACGATGTAAGTGTGTAGGTAGGGGTTTGCACACACATCGTTATATTTGCACGTGGTCTTTACATACCCATGAGAGGCAGAACAGGAAGAGAAGCTTCCAAAATAGGAGAGGGGGTGCTGCAGGGAGGTGAGCCAGGTCCGTTTCTCTGCAGGGATCGCATGTGCGCAGCTTCTTGGTCCAGCCGTGCCACCTGCTGTCTCCTTCACTGGCCGAGCTCCACAGATGAGAGGTCCCACGCTGGTGTGCGCTGGTGTGGGAGTGGAGGCTGGGTGCTGGCAAGTCTCAGGGTCCAGGTCCCAATTCTGAGCGCTCTCCGTGTTAGAAACTCCTGAAACAGCCCACAGGCCTGAGTAAGGGTGAAGCCATGCAGACGGCCCCTCCCAGGTCTGGCCCTGCTTGGGGCACTCCCCTTCCTTGTCGCTGGTGAGCCACGCAGGGCTGTTAGGCTGGGTCACTGTTCCATTTCACAGAAGGGAAAGCCAAGGTTTGGAGAGCAGAAGTGAACTCTTTCTGGGTCATTCCATGGGAAAGAACACTGTTTTACCGTCACTCAGCAAGTGCCAGGCCCTCTGGTTGTGAGTGGATGGACAGGATCCCCTTCACATAACTCAGTCCAGCAGGGAAACAGATGATGTGTGTATAAAAGTAACACATTTTCGGGCCCTCCTTGGTGGCACAAAGGGTTAAAAGTGCAGCACTGTGAAGCTGTCTGCAGCCACTGCAGCTTCAGTTCTACCCCCAGCCAGGGAGGTGACCCACATAGTGCAGCAGACCTCTCCTGTCTCGCCCGCTGCTCCCCTCAGCAGTGTGTTTCAGTGGATCGGCCTGTTCTGCTCCCTGCTCTGTCTCTGGTGAATCCCCTTACCCCTACACTTCTGACCTGTACCCCAGTTCTGTATGCATAAATAAATAAATCTTTAAAAGATGTTTTCAGAATAATGAGTACTAGAAAGAAATACAGTGAGGTGAGGGATGAAGCTACTTTCGACATGCTTTAAAGTGTAATCAGGGAGACCTCCTGGAGGAGGTGATATTGCCATTGAGACACTGGGAGTGAGCCATGGGAAATGCTGGGGAAGGGTTTGGAGTTTTCCAAGAACAGCGAGAAGAGCTGTGGAATTGGAGCATAGTGTCAGGTTTGGGTGGGAGGGTTGGAGACGGCTCTGGAGAGGCTGGTAAGGGCCAGATCCCGCAAGGCTTGGAGGTCAGAGCTAAGTGAATAGGAAACTGCTGGGGAATTTAAGAGGCACTTTGATTTACGTTTTTTAAAAAAATTGATTTATTTATGTATATAAGAACTGGGGTACAGGCCGGAAGTGGGGGGGCTAGGAGAGGATTCACCAGAGACAGAGTGGGGAGTAGAACAGGCAGATTGACAAAGTGCACTGCTGAGGGGAGCAGCGGGCGGGTCAGGAGGGGCAGGAGGGGGTCTGCTGCGCCACGTGGGTCAGCTCCCTGGCCGGGGATTGAACTCAGACTGCAGTGACTGGAATAGCTTGCTAGATTTAACCCCTTGCACTACCAGGGAGATCCCTTTTAAAGAGGTGGCACTGTGGGCTCCAGGGGAATAGATGGGGTTGGGGAGTAACAAGGGCTGAGAACCCCACCCCACCCCAGGCCCCAGATAATATGGCTTGGACTTCAGTGCTAGCAGTGGGGATGTGAAGAGTGAATAAATTTGGGATATTTTTTGAGGTAGAAAAACCAAAACATGCCGATGGCCTGGCTCCCCATGCTAGAACATAGTAAATACTCATTTGTTGAATGAGTTAGTGAAGGCATCTTCATGGTGCCAGGCTCCTGTGTGCACCCTTCAGCATAAGGTGTAGGTGAAGATCACAAGGACCCTCAAGGTCTTCTGCACCCTCTGCCTGAGGGGCCAGGAGCCAGAGAATGTCGGCACTGCCCAGGGGGCCACACACCAGCCCTGGGCATACACCCAGCACACACCCTGGGAAGACTTGGCTAGGGAGAAAGCAGCTTCCTTTACTTCCTTCACAGGCAGCACCAAGAAAATGACTAAGCCCCTAACCCATCACCCATCTGGCGTCTGCGGCAGGAAGGAGAGAAGCTAGATAGGCAGAGCTTCCCACAGGCAGAGAGGGCCGGTCCGCCCCTCCAGGGTCCGCGACAGCCAGAGCAGAGAGTCTTTGTGCACTGAGCTCTGGGGCAGATCCTAGTGGGAACATGGTCGCATGGGTTTGGGGCCATGCTATGAGTTCCTGGTAGGTGTCTGCATTTGGGGTGGGGGTGGAGTACCTGAGGGAGACCTTGGTACCCAGGATTTTGGGTGGCCAGGGGATGCCTGGCTGAGTGAGGGTAGAGGGCAGCACTATGAGGGGGCACTCCCAGGTCCCACTAGCTGGAAAGAAACCTGCCCAGGCTCTGTGCCAAATAAATCATTGGGAAGGGAAGAAGAACATTTTTTTCATCTGTTTAAAGGGCAACGAAGCATAGCGGTGGCTGGCCCAGCGGGAGGCAGGGCTGAGGCCAAGGGCTGCAGCCAGGGGCTGCTACCTCCTCTCCCCCCACCCCTCGGCAGCTAGCCCACTTGGAATTGTGCTGCCTCCTGACTGGGTCCCCTGTGGTTGTGGCAGTTAACAAATACACTCATTAACTGGTAATAAAATAATTATTTTAAAAGGCCCCACTTAAGGGCATAGCTCTGGCTCATTCTTATCTGTGATCTTCTTGGAGCCCAGGTTGAGATCATTCATGCCATTACACAGATTAGAAAACAGAGGCCCAGTGGCCTCCCTGGTGGCACAAAGGGTTGAGACGCAGCACTGCAAGCCAGTTGCAGCCGCTTCAGTGCGAGTGTGACCCCCGGCCAGGGAGGTGACCCACATGGCGCGGCAGACCTCTCCTGACCCGCCCGCTGCTCCCCTCAGCAGTGTACTTCTGTCCATCTGCCTGTTCTGCTCCCCGCTCTGTCTCTGGTGAAGCTTCCCACCGCCCCTGCACCTCCTATGGCCTGCACCCCAGTTCTGTATGCAGAAATAAATAAATAAATCTTAAAAAAGAAAATCTTAAAACAGAGGCCCAGAAAGCAGATGCCCAGCACGGACATGTGAGAGCAGGGAGAGTCTGTAGTTGCCCTTGTGGGACTGGTCCCCTCTACTACATACAAAGGGGTCCCCATGGGGCTTAAGGGCTGATGCCACTGTCCTGTGCCTGCGGGGCCCCTGGCAGCCAAGTCCCTTCACTCTGCCCAGCCAGGCCCTGGTGCCGCTTCTCTGGCCCTGCCTCTGTCCCAGGCTCCCTGGAGGTCCCACTTGGTGCTAAGACTTGGTCTTCCCACCCCTGTCTTGGTTGTCAAAGAAGTCATTTCTCTTCAACCAGCTGGATTTGAATATGGAGGAGGTTTGTAATTACTCCAAGTCCTCCAGGCGGGATTCTGACCAGCGAGTGTCTGGAAGGGCAAGGGTTCCTGGGCAAGGAGGTGGGGAGCCCTGATGCAGGCAGGTACCTCCAGGGAGAGACTTCCAGACATTTGCCCAGTTTAACCTGCTTCTGCTCAGCTCCTGCAAGGTAACGCCCTCTCCACCTGACTCCCATAGCCCTCCCAGCTGCCTTTCCCAGGCTGCTCCAGTGAGCTCCCAGGTCTGGAGCAGCGTCTCAGTCAGGGACCTACCAGAAACTGACGTCCCTGCAGTTTGTCTGGAGCCAGCCCCTCCCCTTACCCCTGCACCCAGATGGCTCCTGGAGAGAGGGGAAGTGCCTTAGAGATCCAGCTGCATCACATCTGCCAGAGACCTGCCTGGGTTTCTCTGGGCTTTGGATCTCCACGATGCTGGTGTCATGAATATTCATAAGGAAGGAGGCAGGCTCCCTGTGGAAGGGAAAGGTGCTCCAGCGAGCTCCCCCTATCTGGAGGATAGGATCTTGGAGGCTTCTTGTTTCTCTGTGGATACCCCATGTCCCAGGCGACTCTCCTCATCTCTGACCCCCTCCCTCAGCCGGGCAACCCAGCAGCAACCCATTGCCCTCTCAAGGAGGGACTCACAAGGCTGACTTTCAATGACTGCCTGTCTGGACTGTCACAGTAGCCACAGGGCCCCAAAACCTAGAAACCTGGAGTATGTTTGAGGGTGCCCAGCAGGAGCCCCAGAACCCTGACTACTGGTACTAGCCCAAAGCACAGGTTTTCCTGGGCGCCTGCAGGGAAAGGAAAGGGGCTCCCTTTCTCTCCTCCCTGCATCACAGAGCCTCGTAAATTCCCTTAAGGTGACAGGTGAGATTCCTTCATTGCCCCTTATTACCTCCTTCCATTAAAGTCGATAATCTCTCACAATCACTCACAACAAATGTCACTGCGACTGCTGGAGGGGGAGGGAAAGCGCGGAAGAGGGGGGAGGGGTTTTTCTCTTGGCCTCTTCCTGATACTGCCCCTAGGGAGAGGTGGCATCTTCTGATCCTGTCCCATCTGCAGGGTGACACATTCTGTCCAGGTCTGCAGTGGGAAGGAGGGGTTGGGATTGGGTGGAATGGGGACTTACTCACTGCCCAAGTTTGGCCCCCTCCTGGCCAGAGAACCTTCAAAAAATAGGGTTTGCAAAACCATCCCACCCTCAACTGCAAAGCTGCCCCCTGCTGGCTCCTCCTCTGACCAGAGCCATCTGATTAACCTACTTGTCTTGGGCAACAGTGATGTGTCCTGGTCTGCCCACCATCCTGGTGGCAACATGTCCAGGCCACAAACTACCCAACCAGGGCTCTGAGCCACAGGCTCAGAGTACGGTCTGAACCATGTGGGCTCGGGCCCCACCCAACTGTCCCTGGGCACAGTGCCAAGATGGGGAGGGGGGTGGGTCTGTACATTTCTGCCGCTTCTACACAAGCAGATGCAACACGGGGGCGCCCCTGGCACAGGGAAAGGCACTTTGTGGGAATAGACAGACACTCAGGAAACCATGTAATACATGCACACGTGTAGCATCCCCGTGCACAGGGACATGCAACATTGCAGAGTTTACACGGGAGTATGCACCAAACACACCACACTGCAGCGTACATATGGGGCTCCAACATGCAAGTAACCCCTGGGCTCAGCATGCATGTGGCACTTGTAAGCATGCTTGCACATGTATGACACATCTGCCCACAGGAACAAGCAGCATGCATTCGGGACCTGAGCACATGTTAACACGTTGTGCATGTGTGTAGTGCTTGCATGCAGAGTTGGGGAACATTGCAATGCACACGTAGGGCACCTGTATGCATAAGCATATGCAAAGTTCAGCACACACGAGTGGCACCTGCATGCACAGGGATATGCAATATGCCTAGGGTTGGGGGG
>NW_004567109.1:15483439-15502908 GCF_000260355.1 Condylura cristata | reverse complement strand
TGCGCCCCGTGGCCACCTCCGCCAGCGTCGGCCCCCGCTCCTGCTGCTGACGGCGCCCAGGTGAGTGCCCGGCCGCAGACCCCGATCGCCCCGCACCGAGCCCTCCCGGCGCGGTCCCGAGTTTCCGCACTGGCTCGGACTCCAGGCGCTCCCCTAGCCCGATTCTGCTGAATTCTCCCCCGCCCGAACTGAGTTCGTTCAGCACCCACCCACTCCCACCTCTTCGGGAACTTCCAAGCCCAGGGCCGAGGTCTCTGGCGAATGGCTTTCTGCCCCCTCCCCCTTCGCCCATCCTCGCTAAAGCCCCCTCCCCCTTTCACCTCCCTCCCACCCTGACCCGGACCTTAGCCCCCTCTCTGTCTTAAGTCGCTTCTCATCTCACCCACCAGGATCAGCCTGAATTCGGGCATTGCGCCCCCCCACCTTGATTAGAGCCCCTTTCTCCAACCTGAAGCTCGATAGTGTCCCCCCCATTTAATCCCTTCTTGTCTAGATGCCCGGACCCTGCTCCTCCCCTCCACTTCATCTCTGCCGGGAGTCCTTCCTGTCTCCATCCATGTCCACCCACAGTTACAGCCCTTCCTCGCGCCTGTATCTCATCCATGTTTTTTCCCTTATTTCTGTCCCGATTGCCTCCTCCCCCATATCTGCCCGGAGTCCCGCTATCCTTGCCAATCTCTGCTGCAAGTCCCCTCCCCCTCAACCTGGACTTGGGGCCATGTCCTCTCCCCCAATCCCATGTCCGCTCCGAGCCCCCTTCTCTGTAGCCGGGATCTCGACCGGCTCCGCATGTCTGGCTCCCGTGTCCATCTTTGGCCAGAGTCTATCTGTCCATCCCCCACCCCTTACCTCCCACCCCCCAGGCACAGAGCCGGGCACCGAATGCACCCTCCCGCAGCCCCGCGGGCCGCCTAGCTGAGGGCGGTTGGGTTATAGGCTGTGAAGTTGGCGGCCACTCCCGCAGTCGCCTGGGTCCGAGGGAAGTCCTCCGCGCGGCAGCCGATGCAGAGCGGGTGACGAGTCTGGTGCCCGCGGGGGGAGGGGCTCCCGGGCGGAGAGATACTGCCCGCCTGCCCGCCTCGCCAGCTGCCGGCCGGGCCCCTGGACGTCCTCTGGCGCCCCCTGCCCGCCGCCCGGGACCCGCCGCCCCTTTTCCTTCCGCGGGCAACCCCAGGTTCCGCAGCCTCAGTAGCCGCGGTAGCTGCGGGACTGGCATTGGGAAGTCCCAGGGGAGAGAAGCTGGGTGTCCCTCCAGCTAGGCTTGCCGGCAGCCCTGGTTGTCAGGCCATATGCTCTGGGGATGGGATGGAGTGGGTGGGTTGAAGGACCCATCCCAACAGCAATCCAAGAGCCGGTTCAGCCATCAACGCAGACCAGCAGGACTGGCCCCTGTATTTGAGATGGTTTCATTGGGCTTGTTTGGGCTTGAGCAAGTGACCCCACTGAGCCTCTGTCTGTTCCTTCCGTGGCAGTCTACATAGGTGGTGCTGGTGTGTGTGTGTGTGTGTTTGTGGTGCAAAGTGGGCTTTAGCAAGCTTGGACATGGTATAGGCATTCTTGGAGTCCACCTGGCCCTGGGAAGTGTTCCCCTGCTGCCCCCGAGTCAAGGGCAACGTGGACTCTGTGCAGGGTATGCCAGGTGGTGGTGGGGGTGTCACTGGACAAAGATTGACAGAGACTCACCCCCTTTTCTTCCCGGTCTGGTCTCCTTCTCCCCCCACTCCCTTCTCCCATTACTTTCAGAAAGGTATAGGTCTTGGCAGGAGGAGTGGCTGTGTGTCCTCGCCATTTCTTTAACCTAAAGTGAGGTCCAGGTGGTCTCTGCCCTCTTCCCTCCCTCCCCTGGTCACGGAGCTGAGTTAATAGTTGGGAACTTAGCTCTTGGTCAGATGATTTCCTTCAAACGTTGTGTGACTTGGGCAAGCTACATGGCCTTTCTGAGCCTTGGTTGGCCCTCTATAAGATGGGTCAGTGACCACTGCCTCACTAGTTGCTGGGGAATGAAATCAGGTTGTAGTGTCTGACATGTAGTAATTCTCAGCAGTGATAGGTGTGCTGGGCTGTTTCTCTTGGAGGCCAAGGTCAGGCTCCTCTCCATTCCTAATTTCAGAAGAGGCATTCAAAACAGGTTCTAGTGCCCTCTCTCCAACCCCCAGGGTCATAAGGCCAGAAAATACCTGGGTCTAAATACACGGTGCCACCCACCCTTCCACACCCCACTGCGCTTATCTGGGATCGGCCCTGGCCAGTGGGGCATCAGTGAAAGTCAGGCCAAAGTCTCCTTAGTCCTAGTTTGAGTCTGGCGTCCTGGGAGGTGAGGTGGGGTGAGTTCAGAGAAGAACCCCTAATTGAGGTTCCCAAAGGGAGACTAGCTGTGGGGGCTGGGGGTTCCAGCAGGGGAGATCTGTCAGAGGAGCACATGGAGCAGAGGAACCTGTGCCTCCCCCAGGAGGCCAGAAGCCATCAGGAACTTTCCTGGACAGTTAGTCCTCCAGGTCAGAGTTGGGGTGATCTGACCCGAGACCCCCAAGACTTTGAAGAAACCTGACTTTGCCATGAGTGACTTGGTGTAGAGAGGGTAATGAGGGGAGGGGGTCTCGAGTCCGTGACGTTCTGCTTGGCAGTGTCCTCGGGCAGTGTAACTGGGCCTGGGTCCCACCGGGGAGTGGCCGCCTCCAGCGTCCCGCCTGCCAGGGCAGCCCTGACATTGGGGAACAAAAGCTTTCGGTTCCTGTAGCAACCGCGGCTCCAGCTGCTGCAAAGTTCCGGGGAGGTGGGCGGAGGGCGGCTGAGTCACCGCCCCCTCCCCCGCCGCCCGCGCGGCACCGCCCCCTGGGGCTGGGGGCCGCCCTGCGACCCCTCTTTGGGACGTTTGGGTGACTCTCGGAGACTTCCCCCTCCGACCGAGGACCCTGCAGAACCAGTCTGCCAGTCGAGCGGGAGGGGCCGCGCGGGGTGGTCGCCACCCCCGTCCCGCCCACCAGCCCCTGAGGCTGGATCGGGAGGGTGCGCCCCTCTGGGTACCCGAGCTGGCGGAGAGGGGTATGGATGACCCCGCCCCCGGCCTGGGGATGCGTAGGGGGGCGGGAGGCTCCGAGTGGGGGTCCCCGCCCCCGCGGCGGCCTAGGCTCGGCCCTAGGCTCGGCCCGACAGTGAGCACCCGGGAGGTGGAGGGTGAGTGACGGGCAGGCGAATTGGAGCCGCCAGGTGGATAACGCGACGGATGTGCGCACCGGCGCGCCCCTCCCCCACCCTCTCCCCTCCCCCGCCCGCGCCGTGGCCGGGGCGCTCGGGCCTGACGCCCCTGCTGCCAGCCTCGCGGCAGACCGGGCTCGGGATCCGCAAGACCAGGCCCTTGCCCTGCGATGGCGCGCTCTGATGCTTTGCGCCCCCAGTCTCATCTGGCCCTGCCAGCCGCTGCGAGCTCCAGATTGCTTCGCTGATACAGAAGGGTAGCCAGAGACTGGGCAGGCCGGCGGGTCTGGGGAGGGGGAGCTGAGCGTGCTGGGGTAGACAGGGGATTCTCAGATTTGCTCGCGGAGGACTGGGGATTGGGCCTGGAGTGAGGAGAGCCCCAACCTGAGACTGAGATTACTCCAACAGCCCCGCACCAACCTCCTCTCAAGCCGGAGAGGCTCCGGGGGTTACCCGGGAGGACAGTGACTATCCCCTCCATGAGTTTCCTGACCCAGGAAGTTCTTCTGAGAGCTACCTCCAGATAGCTCTTCTCCAGCGCTGGTGCATGATCTTGCTGGGCTTGGAGGTGACGGAGCTACTCTAGAGGTTCAGCTCAGTCTTCCTAGAAGTAGCCCCTACCCCTCAGCAGAATGGGGGGGGGGGCTGTGAGGTTCTGGTAGAGGGTGTGGGGAGGGGAGCGCAGGTGTGAGTCCTCTCACTGCCTGAGAGTTGGAGGGCTCACCAGGCTGCAGGAGAAGCTGCGTGCCAACCTGATCAAACCAAGGGCCATGTTTCCATTTCACAGAGGGAGACTGAGGCTCTGGGGGGCTAATCATGGCCAGTAACCACCCAGACGACCTGTGAGGCAAGGATCCTTCCTGGTGCCCTCGCAGGGGAGGTGTTCTCTGGTCCAGCTTAGACTTGGAGGATTGTGGGTGGAAGTGATATAAAAAGGAGTCCCTAGAAGGGCTATGTGACAGTAGGCACCATGAGGGTCATATGCACCCAGGGCGAAGTTCCAGAATTAGTATGAAGGGGGTGTCTGAAAGAGACTGCGTGGAGGAGGGGATGAGGGTGGGGTTCAAAGGTGGCTCTGAAGGGTGTGGACTTAGTGGTTTGTAATAGGTTAGGGCTATGGAGCAGGAACAGCAGAGGCCCAGGAGGTGCTGGGGTCTGAGTCCCCAGCTTCAAGGAACAGCAGGTCAAGTCCTGCATGATGCTAGCTGGCGTGCGCTGGGCCTCCAGGAGCCGCACGCCTGTGTATCTGTTCACGTGCAGAACCTCTCGTGTGTCTGCATATGTGCTTTGTGTGCATGTCTGCAGGGCACCGGATATTGAAAACCACGTGTACTGGTGTGTGTGTGTGTGTGTGTGTGTGTGTGTGGAGATTCCCCTGCCTGCTCTAAGTGGGGGAGGCGAGGCCAGTCATAATGAGCCCCCACCTCCCCTCCACTGAGCTGTAGCCATGGCCTGAATTTTGCAGACTGCTTAAAAATAATTGGGGGCAGCAGGGGGATTGGATGTCACTCTTCATCAGCTGCTGGCTTCGCTGGTGCCGCAGCAGACTGGGTAGCTGAACAGTTTGGGACAAGCATGGAATGGGGTGGGGAGGCCAGGGATCTGGAAGGGGGCATGGCTTCTACTGGAAAACTCAGGGCTGTCTTTGGAGAAGGGTGGGGTGGTTCTTCCCCAGTAGAGGGGTCCTTTTAAACTTGTCTCCCCCCAACACCCTGTTACTCCCTGAGACTTGGGAGAGGCTAGTACTTTGTGGTTGTGGGTTGGGTCTGACTCAGTTGCAGCCTTTGGGCTCTGGGTCCGTGTGGGTGCCCCACCGGGACTGGAGTTCTGGGGTTCCAATGCCTAGCTCTGCCCTTGACCACTCTTTAAACTTTTGAACAGCCAACAGGAAATCTGTCTCTGGGGAGCAGCTGTGTCTTGGGCAAAAATCTCACACCTGTGCATTATCCTGTGCCTGAGATTCAGTTCTCAGAGCGAAATGCTTGTCCTTGGTCTGAAGCCTGAGTCGCAGGGAAGGGAAGGTGCAAGAGGCTATTGGGTGAGCGAGAAGCCAAGGCCAGGGCCTCGGGTCCTGGACTCCAGTCCCAGCTTGGCTCCTTCCACTTGTGAGATCTTGAGCAGATTGCCTCTCCTCTTGGAGCCTCATCTTTTCTCCTCTAATGTAGAACAACCAGGCTCTAGGGGCCCATCCAGCGCTGTGAGCTATGCCGTGGGTCTGGAGGAGGGAGACTGTGGATTGCTTCGGGGGCAGGGGGGCTGAGCCAGCCCAGACACCGTCGCCAGTGGGTGGGAGGGCCCGGGTGGGAGGGCCCCTGCAACAAGCGCCCACCCAGCCCTGGGCCTCCCGGCCGACCACTCATGTGCCTGTCAGTGTGGGTCCCAGGCGGGCCCCTGACCTGGAGTGCGTTCACACCTGTTGGGCGCTCAGCTTAGTGCAGCGCTTTGGGGGAAGCTGGTAAGTCATCAATGAGCTCCCGCCTCTCTACTAAGGAGCTTGAAGACTCGCAAGATGGGTGAGCTAGCCCAGGGAGGTGGCACGGGACCTAGGTCATGAGAAGATAAAGGGGTTTTCAGGCAGGAGCCACAGGAGAGAAGAGCTGAGAGATGGCTTGGTTGCCTCACTGCAGGGGACAGGTCCTGAGCCAGAGTAAACCTGTGGTGGGAAGGAAGAGCAGTATGAGGGAAATTACTGGACCCATTTTGCAGGTGGCTCCTCCCCTCGCCCCTGCTTCCACCAGTAAGTCCACTCAGTGACTCGTGGCAGTCACCCCGTGACATGGCTAGGCTGGTGCGTAGTCCCTGGCACGCTGGGGGTAGCTCCTCCCCTTTCTCTCCCACTCAGTAAAGCAAGTGAGTGAGAATGACATTGTTCTGGGAATAACCTTGAATTGCTCTGATTTATAAAAAAGCAAATCGTTGTCAAACATCGCTACTTCACAATTACTGCTGGGTTACGCGTGACACGCCTCCGCTGATCACGACACCTGTGACTGAGAACAACAGCCCTGAGGCACCCACGTCGTGTGGGGGGGCGGGGCCCGGTCTGTACATCTGGCTGAGGGGCTGTGCTGCGGGACCCCTTGAGGAACCACAGGATACTAGCAAAAACAAGTGTCTCTTAAGGACTTCCAGGATCCCAGGCACCCTCCTGAGCGCCGCCCTCACTCATCTCATCTAGGTGTGAGATAGGGATGCTCGTTGGTCTGTTTTCTTAAAAAAAAAATTTATGTATGTATGCATACAGAACTGGGGTACAGGCCAGAGGTGCAGGGGTGGTGAGAAGATCCACCAGCGACAGAGTGGGGACCAGAACAGGCCGACAGACGAAGTCCACTGCTGAGGGGAGCAGTGGGTGGGTCAGGAGAGGTCTGCCGTGCCATGTGGGTCACATGGGTGGGGGTTGAACTCGTGCTGAAGCAGCCACGGCTCGGCTTAGCTTCGAGTGCAGGCTCCAACCCGCTGCGCCACCGGGCACTTCGCTCGTTGGTCCACTTAAGGGGAAGGCAGCGGAGGCTTGAGTCCCTTGCCCAGGCCGCGCATGTGGTCCTGGGTGCCCGCCCTGCAGTTAACTGTGGCAGATTCAAGCCGGCGCTGGCTGTGCAGGCCCACTGACCACTGTCTCTCTCCACAGGGCAAGGGACATAGGATGACCCCAGCCTGTCCCCTCTTACTATCTGTGATTCTGTCCCTGCGCCTGGCCACCGCCTTCGACCCTGCCCCCAGCGCCTGCTCCGCCCTGGCCTCGGGCGTGCTCTACGGGGCCTTCTCACTGCAGGACCTCTTCCCTACCATCGCCTCGGGCTGCTCCTGGACTCTGGAGAACCCTGACCCCACCAAGTACTCCCTCTACCTGCGCTTCAACCGCCAGGAGCAGGTGTGCGCCCACTTTGCCCCCCGCCTGCTGCCCCTGGACCACTACCTGGTCAACTTCACCTGCCTGCGGCCTAGCCCCGAGGAAGCCGTGGCCCAGGCAGAGTCAGAGGTGGGGCGGCCAGAGGAGGAGGAGGCAGTGGGCTTGGAGCTGTGTGGGGGCTCAGGCCCCTTCACCTTCCTGCACTTCGACAAGAACTTCGTGCAGCTGTGCCTGTCGGCTGAGCCCTCGGAGGCCCCACGCCTGCTGGCGCCCGCCGCCCTGGCCTTCCGCTTTGTGGAGGTCCTGCTCATCAACAACAACAACTCCAGCCAGTTCACCTGTGGCGTGCTCTGCCGGTGGAGTGAAGAGTGTGGCCGTGCTGCTGGCAGGGCCTGTGGCTTTGCCCAGCCAGGCTGCAGCTGCCCTGGCGAGGCCGGGGCCGGCCCGGCCACCACCACGTCTCCAGGTCTTCCTGCTGCCCACACCCTGTCCAATGCCCTGGTGCCCGGGGGCCCAGCCCCACCTGCTGAAGCTGACTTGCACTCAGGGAGCAGCAATGATCTATTCACAACTGAGATGAGATATGGTGAGTCTGAGCAGGGTCCAGTGGGGCGGGTGTGTCCAGGGGGTTGATGACGTCTCTTGGTGCCCTTGTTGGCCGATCCTGGGGCCGTTCACATAGTTGTTCATTGGTATCTTCTCTGTTCAGCCTTGTTCAGATGTGGGGTCACCAGAATGGATTGGGGTCAGACCTCACTCTTGAAGAGCTTGCAGTTAGGGTGGATGAATGGGGGCATAGATCAGACAATGCTGTATGATAAACCCAGGGAGAGGACCCCCTAGCTGGGTAGTCAAGGAAGGCTTCCTGGAGGAAGTGATATAGAGGAACAGAGCTCTGAAGGACAAGTGGAAATAAGCCAAGCTAAGGGAGCAGGGAGGGCCTTCTAGGCAGGGGGAGCAGTGTGTGCATAGGTCAGAAGCTGGGAGTGCCTGTGGCAGGTGCCGGCACTGCACGTTGACGAGTTGAGAGGTGCCAGGAGGCAGGGAACAGGGATGTGTTCCTGCCCCACGGGTCACTGAATTCTGGCAGTGGCCCCAGGGTCAGGGCAGAGGGAAGACTGTGTCTGGATGAAGAGGCTGGAGCTTCGAGGCTTCTGGGAGGGCTGGGCTGGCTCTGCTCCCGGCATCCCCCGTCACCCCCCTCTGGGACCACATCTTCTGGGACTGAGGCTGCCAGCTGCTAGAGCTTCTTGCTGACTGGGCAAAAGCTCCGTGAGCCCTTGAGTCCTGCCTGCTCCTGCTCCCCCCGCCCCAAGTCCTCCAGCTCCCTCAGCCACAGCCACCTTCTGCTGACCCTCCTTCCTGCAGCTTCAAGGCCCCAAACTCCTCTGCTGGATCCTGTGTGTGTGCTGAACGGCGCTGGGCCAGGGACTGGGCAGGGTCTGGCAGGGGATGGGATGAAAGCCACGGCCGGGGAGGGAGGCAGGCCTGGGGGCTGGTCCCAGCTCTAGTACTAACAGGGAGTTCCCTCCCTCCTCTGGGTTTGCCATGGTGAGGATGTCACATGTGGGCAGAGGCACTTCTGGATTTGACTGAGCAAATTTACAGAGGCGGGGTGCTGTGCCACCCCTTGCTGCTAGGGACTCTAGGCAGCGTACGACCTGCGTCGGAGGCCAGAGTCGTGGAGTTGGGCCCCGTCTTTACTTGTTATTTTTTTGGCATCAGTTTTTTCTTCATCTGTAAAATGGGGATATACCCTTGAATTCATTGCAAGCTGACTGCCATGACATACCCTCTCTTACTTCTCTGGGAAGGGGCTTCTTAGCTTCCTTCGTGAGACGCCCGGCATCATGCCCATCCATAGCAGGTGCCCTGTGGCCTTGCTCTGGCCTCTCCGCTAGCCAGTTGGCCTCTAATGGTGGTCGATGAAGCTGTCCGAGTGACAGCCAGACCGTGGGCAGGTTACAGGCCCTGGAGGCCAGTCTGGGATTTAGTGCCTGCAGGAAGAAATTGAATTTCGCGTCTTTGTCGAACATCGGCGGAGAGTGCCAGGCGTATATCAGGAGGTTTATGGTTCTTCCTGCCTGGCCAGCGCTGCCAGTCACTCTGTGGGGGCCTCCCTCATCATGCTCAGCAGAGGGCAGGTTCTTTTGTCTGGCTTCCCCTGCGGTTTATCAGCCCAGTGGTCTGCAGTGGGCAGAGCCATGGGCGGGCACCCTCTGGGCAGGTGGCCATGTGGAGCACAGAGCCAGGAGCAGCCAGCTGGGCTTGGTTGAAGCCGGAAACAGGAATTGGTTGGTAGCCGTGGTGTGTTTGGGGGTCAGAAAGGGCCAGTAATGGGAAGGGCACCATCGTCCCCATGGCCAGAGGTGTCTGCCAGGGCCTCTGGGCTGAGTGGGTAGAGAATGGCTGCTGTTTATCCCTGGGCATGAGACCTTGGGCTCCTTCCTGCTCCAAGTCTAACTTCTGCTTTGCCCCTTGTCCTGCTTGGCATGTATCCAGGCTGCTCCACTGGGGATGCCTGCAGGGAGGGCCTGTGGGAGTTGCATGGGTGACGTGACACTGGTTATCATATGTAGATTTGCATGGCACACTGGTGCCCAGAGCTGGGCTGGCACAGCCTCCTCTTCTCCTTTGGCAGGCAAGAGACTCTTCTTCTCTGCCACCTCCTCCCTTCTGCCTAGTCTCCCTGGGACAGAAGACAGTGGGCTTAGTTTAGTCCATGTGCCAGGGGCATTCGAGGGCCGGTGGCATGGTCACAGGGCCTATGCCTGGGGGCAGCATCTCCTTTGCTAAGCCCTTGGCCGTATCTCCCTGCCTCCCTTCACCTTCTCTCCATTGGGCCAACTGGACACATGTACCAGCTGCAGGAGAACCAGCTGGCGCATGGAGCTGCCAGATTGGGAACAAGATTGGCGGGGATGGTGGTGAATGGAAGGATGAGGCCTTTGGCCCAGCCCCTCTTCCAGGCGCGGGAGTAAGGGAGCTTGCTCATCTTCCGTGGGACACCCCAAGTGTCCCAAGTCCATGGCCTGGTGGGGCAGGACTGGTGGTGCCAGTGGAGGGGCAAGGCCCAGCGCTGGTGGGCAGTGACAGTACAGAGTGCCTGGGCTCGCCGCAGAACCCAGTGCGCTTGACAAGAGGGTACAGGCGCCTGTTAATTTCACGCAAACTGCCTTTGATAGATCTCTTGTTATTTTTGGTGAGTTGAGCCATAAATTTGTGCCATCTTGCTGCCGCAATCTGTTAAGTGGGGGGAGAGGAAGAGAAGGAAGGAAGGCGCTCGGCGGAGGGCCTGCTCGGAGGCTGACGGAGGCTGGGAGGAAGGCGGGTCGTGGAGGCTGTGCCGTGTAGAGCTCAGGGGCCTGACCCTGAACCTGCCTGCCGACTCTCCAGACCCAGGGAGGCACTGGCCAGTGGGGTGACAGTCGAGGGGGAGCGGGGAGGAAGCCTTCCTCGCGTCCAGCCCCAGGGTCTGCTCCCCACACTCCCTGATGTTGCCACCCTGTCATCCCCACTCCAGTCCTGAAGCCTGGCCTCCTTGCCAGCCAGCGGGGCTCCTGCGTGTCAGGCCTGGGAGGTGTAAAGAAGGTGGGTTCAAATCCACACGCTGCCACTGCTCCATGTTATTTGGACAGGGGGCTGCCCCCCTGGGGCCTCAGTACCCCTGGCTTTCTGAGCACCACTTCCCTGACCCAGCCCCGGTGGCTCGCCGTGGTGGCCTGAACACCTCAGCCTGGCATCCCAGCGTCCTGCAGACCCTGCTTTTCGGTCTGCCTTCTAATTCTTTCCTGCCCTTTGCACCCCTGAACCCCCAGTATCCTGGCCTTCCTGCCTCTGCTGTTGCCTTAATGGAAAGGACCTTTGCCCTTATTGATCCAGAATTTCCCATCCTTCCAGGCCGTAACTGGCCTCTCCAGGAAGTTGCCTTTGACTGTCCAGCCCTGTCCTAGACTGGCCTCCTGAGAGCTCAGTACTCTTCTCTTTGGGCCAGCCCGGCCTGGTGGAGGCCACGGGGCCCTACCTGCCTCACCAGGGAGGCAGGGCCTCCCCCAGGATGGGGTGGGGGGGCCTAGCTAGTGTGCTGTGTGTTTCCTGGAAGGTCCCTCCAGATCTTTGCTGTTTGGGCTCGGTGCTCATCACAGGACGGGGTGTGGGGCACAGGCAGACACTCCCAGGGACCAGATCTCCACCCTCCTGCCCGCGTCTTATTGTTTTTACCAGAGTGAAGTTTGTGCCACAACTTAGGCTGGCTCTGAGCAAGTGTGATGCCGGGAGAACTAGGTGCATCTCTGTCCTCCGGAGGCGCGTATGACTGCCAGTGCACGGCGGTGCAAAGCCACGGCTGCAGCTGTCCAGCCAAGGGTCAAGGCCTGACCCCACCCGTGACAAGCTGGGTGAACAAGGCAGGCTCCTTCAGCCCAGTGTCACCAGCATGAAATGGGTCGACTAGAACTATTCTGAGAGAATGGGGGATTTGGGTGAGGTGCTTAGCACAGTGACTGGCACCTGGTGAACCCCCAATTAGTGGTTGCAGGTTGTCATAGTTTCACGTAGACGTGTGCTGGATGTCAAAGGAGGAAGAGTGAAGGATCAAACCCCCAGTGGGTGGGACGGTGGTCTGAAGAAGGTGATGGTACAGTGGGTGTTGGGGGGTGACTAGGAATTCTCACTAGTCCAGGAAATTTTTCTTCACATTGAATCACTTTTAAAATTTGATAGATTGGGCCCTTTCTGGTGGTGCAACGGGTTAGGACTCAGCACTGCAAGCTAGCAGCACCGCTTCAGTGCGAGTTCGATCCCAGCCCCGGAGGTGAGCCACACGGCGCGGCAGACCTCTTCTGACCCGCCCGCTCCTGAGTACTTCATCAGTCTGCCTGTTCTGCTCCCCACTCTGTCTCTGGTGAAGCCTCTCACCACCCCTGCACCTCTGGCTTGTACCCCAGTTCTATATGCATAAATAAATCTTTAAAAAATAAATAAATAAAATTTGATAGATTGAAAAGAAATTTCATATCATAAATGGAAAAAGAGGATCATTGATTTGAAGTAGGAGCTGGCCAAACCAAGGAAACAACCACAGTGAAAACAAAGCGATGTTGTTAAATCCTTGCTCAACGCTCTTCCCTCCTCTAAATTTGTTAGAAAGAGAAATGAGCACGTGTGGGGCTGCATTAAAGTCTAGGATGGCACAGAGACTTCATCGTTCATGTGTTAGGAAGGGTTAAAAGTCAAGTGACTGTGTAATGTATCATCTAAACGGGGATGTTTGTTAAGTGATGAGGAGGGGAGAGGATTACTATGAACTGCATCGGGGCAGCGGCACAAATAGGGCTATCCCTGGCAGATGGGCGAACAGTCACCCTAAATTAAAGAGACCTGGAAAGGGACTGACGTCATCACGTCATGATACAGTGCTATTTAATGGCATGTTTGCGAGCCACCCGAGGCGTCAGCTGCCCCACGCTCTGGGAAACCCTGCAGGAGGAAGTGCTTTCGCGGTAGAGGAACAGCCTGTGCAAGGGCCTGGGGGTGTGAGCGCTGGGGTGTGGACGTAGGTTGGTGCTGCTGGACAGTGGCCCCAATGGCAGGGGGTGGGCCAAAGCTCTGACCACCCTTCCCAAACACTGGGCCCTTTCCCTGTTGGCCGAGGGCCCTTAGGCAGCTTGAAATTGGGTGTCATGTGGGAGTCAGGCGTGGTTGCTGCTCTGAGGGAGCTCCTGACCTCATGGGGAGGTGGCAGAGACCCAGCCAGTTCTGCAGGGAGATTGGGCACACAGACCTGTGGTTTGGAGGAAGTCACTGGAGGAGACTGGCATTTTGGCTGGGCCTCTGGGCTCAGAGGGACACTGGCTGTATTGGATGACAGGAGCAGGTTCTAAAGCCATCTCCCTCTCCCCCTGGCTCCCTGGGATTTGATACACTGTGGGGTACAGGAAGCACTGCAGGGGCTGGGGAACCAGGGAGGGACAAGGCAGAGCCACGTTTCTAGGGGATCCATTGGTGCCTCCCCAGAGCTCTGGGCCAGCCTGGGAAGGATGCGGGGAGCCTGAGAGGGAGGACGGCTTTGCAAATTGCAACGCTCTCTCCCCCCGAAAGTGATGATTATCGAGGTTATTTTTAACATGTTCATGACAAAGGAGGCTGAGGGGGCTGGACTGTGGGGTTTCGGGGGCAGGGTCTGAAGAGTATGGCCTGGCAGGTGTCTGCAGTCCTGCTCAAATGGCAGACAGCCTGTGCCCACCCTGCCTGCCAGTGCCAGGCGCCTGAGTAGTGGTGGCCTGGGATCCCTCAGGGAGAGCTGGCTGATGTTTGCTGAATGCCTGTCTTGTGTTTGGCTGCTCAGAACTAGGCTTTCTGTATGAGAGGGGCAAGGAGAAGGAGACCATTCCTCAGGACCCTCACAGCTGTGGCAGGAGTCAGCCTGCGGTCTGAGCCACAGAGGAGAGCACACAGCACAGCCAGGTCCTTTCACGTCCTGCCCAGGAGGGCTTCTAGGAGGAGGTTGTTTGACTTGCAGAAGATTTTGGGGAAATGGTGGTGGAGGAAGTACATTCCAAGGGATGGGAGCAGCTTAGCAGATTTGAGGAGGGAGGAAACCGTTTGCACATTCGAGGGATAACAAGAAGGGGGCGGCAGCTCCTTTTCATTGAGAGCTAATTGTACTCCAGGTGGTCCCTGTCACTTGTTTCTTTTAATTCTCACAATTATTTTTTGTGGAAGACTTTTAAGCTCAGAGAAGTGAGGTGATCTACTCAAGGGTATACAACTAAGCTGGCAGAATTGAACGTATATCTTCCTGGCTCTTAGTTCTTCCCAATGGAAATAGGTTGGTGTTGCTGGAGGGTTTTGGGGGGGAGGGTCGGGGGGCCAGGGCCAAGGCTCTGACTGCCTTTCCCAGACACGGGGGCCTAGTCCTCCCCAGTGGCCCACATGGCCTCTGAAGTATGCCTGGCTGCCTGGTGGAGAGGGGAGAGGGTTCCAGACAGTCAGCAGGCCCGGCTCCTACAGGCTCAGGTTTACACTGTGGCCATGGAAGGGCAGCCTCTGAGGGTTCCTCAGCAGGGGAGCTCATGAGGCTGGAGACCACAGAGGAAAGTCACCCTCACCTCTGGCAAGGGTGCAGATGGACAAAGGAGTAATTAGAAAGTGGTGAGAACACAGGGAAGAGGCGGGTATGAGGGACTTGGGTGGGGCGAGAGAGGGACCGGGGGCCCGTGGCCGTCAGGGAAGGCATCTTTGTGGAGGTAAATGCACATGCCTGGATGAGAGCCACCACCGTGTAATTCAGCAGAAAGGGGGTGGCCTTCACAGGAGCAGGCCTCTGCCTGGACAGCCGGCCGGCCAGACCACTGCGAGGTGGTGGAGGGTGAGCATCAGCACCCTACAGCTTGCGGGGCGGACGCAGGAGTTGTGGGGGACACTCTCACTCCTCCTTGGACCTGCCCTTGGATTCTTGCCTCAGCTTCCTCTCACACGCCCCCTGTTCTGCACCCTGAGCCTCCTGGGCCTACATGTGGCGTATACTGGACAAACACTTGTTTTAGTAAATGACACCTCTGGTCTTCTCTGTCTTCTTCCCCCTTTGGGGAGAACTGGCTTTCACGTGTGTGGGAAACAAGTTGCTGGTCTCTCCTGTGAAGGGGTGTGGGGGGGTAGAAGGGACAGCAGTCAGTATAGGCCTCTGCTGTGTGGCAGAGGTCCTTCCCTCTCTGGCCCAGCCCAGGAGGCTTGGAGAGGACTCATGACCTAGACCTGGGACATGTTCAGATTGTCAAGTAGGGAGGAGTCTAGAAACCAGACACCACTGCTGGCTATACTGTGGGACTGGCCAGCAGGTGGTTGGTGAATGGTTAGTAGAGAACATGGGGACTCCAGGAAGCAGTGTGGGTCCACTCTGGATGGCAGGTCAGGCTGGTCTCTCACTTGTCTTTGATGGACTTCCTGGATGCCAGGCTGGCGGTGGTGGTGTGGGGGCGGAGGCTGCATAGACATGAACGAGGTGGTTGAGACACTGAACAGGAGTTGGATGAGAGTGGCCTGGCCTGGGTCTGCAGCAGGTCAAAGGCCCTCTCCACTATGTTTATAATGAATGGTTGGGTGTGGCCCAGACCCAAGGCTGTTAGTCCTTGAGCTGGTGCCCAAGATTATATGCCACATTTCCAGTGAGGGGCGGGGGGGGGAGGGAAGCAAGGGATGGCATGTTTATCGGCGTTTACTGCTAACTCTCTAGGCTGAATTCTGTACTGGAGTGGATGGTCAGAAGGCTCCTCTACAGCCTCCCTTCTGCGGGCTCACGGTGGGAAGTTCAGGTGGTCAGAAGGGCGCTGGCCAACTCTGCCTGGGGGAGTGAAGATTTCATAGTGGGAGGTCATTTGAGGTGGGGTTTGAAGGTCAAATAGGAGTTTTCCTAGTGAAGACAGTGGAGAACAGGCAGAGGTTTGAGAGGTGATGATCCTATTTTAGTTTGCAAGCCCCGGCTAGGGGAGTTTGTAAGCCCCGGGTAGGGGAACTGTTCAGGAGCACAACCAGAAGTGAAGCCTGGGAGAGGGGAGACTGGAGACATTGACTTGGGAGCAGTCACTAAGGGGTCGATTCACCGGGGGCGTGGAGGGGTGCTGTTCAGGGGAAATAGGACAAGGCGCGGATGCCGGGTGTGGGAAGCAGCGGGAGGAATGACCACTCTAAGACTGTGGCAGAGCATGGAAGGAGGAGCCGGGAGAGTCAGGAAGCTGGAGGGAGGCAGCGAGGCCAAGGGGTCAGGCAGCCTGCAAAATGCCCGTTGGACTCAGCAGCAAGGAAGGCGTCGATGGCTATGTCAAGACAGCTGCAGCAGAAAGATGTGGTCAGAAGCCAGACTGCAGTGAATCTCCAGGCCAGATGACATTTGAGCCAGGACATGAGTGGCAGGTGAGAAAGTGCAGTGGCAGCTGTGGGCCACTCATTGCTGGTGAGGAGAAGCGGAAGCTAAGAGGCAGTGGAGGAAGGAGGGTCAGAGCAGCGCCTCCAGAATGGAGCCAGCTGAGGCCCCTGGCCAGGAGAGAATGCTGATGACATGCTGGTGACAGGGGGTGATGGACAGAGCCCCCCCAGAAGGCGGGAGGAGGAGGCAGGGCCGGCTGAGGGCAGGCCTGCGAGAGAGGGTCCACGGGAAAATTGGGAGATGGGGGTGGGGCTCCCCTTGTCTTCCTTGTTTTAGCTGCTGCTGTCTCTATGAACAAGCTTGTAGCAGGGAGAGAATGAGAGCAGGCACGATGGGCTGGGCTGGAGGAGAGGTCACGGCCAGGCAGCCTCGTGCGGGGTGAGGAGGCGCCGAGGAAGGCAGCTGAGAAGCCCTGGGTGCCCAGCGGATGTGATCCCTGACTCTGTCGTGGTGCCAGTTGGCACAGCTGTCCGTTTCTTCAGCAGCCTGGGGGTGGGCGTGGAGAAGGCGGCTTTGCACAAGGCTCCGGGGCTGGGGACCACTGAGCAGGTGTGGGAGGGCTGGGAGAGGGGATTCGGGAGCGGCGGGCGTGGCACCAGCACTTCGCATGGTCCCAATGGAGGCAGCACCCAGGGTGAGGCCAGGAAGCTTCGAAGGGAGGAGGCCCGGAGGCTAACGGAGGGCATGTGAGGGTGCAGAAGGGCCGCGGGATATGAAGGGAGAGGAATGGTGATAACAGACCATTTGCCACCTTCTGAGCTTCTGCCACGTGCCAAGCTTGGTACTGAGGGCTTCCCGGCCTCCTTTCAGGGAGCCACCCTGCCAGTCCTGCAGCTGGGGGCGGCGAGCTGGGGCTACCCTGAGTGTTATCCTACAGGAGTGAAGAAGGCAGAGAGAGGTCGTGAGGCAAAGACACTTGCCCAAGGTCACACAGCTAGCCCGTGTTCAGGGCTGCCCGACTCCAAAGCTCTCCTGGTGGTCCAGGCTTCAGGGAAGGTGAAATTTTGGGGATGATGTGATTTAGGTACTGGGGCTGGTGGCTGAAGTGGTAGAGGCGAGGACCCCAGAGCCGGTAAGATCAGAAGCTGGACTAAGCGGCGGTCCAGGGCCCCGCCTGCGGGCCTGCTCAGGGTGGCCATGCTGCCGGCCAGGCTAGATGCAGCTTTTGCTCAGGTGCAGAGCCTGGACTGGACAACAGGGTGCAGGAAGGGCCTGGCCCTCCCGGGTTCCTTCAGAGGGCCTGTTGGTTTGTGTGCTGACCCGGCTTTCAGAAATAGGAGAGGGCCTGGGGTCGGGAGAGGCCCAGTCTCCACAGGGGAGGCCTGTCTGCAGATGCTCTTCCAGGTCCTTCCCCGCTGCACTCAGGTTGCCCCCACCCCCATCCCGGGCCCCGCTGCCAGGCTGGGGAGAGGGCCTGGATGAGCTCATGTCTGAGCCAGAGGGGCAGACTCCGGGCAATGGCAGCACCCAGCCCCTGCTCCAGGGCAGTGAGTGCTTCCAAGGTCTAGAGCAGACACATACGTCAGGGTGACGGAGCCTGGTGAGGTGCCCCCTCCCGGCCGCGGGGGCAGAGGACAGGGCTGCTGGTTAGGCTCCCGGGTCTCAGGGGAGCAGCATCCGGACCTGTGCCTCCAGGTCACAGCTTCGTGCTGCCTGGGAAGTAGAAGCCAGGCGTGGAGCTGGCCGCCAGCGCCACATGGGTCGTGTCCCAGACACGTGGGGTGGCCACAGTGGCCGAGGAGTCAGCCCCGTGAGGGGAAAGAGGGGCTTCAGGCTCAGCAAGCTGTGTGGTCTTGGACAAGTCTCTCCCTCCTTGGTTCTTAGTGGCCGCCTCTCTCGGCAAAGGTGCCGGCTCCCGACTCCCCGGGGCAGGGGCAGCACTTGGCATGGAAGCCGTCCAGACTCTTCCACGGAAACAGCCTCTCCTCCAGTCTCCCCCAGCCTGGCTGAGGCAGGAAGGGGAAACGAGGGCTGCGAGGCCGTGGGCGAGTGCTGCGAGGCCGTGGGCGAGTGCTGCGTGGCCTCCCGACCCTCAGTTTCCTTATCTGTGAGCTGGTGGTGGCAGGGGCGGCGCGTGATGCTCGCTCAGCGCTGTGCCCGGTTGGCCCCAACCTTCAGGCCCGCGGGTAGGCGAGGCTGCCCTCCCCCGGCCACTCTAGTAGGACAGAGCTGGCCTTTGCTGAGCCCCTGCCACCACCTCCGTGTTCCAGGTGAGGAGCCGGAAGAGGAACCGAAGGTGAAAACCCAGTGGCCAAGGTCTGCAGATGAGCCTGGGCTATACATGGCGCAGACAGGTAACTCGGGCCCGCCTCCCCTGCTCTCGGCGGGGCCCGGCTGTGTGGCGTCTGGTGGCATGTGTGCTTGGCGTGTGCCCGTCTGTGTCTGCGTCCTAGAGCTCAGTTGCGTCTCTGCCATGTGAGGCCTGCGGGCAGGGCTGGGTTGCCTGCTGAAGAGCCTGTCGTTTGGGGTCAGGGTAGGAGGAGCCTGAGACCGATGCTTGGAGGTCCCCTGCCGCCGACGCTGTCCTTTCTCGTAGGCGACCCGGCGGCGGAGGAGTGGTCCCCGTGGAGCGTGTGTTCCCTGACGTGTGGGCAGGGTCTGCAGGTGCGGACCCGCTCCTGCGTGTCCTCCCCCTATGGGACCCTGTGCAGCGGGCCCCTGCGGGAGACCCGGCCCTGCAACAATTCGGCCACCTGCCCAGGTATGCCCGCCCACCCTGCCCCACCTGCCTGTAGGGCTGAGTCCGGCCTGGGCCAGATTAACCTCGGGCAGGTTAATCTTCCAAAGATGCTGGGGTGCGTCCTCCTTCCGTTCTGTGAACTTGCTGTCCCCTACGCCATGCCCTGCCCCGGCACTGGGGACACCCGTGACTCAGATCAGGACCCACCCCAGTTCCGTCCACATCGCTGCCCTGGAGCCTGGAGTCCTGAATCGAGGCTGCGGCTTTTATCCCCATGGCCCTCGTGTTCCCAGTCCTCCGGCCTCACCAGCTCACCTTGGACTCCCGCCTCCCACATTCACATGTACTCGCATCCTGTCCTCCCACCCCTCCCTTGGCTATTGAAATGGGGTGTGTCCTTTAAGATCTGAGGCCAAGGCCACTGACTCATTTGTTTACTTACTGTAAAGAAAGGGACCCTTCCCTGGCCCCCCGCTCCTCCCCTCGCTGCCCAGCCAACCCGCCCTAGCCCCTTCCTCAGTCAGCATGGAGTTCCGGAGAATGTGCATGTGCCTGCCTGGGACAGGCGGTCCACCACGGGGCGGCTTGAGCCAGTCCTGCTTCTTGTGTGCCCCGAGGGAGTGAAGTGGTGCCTAGGCCGTGCCCAGCTCCTGGCTGTGGATTTAGAGTAGCACCTGCCTGGGACGGGAGCTCGGTACGGGGTGAGGCAGGAGCTGCAGCGGGCTGGGCTGCGCTGTGTTCCGGTGTGAGCTCTCTGTGTCATGTCCATGTACAGGTTCATGTCTACTTGTGTGTCTAGGGGCTTGGGGTCGGGAGGG
>NW_004567109.1:15447761-15483292 GCF_000260355.1 Condylura cristata | reverse complement strand
GGGGTGGGTTGGGGAGGGGCGAGGAGGGGCGGTTCTTGAATCCTTTCCTGGGCTTTCCTGTGCCCCCCAGGAGCGGAGGCCCCCTGGCTCCCCTCCTGGGGTGATCCTAGTCTCCCTGTTCTGGATGTCCACAGGAGGCATCCTGTGTGAATTGGGACTTGAAACCCGTGTCTTCCACATCCCCCCAAAGGGCGGAGTCCTGGGGGCCCTGAGCGATCACCCTGGCAACAGAACCCAGGGCAGAGCCAATGAGGAGCGGTCACACAGCTGCCGGAACTCCTGATTGGTGGGCGGATGGTCAGTGGGCGGGGCCAAGGTGCCGCCCAGCCACCGGCCACGTGCTTCCTTGCAGTGCACGGCGTGTGGGAGGAGTGGGGTGCCTGGAGCCTGTGCTCCCGCAGCTGCGGGCGGGGGTCTCGGAGCCGGATGCGAACCTGCGTGCCCCCCCAGCACGGCGGCAAGGCCTGCGAGGGTCCTGAGCTGCAGACTAAGCTCTGCAGTATGGCCGCCTGCCCGGGTCAGTAGCGCCCGTGGGCTGCTAGGTGGGCGCTGCCCTACTGGGTGGGGGTTGGGAGACCCTGGGGAGGCAGTCAGGCCCAGTGTCCCGTGACCTTTGGGAGCTCCATGAGCTTTGACCAAGCATGGGGAGACTGGTGACATATACTTGCCAGCGTGGGAGGTGACCTCGCCCAGCCCATGGAAATGGGGTGCTGCACCCCACTAAGTCCTGGGCTGCTCTTGCTGTTCCTAGCACTTTGGTGCCCAGGGACAGCGGGGCTGTGAGGGGACTGAAGCTGGGCAGTGTGTGGGTGGGCTTAAATGTGGGCAGAGATGAGAAGCTGGTGACAGGCAGGCAGGACCAGGCCTAGGCACCACCTGCTCTCTCCAGCCCCCCTTCATCCACCCCTCTCCTATGGGTCTGGCCTGGTTCAGGTCTGAGTGCCTAGCAGAGTGTGCCATCTCCCTGTGATGCCCTGCCCCTGCTTGTCCCCACACCCCTTGCTCAATGCCCGCCCCTGCTTGTGTCTCCCCATGCAGTGGAAGGCCAGTGGCTAGAATGGGGTCCCTGGGGCCCTTGTTCCACGTCCTGTGCCAATGGGACCCAGCAGCGCAGCCGGAAGTGCAGTGTGGCGGGCCCAGCCTGGGCCACGTGCACGGGCGCCCTCACTGACACCCGAGAGTGCGGCAACCTGGAGTGCCCGGGTGAGTGCTCGGTGCAGGGGTGGTGGGGGGCAGCCCTGGCAGGGGTGGGGCGCCCGGCCGCTCACTCCCCCTTCCCCACAGCGGCTGATGGCAAGTGGGGGCCGTGGAACTCGTGGAGCCTGTGCTCCAAGACGTGCGACACAGGCTGGCAGCGTCGTTTCCGCATGTGCCAGGCCACGGGCGCCCAGGGCTACCCCTGCGAGGGCACGGGAGAGGAGGTGAAGCCCTGCAGTGAGAAGCGCTGCCCAGGTATGCCCCCAGGACTGGGGGGCTGGGACTAGCGCCTGGGCCCGGCTGAGCCCCTCCGCTGTACCCACAGCCTTTCATGAGATGTGCAGGGACGAGTATGTGATGCTGATGACCTGGAAGAAGGCGGCAGCTGGCGAGATCATCTACAACAAGTGCCCCCCCAATGCCTCAGGTGAGGGGCCGCGGCTCCCCCACGGGCCCCCATTCTCACTGCCCCTTTTTGGGCCCCCACCTCCGTGAGCCGCCACCCTTAGGTGTGGCGCGAGCAAAGCTCAGCCCCCTCACTATGCCTTCTGTGCCCCTGCAGGGTCTGCCAGCCGCCGCTGCCTCCTCAGTGCCCAGGGCGTGGCCTACTGGGGGCTGCCCAGCTTTGCCCGCTGTATCTCTCACGAGTACCGCTACCTGTATCTGTCAGTGAGTGTGCCTCGCTGGGCTGGGGCCACGCAGGGCTTGTCCCGGACTCTGGTTGGGGGTGGAAAGATTCCTACTCTTGCCCACCTGCCCTGGCATATGCCCGCTTCTGCCTGGCCCTGCCTCTCCTTGTCTGGCAAACTTACTCGTACTCCAAGGCCCGGCGCTCAGGTGTCTTCCCGACCTCTGTGCTCACTGAAATGTCTGTATCCCTGTGAGACTGGGGGCTCCTTGAAGGCAGGGACAAAGTTGAACTATTTCTGTGTGCCAGGCCCAGGCCCCGGCCTTCCGGGCTGTCACAGGTGTGGCTGGTATGCCCGCGTTTGCTTGTGACTGGCACTGGTGGGCGGGATTTGCTTCGCGCTCGTATTGGAGAGCCAACGCGCAAGCGTGTTACACTCCAGAGAACCCCGGTCCTGAGGGTGGAGCCCCACCCCGTCCCTGCGTGCATCTGCACACCTCCCCGCTCTAGGTGTTTCTCTGCCAGTCTCTTTGGGGGTTCTGTCTCTGGGTCTCTTCCTTGGGCTGTGTCTCCCCCGTGAGCCCCTCCAAGCAGCTGTCTCACCTTTCCCTCTCGCGCCCCCAACTCAAGCAGTAGGTAGACAGGAGCAGGATGGGCCAGGGCTGATCCCGGCTCCTGATACTCTAGTGACAGTAACGTACCTGTCACCTGCAGCTGCGGGAGCACCTGGCCAAGGGGCAGCGCATGCTGGCAGGTGAGGGCATGTCCCAGGTGGTGCGCAGCCTGCAGGAGCTGCTGGCCCGGCGCACCTACTACAGCGGGGACCTGCTTTTCTCTGTGGACATTCTGAGGAACGTCACCGACACCTTCAAAAGGGCCACCTACGTGCCCTCGGCTGATGATGTGCAGGTAGGTACAGCCCTCTCTCTCCGGTAGGAAGGGAGCGGAGCTAGAAGCCTAGACTTCTGCCTGGGAGGCAGAGACTGGGTCCCTGTGGGGCTGCACGACACTCTGCTGTCTCCCCAGCGCTTCTTCCAGGTGGTGAGCTTCATGGTGGATGCAGAGAACAAGGACAAGTGGGACGACGCTCAGCAGGTGAGGCGCTGGGCTCTGACCGCCTCCCCAGGACCGGCCCCGCCCCGGGCCCTTACACGCTCTCTTCTCAGGTGTCCCCTGGCTCTGTACACCTGCTCCGTGTTGTGGAGGACTTCATCCACCTGGTGGGCGACGCTCTCAAGGCCTTCCAGAGCTCTCTGATCGTCACGGACAACCTGGGTGAGGCAGGCGGGGGTGGGTGCTGGCGTGGCAGAGCCCAGCCCGTGGGAGGGGTGGCTTCTGAGGCCTTTGCCTGTCCTTTTCCTTGGGCTCTGTCTTTCCCTCATTGTCCCCCTTCACGTCTGTCCCCCTCTATCTCTGTGTCCGTGCGCTGCCTGACTCCTGCTTCTGTGTCTGCACCCACCTCTGTCTGTGTCTCCCCCACGCCCGCTCCCCCCCGCGCCTGCCCCTCTCGCTGCAGTGATCAGCATTCAGCGAGAGCCCATCTCGGCCGTGTCCAGCGACATCACGTTCCCCATGCGCGGCCGCCGGGGCATGAAGGACTGGGTGCGGCACTCGGAAGACCGCCTCTTCCTGCCCAAGGAGGTGCTCAGCCTCTCTTCGCCTGGCAAGCCGGCTGCACCTGGGGCAGCAGGCGGCCCTGGCAGGGGCAGAGGCCCGGGCACGGTGCCGCCTGGCCCAGGCCACTCCCACCAGCGCCTCCTCCCTGCGGACCCCGAGGAGGCCGCCTCCTACTTTGTCATCGGTGCTGTGCTCTTCCGCACCCTGGGCCTCATCCTGCCACCCCCCAGGTGAGTCTTTGGCTGGGGCTGCTGAGGGCCCACTGAGTGCCAGGTGAGAGCCAGGATGGTGAGCCTGTGCTGGCCTCGGAGAAACCCACCTGCAGCTTCAGGGACCCCGTACCTGGCTCTGGACGTGGGCGTTTCTCCGTGGCCGCCCGCAAGTCCAGTTTTCATGGCGGCCCAGGGACTGCTGGACTGAATTCCTAAGCCTCACCGCGAATCCTCTCAGCGCCAGGCCCCTCTGAGCGCCAGGCCTTCCTGTGGCCTTGGTCCTGCTGCTAGCCCTCCACCTCCCGTCCAAAGGACTTTTGGGGTTCCTGATTGCGTCTTCGGGCAGGAGCTGACCTCACTACCTGTCCACTAGGCCCCCGCTGGCTGTCACATCCCGGGTGATGACCGTGACCGTGCGTCCCCCTACCCAGCCACCAGCAGAGCCCCTCATCACAGTGGAGCTTTCCTATATCATCAACGTGAGTGGGGCCCCCGGCAGGATCTTCGGTAGACCCAGCACGGGTGGCCACATACCTGTGTGCACCGATAGGGAGCTGGTCTGCTCTGAGAGCAGCCTGGCCCTCTCACTTGTATGGGTGTCTGCGAGCGGGATGGGTGGTGGTCAGGGTGGGGAGCTCCCCTCCCCACAACACGCTCACATCTTCCCAGGGCACCACGGATCCCCACTGTGCCAGCTGGGACTACTCGAGAGCGTGAGTTGAGCAGGGGCTCCGTGCAGGGAGTGGTGGTCCCTGGGGTTCCCCTCAGGCAGGGGCCCTCCCCCTGCAGGCCAGCGGGGTCCTTGGCACTGCTGGGCTCCAAGCTGCCTGCCTTTGGAGTGCCAGCTGGACCTGCCTTGGGCAGTGACCCGCACAGGGGTGGGCCATGTGTGTAGGCGGGTTAGGGCTCACTCTGCCTCTCCCCTCACCCAAGCGATGCCAGCTCTGGGGACTGGGACACTGAGAGTTGCCAGACCCTGGAAACCCAGGCTGCTCATACCCGCTGCCAGTGCCAGCGCCTGTCTACCTTTGCCGTGCTGGCCCAGCCGCCCAAGGATCTGGTGAGTGAGGGGGAGAGGGCCTGGGCCAGGCCGGCTACCGTTGCCCTCATCACGGTGTTGCCTGGGACCTGGGAACCCAAGCGTGTGTCTGAGCAGATGTGCTTGTAGGGTTACCCAAAGCCCGCGCGCCTGGATGGTGCTCGCCACGTCTGGGGGCGTGGTGGCTGGGTGACGCTGGGCATGTGCGTGCGTGTGTCTGGTTGTGTGTGAAAGAGCATGTGTGTCCACGTATGTGACTGGGTCTGCTCTGTGCACATGTTACTACTGTGATGAACCTTCCCTGTGTGTGTGGACATGATGAAGGTGCAGGTGCGAGTCTGTGCCAGGCAGGAGGTGGGCACCCTACAGCTGCCCTCTCCCAGGCACCCATCTGACTGTCTCTTCCCACCCCACCCCCCCAGACCCTGGAGCTGGCAGGCTCCCCCTCGGTCCCCCTCGTGATCGGCTGTGCCGTGTCCTGCATGGCCTTGCTCACCCTCCTCGCAATCTATGCCGCCTTCTGGAGGTAGGTTGGGTGCTGGGCGGGAGTGGGCTGGCGGTGGGAGCGGCCCGTCCCCCGGCCTGGGCGGGTCAGCCAGCGCCCCTGTCTGCCTGCTGTGCCCTGGCAGGTTCATAAAATCCGAACGCTCCATCATCTTGCTGAACTTCTGCCTGTCCATCCTGGCGTCCAACATCCTGATCCTTGTGGGCCAGTCGCGGGTGCTGAGCAAGGCAGGTGCCCGCTCACGGGGTGCCAGGGAGTGGGATGAGGGGTGAGGGCGGAGCGTGTCTGCAGGGGCGGCATGCATGTTTGTGTGGATGTGCTCCGTGGTGGATGTTTGTGTACACTCATGCTGTGTGGCGGGTGGGGTGTGTGTGGGAAACTGTCAGCATCCGTGAGGGCGTCGGGGAGGGCGTGTGTGTGTGCTCAGGGATGAGCGTGTACATCTGTGACCGCGTACGTGAGCGGAGCGCGTGCATGTTGGCGGGGGGCCTTCCTGAGCCTCGGCCTTCATGTCTGTGGGCGTGTGGGAGCCCGAGCAAGGCCAGCCCACCTGTCTGTGGGTGACTGGTGCTGGCTGTTCCTCGTGCCCCCTCAGCCGCCCCACAGTGCCAGCGCTGAGTGCAGGCGTGGGGCCCGCCCGGCCATGACGTGGCAGATGCTTCTGTCTGTCCCCCTCCCTGCCAGCCCCGTCTGCGCGTGGGCAGCCTGCCTGCCCGCCTCCCGGATGCTGAGTGCTGTGTGCATGTCACCGGGCCTGTGTCGTGCTGTGTGTGGGTGCAGGAAGGCGGGGGTGCCTGGCAGGGCTCTGTGGGGGGTGGAGCTTGGGTGGGCAGCCATGGCAGAGCCCGGCAGTGGACGTGGGAAGCCTGGCACCTCCCGCCCAGCCGCTGCTCAGGGCTCCCTCCCCCTTCCCTGTAGGGTGTGTGCACCATGACGGCCGCCTTCCTGCACTTCTTCTTCCTGTCCTCCTTCTGCTGGGTGCTCACTGAGGCCTGGCAGTCCTACCTGGCTGTCATCGGGCGGATGCGCACCCGCCTGGTTCGAAAGCGCTTCCTCTGCCTGGGCTGGGGTGAGCAGGCCCCATGCTGGACTCTGCCACCGGGCCTGGGTGGGGGCGAGGGTTTGGCATTGGCCACAGCCCAGGGGTCTCTGAGCACAGGCGTCAGCTGGCTGTGGGTCTGGGAGGACGAGAGGACCCTGAGGACGATCAGCTCCTCACGCTGGTCCCGCTTCTCCCCCAGGTCTGCCTGCCTTGGTGGTGGCCGTGTCTGTTGGCTTTACCCGCACCAAAGGATACGGTACATCCAGCTAGTACGTGGCCCTCCCGTGTGGGCAGCAGGGGTCATGGACCTGTCGGGGTGCCAGACTGGGCAGCGGGCCTTTTCGGGCTGCAGTCCTGGCCCACACCGGCCGTGGGACTTTGGGCAGGTCTTTCCCCTGACCGTTCCACGGGTGTGCTGGGATTGGATAGTCTCTAAGAACCCCTTAGCTCAGGGATCGGTCAGCCCTCTCTGACCCCAAGGTAGCCCCTGGGCTGGCTCCGCTTTCTTGGCCGTGGTTGGCAGGGTGCTGGGGCTCAGCAGAGCCGGTGAACTCTGACCTTGGCTCAGCTGGGTCCTGTCGTCGAGGTGGCCTGCAGTGCAGGGGCCCTTGGAGGGTGGGGGAGTCGTCCTGTGGGTGTCTGACATCCCCTCGTCTTCTCTCACCCCAGCTGCTGGCTTTCCTTGGAGGGCGGCCTGCTCTACGCCTTTGTGGGCCCTGCAGCTGTCATTGTCCTGGTATGTGCCCCTCAGGGTCCCGGGAGGGCGTGGCCCCAGGCGTCTGCCCCTCCCTGCACTCCTGCTCCCACCTGGGGTTTCCCTGCCAGGAGGGCGCCTCGTAATGCTGTCTTCCCCCAACCCACCCCCGCCACCCCACTCCCCGGGCCCCCAGGTGAATATGCTCATTGGAATCATCGTCTTCAACAAGCTCATGGCGCGAGATGGCATCTCAGACAAATCTAAGAAGCAAAGGGCCGGGTAAGGGGGTCTCTGCGATTTGGCCTTGTGGGAAATGGTGTAGGGAGGGTGGGCCTGCCTTGGCCGCTCTCGGAGTCCCAGGGCTTCACGGTGCCTCCGGGGCTCCCTGACCTTGGTGCGTCAAGGGTGCAGGCGAGGTGGGCACCTGGAGTGCTCAGTTGCAGCCCCTCACCCACCCTAACCCTCCTCTTTTTCTCTCATCTGCCCTCCCCCCCCACCCCACTCGGGGCTCACGCTGCCCCGTCTCCTCCCGCCATGTGTTTCCCCCCTTTTCCCATGTCTGTGCCGCCCCCGAGGTCGGAGCGGTGCCCCTGGGCCAGCCTGCTCCTCCCCTGCTCAGCGTGTGGAGCGGTCCCCAGCCCCCTGCTCAGCTCAGCCTCGGCCAGGAACGCCATGTTAGTTGTGCCCCCTGGGGGGCGGGAGGTGGGGGGGGGCCACGTCCATGGTGGGAGGAGGAGGGTTACCAGCCCAGCGTCCTGCCAGCTGCTACACGCGCTCAAGGGTTCGTTGTCAAAGTGGCAAAGGGGAACCAGGAGTGAATGTCTGTGCCTCCGAAAATGCTGGGTTCCTGCGCCACCCCTTGCTCCCCGCCCCACCCCCGCTTGTTTGATCCAGGCACAGCAGACCCCTCCTTACACCCCCAACTTGCAGGTCTCATAGAATCTTAGGCCTGTAGAATGCTTGAGCCTACAGCACCTTAGAATTTTAGAGTGACAGAATCTTAGAATAAGACAATCAGAAGCTAGAAATGTTAGAATGAGTGAATCATAGTCTTATCATCTGTCATAGAATCTGAGACTTGGAATTTCAGAGGTATTCAGGCTCACGGTTGGGGTACAGAGAATGTTGGAGGTGGAGGATTATTTCGCTGAGACACCCCCCACCCAGCCCCCTCTCACCTGACTTCCACAGCCCTCCCCTCCCCTCGCCCTGGCAGCTGAAATCTTAAAGCCTCAGTCATGCCAGCAGAGCGCGCGTGAACCCCCGGGGGTCCAAGCTGCTGCGCAGGACACGGGTCCAGCTGCCCCTCCGCCACCCAGCTCTACCCTGCCCACTCCGGGGTCGGGGACCCTCCGCCTGTGGAGGTGGCTCCGTGCGCAGAAGCTCCCGCTGGCTGGGCTGCCATCGCCTCTGACTTTGGAGGCAGCCAAGTTGGGTCTGTGTCCCGGCTCTGTCTGCCCAGCTGGGTGCACTCCAGTTTCCTCATCTGTAAATTGGGATAATAACCCCCATGTCTGTTTATCAGAGTTGTTTTGATCACAGTGTGAACTAATGTATGTAAAGTGTTCAGCGTAGGGCCTGGCAGAGAGCTGGTGCTTGATCAGCGGCAGCTCTTCGGGCTGTGATTAGGCTCTTAGTCTTGGCGCCGGCCCCGGGGTTTTGGAGGCCACCGTGCACACCCCCTGCCAGGCCGGACCGCCCCAACCACTCTTTCTAGGACAGGTCTTGGCCCCCTGCTTATCCGCAGTGTCCAGGGTGGTGCCTGCCCCTTCCTGACTCAGCATGTGCTCGCAGGGCAGAGCAGGCTGGGGTGGCGCCTGGCCCAGCAGGGCCGTCCTGTGTCCCCGCAGGCGGCCGCCTCTGAGGGAGGGCTGGCACCGGTGCCTAGACGCCAGGGCCCATCTGCCTTCCTCCCTCTGCCCTCCCTGGTCAGGGAAGCAGGAGACGTGTGGGTTTGGCCCTGATGCTGGCTTTGACCCCCGTCCCAGCTTGAGCTTTCTGTACAGGGTCTGTGTGGCCCCTGGGGGCTTGGTGCCTCCTTGGGGAGCCGAAGGGGAAGGGCCTCTGCTGTACCAGTGCCCCCCAGTCTCCCCCACAGCTGTGTGCTTTGTGACACCCTCTGCAAAAGACGAAGCAGAGCCGCCTGCTTCATCTTCCGTCTGTCTGTCTCATGCTTCCTGCTGTCTGTTGCACTCGTCCCTCTTTCCCTCTTCCTCTCCTGGAATCTCTGGGGCTGTGACCCCGGCCTGTGACTCTGTGCAGATGGGGGCTGAAACAGCACCTGCATCTGTCTCCCTCCCTCTTCTCTCCCACCGTCTCTTTCTCCACCCCCACCCGCCCCCCCATGCAGCCTGTGTCTCTGACTCAGGCCCACTGCGTCTGTCCTCCCCATCACCCTGGTCCCTGGTCCGGCCCGCGTTCTCCGCTCTGTTCAGTTCTCTGCCTCCGGCTCCTCAGCTCCTCTCTGCTTGGGGACACTACTGAGGTCTTGGCGTTGGGGCCCTGTCTCCCTTCCCCAGTCAAAGGGCCTGAGGCTGAGGGCTCAGGTCTGGGCTCAGCCCACCCTGTCCCCGGGCTGTGACCATGACGGGCTCTCCGCCGCTGTCCTCAGGGCGTCCCTCTGGAGCTCCTGTGTGGTGCTGCCCCTGCTGGCGCTCACCTGGATGTCTGCCGTCCTGGCCATGACAGACCGCCGCTCCGTCCTCTTCCAGGCCCTCTTCGCCGTGTTCAACTCTGCGCAGGGCTTTGTCATCACCGCTGTGCACTGCTTCCTGCGCCGAGAGGTGGCCCGCGCGTCTCCTGCCCCCCGCCCACCTCCCACGCAGTTCTCTCCCCGCGCCGACGAGGCCTCTGAGGCCCTGGCCAGGTCCCCAGCCGGGTGGCCCTTGGTGTGGAAGCTGAGCTGACATGGCCCAGTGTCATCACCTTCCCCTAGGCGGGGCCCGCTTCTTTCCTGCCACACCTACTTGGGTGCCTGGGGTGGGAGGCCCAGCAGCCTGGCCAGGGGCCCTGTGGTGGCCTCAGGCCCAGCAGGCCCCTGCCGCCCCCAGGTCCAGGACGTGGTCAAGTGCCAGATGGGTGTGTGCCGGGCGGATGAGAGCGAAGACTCCCCGGACTCGTGCAAGAATGGGCAGCTGCAGATCTTGGTGAGCGAGGAGGCCTGGGCGGTGCGGCGGGCCTGCCCCTTCCCCAGACCCCGCCCCTTCTCCACCATGGCAGGGCAGGCACAGAGGTCTGGTTTGCTTCCGACTCAGCCATGACGTGGCGGGCAGCTCCTTTCCCCATTCAGTTTCGCCACCTGTCAGGTGGAACCGAACCATGTCTGGGCCCCCTGGGCTCTGTTGGGCAGTGGGCAGCACCTCTGGGTGTGTAGGAAGGACCTTAGCTTCTGTCCCCCAAGTCCCCCCTCCCCGATACATTGATTCTCTCTGCCTTTCTGCTCTTTCCCTCTCTGCCTATAGTCAGACTTTGAAAAGGATGTGGATCTGGCTTGTCAGACAGGTGAGTCTGCTGGGGCCGAGCTGAGGAAGGTGCCAGGCAGGGGAAGGGTGGGAGGCCCCTGTTACATCATGGGAGGACTGGTGTGGGTTTGGCTACGGGACCCAGCTTCAGAGTCACACCGCCCTGAACTGGATTCAGAACTTAACGCCGCTCACTGTGTGCCTCTGGACAGACAGCTTACCTCTTGCGCCTCCCTTATGTTCCTGCAAAGAGAAGTCTGTCCCCTAGGGTGGGAGGGGGTTGCCTTAAGCTAATTAGGGGAACTGCATGCCTAGCAGGGTACTTGGCACATCATGGCTCTTCATTATTGAATCATTTCCTTGCTTCTCACCAGATCCTCTTTCCTATGTGTCTCCCGGGGAGGAGCAAGGCCCTCCTGACAACCTTGGGGCAGTGGGGTCCAGACATTAGGCTCTCACTAGGGCACCGTGGGAACTGGGCCTTGGCTTCGTTCCTTGTCCTGCCTTCTCTGGGCCACTGGGATAGATGTCTCCTTCACCCCTCTGGGGGTGAAAGTACCAGCCACTAAACCATCTCTCTGGGGACACATTCTCCACTGTCCAAGCTCAAAGGCTTGGCACCTCCCCAGCCCGGGCGCGGGTGTCTGGGGGGGGCTCTTCCTTCTCAAGGCTTGACTCTCTTCTCCTCCTGCCCCCCAGTTCTATTCAAGGAGGTCAACACTTGCAACCCGTCCACCATCACGGGCACCCTGTCCCGCCTGTCCTTGGACGAGGACGAGGAGCCCAAGTCCTGCCTCGTGGGTCCCGAGGGTGGCCTCAGCTTCTCACCACTGCCTGGGAATATCCTGGTGCCCATGGCAGCCTCGCCAGGGCTGGGAGAGCCACCGCCCCCTCAGGAAGCCAACCCTGTGTACATGTGCGGGGAGGGCGGCCTGCGGCAGCTGGATCTCACGTGGCTCCGGCCGGCCGAGCCGGGGTCGGAGGGGGACTACATGGTGCTGCCCCGGCGGACTCTGAGCCTGCAGCCCGGAGGCGGGGGCGGGGGTGTCGAGGATGCCCCGCGGGCCCGGCCCGAGGGCACTCCCCGGCGGGCTGCCAAGGCGCTGACCCACACCGAAGGCTACCCCAGCTTCCTCTCCGTGGACCACTCTGGCCTGGGGCTGGGCCCTGCCTACGGGTCGCTACAGAACCCCTACGGGGTGACCTTCCAGCCGCCGCCGCCGCCCAGCGCCCGCCAAGTGCCCGAGCCCGGGGAACGCAGCCGCACCATGCCCCGCACTGTGCCCGGCTCCACCATGAAGCTGGGCTCCCTGGAGGTGAGGCCTGGGACCATGCGGGGGGCTGGGCCTGCCCTGCGTGCTGACTGTGGGGATCACCGGTGCGCTGGGAGGGGGCAGTGGGCACCCGGCTCGGAGCAGCACCTGGTCTGTTGCTGTTTTCTTTCTCACGGCGGCTCTGGGCCCTTGGCGCCTCTAAACTCACGTGGGACCGGACTTCCCTGCCGAGGTGCACTGGTCAGTCCAGTCAGTTTGTTCAGTGACTCCTTGCATGGCGCAGGCAGGCGCTGCACAGCCGCGTGGTGGGCCGAGAGTGGCCGGGCCCACCTGAGCGCTCGGGTGGCCGGTCCGCGGTGAGACCTTGCGGCTCACATCGTTGTCGTGAGGGTCAGTGATCTGAAAGTGTCTCCGTGTAGCGCAGGCGGGAAGTGGGACGTGGGGGCAGTGGCTGCTGTCCACAGCCCTGCACTGGCCTCAGGCACGCACAGGGGCCTGCGGCCGTTGACCTCACTTCCGGAGAGACTGTGGGCCCCGTTGTGTCCCTGTTTGCTTTCTGTAGACGCCCCCACCTTCCTCCTGAGGCTGCACCCTGCAGGACGTCACGGGCACAGCCCCCCCGTGGCGAGGGTGGACGCCCGGCGCATCCGGAACTCTAGCTGCACAGATGAGGGCAGGAGCCACGAATGTGCCATCGCTGGCTGCTCGTGTTTGGCCTCAGAAACCCGCTGCACATCCTCCGCACGGAGGAAATTAAGTTAGCAGCTAGAGGGTTTGCAAGTTTAGTTTCTCTCCCAAAATGTTTCGCGAACATTTGGTGCCTGCTCCTGCCGCAGATGGCAAAAACAGGAAGGCGGGACAAAGACCGAAAGCGCCGCTCGGCACAGGGGAGGGGCGGCTCCTGGGGCGGCTCCCGGCGCAGCAGGTTTTGTTCTGTGGACACCCGCCCAGCTGGGCCGCGGTGGGTGCGGTGGGCACTCGGGCTCCTCATTTGGGAGGTAGCTCTGGATGGGGCAGCGCCTCTGGGGGTCAGAAAGGATGTCAGGGCTCGGGTGTGGGCAGCACTGTGGGGCGGAGGCCGGGCAGCGGGGCTGGGGCCGGTGCGGGCGCTGACTTTATTGTCTACACAGCGTGCTTGCGGCATGGGGGGCGGGCAGGGAGCCGTGTCCTACTGCCCAGAAGGGAGGTGTGTGAGAGAAGGGCAGCAGAAGATCTGGCAGAGTGCAGGGGGCATGCCGCTGGAGAAGCCAGGCCGGTGGTGGGGAAGAAGGAGCCTGGAGGTGGGCGGGCCCGAGAGCGGCGCCGGGAAGCTGGTGTGTCTGCCAGGCCCGGGCTCGGGAGATCCCCACCCCTCCCTGGGCCTCAGTGTCCCCATACGACCTGGGAAAGCTGATCTTGGTCTCACAAGCGTTCCTGGGGCCAGTGTTCTCAGACCGTAAGGCCCCTTCGTGAGTGGCGCTGCACTCTGGGTAGGTTGCTGTGGCCTTGACGGTGGTCTTGGGCAAGTAAGGACCCAGAGAGGCGTGAGGGGCAGGGAGGCCAGGGAGGCAGGGTCTGATTTGGCAGGGCAAGGGGCATGGAGGCGTCAAAGGAAGGTTGCAGAAAACCTGGGTCTTTGGATTTTTTTTTTTTTTTTACCAAGACACAACCCACAATGACTCCAAATTCTAGAAAAGTAATTATCATCTTGGCATAAGTTGTTCCTGCAAATTGTTCCCAGGAAGAGGGGAGCCCCTGCTGGCAAGGGAATGGGGCCGGATGGGGCGGACAGGGATGGGACGCAGAGCAGCTCCGTGTCGTGTGGCCTGAGCCGGCATGTGCTCTGGACGTCTGCCTGCACCTTCTAGCTTGCGTGTCGCAAGGGCGGCAGGAGTGTGTGTCTGGTGGGGCCTCCCTCCCTCTCCCCCAGGCCTTCATGCCTGCGCCCGCCCTCCCAGAGGCTTCCCTTTAAGGAGAGCTAACTCCTAGGCCTGGGCTGGGGCAGGTGGGGTGGCAGACCATGAGGTGCCAGGTTTCCTGTCTCTAAGCCCTTTGCATGTGGTGAAAAGCTTGCTTCTCTTTCACTGTCTCCTGTTGCTCCCTTCCAGAGAAAGAAGTTACGATATTCAGATCTGGACTTTGAGGTAAGGGCTGTGTGTGCATTTGGGGCGGGGTGTGGGGGTGTCTGCCTGGGGCATCTGCCTCTTGAGGGTCTGCTCCTAAAGTAGCCCCAAGCCCCTTGGAGACCCCAGACCCCAAGCCTGTGTTTTCCAGCAGCACCCCCAGCTCTAGCACATGGCTCAGGGGCTAAAAGAGAGCCAGGCCTTGTCCCAGAGGGGCCAGCAGGAGGCAGGGGTGCTGGGACCCACTGGGGAGTGCCTCCTCTGACGCCCTCTGGCTCCCAGAAGGTGATGCACACTCGGAAACGGCACTCGGAACTCTACCATGAGCTCAACCAGAAATTCCACACCTTCGACCGCTACCGCAGCCAGTCCGCGGCCAAGGTGAGGACCCCTCCTGGGACGGCCCCCACCGCAGAGCTCAGAGCCTGACCCTACGCGGTGACCCCTGGGGTGGACCCCGCCCCTTGGCCCCGGCTGCAGAGAGAGAAGTGTATGACGGGGCGGCCAGTGGGCTGGGTGGAGGTGAGGTGGGCCTGGGGGACTCCTTCCCTCCTTGGCTTCTCCCTCTGCTGAGCAACCTCACCTCCTCACCAAGGGCCTACATGTGGGCTGAGCCCTGTGGCGCAGACAGTGAGCATTTGTGGGTGCTCCCTGGGTCTTGAGAAGAGTGGGCAGACAGTGAGACATGGCCCCAGAGCACCATTCTGAATGTCCCTCTCTGAACCCCACTCGAGCCAGCTGGACCCGAATATGAACTTCCGTTGGCACCTGATTGCTCAGTAACTTTGGGCATCACTGACCTGCTCTGGGCCCTCTCAGTTTGCTCTTCTGGTCAGTGGGTGAGAGGGTATTGGCCCATCTCCATGGGCCCTTCCCGGTGCCCCCACAGGAGAAGCCCAGCCCCGGGGAGCGTCCCAGCCTGTCCCAACAGCGGCGACATCAGAGCTGGAGCACCTTCAAGTCTATGACACTGGGCTCGCTGCCCCCCAAGCCCCGAGAACGGCTGGCTATGCACCGGACAGCAGCCTGGGAGCCCACAGAGCCACCAGATGGTGATTTCCAGACAGAGGTGTGAGGCCGCGCTGGACTGCCCCTGCATATAAATATATATATCTCTCTATTTTCACACTCCACTTTGGAACTACCCAGGAGCCAGCGCCCCCTCCCCTCTCCCGAGGGCTGGGCAGGGAGGCGCAGTGGACTCAGTTGGGCTGGGGGAGCCCGACACCGCGTGGCCTGGGGGGCCAGGGCCCGTCCCTGATACTCAGAGGCACCTCAGCCGCTGGAGGCCCGTCTTCCCCCAGCCTGTCTGTCCCTGTCCCGGGCTGGGGAGGGGGAGGGGAACTTTGTTGGGAATAAACTTCACTCTGTGGATTTTGCTGCTGAACTGTTTGCTTTCCCCAGTTGAAGGCCTAGCCCTTTGCTTCTCTGTTCCTTGGCTTACCTCACTTGGTCTTGTCAAGTGTGTGATGGGGTCAGAGCAGCCCCGACTGGGAGGATGCCGCCTAGGCTCTGACTCCATCCTTGTCCTAACTGCCTGGGAGACCTTGGAACCCTTCTCCTGCCAGGGCCTGGGTGAAGCAAACTGGAATGTGGGCCAGGGTCCTCACAGCTGGCCTTCTCCAGGGCTGTCATGGTCATGGCCGCTACTCCCTGGAGCCGGGGAGCCCAGACTTTCTGTCTGGAGCCAGGGCACAGCTTAGTGACCTCAGGTTCTCCATCTCCATGGGGATAGTAATAGTATCTTTCTCACAGGGTTGTTACAGGATGAAACAAATGTCTGTGAAGCACTTAGTGAGCACCTGGCCAAGAATAAGCCCTGGGAAGTGTCAGCTCTCCCATTTGGTGCTTGGGCTTATGCTCTGCTCTGCGCCAGGAGTCTGTCTGTCTGTCTGTCTGTCTGTCTGTCTCTCTCTCTCTCTCTCTCTCTCACACACACACACACACAACTGCCGACCCAATATGACAACCTTGCTGGTAGGTTTTAAGTCACCCATTTTCTGGATAGGAAGATGAGGCCAGAGATGGGAAGTTACTCGCTTAAGGCCATAGCCAGAGGCAGAGCTGCAACTTTTCAAGCCCAGGCCAGCTGCCAGGTTGGGACTCCCCCCTGTCTTCTCAGCCTTCCCAGATGTGCCCTTCATGGCTGCAGGGGAACAGCAGGGAGCTGGGTGTGGTAGATTCCAGTTCCAGGGCTCGGGTGGGTCTGCAGTGGGCATCAGGCTGGTGTGAGCCAGGGAAAAATTTGCTGGGTTGGCTGAGGTCAGAGGGAGGGGCTTGGGTCTGAATAAACCTAGATGGCTGCCGGGTGGGGGGTGTCAGGCCTAGTGCCAGCTGGAGGAGTGGTGCCCAGACCACCTCCATCTTCTCTGAATTGGGGCCTTTAAGGATGCTGTGGGCAGCATCCGAAACCTGTGGGCGTCCTAGGCTCTGGGTTTTCCAGACCCTAGCCCTACTCTTGACCTCCCGCCTTTGGGGCAGCCCCATCACTTAACTACATAGCGTGCTCCCTCGGGTACCACCTCATTTGAGTCTTCAAGATCAATATTGTGACCTCCACCTCCTGTTTTCCAGATGAGGAAGTCAGGCTCAGAGAGGGAGTTGCCTTTCTCAGACTCCCAGAGCTTGGAACTGCCTATATTGGGACTGTGACCAGGAGGGGCAGAACCACAGCTTGGGCAGAAGGGAACTGCTTTTTCAGGAGCCACAAGCTGCAGAGACAGGGTGGGCCTTTGTGGCTGAGTGCCACCAGATGCCCCACCCCGCCTGCTGCTCCATGGCAGCTTTATTCTTTTAGGCGTCATCCTCATTCCCTGAGCTACAGTGCTCGTTCTTCCCTCTTGCCGTTTCTTTGCATTGGTTTGAGGAGGAAGTTTCCTGTTTGCCTTGTTGATTCTACACAAATGGCAACCACAGCCTCAACAGGGGCTCCTGAGGGCTTGGAGACTTGAAATTCCCATCTCAGGGGAAGAGTTTTCCTGGGTTGAGGTTGTGCTCTTCTCTACCTCTCAGTCTCCAGCCTCCCAGGTGGAGTGACAAGGTGCTGTGTCACCTTGGACAGTTCCCTGGCTTGCCGGCCCTTCCATTTGGATAACATCTAACAACCTGTCATTTCTTTCCTGGACTTGAATTTCTCACCCTGTTGTCTTTCTTTTTGCTTCTAGTCTCCAACCCTTTGCCGTATGACCCAGGTGTGATTTTTCAAAAATGAAGACTTGTCCAGGCCACTGCCCTGCTCAGAAACCTTCAGAATTAGCTTAAGACTTAGATTAACCTGGAGTGCAAAGTCCTTGGTGGTTTGGATCTTGCCTATGTCCTCTGATCCATCTCTCCCACCTCTCTGCCTATGTATGTGCCATCCCGTGTGCCTGGAACTCCCTCCTGCTTACACTATAAGCTCTCCTTCACCCCCCAGACCTAGCCCAACTGGCCCCGTATGATGCCACTGCTGGACCCCCCATCCCCTCCACCAGCTCTACTGGGGCTCCCTCCACCCTGGCACACACCTAACACTGTCTTACTGCTACCATCCATGCCAACCTTGTTTGGGTTTCTGTGCTCAACCAGGGCACCACATGAATGAAGCAGGTACAGCTAGAATCCTTACCAGCCTTCTTCACTGGATACACAGATCATGACTTGAGCATATTCTCAAGGAGAATTTTCCAGGAGGTATAGACCTTCACTCCCAGTTTCTCCCGTGGGAAACCAGTTCTGGGTGCTGTCCAGGGTGCTGAAAGGGACCTGCCCAATGAGGCTAATTCAAACTCAGCCAAGGCCTCTGCCTTCCAGACTGTGGCAGGGTCGTGGATGAGCAGACTGCTGCTAACTTCATGTGACCAGATCCTGGGGTTGTCCTGTAAGAATAGGCAAATTACAAAGGTAATTTCAAATGTTGTAGCCATTTAAAGTCTTTTTTAAAAAAGTAGGTGACATTCATTTTAGTAGAATAGTTCATCCAATATATCAAAACCATTGTCCCTCCAAAACAAATCATTATAGAAAATTACCAATGAGCTGTTACTTTTTCATAATCTGTGAAATCTACATGTTTTTCACATGTAGACCACATCTCAATTCAGCCTGGCCACATCCCGAGTGCTCAGCAACTATGTGTAGTGACTACCCCCTTGGGCATCACAGTCCTAGGCAGAACAAAGACAGTGGCCTTAGGGAAGTCAATTGGTCCTTAAAAACGAGGTAAGAGTGTGGCACAGCGGGTTAGGACACAGCACTGCAAGCTGGCCATAGACGCTTCAGTGTAAAGTTCTATCCCCGCCCTGGAAGTGACCCACATGGCGCGGTAGACCTCTCCTGATCCGCCCGCTGCTCCCCTCAGCAGTGTACTTCATCAATCTGCCTGTTCTGCTCCCCACTCTGTCTCTGATGAAGCCTCTCACCACCCCTGTACCTCTGGCCTGCACCCCAGTTCTGGATGAATAAGTAAACCTTAAAAAAAGAAAACAAACGAGATAAGAGTATGAATGACCTGGCTCCCTGGGTCACGATGAGGGTCTAAGGAGGCAAAGACACAGCGCGAGCATGGAGTTGAGTCCAAAGTTCGTGTTGCTGGAATCTAGGTTCATGGGATTCAGGTGAGCAGGGAGGGAGGATGGGGAAGTAGAAGGTTCTGAGGGGACCTGTGGACTGGTATGAACCTTGCCTCAGCAGAACTGGGGGAGGCGCATGCTCTCCCTGCCCCTGTCCCACCCCACAGCCTGTCTTCCTGTCTGCGGCGGCCCGAGAACCTGAGAAGAGGGAGGCAGTTTGGGACTGGCATTTGGAAGGCATTAAAATGCAGTCAGGTTTAATTCAGTTCCTTTAGATACTAGTTGGTAGGAAGCTTGGTGGTCTAGGTGACTGAGGGGCACCTGGTGAGGAGGCTGCTCTCTTCCTCTCTGGATTCACATCCCTCCAGACTTCCTCACGCCCACCCTGGAAGCTCAGGGGTTCTCCATGAGGACATTTTTAGAACCAGCCTTATGTATCCCCATCATTCCTCCCTGCCATCCTCGAGGCCCCAAACCCCAGGAAGCCTGCTACCCCCACCCCCAGACTCTCCAAACTTGTGCTAAGTATCCAGGGCAGGGAGGTTCCAGTTAGGGTTTGGCTCTTCAGTGGAAATCTGAGAAGTTTGTTGAGTATGGGTTGGCACAGTCAGATTCATCTATGAGCAGAATTGCTCTGGATGGGTGGGAACTGGATGGAGCATCCTTGAAGAATGAGAGTGAATGTAGAAAGAGACCACTGAGGAGGGCCTGACTTGGGGGTGCCAGGGGGAGGGCATGGAATCTATGTATGTAGTGGGTGGAATCCTCAGTCCCTGGTGGGGGACAGTACAGAAGGAGCCAAGGAACACTCTTAGACTTTTGTCTTAGCCACCAATGGATGACTGTGCCTTGATTCGGACCAAAGAGATGGTCATGACTTTGGCCTTGGGCGTGTTAACCTTGACAGTCAAGGCAGGGTTTCAAGGAGGAAGTAGGTGTGTAGACAAACAGATCGGTTACTGAGGAGAAGGGTGAGTTAGGGACAGTGGCATGGCAAGAAGCTGTGTTGGAGTGGAAGGTGAAGAAATGACGCTGGTGAAAAGAGAGAAAGCTCAGGGACTAACTACTCTAGGTTCTGCAGGTAAATTAGCGGGAGAAGATGATGACATGTTTCTAGAAATGGAAAGACTGTCCTTACCACCCCCCACCCCCCGCCCCAAGATCCTTCGTAATGACAGACCAAAAATAACCAGCCCTACCACCCCGGGAGGCAGGGTCCTGAGAGCTGGTGATGGATATCATCACCAAGATTGATTCATTTGTTGGGTGGCGGGCCAGCCACAGATCCTGAGGGGATGAGGGCAGGGATAGACAGGCAACAAAGTCCTCAGCTCCCAGGAACTCTGGACTCCCTCTCCCAGCCCTGCTCCTGCTTCCAGAGCAGGCGGGAGCAGGAGTGAGCCCTCCTCCCACACCTCAGCCCCCCGCTGGGCCAGCTCCGGGCTAGTATGTCCCCATCCCCTGTGGTGCCACAGCGCAGCCCTAGCTATCAATCCAGACGTCCCTAGAGTCAACCAAGAAAGTCAATATTTAATTTGGGCACATGTTAATGCCATCGATCGTCAGCTCCCCCCTCCACTTCCTCAGGCTCATTTGTCACTTCCCACTTGGAGGGGACAATGCTGGAACCCGGCTGAGGCAGAGCTTAGCCTGGGATTGGCTTGGGAAAACTAATCTGGGGGGGGAGGTGCTTCCTTGAGCCACCCACCTTCCCATTCTCCCTGAGTACCACAAATTCTGCTTTCTTTGAGCCCTGTTTTCTAGGAGGGCAGTGAGGTAGGGAGGGGGAACCAACTTACCTCCCAGGTGGGGCCTGAATTTAATTCCCTGCAAGGTTTGAACATTAAGCAGGTATGACGGGGGTTGAATGAGTAAGGGAAGGACAGAACCTGTGGGAGAGAAGTGCCAGCAAATCCTGATGCAGAGCCCAAGGGCTGTGCTCACTCAGGCTCCGGAGCCCTTCCTGGGGGACTTCACTGTGTCTCTGTGAGGCTGGGAACCCGCTTGGGACCAGGGGATGGAAGTCCTTCTCCAGGCCCAGAATGGAGGTGGGGGAGGGTTGAACTTAGGCTTAGAGCCCAGCTGGTCAGTGAAAGAGGCTGGGGGAGGGTTGGGTCCAGCTCCACTGTTCTATTTTTCTTCACAGATCACCAGTCTGTTACAAAAGGACACAACTCAGAGCCACCCAGATGGAAGAGATGCTTGGGACTAGGGGGTGCAGAGCTTCCACACCTGAGTGTGCTGCTCCCCCCAAATGTCCACGTGGTCACCTACCCAGAAGCTCTCTTTTGGAATTTTATGGAGGCTTTGTTACACAGGCATGATTGATTAAACCACTGGCCACTGGAACTCAATCTTAAGCCACACCTCCTGTCCACAAGGTTGAAGGTGCAGCTGAATACATACCCAACTCTAACCACTAGCTGGATTCTCCTAGCAACCAGCCCCTACCCTTAGGTGGGGACCCAAAGTCACCTCATTGACACAATCACTGTTCTAGCCAGCTCCATGGACCCAGATACAAACAGGTGGGTTCTGCCCCCTGGCATCCACCCCAGCTGTGCCCACGCAACCTCAGTAAGGGGATGTTTGCAGGCTTGTGCACAAATCCTAACTGCATCTCCAACTTGCTGGGTGATCTTGCAAAGTTAAACAACCTCTCTGAGTTTCTTAGGGCCTCACTCAATTTGTGCAATTTTCACAGGGTCAGGGATGAGTAGGGACAAACATTGGTGGCCCCAAGGGATCTTCCCCAGATTTCTCATACTGAGCAGCTGTGAACCCCAGTGCAGCCTTGAGAAGCTGCCACAATGTGGCTTGGCCGCCTGCTGTCTCGAAGGCCCTACCACCATGGTGTCCTGGTTATCTTGAGGCTGCAGCCGAGACCACATCACCAAGGGGACAGATGAGCCAAGTTTGCCATCTAGCACTGGGTGACCCAGCAAGCAGATTAAGTCCAGTGAGGGTGGCAGCATAGCAATAGCAACACACACACACACACGAGCAGAAAAAAACTCTGCTTCAATGAACTCATCCTGAATTTTGCAATTGAAAAACCCAAAAAGAAGTTGTTTTAATTTCAGCACACGCGTAAGCACCATGCTTCATGGATTAGCAATGTTTCTATTAGGAATTTTATATGGGGAACACCAGACTCTTTTCAGTGGGTAGGGCACCTGCATGTTTTAATCTGTCCTGAGCTGCCCAAGGGTTCAGCTGGAAGACGGAGCCATTCAAGTAATGCTTTGAGCCGGGAGAGCCTGACTTGGTCATTTATTCAGTACACATTGTGCAATGCCAGTCTATGCTAGGCCCTGGACTGGACTTTAGAAATATAAAGCTGAAAAAGACAGTCTCTAAGAAGGATATCAAGGAGGAGGGGAGCTGGGGGAAGAAGGGGTTTGTTTTCTTTGCCCAGAACTTTAAAGAACCTTCCAGTGCTCTTAGAAAAAAGTTAAACTCCTCGGCCCTCCCTGGTGGCGCAATAGCTTAAAGTGTGGTACTGGAAGCTAGCCGCAGCCATGTCAGTGCGAGGTGGACCCCTGACCCCAGAGGTGACCCACATGGCTCAGCAGACCTCTCCTGACTCGCCTGCTGCTGCCCTCAGCAGTGTGCTCCCTCAATCCGCCTGTTCTGCTCCCCACTCTGTCTCTGGTGAATCTTCTCACCCCCAGCCCTCCTCCTGCACCTGTGGTCTGTACCCCAGTTCTGTATGCATAAATAAATAGATCTTTAAAAGAAAAAGTTAAGCTCCTCACTGACACCCAGGAGTCTGGGTCTGACCTAGACTCCACCCACCATTCTGCAGGATGTCCTGCCACTCTCCTCGACCAAATTCTAGCCACATGGCCCCCTTTCTGCACCTTAATACATGTCATGGTTTGCATTTTCTGTATCCACCACTTGAAAGTCTCTTTCCTGGTTATCTACTTCACTGGCTCTTAATCTTTATTCCTTTAAGATTTATTTTTATCTATGTATGCATACAAGAACTGGGGTACAGAGGTGTGATGGGTGAGATAATTCACCAGAGACAAGAGTGGGGAGCAGAACAGGCAGATCGACTGAAATACACTGCGGAGGGGAGCAGCAGGTGGGACAGGAGAGGTCTGCTGTGCCATGGGGTCTCTTCCCTGGCTGGGATTGAACTCATGTTGCAGTGGCTGCGACAGCTTCACAGTGCTGAGACTAATCCCTGTGCCAGTAGGGAGGCCCTGGCACTTCATCTTTAGACTGAAGCCCCAAATCTGCCTCCTCACAGAGGCTTTCCTCCAGCCCCTTGCCCATCTGAGTCATTTTAATCACCTCATCCTGTCCTTCCGCAGACTGCCTCTTCCAATCTGATGAGAGCACCTGCTCCTGTTTATTGTGTCCCTTCCCCCTCCCAAGGCTGTGAGCCTCTGAGGACAGAGCAGGGTGATATTCACTGACATACTTACCACTGCCTGGCACATGATAGGGCTTTCATGGTTATTGTTGACGAAGGAATGAGTGAATGGTGAGTGAATAAATGTGGAGCTTAAGGCCCCCGTGGGGCATCAAAAGGGGAAAGTAGTTAAAGGTCCAGTCCTCAGTACCACTGGCCCCAACACAGGCTGACTGTCCCCCACTAGGTGCTTTGGGGGGAGGGGAGCCGCGTGTGCAGGCCTGGGAAGGGCAGAGCCCCACAGGACACCAGCCTCTGGGCATGCATATTGCAGGAGGCGCATTCCTTGAATATTAACTTGCTCCTGGACTGGCAGCCCTGGCTGCTGCTGAATTTCTCACTGTCAGGGCCCGTGGTTGACTGTCCACGGGGGCTGGGAGGACAGAGCGTCTCCGCAGAAGGCCACATACACTTCTGTGTGGAATCTCGTGTGCTGCTCTCAGGCGGGTTTGCTCCCGGTGGCCGTGCCTGGGTGTCACGTGTGCAGCTGCATGACAGCGTGCTCCGCCCTTAGCGGGCGACAGTGCATGCAGTGAACTGTGCTTCACACGCCGTCACTTCCACGCCCAACAGAAGGGCCCTTTGAGACCACTGAGCTCCCCCACCCCATTTTGCAGGGAGGAAAACTGAGGCCCCCTAAGGAAGAGGCTGCTCAAGACGTCATCATGAGTCCACGCGGTACGGGTGCGCCGGGGACGGTGCGCTTCCTGGAGCGCCTGCGCGTACGTGGCGCTTTGCTGGGCGCTGGGACTCGCACACTCAGATGCCCTCAGCCCAGGACACACAGGGCACCAGAGTGGCGGGGCAGACAGCAGCGGACCTTCCGCAGCGCAGCCGGAGGGTCTCTTCCCCGTCTGTGTGAGGGTGTCAGGCAGGGAAGTCTTCTTAAAGGAGGACACACTTGCACCGAGCTTTGAAGAATAATGGAAAGCTGAGCAGGCAGAGACGGGGAAGGGCGCTCCAGGCAGAGGGTGCCCTGTAAGCAAAGGCACAGGGCATGAAACAACCTGGCAAGTGTGGGGGATTGCAGATCTCGGGCTCAGCTCAGCAGGAGAGGAGGGTGTGGGAGGAGGGGCTGCAGCGGGAGGGCAGAGGGAGGCAGGTTCTGCTCACAGTGGGCCTCGTGGCCGTGACAGGGGGTTGGATTTTATCCAGAGGGCTGCCAGGGAATCACTGAAGCAGACTTGGGTTTTAGAAGGATTCTGTAGCTACCAAGGGCCAGTGAACTCAACAAATGCTGTCGAGCACTTACTAAGCGCCAGGCTCCACACTGGGTCCCGAAGATTCCGTTCTGAATGAGGCCCATGCACCGCAGGCCTGCAGTGGAGAGACAACCCACAGGTGTAGCAGGTAGGACCTTGGCACACAAATGCAAGAAGCGGCCCATTTTTTGTATTCTTGTTAACTCACTTCTAATCTGATTCTCTCTAAATTCTTTAAGCTTTCAATTTCAAGTATCACTAGGGCCTGCAGTCACCTCCTGCTCGGGCGTGGAGGGAACTGCTGTCCCCCTGGGCCTAAGCGTCTACATTGGTCACTCAGAGGTGACCACTGACAGTCCACATGGGCCTTGAGTCTCAGCATATCAGGGTAGCAGTGTTCCTCTGCCACTTCGGGGTGCTGTGGCTGTACCCCAGTGCTTGCTTTCCAGCCTCCCCGGGTGCACCAGGATTCATGCGCCTGTGTGTGGCTGGGACACTGCAGGACACAGGCGTCAATGTCGCAGGGCTACCCCCCCCCCCCCCCCGGGCTCATTGCTATTTCTTCCTCCTCTGCCCCATCTCCCCACCCCTTGGGAACAACTAGCGCCGTCACTTCCCGGAGGTTAGCCTTCTCAAAAGTCAGGAGGAGCCATCAGACTTCAAGCAGCTTCTGTGTTCAGTTCTGCAATTTCCCCAGGCTAGAAAAATCAAAGAGCCAGTTACTGGCTTGGAACTGGGAGGGGAGGAAAACAATTAAGATCTCAGTAAAGTATCCTGTCACCAGAGAGAATAGGCAAGGAGAGACGGGCAGTAATCTGGGAGAGTGGCGGGGGTGCACCTGAGCTCAGACTCGGACACCCAACAACCCAGGTGAGAGAGGCCTCCCGAGGCAGGGAGTTTCTGCAAGACTGAGTCCTGAAGACAGCCTGGAAAAGTGTTCCAGGAAAGGGAACAGCAGGTGTGAAGGTCTGGTGAGAGCCACCTAGGGCATGGGAGGAACTGGGGTGATATTTATGACTGAGGACCTCCTAAATCCCAAGCCCAGGTCGGGAGTTCACGTTGCCCCTGCGAAGCCATTCAAAGGTTCTGATCACAGAAGTGATCGGATGTGGTTCAGAAACGCCAGTACTAGAACAGCAGCAGCCAGCAGTAGAGTAAAGCAGAGACAGGAGCTGCAGGGTCTGGGCAAAGGACAGTGGCCACGGTGGTGATGGAGAGAAGGCATTATCCACACTGATGAGGAAGAAGGGGCAGGACTTGGGGGAGGGGGTGTGCGGCGAGGCAGCACACCTGGGCCAGTCCCCAAGACGGAGCAGACTGTGTGTAGGTGCTAGCCCACACTGAGAGGTAGGATTCAGGGTGCAATGCACCCCTCCCCCCACCCCACCTCCGACCCGCGATTCCCAAACTTCCCGCTAGATGGAGGGCTGGTGCAGGCAGACCGGCTCCGCCTCCCATCCCGAGCCCCTAGTTTGGGCCTCCCCAAACCCCTAATGCCTGAGCTCTCCCTAGATTCTGGGCCCTCAATTGTGCCCACACCCCGGACTGTAGCCCAGTTGGAACGTGTTGAGGGGTAGCAGCCCCTAGACCTCTGCCCCAGGGGTCTCCGTGGGCCGCTCCGCGCCAGGGGCAGCTGCTGCCCCTTCAGCCTGGAAGCCGCCGGGCTCCTCGGTTCCCGCAATGGCCCCCGCCGAAGATGGCCCCCGCAGATGCGGCCTCAGCCGGAGACCTCCTCCTCAGCGGCGCCATCCTGCCGCGCGCGCACGCGCCTTCTCCCTCGCCCCACGCTGGGGCCGAGGCCCCCCTTCCTCTGTGCCCCAGCTCCAGCAGCGGGCGCAGCTCCTGCCCAGACTGCCAGCCAGCAAACATCGAGGCCGCCCCCAACCTGGGGGCAAGATGCCAGGCTGGGGAAGAGCCGTGAGCACAAAGAGGAAGGAAGCATATGGGTCACGGCGTGGATGGGGGTGCTTGGCGGTGTTTGCACCACCTGATGCAATCCCTGATGGGGGTATCCGAATATTATCTCAATTAAAAACGAATAAATACATTTAAGAAAAAATACACGGTGGGCCAGAACCGGGCGGGGCCAGGTGAGAGGCGGGGCCAGGGGTGGGGCCCCCCCAAAGGCTCCCGGCCTGGGTCCCCAGCGTGGAGGCGGGTCAGGGACCCGCTGGCGGGGTGGGGTCGGGATCCCCAAGAACCTTTAAGGTACCCCTTCGTCCCCACAGACGAATCCAAGTCACGTGAGTTGCCCTAACCAATCCGCCACCGGCAGCCCGCGCCAGCCCCAGCCCTAAGCCCGCTGCACCCGGCCTGTGCCGGCCAAGCCCAGGCCTACTTCAGAGGTCGTTCTCGGGGTGCCACGCCCAGTTCCCTGGAGCTCCCGGGCCCTGCCCAGTGGGGGGAGGGGGACGGTGCATTCTTCGGGCCTGCGCCTCACCCCTTACCACTCGCCTCCTCCTCCTCCCCCGACACTTCCATTCCTAGTAAATGGACAGCTGAGGGCCTGGTGCTTGGGCCTGAGAGTGGACTGGTCAGGCGCCTCCATCCCGACGCTCCCCCCCTTCTTGCCCCCCTGTAGTCAGACCTGGAGCCATCTCTAAAAATAGACCTAGGCGCTAACGTGCCCACCCATGAGGGGTCCGGGAGGCCTGAGTCACCGGGCAGGGAGGGCCTCCCACTCCTTCCTCGGGAGCCCGGCCGGGCATCTCTCCGACCGCTGGCCGCCTCGCTGGCCGCTCGCGTCTTGGCTTGCCCCATCTACCTCCCAGGCCCGGGGAGCGGGCCAGGCGGCCCGGCTCCGACTGGCGACTGGCCGTGGTAGCAGCCACAGCTCACAGCGCAGCCCAGCCGGGAAGGATTAGGAGTTCCTGGCCCCATTTTATTTAGTTGTTTTTGTGTGTCTGGCGGCGCCCCTTCTCCCCCACCCCACAGTCTTGTCCACACCTGCCTGTCTGTCCCGCCCCAGCCCTCGGGGTTGTTCTAGGCTTCTGGGTGGAGATCTGGGCTCCGTGTAGCAGAGTCCCAACTGGGGTGTTAGAGGTTCTGGAGCTAACCTCCCTGTGCTACAGATGAGGAAATTGAGGCTCACGGGGAGGAAGGTGTCTGCCACACAGAGTAACAGCCCTGCTGGAATAGCCTGCATTCAAATTCCAGCACTGGTCTCTGGGGGGGGGGGGTGCAGCCGGTTAAAGCACAGCCCTGGGCTCTATTGGGCCAGGGAGGTGACCCAGGGGAGCAGCAGACCTCTCCTGACCCGCCCCCTGCTCCCCTCAGCAGTGTACTTCTCCAGTCTGCCTGTTCTGCCCCCTACTCTGTCTCTGGTGAATCCTCTCATGGTCCCTGCTCTCTGGCCTGCACCCCAGTTCTATATGCATAAATAAATAAATAAATAAATAAATAAATAAATAAATAACTTCCAGCACTGCCACTTAGCAAGCTCCTTCTTAGAGCAGTTTCCTTCCTGTGAGGTGCTTCCTTTGACGATGACACCCACTCACCTGTAAAATGAGAAAGATAATAGATCTTTCAGGTTGTCTTCATGATTTCCATTATTTTTGAAAGAGCAGCAATGGCATTTTGGGAGTTACCCACACTTGGGGTCAGCCCCAGCTAGGCAAGTTAGCTATCATGGCTGGCACTGATTGCTCTCCCCTCTGGATACACAGAGGGGTGTTAGTGGGTGTGAAACGGTAAACTCCCCTGCCTGGAGGTTCTCAGTTGAGGGAAGGATCATAGTCACGGGGGAACACCTGGCTGAGCTGGGGGCCAGGGCAGCATCAGGGGCTTCGTACAGGTCCTGCTCACTTGTCCTGGGGCTGTTCTGGACGGGGGCATGTTGCATCATTACAGGTGTAAGTTCCTTAGACCCAGAGGATGGAAGGGACTCAAGAGTTCAACTTTCCAAGTTCAGCTTTCCTTGTTGCCAAAGGGCAGGGACCTTCCTAGAAGCAAGCAGTAAGTACATCAAGGCCCCCACGGGTCTTTAACCAAGATCGCCAGTCCTCAGCCCCTCACCTTCCATCCACCTGACTTCTCTTTTCCCAACACCATTGCCATGACTTTTTTGAGTGGTCAAGGCTGACGTTATTTCAGCTGTTTCTATTTCTTTACATATTATCTGGGCACTGCGTGGGGGTGGGGGTGAGAACAAATCTCTTTTATCTGCCAGAAATGTCATCAACTTCTTAAAGCTATGAAAGGCGCTATGTAAATAGTTGGGGCGGGCAGGGAGAGCTACTCTCAGAAATGAATGTGGATGTGAGGTGCAGAGGAGAGTTGGGGGTAAACGCGTGCCCTTCCCAAATGATAATGTAAAGAACATTTTGGAGTGTTTGCTGTGGGCTTGGCTTAGTTCCATGCATTGCCTCACTTAGTCCCCCAACATTTCAATGCAGTATTATCATTTTCACCCCGTTCATTTTACAGATGTGGAAATAAAGGTCTCAGAGAGATGAGGGAATTTGCTTAAGAAAACAGAGCCAGGAAATAGCAGTGTTAGGATCAAACCCTCTCCAATCTTTGGTTTTATTTTTTCTGCCCTGAGGAAAAAGTTGTGGTTTTATCTTGACCTTTCCCTTCCCCGGCTGACCCCCTGAGCCTCCCTTTCTGGCCAGGTTGCCAGGCTTCCCTAGCCCAGCTGGGACACTTCTAGGAGGTGGCGGGACAGGGCTGGGCAGCCGCCAGACCCTCTCTCCACCCAGAGTTTCCAGGACTCAAAGAATTTATGAGTCCAACTGTCTGAGACTCTTGCATGCAAAGAGAGATGCTGGAAGTCCCTGAGTGTACCTCTCTCTCCTCAATCCGCCTCACCCAGACTCCTTGGCTTGCCCTCTGTGGAGGGGAGTTTATCCTCGGGAGGAGCTGGCTCCTTCTTTCATTCATGCAGCAAATATTTGTCAAGTGCCTAGTCGCTATCATAGGCTCTGGGGATAAAGTGATAGCAAAAACAGCTCTTTCTACGACTTACAGTCTAGCAGGACACAGAAACACTCAAACCAATGGCCCGTGACTGATCACACTCCTCACTCTTCCAAACTTCTGATCAGATCTACCCTCCAGGGAGAAGGCTCCCAGTTGCCTTCCCCAACCCCTGCAGCGGGTAGGGCAGGTGCGGGAGGGTTTCACCCTCTAACTCTAAGTGCAGAATAGCTCACAGCTATGGTGGTCCAGGAACCACAGTCGGAACTTTAAATGTGTTGTGGCGGTAACCCGCACTGGCACCCTCGTGAGCTGAGACAGTTCATCAGCAAGGAAACTGCAGCCCTGAGAGGTGAGGGAATGTGCTGAAAAATCACACTAGTAAGTGCTAGACAATAATTTGAACCCAGTTATTCTGAGACTGGAGCCCCCGCCCTTGACCACTTGCTGAGTTCTTGTGGGAATCTCAGGTGGAGACATTACGACCAGAAAGGCCTAGGGGTCGGCTGAGGGTCACACAACAGCAGAGACTGAGTTGATTGGTCGTCAGAGGGAGTTGGGTAAGGGTATACAAACGATTGCACCAAAGCTTCCAGATGCCAGCTCGCCCCCAATGTGAACTACTGGCGGTCAGCAGGGCCTAGGAAGGCGAGGGGCCAGGTTGGCGTGGACGTCATCAGCGCTCACTGTGCTCCATCCTCACCCCTGCTCCCGGAGGCCTGTGCTGTGGGGCAGAGGCCCCTCTTGCGGGCTGCCCCCTCCTCCTGTGTTAGTCCTGAGGTGTTGTCTCTGTGTCCTTCTCCACGCAGGGAAATGGCAGGAGACAGAAGAGGAAGCGCTAGCCCGCTGGGAGCTTGTCTCTGTCTGGGCAGGGGGAGTTGCCTCTGTTAGGGACTCATGCCGGTGAGTAGTTGTGGGTGTTTATCAGGTGCTGCATGTGAGACAGACTCTCCCTTTGTCATTATCTCCTTTAATCCTTTCAGCAAAAACTACATGAGGTTGCTGTGATCTCGCTTTCCAGAGGAAGAAGTTAAGTGATACCCCCCAAGTATAGAGCCAGCAACAGCCAGAGCCAGGATTTGAACCCGCACAGGTGATCTGACATGATGCTCTAGGACAGGGTTCCCGGATGCGGTCTCTGGGCCAGCAGCACCAGGCACTGCCTGCTGGCGCACATGCCAGAGTGAACTACTGAGTCAGAAGGTCGGGGGGAGCCCCCTGTTCAAGCACTTGCGCCCCACTCTCACAGCTCCTGGGGGAGCAGTGGTGACCTGATGACAACATGGGCCCTGGGTTCGGGCAGAACTGAGTTCAAGTCTCCGCCCCATGATGCCGGGGACTAGGGCCTTGAGCCCCGAATCTTGAGCCCTGGCCTTCCTAGCCTGTGCCGTGGAGACGCGCCGCGGCGACCACTCTCCCAGAATTGTTGCCAGGTTAGACGAGGAAGGAGGGCCCCTTTGGCAGGTGAGCAAGTCGAGGCTCAGAGCGGGAAAAGGCGGGCCGGGTGCCCGTGGGTGGGCCCTTTCCCCGGGAGCACTGCCGTGTGGGCTGCCCCCGGAGCTGACTGCTCCCCCACGCCGGTGCCGGGTGCCCGTGGGTGTTGAGAGACTAAGACGTTTCTTCTTCGTGTGTGGCTCTGGCCAGTGCTTGCGAAGGGCCCGCCGAGGGCTCCCGCGTCATCACAGGTAGAAGCTGGCCAAGCCCTGCTGGCTGCTAACGGCCTCCCGGGGAGCGAGGGCATTCCGAGCTGCAGGCTTCCCTCTGGGTAGAGCAGCCCTGCCGCCTGGCCACCTCGGCGCTGTAGCTGTCAGCTCGTTGCCCCGCGGGGCTTTCTTGTTGCTGGATGCTTAGCGGTGCCCTGGCCGCGTCCCTCTTCTAGATGCCAGTAGGGACCCCTCAAGTTGTGACGGTCAAACCTATCTCCAGACATTACCAAATGTCTCCTGGGAGCAAAATTGCCCAGTCGAGGGCTACTAAGGTAATCAGATAAGGTGCTTTTACACACCAGGTGAGGTGGGGTTCATGGGATCCCTCAGTTACCTGGGGGCCCGGGGCCCCGTGCCACACAGTGGGTAGAGGTAGGCCTGGAATCCAGGCCTTTTGTGCCTGCTGTTTTTCATGGGTCTCTCAGAAAGGAACCCCAGGGGGCAATACGGTGGAGCCCAGGACACTCGGAATGTCCTTTCCTTTGGCATCTATCGACCTAGTCCACAGCAGTGCCCATCTGAAGCGCCAAGGTGGTCAAGCCAAGCAGGTGCCTGGCTCCATGAGCTACTGGCTGGGCACCTGGAAATACTGCCAAGGCCGGGGCTGTCCTTGCGGAGCTCACCATGGCCCGGGCAGCGGAGGTGGGCATCAGCAGCAGAGTGGAGCCATGGCCCTCCCGTTGTGGCCATAAAGCTGCCACCAGAGGTGAAAGATGGGTCTCCCTGCCACAGGGCCGCTGACGGCCATGCAGAGACGGGTGGCAGGGCTGATTTAGGGCAAGGAGAGGGAGGCGGGGGAGACGAGAGTCAATCAGAGCCAGAGACGCAGACACAGGCGGGCAGAAACAGAGAGGTTCAGAGGCAGACGGGGGGAAGAGACGCAGAGGACAGGAAGCCCAGAGGTAAAGAGGTACAGGAGACAGGGACACAGAGACAAAAAAATGTGAGACAAGGGTGGGGACCAGAGACAGGGAGAGGGAGACGCAGAGTTAGAGATGCAGATCCCGAAACAGAGGGAAAGAGGAGCATCAGAATCGGCGTGAGAAAAGGCCGGAGAGAGCCAGAGAGGGGACCAGCGTCACCATCACCATGAGGGAGGACAGAGCTTCAGACCCAGCCGTCCCGGCCAGATCCAGACGGAGCAGAAGACACGGACAGTGAGAGCAGCATCCACAGGAGGCAGGCAGAGGCGCCCAGAGAAACTGACGCGGGCAGGAAGACCTGGCCCGCTGGCCTGTCCCTGCCACCCGGAAGCTACATGTGTGTGCGCACGAGTATCTGCACGTGGGTGTGTCTGCTTGTGTGCGTGTGTGTCATGCCCTGGCTGGCCTGTCTGAGTCCTGGTGCACTCAGCCACCAACTCACTGGCGGGCAGAGGGACGCCAGTCCCAGCCGTCGGCAGGGGCCTCTCCCTCTTGCAGAGGAGACCGCACACAAACACACCAACACCAGAGACAGGCAGGGTTTAGAACAGGGTCACAGGCTCGGCAGCGACCTGGGGTCCTCTCGAGCTGGTGATCACCAGGCCACCCTGAGGAGACAAGATCCCGAAACAGAGGTGACGTGCAGGTGAGAACTGATGTCAAAGAGCCAGCCCTAGCGAACAGCTGGGGACCCTCCTTCCGGCAGAGGGGAGAGTGGGTGCAAGGCCCAGAGGGGAAAACCATGTTGGCAACTTCACAGCCCAGAAAGGAAGCTGCTGGGGGCACAGCTCCTGGGCAAGGGGACAGGACAGGCAGGCGGAGGGCAGTCAGAGAGGGTCGGTGAGGCCCAGGGACGGGTTGGGGGGCTTTTTCCAGGAGGGATGAGAACTGGGAGGGAGCGGGAGGCCCGCATGGCTGCGGGCCTGGGAAAGGGCTGCTGGACGCTGGGCGGGGTGGATGGGCGGCTCCGCCAGGCGGGCGGGCAGTGGGGCTCCGGCAGGAGTGCGGCGCTGTGGATGTTGCTGAGTCAGTGGAGGGGGCAGAATCACAAGACTGAGTGGTGGTGGTGGGGAGGGAAGGCGCCAAGAGATGACTCCTAGGTTTTTGGCCCAAGCATCTGAATGAATTGTGGTGGCATTTCCCAGAATGGGGAAGAAAGGGAGACATAGGTCTGTAGGGGTCATGAGGAGGACTGCTTTGGCCTCTTCTGTGTGAGTGTGCACGCGTGTGCTGCACCTCTGTCTTTGCATCTTTGCACTCCTGCAGCAGGGCACAGTTGTGCATGTGTGCATGTTGGGGGTTCAGGCCTCCCCATAGGGGTTTCCGGGCCCATCCTGGGACCAGCCCTGTCTCGGCCCTTCATTTTCTCCACGCCCCAGGTATTGCCCCTGCCAGATGGGGATTCCCCAGCGGCAGCTGATGATGGGGCGGGTAGGTCCCTGGGGACTGGTGACATCTGGGCACACTACCCCAGGCCCCAGAGGCCTTGGCAGCCCCACCCGGCAGCGGCAGGCAGGCACCAGGGCAGCTGGTGGCGATTAGCAGTGTTGATTACCTCGTGGCGATGCCATCTGGGGTGAGGGCACTGAGCCCAGCCCCACGGGATACCCTGCTTGCTGGCGTGCAAGGCTTTCTGGGGCTGAATGCACATGAATGTCAGCACGGCTGCATCACGTATGTGCGTAGGATGCCTGTGTGGCCCGTGTCTGTGTGCACATGTGCTCATGCCGGGCGCCTGCTGGCTTCTCCGCCTGCACACGCGTGCGTCTGCCCTGGGCACACACGTGTTCTGTGTGCCCGTACACGTCTGTGCGCACACGTGTCTCCGATTATATGTGTGCTGTGTGCCCGCGTGTGCTGTGTGTAGGCCTCTCCTGGGGTTTTCCGCGGCCTCTTTCTGTGGCCTCGTCTGTGCTCACCCGTGTGGCTCTCCATCTACCTGTGAACATGTCTAGCTGCACACTCACTCACATGGGGTCTAGACACACGCGTGACTGTATGTTTTGGGATCTGTGTGCACGTGTGTCAGGAGGGGGAAAGGGCACAGGCACATTCCCTGGCTGTGATATGATAGTGTGAGTAGCACCTTAGGGTGCTGGGGGAAGGTGTCTGCACTGGGCTGGCTCAGGCGCCTCCATTGGGCCCCGAGTCCAGCGTGGCCTCCTGCCCGGGAGAGTGTGGGTGTAAGTGGGGAGGGTAGGAGTTGCCCCGTGGGAGTCAGTGTTCTGCGTCCGCCCGGCTGGCGGGCGCTGACCTAGCTACGCGTGTGCTCCTGGGCGAGTTGTGCGGTTCCTCTGCTCAGGTTTCCCACACAGGCGTGCGGTGTCCTCCACTAGCTGAAAGTAGGATTCGGTATGATCTAGTAGATTATTACTGGGGGTGGGGAATGCCACGATCACTAACTTATATGAAAAATCTTTGAGCATTCCCAGACCCAAAGCCTCTGCTTTGGCGTCCCGGGGAGGAGGGAAGCCTGGAGGTGGGGGCACAGTGAGGGCAGAATTCTCCAGCCCGGGTTGCTGAGAGGGTTAAAGACTAACCCATGTGATGACCTCAGCCAAAGCCTGACCTGAAGGTGCGGCCTGTTATTCCCAAGTGCTCACCACTGGGGCGGACTCAGTGGGCCGGCTGGACCCGGCCCACCCACCCCTGAGCCTGCAGCACCCAGAAACCAGCACTCCCCCACTTTCCGCCTGCTGAGCTCAGCGCTTCCCAGGCCCCACCTCCATTGCCGCCACATCTGGGCTGGCTCTGAGCGGGGACCACAGTCTCGGCGCCTCCGTGGCCATGGTTGGGGTTTCCACTGACTCAGCGCCTCTGGGGTGCAGGCGGGAATCCCAGGCCTACTCCCCGCCCCCACCTGGGTTTAACCAGGGTCACCTTGTTGCTTCATGGGGAGCCCCATCAAGGTGCATCTGTGGGGGTTGGGGGACGCCCCCCACATCCATTCCCCTTACTCCTAGACCTCTTGTGCCCACTTCTCCATAGTTGCCCAGAAATCTGTTGGCTGCCTCCAGGGGAAGGCCCAAGGGGTCACCTTGGTCCTCCCCTTGCCGCCTGGGGACAGAACCTGACATGGCGCTTGCTGCTGTCCCTCAGGAGTCCAGTCTCCGGTCCAGCCTCTTGCTTCCTGGGCTCCTGCGTGTGCGGCTGCCCTTCGCCACCACTGGCGTGTGAACTCCAGCCCCAGGCTGGTCCTCTTGTTTAGCCCCAGCTCCCACCGGGCTTCACGACATGATGATGGGAACAGTGAATCTTTATGGAAGTCTCTGTTGTGCCAGGCCCGTAGTAAGCATTTTAACAGGCTTTAACTCACTTCCTGCTCACAGAAACCCTGGGAGACAGAGGCAGCCATTGTCCCATCTTATGGAGTCCCGGGTAAATAGCAAGCTAGGGCCACAAAGCCAGACCCTGCCGACCTCCTGGAGGTAGAAGGCCTGGCTTGGCTCCCCCCTCTGGGAATGGGGCCAGCGCAGAAGGGGTTAATTTAGCACCATCCCCCCTTGGGGGAGGAGGCCCCTCCCCCCCCAGTTCAGACAGACCAAGGAACAGACTCTGGGAGTTTTAGGCTGAGAAGCTGGAAAAAGCTGCCCAAGGAGGCTGGGACAGCCGCCACGTCATGGGTGCTGCGGAGCGGGGAGGGGGGTCTTCCCCCACCAAGTCTTCTGGAGGCACAGGGGAGGCCCTTCAAGCTCCAGGCCTAGTTCTTAAAGGGGCGTAGTACTCTGGCCCACTCGCCTGCCTGCCCCCTGCCAGAGGAACCCCCTTCCAGGGCAGCTCTGGGCACGCTGGGTCCCGCCTCCCGTCCTTTCGCTTGCTCACCTGGCAGGGGAGTGGGAGGGGCGGGCCTGGGAGCCCGGCCAGGCCGGTGGGGCTGTGCTTCTGTCCCACCGCCCAGGCATCACACCGCCACTAGAGTCCACACCAGAGCCCTCTCCCGGGCCTTCCTCCCGCCTCCTGCCTGGCGGGCGGGTCCAGCTGTGTTCCATTAGCAGCCCTTGGCAGGTCCCCAGCCCCCTGGAACCGCCCC
>NW_004567109.1:15419641-15446791 GCF_000260355.1 Condylura cristata | reverse complement strand
GTCTCTGAACATGCCTGTATGCAGGTAGGTTTGTGTGACTACACAGATGTGTGTATGTGTATCTGTTTGTGTCATAATGACACATGTGTGATTCGGGGTGTGTGTGTAAGCTGCCTGTCTCTGGGAGACAGATGATGTATGACTCTGCTGGCTGCCGGCTGAGCCCTCATTGATTTATCTGGGCCCATTCATCAGGGTTTAATAAAACTAAAAGACGAGCATCCATCAGGAGGGGCGGTCGGCAACCAGGTCCTGAGCCCGATGACCTGCTCTTCCGCCCACTGGACCTATGGGGAGGCTTCCTTGGCCTACACACAGCCCTGTGATGCCTGTCAGGATGCTCAGCCCCACCATGTACCCCTAACCTTAGGGGAACTTGGCGGGGCTCCCTGGCTGAATGGGTGCAGCTAGTCAGGACCAAGCCTGGTAGATACCAATACCGTGCACAGGTTGATAAAGCATTGAAAAACTTCCAGAGTCTTGTGAAATAGCCTGTGCCTCAGCCTTGCTATCCCAACTGACTTGACCTTCCAAGACCCTCTCGAAGTTCTCAACCTAGCAAATAACCGCTGGGAGGGCGAGATGCCCCTGGACCCTGTTTCTGTGCTCCGGCCAGCTTTCTGCTCTGGCTGGTCGGTGTTCATGCCATACCGCTTGTTAAATATTTTGATTATCACCCTACCCAAATCTAGCCAAAGGTCTGTGGTTGGGTCTCTGAGAGGGCCTGAGGGCTGGCCTCGCAGGCTGGCCATGACTGGCCCATGTGTAGAATTGTTCTGTGTGAGCTCAGGATTCCACCTTCCTGGTGTCTCTGGTTTCCAGGTGCTGCGGCTGTGCTTGGCCTCCCTGACCCAGGATGTGGGCATCTTGGGTTCCTGGCTTGTGGCTGCTCAGCCTCTGGGCCACCTGCAACCATGGCGCAGACACAGGTGAGATGACACAGGAGGAGGTTGCCCTGGCTCCCAGAGACGCTGGGGTCTTGCACACGGGTCGCGTGGGGATCATTTTCTAGAAAGGACTGGTGGGTGGGCTCGGGCTGACCTGAGAGCTTTGCACTTGAGTGTGTGTGTTATGTGTGAGTGTTTCTTCTGCATGTTCCTGTGTCTCCGGGCCTCCGTATTACACCCCGTTGCGCTGTGTGTTTGCACATCTTCCTGGGTCTCTGAGCGAGAGACCAACCCCCCTCCTCCCCATACGCTGAGCACAAGGTGCTGACAGGACCCGCAGGGTCTGGTGGAGGTGGTGAGCTCTCCCTGCTTCTGAAACTGCATTGTGAACGAGGCCCAGGCCGCTCCAGAAATCGTCCTCCAGCCCACGTGCTCCCGCTCTGCCTGGCCCACCCAATAAAGGGCTTGCCTCAAGGCCCAGACGCTGGATGGACAGAGAGGGCAGCTTTCCAGGGCCTACCGCCAGAGGAAGTGGACCGGGCAACTTGCCCTGTCCTGATGGGTGGGTGCCCTTTGGGCTCTGGACTCAGCTGTCTTCCCGAGCAGAAACAGTGCTCCTAATGCTGACTTAGCGAAGGCACGCGGAAGAGAGCGTCTGGGGTGCAGGTGACTGCCTGTGGCTGTGGGTACAATGTGTGTCTACGTGTGGGTGCGTGTGCCTTGATCTCTCCACCGGGTCTCTGGGGCCTGGGGAGGAGAATTTCAACATCTGTCAGGAATCTGGGCCCATTGCCAAGGGGTGAGTCACCCCTGGTTGCTGCCCATGCCAAAGACGGAGATAATATTTCTGTCCAGACCTGGAGGAGGGAGACTCCAGAGGGGTCATCGGGCCTAGGGATCCAAGACTCCTCCTTCCCCTGGGCAGCAGGAAGCCCCAGCTTCTCGGGCACGGCGGCCACTGTCCTGACCCAGCTGCCCGCCTGCACCGATGGGCAGGCCCGTTTCCAGCCCCTCTGCGTAACCATCCCGAGGGAGGAAGCAGGCCCGTGGCTGCCCACTGAGCCCTCAGCCTCCTGGGGACCCAGGTTGGCTCCTTTTCTCCGCAAGCCTTGACCCCTTGTGGCACCCCGTCCTGTGAGCTTGTGGTACCCTCGGGCCCTTGTTTTCTTTTCATGGCTTCACAAGTAGGCATCTAGGTGAAAAGTATTTTGTCGGCCCAGTCTCTGGCCTGCTTATCTGACTTTGATGTGGGAAATGGAGCCCCACCCACAGCTGAGAACGGGGTACGACTGCACAGGGCACCCCTGGAGGCAAAGGCACCCCCAACTCACTCAAGTGCGGACACGCACGTGTCCTTGTGTGTGACAGTGTGTGCATCACCCTGTCATGTCCGTTCCCCACTGGGATGTATGTCATGGAGGGCAGATGTATGTATACTGCTCCCCATCTCTCTGAACCCCAGGGCTGCCTGGAGTTTCTCCATGCCCTCTTTCGGTGTGGTGGTGGCTTGGGGTTTTGGGGGGTGGGGGTGCCAGGAGGTCCGGTTCTGCTCGGGTGGACTCATTGCTGACTTTGAGCCAGGCCTCGGTCTCTGAGCTTCAGTGTCCCCCCTGTGGGTTGGGGTCCACCTGGCTGCTGGGTAGCCCAGGTCAGGGTCAGAAAGCTATCCCAGAGCAGGGCCCAAGGATAAGGGACAGAAACTTGCTCCGTCCCAGGTTCCCCAAGAGCCTACCTGGGCCGCCACTGCACCCTGAGCCCAGCCGGTGCCCCGCTGCCGCTCTCTTCCAGGTGAGCCGTGCCCCGCCTCACAGCAGGAAGGACTCAGGCTGGAACACAGGAGCGACTTATCCGCCAACGTGACTGGTGAGTGCCCGTCTCAGCCTGTCCCCGCCCACGGCCATCCTGTCCCCGTCCACGGCCATCCTGGCGTAGCCGGTGACCCTCCTCCCCTGCTGTCGCCCCCAAGGCTTCAACCTCATCCGAAGACTCAGCCTCCTGAAGACATCTGCCATCAAGAAGATCCGAAACCCCAAGGGGCCGCTCATCCTGCGACTGGGGGCGGCCGCCCTCACCCAGCCCACTCGGTAACGGCCAGTGTAGCTGCTGGGAACCGGTGATCTCAGTCACACTCCCTGGCAGCCCTGGACCTGGGCCCCAGCTCGGGGCACCTGGGGGTCATTGAATTCCACCCTCTGCCAGGAGCCAACCTGGTCTCCGGCCCTGCGTGTGAAGAGGGGGAAGCTGGCCGCGCCTGGCACACCCCCATCTGTCCCTTCTTTATCTCTGACTGGCAGAGGGTGGGAACAGGACCGCATCCAACGGGCACCGGAAGGACCTGTGGCGTGGGAGCCCGGCAAGAGTAGTGTGTGTGTCCGCACGTGGGGAGTCCAGGTTCCCGCAGAGGCTGGGTGGTCGGGCCCTGCTGGCCTTCCAGGCTTATCTTCCTAAAGTCCCCTTCTGCTCTGGCTGTGCTGGACCTTCTTCATCTTAATGCAGCGTCTCCCCCCCTCCCAGGGCAGACTAGTCTCCCCAAGTCACCCTGAATTCCTGGGAAGCTCTTACCGCAGTTGAAAAGACACAGCACACTCGTCCGTCGTAGTCACGAGTGGCCTGCCCATCCCCAACCTCAAGCAGACTTGAGGGCTTCCCCAGGGCAGCCCCTTCTCTGTTTCCCACTTTTAAAAAAAATATTTTATTTATCTATGCATACAGAACTGGGGTACAGGCCAGAGGCGCAGGGGCGGTGAGAGGCTTCACCAGAGACAGAGTGGGGAGCAGAACAGGCAGATGGACGAAGCACACTGCTGAGGGGAGCAGCGGGCGGGTCAGGAGAGGTCTGCCGCGCCATGTGGGTCAGCTCCCCAGCAGGGGATCGAACTCGTGCTGAAGTGGATGTGGCAAGCTTCATGGTGCTGCGCTTTAGGCCATTGTGCCCCCAGGGAGGGCGCTGTCTCCCACTTCTGTCCCCACAGCCAAGCCCCTGTCTGTGTGTAGAGGGCTCTCAGCAGACTCCTGGAGTGCGTGTATGTGGGGGGGGGAGGGCTGGGGGGGCTGTATTCCTCCCTCCCTCCCTCAACAGCACTGAGGGCCCAGGGTGGGCGCAAGGGGGTCTCTCTAGCCTCAGGGTACCCTTCTCCCTCCCCTGCAGACGAGTATTCCCACAAGGCCTCCCCCAGGAGTTTGCCCTGGTCCTGACAATATTGCTGAAGAAACACACTCACCACAACACGTGGTATTTATTTCAAGTGACTGACGGAGACGGGTACCCACAGGTGAGCTGGAGCCCTTAGCTCTCGGAACACGAGCAGCAGCTAACCAGCCCAACTTTTGTCCCAGTTCGTGATTCCTGGGGTCTCCCCCACATCTCAAGGCTGCCCGCCCCTCCCCCAACAGCACCTCGCCCATTCTTTCAAGCCGGACAGGGACCCAGCTCTCCCCTCCTGGGAAGGGTGCTTGAGGGCCCTAAACTTTGCCCTTTCTGGCTCTGGTCATGGATTCTCTTCCTGTTGCTTCCTGCATTCCACGCAGATTTCCCTGGAAGTCAACAGCCAGGAGCGGAGCCTGGAGCTCCGGGCCCGGGGCCAAGACGGGGACTTTGTGTCCTGCATCTTTCCGGCGCCCCAGCTCTTCGACCTGCGCTGGCACAAGCTGATGCTGACCGTGGCGGGACGCGTGGCCTCCCTGAACGTGGACTGCTCCTCGGCCTCCTCCCGGCCTCTGGGGCCCCGGCGACCCCTGCGGCCCTCGGGCCATGTGTTTCTGGGCTTGGATGCGGAGCAAGGCAAGCCCGTGTCGGTGAGTGCCTCTGGCCTCTGCCCGCTCTGTGGGACTTGAGTGAGTCCCCGGCATCTGACCGGACCCTGCCTTGCTTCCCAGTGCCTTCAGATGCCGCCTACACATAGTCTGTGGGGTTCAAGGCCCCCCACGATCTGGCCCCTGTGCACGTCCATGCTGCCACCTTCCTTCGTCGCTCCATGCAGCTCTGCTGTACCAGTTACCCCCCAGGCATCCATCTCACCTGGCACATTCCCGCCTCCAAGCCTTTGCCTGTGCGGTTCCCTCCCGCTGGAATGCTTGTCCTTGCTCAGGCATCTGCTTGTCCTTCAGGGCTCGGCTGTGTTGGAAGCTCCCCCTCTGCTGACCCTCTGGGCCTCTCTGCTCCTTTCCTGACGTGCAGTTTGCTTTTGCCTTTGGTGACAGCCATATCCTCGGTCTCCCAGGCCAGGATGGAAGCCCTGAGGTCAAATTCTGGGGTGGCGCCACCTCTGTGTCTTATTGGGGGCTCGACTACAGAGCTGGACCCCTGGATAACCGAATGATACTGACTTGTGTGTCCCCGCAGTTTGACCTTCAGCAGGCACACATCTACTGTGACCCGGAACTCGTACTGGAAGAGGGCTGCTGTGAGATTTTACCAGGAGGGGTGAGTGGCCCGGTCCCAGCACAGATGGGGGCCCTGGGGCTCTGGGATGCTGGAGACAGACGCCTGCAAAGGGAATGCCTGGGAGGGGGGGCTCAGACTATGTTGGTTGGTGGGGGAGCCTACCTCTGTCCTGACCCCGGCCTTTCCCCCCCACTGGGCAGTGCCCCCCAGAGACCTCCAAGGCCCGCCGGGACACCCACAGCAATGAGCTCATCGAGATCAATCCACAGACTGCGGGCAAGGTCTACACCCGCTGCTTTTGCCTGGAGGAGCCGCGAAACAGCAAGGTGGGCAAGCGTGGTCAGGCACAAGGGAGACCACCCCCCTGTGACCTGACTGAGGTCTGCCACTGGGTCAGCTGGTCGTGTGCCTGGGGCAGGAAGGACGCTGGAAGCCACACCTGTTTGTATACTGCCCGGTAGGGAGGCTCTGGGTGAGCCTGTGCCTGCCTACTGGCATTGAGAGTTGTGCCTGTCTAGTTTTGGCACTACCCACATGCTCACTGATGCCACGCTAAAACCTTCCTGTGAGGGCAGTGCCAGTGTTGCACCCAACGGCAGTTTCTTCAGGGCAGAGATGCCTGGGGCCAGAGGCCAAAGCGCACAGCCTCCCTCTGGGCTTACCCATTCTCCCGGGCGCAGCCACGGCAATGCCAGGCTGGTTCTACACCCAGCACCATGGCCAGCTGCCCTGCCCACTCTCGGGTTCTTTAGGGGCGGCAGTAGACGCCCAGTTCCTCCCCCCAACTCCTCCTCCTGGCTGGACGGTCTCCCTGCCCACTGGGCGCTGTGCCCAGCCTTGGCTGCAGAAACACAGGGTCCCATTGATTCATGGTCTTGTTTTCTCTGACATCACGTGGGTGGGGGAAAGGAGGGGGGCTGTTTGGGTGCCAGGGGTCTGAGCAGGCTCTTGGTGCCCTGGTAGGTGCCAAATGTTAGGCTGAGGGGCACCTGGGGTCCACGCCCCTACTTGGGTCCTAGAACTGTCCCCTGAAGCATTCCCTTTGCTCACCTGCCTAGGTGGATGCCCAGCTGACAGGAAGAATCAGCCAGAAAGCAGAGCAGGGAGCAAAGGTAGGCATGGGAGGCGGGGGGGGTGTGTGTGTGTGGAGCCTGTGATGCCCTCTGTCTGCCCTCAATACACCCCTTTAATTAGACACTCTGCTCCTACGCTCTTCCTACCTGCCCCCAGACTTGGACAGCGCCAGGCTAGGTAGGTTCCAGCTCTGACAAGGGTGAGTGGGGGTGAGACACATCGTACCTGGCACTCCTAGGGCATCTTCCTAGGTTGGGGTGTCGAAGCACCCCCCCACTCCCTGCCCTTTCTCAGGCCCTTCAGGAGACAGCAGCCGAGGAGGCCAGCCTCCCGTTAAGGCTGCAAAAGAGGCCCAGTCGAGGAGGTGCCTTCACAGAAGGCTCTGTGGGCCGAGTCTGGGCGTGGGGTGCTGGGTGCCCCTGCAGCTGCCGGTGTTCTCTGGGACCTAGTGCTGGGCCCTGTCTGCCTGCTGCCTTTCTCTGGGGCGGGCACTAACCCTTGACATTGCTGCTGAGTGGGCAGCAAATGGCCCAGGCCTCGACCCCAGGCTCCTGGATTCTGGGTCTTTCTGGGCCTGGCATGCTGTGTGACCTGGCGCACGGCTACTTTGTGACTCTCTTTGGCTGTGGCTCCCGGCTGGTGAGAGTTGAGGGGAGAGGCATGTTGGTGGGGTGGGAGCGCGGACTTCACCCTCCGTCAGGCCCCTCCTAGGACATAGGTGGCGTTCTGTGTGCCTCGTGTGTTGATGGGGGACGTGGGTGGAGGAAGCTGATCCCAGACTCTCAGACTGGACCTCCTGGCCCGTTCTTCCCTTTCAGTGCCCACCCTGTGTCCACGGTGCCGGGGAGAGCAATGTGAGTGAATAGCGGGTGTGTGGGTGGGGTGGGAAAGGGGGGCTGGGAGCCTAGGGGTTGGCTTGGCAGCTTCCTGGTTGAACAAGGGGGTCTTTGTGCACTTTCACGCTGCCTGCCTGCCCAGCCCCAGAGCTGGGCTTGACCCCCCACCCCTGCCAAGCCAGGCTGCACAGAAGGAAGCCTCGAGCCCTATGATCTGGGCAATGTCAGGGTCCAGGGTGGCGTGGGGACGGGGTGGTGGCTGGCAGGACCGGGACCTGGGCTGCTGGCCCTGCTTTGCACTCCCTGCCAACACGGAGGTCCAGTCGGCTGGAGGACTTCACGCACCATGTAAGAGGCCCAAAGGGGAGGAGCAGGCTGAGGGTGACACAGCCCAGTTCTGAACCCCAAACACGTGCTGGCTTAAGGGTTCACCTCCTGTGCCTCTCTAGCCCCCTGCAGCCTCTCTCTGCAGTCCAGGAGGACCAGGGGCTCACTGTGAGCCACACTGGAACCCACCTACCTCTTTCCCATGAGCTGACATGCTGAGCTGACAGGCCCACAGTGACCACACCCAGCTCCTCTCAGCACTGATTCCCCAGCCTTGAGGGACATCTAGAAGTACCCACTTTACTGCCTGCTTCTCTTTCCATCCAGTACTCCCACAAAATCTGGTAAGGCTGATGGCCCCCAGATGCACAGGGGTTACCATGGCAACCGAGCCATCACATTACCTAGCCAAAGCCGCGCAGGTTAGAGAAGGTTGGTTAGACCTCTCTGCAAGTCTGACAACTTTAGGCTATAAAGTCAGCATCTCGTTGATGTGACCCCGGTTACCTACTTGTGCTCACTGGGCCTCTGGTTTCCTCTCCCTCCCTGAGGTATAATGTTCTCTCCTCTGTCCTCTCAGGTCACAATTGGTCCCTCTGGCCCCAAGGTGAGTCCCAGACGTAGAAGATGACACCTTTGCCCCTTTTCCTGGTCCTAGCCCATCCCTCAGCATGTGACTCCATGACTGTGGGTTTATATTGGGGCTACCGAAGCCTGTGTGTTGGCAATTAGGGGTGCATGTGTGTGTGCCTGCTGAAGAGAGTAGAGACTGGTGTGTGCATAAGAATGCCAAGACCTGCCCCTCTTGAGGCCCGGCCATGCAGGGGGCCATAGGCCACACACATGCACACTGTCACCTTCCTGAGCCCACTCACACATCCGACAGGCTGCCATCATGTTGCTTCAGGGGAAACTGAGGCTCCATGGAGCCCAGGTGTGCGGCTGGGTGTGTCAGCGGTTGTGTATGCACATGGCTCCCTGCATCTCTGGGACACGATTGTGTGTGTGCGGCCCTGCCATGGGGGGTGAACAGGCCCATGGGGGGTGTCAGGCCCACTTGCTGTGGGCCTGACAGAGCCGAGAGCAGTGAGTGACAGCAGCGCGTGCCGGGGGTGAGGCGCTGTGTGTGCCGGGGGATGGGGCAGGTTCCCCGGAGCCACTTCACACGGGCACTGACATGCCAGTCTTGTGCCCAGCACTTACCTGCAAGCATCACATTTCTTCCTCATCACCACACCCCTAGAGGTAGGTGCTGCCACGAGCCCCATTTTATTGACGGAGAAACCGAGGCTCCCGGGAGCCCCATGACTTGCCTGGGGCCGCGTGCGAGTCAGCGGTGGGGACAGGGCTTGAACTCAGGCAACCAGTACTGGCGTCTCGGGTCTGTGCGTGGTGTCGTGGGCCCCATGTGCAGGGGAGAGTGGCGCGCTCGGGCGGGGTGGGGGGAGGACATCCCCTCTGCTGAGACCACAGCCTCTGGGGCAGGTGTGGATGATGCCCTGGCTGTGTGCGGGGCACATGCCTGGTGTGTGGGTGTGTGTGCATTTGCACACCCATGTGCGGGGCGGGGCAAGATCAGATTGGGGGTGCTTCCTCCAGACTCCCGCAGGCCCCTCAGTTCCAAGCCCCCTTTTGGTCTCATCCACAGGGAGGGAAAGGCGAGCGGGGTGTGCCCGGCCCATCAGGCCCCAAGGGAGAGAAGGGAGCCCGGGTAAGTGCCCCAGCCCTGCCCGCTGCCCCACCTCACCCCTTCCCCTCAGCTGGAAACCTGCAGCCTGGCCCAGGGAGGGGGTGGGGGCCAGTGTGTGAAGCCTCTGTGTTCTAAGGGCACCGGGACTGTGGGATCCCTGGGCCCAGCCCTGATCCCTTGTTCCTAACCGCAGGGCAGCGACTGTGTCCGCATCTCCCCAGACGCCCCACTTCAGGTAAGGCCTGGAGGTCGGCCTGCTTCCGGACTGATGTGGGGTCAGCCCTAGGGAAGCCCATGGGGTGACCCTGGCCCCGTCTCAACACCTTATTTCCCTGCTCAGTGTGCAGAAGGCCCGAAGGGAGAGAAGGGGGAGTCAGGAGCCTCGGTGAGTGGGGTCCAGGGAGCGGGCACGGGAAGTGGGGTCCTGGCCCAGCCTCACCCTCCTTTCCTTGCCCTCCCTCTGTGTCCCCTCATCTCAGGGGCCGTCAGGACTCCCAGGCTCCACCGGCCAGAAGGTAATGGGCCTGGACTGGGAGCGACGGGTCCGGGAGGGACAGGCGGAGGGAGGGGCCTGACACCACCCCAGGGTGGTGCCACCAGGGCACAGGCCCCTCTGAAGCCTTGTTCACATTCCCTCCAGACCTAGAGGGGTGCCTTAGGCTCCCCGAGTGAGTGCTCGGAGTGGGTGGGAGAGCCTTCCTACCTCTTGCCACCTTCTCATGGTGACTGAAGTCACTTGGTCTTTGGGGCGGCAGAGACCACAGTGTCTCGCCCAGCTGGGGGTTCCGGTTCTTCCAGCCTGTTTCCTCCCTCCAGTCGCCCTGTCTCTTTCTTCCCCAGGGCCAGAAAGGCGAGAGGGGAGAAGGAGGCATCACGGGCTCGCCAGGAAAGCCAGGCCGAGATGTATGGGTGCCGGGACCTTCCCACTGAACCCCCACACCCCCAGCATAGGGCCGTGAGGTGCTAGATATCAACCAGCAGAAGCTGACCTGCTGCTCTTGCTCAGGCTGGAGAACAGAGATCGGGATGGGGGCCGGGGCTCCAGGAGGCACAGAAAAGACCCAGTCTCAAGCCTCCTGACACCCAGCCCCAAAGCACCCCCTCCCCTGCGACTCTGAGGTTGACCTTGGAGCCCTGGGCTGGCATCTACTTTGGGGAGGGGAGTGTGGGTGGGCAGGTGGGTGTTGGCCAGTCCCAGTGGGGACTGCTTTCCTCAGGCTGTTCTTACACCCTCACCCTACCCCACAGGGACGGCCAGGAGAGATCTGTGTTATGGGACCCAAAGGGCAGAAGGTGAGTTGTGGGTGTCTGTAGAGTAGAATGTGGATGGTGGGGCTGGATGTCAGCTTTCTCACACCCACTTCATGTCTGTGCCAGGGTGACCCTGGCTTTGTTGGGCCCGAGGGACTGGCAGGAGAGCCTGGGCCCCCCGGCCCTCCTGGGCTCCCTGGGATTGGGCTGCCTGGGACCCCGGTGAGTACTTCTTGCCCTTCTGCTATCTCTCCCTCAGAGACCCTTCTCCCGCCCCATCAGTGGTGGGTCAGTGAGGCTCCTTGCAGGGCTTCTATTTGCCGGAAGGGGCTTGAGTAGATCATACTGTAATGTAAAGTCCCCGGGGAGCTGCCACCTGACCATGCTTCTGCCCTCAGGGAGATCCAGGTGGCCCACCAGGCCCTAAGGGAGCCAAGGTAAGCAAGGCAGGCGTGTGGGCCTGGGGGGCTCCCTGCTCAGTGGGAGGAGAGAGGGAATGAGGAGGGGTGGCAGGCATGTGGAGAGAGGGCGGGGGAGGGCCAGCTTTGGGCTGAGGAGATTGGGTCTGCTCAGCTGGGCCCCTTGTTGGGAAGTGCCCATTCCAGGGCGGGCTGATGTGGGAGTCTTGGCCTGAGTTCCAGGCGTGGCGGTGGACGGGCCTAAGTCTGGTAACAAACACAGAGGCCTTAACGGGGGCCCAAGCTCTCTTAATGCCACAATGAGCAGAAAGCCTTGCAAATGTCCATCTGTGTGCTCTGACTCTTCTGGGGTCACCCAAACCATCTCCCCACCCACTGCACCAGGGAAGGGAGACCCAGAAGCTATATCTTCTCCCTTCCTTGGTGACCAGAAGGACTTAAGCTAGCCATGAAGAAGGACAGGTGACCGGAAGGGAATGTTTGTTGAACAAACAGATCAAAAGGAAATGGGAGATTCAGCAGAGATTGTCCTGCTACCCAGAGAGGGGACTGGATGGGCCCAGGGTAGATGGGCCGAGGTCAGGGCCAGGAGCCTGCTCTTTAACCCTTCTTCTGGCCACAGGGCAGTTCTGGGATGCCGGGAAAGGAAGGTCCTGGCGGGAAACCGGTGAGTGGCCCCAGTTTGGTAGGGGTGTCGCTACCAAGGACTCCAGAGCGAAGGGGCTGGTCCCAGGGCTCTCTGTTGGCAAGTCTGGCTCTAACACTGCTTCTCCAACAGGGCAAGCCCGGCGTGCCAGGGCTGAAAGGCGAGAAGGTGAGTGTCCAGCATCGGGCGCAGATGGGAGTGGGAACCCGTCTCTGAAGATGACACTGCGCATCCAGGACCCTGGCCCTGGGATGCTCAGTCCGGGGGAACCCTACCTCTTTGTTCCCACAGTGTGTGTGTGATGATACAATAAAGATCCCAGCTTAGGAATGAAACACCTGGGTTCCAACCCGCCTCTGCCACACACGTGATTATGAATGTGGCAAGAAATCAACTAGCTCTGTCTTCATCCAAGTTTCCACATCTGTAAATGGCACTCGATAATTTCTTAAGGTGTTAGGCTGGTTGTGAGGGTGTAGCTTTGTGGTGTGCAGGAACTGTTGAATGAACTGACCAGTCTGCTGACCAGGAAGCTCTTCCCATGTTCCTGATGTCCGGGGTCAGGGCACTGGCCTAGCTACTGTCCCGAGCAGGGTGAGCAGGAGGCTCCTTGCCCTCCCCAGCATCTGGGCCCTATCCAGTCCACTCATGATCTCTCCCTTCTGCCAGGGTGACCCCTGTGAAGTGTGTCCGACACTGCCTGAGGGGTTCCAGAACTTGCTGGGGCTCCCTGGAAAGCCAGGGCCCAAGGGGGAGCCTGGTGATCCTGCACCAGCCAGGGTGAGTGCTCTCTCAAAACCTAGGGACATGGCCTTGGAGAGGAGCTGGGCATAGGGACTGGCCACGTCTGACAGTCATAGAGATTAAGGGCTCAAGGGCCAGGCTCCCAGCTTACTGGGTCAGGGAGTGAACCATAGAGTTCAGGGCTAAGCTAGAAGATCACCCTGAGGTCTCCATGGCAACCCCACAGAGTATGTGATGAGGTTCCAGGATGCCTTTTGGGCAGGCTGGGTGGAGCCAACCCTTATAGTGAGGGGCCTGTGCCCTCTTCCTGGGAGTGGGTGTTGGTTGGGGCGGAGCAAGGGAGTGGGTGGAGCTGGGTTAGGGCCCTGGCCGGGACTCCCAGCTCGCTCAGCTCCCTCACAGACCCTTTCTTCCAGGAGGGCCTGGGAGCTGTTGGACCAAAAGGTGATCGGGTACGTTCAGGAACTTTCTGGTGGGGTAACTCAGCTTGGCTAAGTTTCTTTTTCTGTTGCATGGGTTGATGAGCCCTGGCTCTGTGGTGACGGCCTTGAGCCTCACAGGACCAAGGGTGTTGCAAAGGTTTGTGGTGTGTGACACTGTTGTCCTCATATATGAGTAGGAAGTCTGCGGTACCCCAGTATATCGAGTCCGAACCCCTAGCTTTTCTCCCTGCAGGGGGACCCTGGCATTCAAGGCCTCAAAGGAGAGAAGGTAAGAGGCACCTAGTCTCCTCGCCTCCCTAGCTGACTGCTGGGACCCTTTCTGACCCCTCCTTCCTTCCCCAGGGGGAGTCCTGCTTGTCCTGCAGACCCGTTGGGGAGGCTCACGGGCTCTCTACAGTCGGCCCGCCTGCCTTGGGTCTGCCTGGCCTTCCGGTGAGTGACTGTCCTCCTTGCCCAGCCCGGTCTGACCCATCCTTGCCACACTGGTGGCCTTCCTGGCTCAAGGCTGACAACAGGAGGGAAGCCCCTGGCAAGTGTACCAGCCTGTGCCTCCTACCCCTCCCCTGCCGCCGGGGTCACATGCCCTAGTTGGCGCCTAGTGGGATGGCAGTTCCCTGCCCGCTGCCTGCAGTGTGTGGGGCTCAGCATCCCAGGCTTGTCGCCCTGTTATGAGTGGGCACCAGGCCCCCTGGATCGTGGAGGGGCGGGATGAGGAGATGCTTAACTGCCTCTGATTGCTTTTCAGGGGAGAACCGGGGCTCCAGGGCTGAAAGGCGAGAAGGTGAGACCCCTTGTCAGGGATTCAGGGCTCCGGGCAGCAGAATGGGGGCCCACGTGGGGAATAGGCCAATTTGGACAGGAGATCGAACTTAATCCACAGTGATGAGCGCATCGGTGTTTCCAGACTGCAGTCCAAGAACTTGCTTCTGAGGGCTGCCGAGAGAATTCCCGAGTGTTGCACTTTTAACTTATTGACTACCTAAAACAACGAAGCACTTTGAAGACTTTTACAGTAAAATGCTGCCTGGCCCTTCTTGGCCACGTATGTGCCAGGCACCGTTCCCAGTGCTTGGGCTTGTGTTGCCTTGTGTCCCCGTCCCCGCACCGCGGGGTAGGTGCTCCGTTACCCTGCCTCAGACGAGGAGGGAGGCCTGAAAGCCAGACCCATCGCCCACGGCCAGCCTGGCGCTTGGCTGCAGAGCCGGGGCTTGGGCCGGGAAGTCTGGCTCCAGACTCAGTGGCCGTCACCTTGGTCACTCCGCTTCAGCGCCCTTATTACCGTTTCTGTTTGATGGCCATGGAGACCAATGACAGCATTGAACTTGGCATCCGGTGCCACCACGTGAGGGCTCTGTGGGTGTCCGAGCAGTCACATGAGAGAAACATGGAAACCTGTGTTCAGATCAGCCCAGAGTGTTTGCACCCCCGCCCCACCCCCACCTCTCAGCGTTCCCCATCTCTGAGATGGCTTACCAGCACCTCCTCAAACCCCGACACCGAGGGCACCCTGCTGCCTCCCTTCCCCAAGGCATCTCCTGCAGCTGCCAGTTCTTCCAGGAGCACCTCTGTCCTCCCCTGCATCCCCCCACCACCATCTCCTCGTCCTGGGTCTCGGTCCCTGTCACCTTTTACCTGGACGGTGGTGCAGCCCCATGGCCAGCCTGCCTGCAGCCACCGCAACTCCCGAAGGCTCCATTTGTGATTCAGTGACTCACGTGACTTTGTAAAAAGGCCTCCGAGAATGTTCTCTCCCTGCCTGGACCCTCCTGTGGCGCCTGTGAGGCCTAACTAGACCCCGCCCTGCCTGCGCTCAGGTACAGCAGGCTCCTCCTGCTGCTGTTGGCTGTGCCTGAGATACAGCCCACCTTCCGTCTGGAAACTGGGGAGACTGTCCCCACCTCTTAGATGTTGCACCTGTGCTCCCACTGTCCAGAACAGTCTCCCGCCCCGTCTTCTCTGCTGACCTCACTCCCGTCTTTCTGATGGTCCTTGTGGCTGACACTTCTCTGACTACTCTAGAATGGGCTTCCATCAACGTTGTCCCAACCCCTAATTTATTTCCCTCCCAGCATTCATCACTACTTACAGTGACTATCGTTTAAATCATTCTTGTGCCCTACAAGCATGTAAGCCGCGTGCTTCGCACGGCGCCTTGTCCGCGGCCTGGGGCGGCGTCTGGGGAACCAGTGCGGGATAAGCAGTCTTCATCCCTCATCTTCATGCGCTGGGTTGGGGCTGGGAGTCCGTGAGGACTCACGCCTCCCCTGGAGACCTTGGAGAAAGCCCGTCCTCTCTGGGCCTCTGTTTTCCTGGTCAGGAAATGGGGGCGGGCGGCTGGGCAGTGATCTGAAGTTCCCAGCAGGCTACTGGGGGTCGAGGCCCGGGCTCTGCACCTGCCCACGCTGAGCCTGCCTCTCTGTTTTCCTCAGGGTACCCTCGGGGAGGCGGGGCCAGTTGGAAGTCCGGTAAGTTTGCTTTGGGTGGCCTCGGCTCTGCAGGACGGACTGGTGGGGGTCGGCCTGGCCTGTGCTTCCTGGGGTGCAGGCAGATGCTGGGCATCATCCGTGGCTTTTTATCCCCCAGGGACTGCCAGGGCCAGTGGGACCAGCAGGCATCAAAGGGGAGAAGGTGAGTGAGGACATTGTCCACGCTGGAGCCAGCCCCACCCCATGCACACCTAGCCCTCTACATTGAACCTCCTGAGGGGCCTGTGCGTAACAGGTCCATGACTTGCCCCCCCACCTTCATTCCTAGTGTCCCCCCACCCCCTTGAGCAGCAGACGTGCCACGCCAGGCCGGGCTATATCAGGCCTGGCTATGTCCCCGGCGCCAGGGTCCAGACTGCCCCGGGACCCCAACCCTATGCCCTTGCTTCACAGGGGGAGTCTTGTGAGCCCTGTCTAGCCCTGCCCATGTCTCAGGACGGGGATGGCCGCTTGGTGGCCTTGCCTGGCCCTCCCGGGCAGAAGGGAGAGCCTGGGCCTCCAGGTTTCGGCCTGCCAGGAAAACAGGTGAGTTCTGGGGCCTCTGCAGGTGGGTGCAGGCAAGCAAAAGAGGGCCGAGGGACCCTACCCGGTTGTCTTGATTCCTGGGCGGCTGGGAGTGTGTGCGGGGCTCAGTAGGCACCAACCTGGGCCCAGCCAGAGGGAACTTCAGTGTTCCTCCAGTACTGACTGGCGCCAGCAAGTTGCTTCCCCCACCCCCTGCCTGTTTCCTGTGCGTGGTGGTGTTGGAAAGCCGGTGATGGTGTGGGAGGAACATGGAGCAGTGCCAAGAGGCCTTCAGAACGATGGCTACGCGGCGGGGTTATCATGGGACTGCTGCGGCACCCACAGAGTGTAGGCCCTGTCAGGCCCTGCTGCACATATGCTAGCTCCTCTTACCTCAAAAATGCCCCTTCGGGGTAGTGCCTGTGCTGTTTCTATCACCCGCACTTAACAGATATGGACACTGAGGCACAGAAAGGCTACGGAGCCGGCCCGTGGTCACCGGGGCGGGAGTCAAGTCTCTGCTGTTAATCTCACAATATTGCTTCACTGGGATGAGTGTGGAGATTTTGGGCGATTTTGTGTCCTGCCGTATCCCCTGGGTCCAGCACAGCGGCAGACACCGGGGGTGTGCGGTAGGCGTGGGCAGGCCTGGAAATGCTTTCTCCTCAGGGCAAGGCTGGAGAGCGTGGACTGAAGGGGCAGAAGGTGAGAGAATCTCGGGGCTTCTCAGGCGGGCTCACCACTCCCTCCCCTCACTTCCTTGGCCCCACGCCCACTCTCTGTCCACCCCCAGCCCCTGCCCCTGCGGAGTGCCTGGGGGTGCTGGAGGCAACTTGCCCCCAGCTGGACCACCTCAGCCCCCGTGACCCCTACTCCTTACAGGGTGACGCCGGCAATCCCGGAGATCCTGGAACACCAGGCACCGTGGGGCAGCCGGGACTGTCGGGCGAGCCTGGGGTTCGGGGCCCTGTGGGGCCAAAAGGAGAAAAGGTCAGTCATGCGGGGGTCAGTTTATTATTTGAGCACAAAGAAATCAGGCTGGGAGCTGATGAGTGAAAGGACTTCGGGTCAGGCTGAGCCGCATCACTGCGGGGAGCAGGGAGGGAGGACGGCTGGGAGTGGCAGGGGCCTTTTGGGTTGCCCCAGGCTGAGGGGAAGCAGAGCTCTCCCAAGGGTTCCCGGGCTGGCTGTCAGGCTGGCTCACCAGCCCTGACGGTGGGTCTCTCCTCAGGGCGATGGCTGCACTGCCTGCCCCAGCCTGCAGGGGGCGCCAGCCGACATGGTGGGATTGCCTGGGAAGCCTGGCCCCAAAGGAGAGCCTGGTCCTGAAGGTGTGGGCCGGCCTGGTAAACACGTGAGTTCCTCCTGCCTGTCCCCTGGCCCTTCCCTACCTGGGCTTTGCCTTCTTTCCTGCCTCTGCCCTTGTGGGGCCATGGGCCACCTTTTGTCTTTTAGGGTCAGCCAGGGCTACCGGGAGTTCAAGGGCCCCCAGGACTGAAGGGTGTACAGGTATGTGTGAGTTGAGGGGGGACTAAGCTGCAGGTTTGTGTGGGCGAGAGTGGGGGATGAGGAGACCTATGGGGGCAGTGGATCTGGAGCGGGGACCCCCGCTATAGAGCTGGGAGAAAGCAGAGGTGGAGGAGGAGGAAGCGGGTCTGGGAAAGAGGGGAAGGGCGATTGAGAAATCTCAGGCCGAGAATGGTCCTTGAACTCTGTCTCTTCAGGGAGAGCCTGGACCTCCAGGAACGGGAGTCCAGGGCCCCCAGGTGAGTCTCCAGCCTCACCTTTGCCTGCCCCCTGACACTCCCATTCACCAGCCCACCTACTCCCATTTGCCCCTCAAACAAAAGCGCTCTGCCTGCCCCCCAAGGCTCATGGGCACAGCTGTAGCTGAAGGAATTGGGCCACAGCCCTGATCTGTTGTTGCTCTTATTGCTTCTGACTTGGCTCTGACCTCTCACCCTCAGGGTTTTCTTGGAAACCTCTCCTGAGTTTGGGCTGGCAGACAGTGCCCCCAGACCCGGTCTGCCCATGGGTTGGGTGCAGGGCAGCTTGGCTTGGGAGCTGTGGTTCAGGCTGCCTTCTCTGACTTTCAGGGAGAGCCTGGGGCCCCGGGTTTGCCTGGCACCCAGGTACGTCTGCCTTGGGCCTGGAGGAAGGGGAGGGCCACTCCAGGAGGGAGATGTCTAACTGCTTCTGTCCGCAGGGGCTTCTGGGACCTCGAGGACCGCCTGGCCCCACTGGAGAGAAGGGTGCCAAGGTGAGCGTCTGCCTCCTGAGGTGCTGGGCCTGCAGTACTCTGGAGCCCCTGGCCGGGGGCACAGTAGGAGCCTAGTGATGCCTGCCAGGGCTGCCCTGACTGATGCAGCTCACCTGTTGGATTACCCTGGAGCCTTTGTACCCCCTCTTTACAGGGATCTTCAGGTGTGAAAGGAGCCATTGGACCTATGGGGCCTGCTGGTGTCTCTGGGCCTCCGGTAAGGGCCTCTCTGTGCTCATGTTGGGACCAAAGTTAGCTCGGAAAGAGGGCTCATCCCAGCAGCCTGGCAGTGTGAAGAGAGGGGCCTCGGGCAGGCCCAGCCTTGGGAAAGGAAGACTGCGCTTTTGGGGGGAGCATTTTAGCACAGGGTCAGTTTAGTGACTGCTCACAAGGTAGCAGCGCTCGGGATTATCATAACATCTGAATAATGATGACACCTATTGTGACCATGATGCCGGTCATCCTGTGTCCAGCAGTGACCTAGCTAAGGCTCGGTGCTATTCACTGATTCTCCACAGCAGCCCGACAAGGGAATGACTGGGTTGTTCCCATTTCATAGAGAAGGAAACTGAAGGCCAGAGAGGGAGGCGACAGAGTCAGGACTTGAACCCAGGTCTGTCCGACTCAACACCCCTAAGCCCATGTTAACTCCCCACCTGGCAGGGTCATCTAAACCAGAGCTGCCGGGCACACTAGCCAGTGTGCTGGACATGCCTGCCCTGTGCTGTCCCCGACAGGAAGGGGCAGGTGGCCCCAGTGGGAAGGTGGCAGGCCCCATTCCCTCACAGCTAGTAGCTGTGTGTGGGAACTACCCAGTATAGCTGAAGATTTATGCACATTTAAAATTTCGTTTAATTTTAATTCACTTACACGCGGCTGGTGGCCACCATCCCTGGACAGCACCCGTCTCTCCAGACCAGCAGACCCTCCAGCCTCATTCCCCTCTGAGACCTCCCTTTTATTACTCCCCACCAGTGAGTCCCGCTTCAAAAGATGTGTCTATTGAGCAAATTGCACAGATTAAGAAATAATAAATGCATCTTTTCATTTTCCTTCATCAAAGGCTGTATAATATAATAGTCAGCGTCTACTCCACATGAACCCATAGAACCTTACAAGATGATCGAATTCCAGCCTGCAGCAGGAAATGCCGCCTCTCAGCCAGTCTTAGGCAAATGTGTAATTTGTCTTGGGCTTTTTGTGGTGCTGAGAGGAGCCTGGTAAATGGGTGCACACCTGCCTTTGTGACCCTCTAGAGAAACTCCAGCTCCAGTTTGGGGTCCCCAATGAGTTCCTTTGAGAATTCATGAAAACTGGAGGGGCCAAGGACTTCCAAGGGCCCACCCACCCCTCTGTGTCCAGCAGAGCCGGACAGTCTGGGTCCCTGCCTATCTCGAGGGGCCCTAGGGTGAAGCATAGGTGAAGGTGAAGGTGGTTCTGGTCCTCCAAGGCTTGGGTCCCCGTGGGAGGGCAGCTGACGGCGTGCCCCTGTGCAGCCAGCCCGGCCTTCCCGACCTCCCCCTCCAGCTGAGTCCCAAGGGGAGTGGGGGGGCTCCCTCCCCCAGCCCCACTCTGTGCAACTTGTGTGACCCCAGCCAGAGTTCCCGACTCCTTGTTGACAAAATAGGGCCTGGTTTGTGTTTCCCATTTGGTGAACTGAGTTTGCGATCGAGAGGTGTGGCCTGCGCTCATGGGGCGGGGCCGGGCGCACCTGGCTGCAGGTGCGCTGTTGGGTCTACTACTACAGAATCTCTTCAGGCCTCATCTTTGAAGCAGCACAGTGTGCCCTGTGGAGCTGGGAGCAGGGGTCGCATTCGGGGCCCTCGGACAGGCCCCCGCTTGGCGACTGACACCCCAGGGGCTGAGGAGATGCCAGCCTTCTCCCCCCCTCCTCACTCCTGTGCCCGGCTGCTGTAGACAGTGGGCACTGGGTCCAGGCTTGTGTGTCCAACTGCCTTTCCCCTTGGGTCGGGGCAGATGGTTGCTGCTGCCCCATGTTGTCCACTGAGCCCAGCTTTCTCCCTGCAGGGTGCTGACGGGCAGCAAGGACAGGCCGGACTTCCAGGAGCCAGAGGGATGCCAGTGAGTGTCTTGGGGCCTCAGGAAGCCACAGCTGGCCCTGCCCCCTCACCCCTGTCTACTCACCTCCCTGTGTTTCTTCCCCCCAGGGTGAAAAGGGAGCCCAGGGGGAGAAGGTGAGTCCTCCCCAGGTCTGGCCAATACTCTGGGGATATTAGCAGCCCTCTTAGGCCTGCTGGCCTGGGAGCCTGCACCTTGGGGCCCCTGAGCTACAGGAAGGGAACTGAGGTGCCCTCGTGTTGGTTGCCGGCCACCCACCTGCCCCCTGGCCCCAGAAGGCAGGGGCTCCGGACACATTGCATTTGGCCCAGCTGCTGGCCCAGGGCTCCACCCCGATCCCAGGAGGCTCCAAGTCCTCCTTGGGGAGCAGCTGCGTTTTCAAGTGGGGCCCGAGGCAGAGGACAGGCCAGCAACTGGCTTGGGGAGGACTGTGGGGAAGGGCAAGCTGCGAGGGCCTGGCAGAGAAGGGCGAGGGGACTGAGGCTGCGGCCAGTGGCTCTAGGCTGCCCTAGACTCCCTGGGCAGCAGCGGCCACGACGAAACCGAAGCAACAGTGGCGGTGCTCGATTGCTGAGTGCTTGTGGCGCTCAGGAGCTGTGTCCAGCCAGCCCCACCTCGCAGCAGCCTGCCTGTTTGATGTTATCCCCCGATTTACAGAGGAGGAGACGGGTTCTGGGAGGGGGTGGCCCCATCACTGGAGGCAGACCCTAGACCTGACCCTGCCTCTTCCTGAGAGCCTGGCTGCCTCCCGCGCAGCCCTTGCCCCGCTGAGAAAGGCTCTTGTCATTGCAGGGCGAGCCAGGGGAGTGCTCCTGCCCCTCTCGAGGAGACCCAGTCTTCTCTGGCATGCCGGTAAGTTGTGCCGAGAGTCTTGCCCCCGCTGAAGGCGAGGCCCAGCTTCCTGTCTCGTGCCCAGTGTGCCAGGGCCCCTGCAGGGCTTTGTGCCTGGCCGCTGCCTCCCCACGCAGCCCTGCGCTTGGTGTGGACGTTGCCTATAACCTCTCCCCTTCTTTTGCGACCCCCACCCCCACCCAGGGTGCTCCGGGACTTTGGATGGCCAGCTCCTGGCAGCCAGGCCCGCAGGTGTGTGTCGCTTGTCTCCTCTGTCTCTCCTCTTGTCTGCCAGCACCCCAAGGCTTGCCCCCCCCAGCTCCACCGCTCCCGGGACGGGGTCTGATGATGTCTTCTGTCCCTCAGGGTCCCCCCGGTGTTCCTGGACCACCAGGCCCCCCCGGAATGCCGGGGCTGCAGGTACAGGAGGGCGAGTGAGACAGTTGGGAGGCGCGATGTTGGGGCTCTTGCTCCCACTCTGTGCTGGGCCCCAGAGGCAGGACCCCTCCCAGCATCATGCCACTTCTCTCTCCTTTGTGCTTCCGCTTTGTGGAGAGCGGCAGAGATCCCCTGGTCCATGGCGCAGGTCCATGGCGCCTGCCCCGCCCTTCCTTGGGGAAAGTACTGTTGTGCGCCAGCCAGCACCTATGACCCCATGCCCTGCTCAGCCATGGTCAGCTGTCAGGAACCCAGAACCGGGGTCTCATAAAGCCCAACAAAATGTTGTGCCAGGCTCCATCCTTTTGGAGCAGCATTCCACACCCATTCCTGCAACAGCTATTTTTGTATGTCTGCTGTTCACCAGGCTCTGTTTTAGGTGCTGGTGATGCAGCAGAGGATGAAAGTAAAAATCCCTACCACCCTGGTGCTTGCAATCTAGTAGGAGAGACATCATAAGAAGGATAAATATGTTCAAAAGTGACATGTGCTAAGCAGGAAGCTAAATATAGCAGGGTATGGGGATAGAAAATGGGAGGAGGCAGGAGAGACATTGAGCACGGTGTTGAAAGAAGATGGCATCTGAATCAAGACCCAAAGGCAGTGAGGAGTGAGCCTGGGAGCAGGCAGTCCCAGCAGAGAGCCACGGGTGCAAAGGCCCAGAGGTGCCCGGAGGTGGGAGTGAGCCCGGCATGCCAGGGAAAGGAAGCCGCCCGAGGTGGGAAGGGAAGCGCCGTAGAGTGAGGGCCTGGAGTGTGCCTGGCGTTGCATCCCAGGTCCGCTGTGCACGAGCTGTGTGACGCTGGGCAAATCACTTGCCTACTCTGTGTCTCCATTTCTTCATCTGTTAAGTGGAGATAATTATAGTGCCACCTCATAGGGCTTTTGTTTGTTTTATTTTCTTCTTCAAAAATTTATTTATTTATGCACACAGAACTGGGGTACAGGCCAGAGGTGCAGGGGCAGTGAGAGGATTTACCAGAGACAGAGTGGGGAGCAGAACAGGCAGACTGACAAAGTACACTGGTGAGGGGAGCAGCGGGCGGGTAAGGAGAGAGAGGTCTGCTGCGCCATGTGGGTCACCTCCCTGGCCGGGGATCGAACTCGCACTGAAGTGGCCTCAGCCACCTTCGCAGTGCTGAACTCTAACCTACTGCGCCACCAGGGAGGGCCTCATAGGGCTTTTGTGTTAAACAAGTACATGCGTTCAACCCACTGAGCGTGATCCTGGCTTGTGGTCAGTGCTGGGATGGCCTTCACTGTCGTGATGACCACGCTGTTGTATTTCCCATGCATTCTCACCTTTGTTTGAGCTTTTCACTAAATCCACTGAGAAAGCGGTGAGATCCCACAGTTACAAAGTCTGAGAAGTGAGTTACCTTTTCTGAGGTCATCCAGCTGGGCCTTGGCAGGGTCTTCAGGGACTTTCCTTTGGGGAAGCCCTCAGGACAGGTCTCCCATGGTTTGCATACCAGACCTCATTTTCTAGAGGCCCCAGGAGACACAGATGGTGGCCTCTCTGCCTGTCCTAGTCCCTAAGGAGCGATTCCCACCTGAAGGAATAGTCCAGTCACATGAAGCCTTTTACAAATGACCACCCATCACCCATTCTGATGACTGTATTCAGCCTGGCCTGAGAATCTGCTCTGGTGAGCCCCACGGCTGCTGAGGTCTCTGCTGGGCCTCCCATTCTCTGCCACCAGCCTCAGGACCAGAGCCATCTCCCAGCCCCCAGGCCGGCCACGATGACCAGTGCGCCACCGTCTGCTGCCTGGCTAGGAAACAGGGCCTGCCTGCAGGAGGCGTGCCGTTTCCAGGGGCATGGGTCTCTTCCAAGTGACCCACTCCCAAGCACACACTACGTGCCATCAACCCTGCCGAGGCCTGTGGGGGAAGGAGGCAGAAAAGAGCAACAATGACAGCTCAGTCTGGGCCCAGGCCCCAGCGGCTTCACGCTGCCAGTGCTGGATTCACAGCCGAGGCGGTGCTGGGGCACCTGCCCCAGGACGGGTGGTGTGGTGCCCCCGCCAGGTGGGCATCTGCAGTCCTTTCAAGGACGGGAGAGGTCAGGGCCGCCTCGCTTCGAGAGCAGGAACAGGCTTAGAAATGCACAGAGTTTACTTGCCCAAGTGTGATCTCATGTAAGCTACATCCACTTCACAGAAGAAGAAACAGAGGCACAGGGGTTAACATCTGTCTCAGGGAGCTTCTAGCTAGTGGATACCTCCACTTCTACAGTGGAGCAACAGGTGGGACTTAGTGCTGGGAAGGTAGGAAAAGAAAACCACAGTGTAGCAGGCTTGAACTAACAGCACGGGAGAGTGGAGCAGGGGGTGAATGATAATTTAAGGGCATAATTACAATTAACATGTTCAAGGTGTTTTCTCTGCTCTGGATGCTGTTGTAAGCACTTTAGCCTATTAACTCACTTAAGACACAGAATGAGCGGGACTGGCTAATGTGCATGGGGCGGGGGTGTGTGCAGGGAGGGGGCAGGGCAGGGGGAGGGGGAAGCTGACTCCAGGTCTCTCTGGGGCCCCGCAGAACCTGACCTGAAATCGACTGACTGGCGGGGGCCAGGGTGTCAAGGGAGGCCAGCTCTCTGTGCAGGCCGGGGGTGAGCAGTCGTGCATTCACTCAACCCGTGCTGAAGACAAGCCTCCTCCATGTCAGGCACTGGGTGTTTAAATGGGACCCATTCCTGCCTCCCTGGAGGGGTTCATGTGCCCATGTACGCTGTGGGTCTGCAAGGGGATCGGAGTCTATGGCAGATGTTTCTGGTAGGCATCCGAGCCTCCCCGCAAACAACCCCTGTTTCATAGAGATGGAAACTGAAGCACAGTCCCCCTCGCCACACACACGCACCCCATAACCCACCCAACATTGCACAGGGAGTGGAACTTGCACCGGCTAGGCCAGCTCCCACACCTCAGGCTTTGCTGTTAAACAGCGCTCAGGGGCTAAAAGGTGAGGGCTAAAGGGAGCTTGGAAACCAGGGTCCTCACTCTGAGCTTCCCCTCTGCCCTGCTCCTCCAGTGACCTTTGACAAGGTGCTTATGCTCTCTGGGTTCTTTTTCCTCTTTTAAGATGGACACCAAGCGCCCCAAGATAACAGGTGATACATGAGGAAGTCAGCAACAATGCTTAGCACAGACGCAGGGGTCACTTGGTGGAGCTCTCTGCCCACTTTCTGGCCTTTCCCTAACATGTGTTGTGGGGGTGAGGGGAGAGGGCAGGAACGCCCCTGGGCCTCTTCAGCTTCCCCTAGCTAAGACGAGACAGCCTTGTGCCACCAGGCCTTGGGTCTGCAAGGTAAGGGGAAGAGCCAGTGGGATGATGAGGAGAAAGCAGGGTGACCTGAGACCAGAGAGAGGGCCCCACTCACTTGTGTCTCTTGCTGACTGCAGGGCGTGCCTGGGAACAACGGTCTGCCCGGTCAGCCTGGGCTGGAGGTGGTAGGTACCAGGCGGACTCGCCATGCAGCCCCCCCACCCCCCCTTGCCCGCTCCCTTAGCTGCAGCTGGGGGTCCCTCTTCTTTCCCTCTCCCTAGGTTAGAAGCCCCGGGTGGCATGTGATTTCCCAAGTTTCCACCCAATGCCTTAAATCTTCACCCCTTCTGCCCCCCCACCTGAACCCCTACTTTTGTCTCTTGCAGGGATCCTTACCGATTGAAAGGCATCTGCTTCAGGTAAGGCCCTGGCTGGGCATCTCCCAAGGGGTCCTCTGTGCTCGGCCCCGCACCGAGAGGGCAGCCAGTGGAGCTCTGTGGGACGAGCAAGTGTCCGAGAGCATCTAGCATGGTGCCTGGCTCAAGATAGAACCTCAGCCAGTATCTGCTGCCTGGACCCCACATTCATTTGGAATGAATGTCTCACTCACTGGATGACTGTAGGACTCCTGCGAAGGCACCTGGGTGCTGACACTGTGGGTCTTCCAACCTGGAGTCCTGCCCGCAGCTACCAACCTCGCCCCAACCAGCCTCACCTGGGCCGGGCCCAGCAGCTTCTCAGGCAGAGTGGGGAGGGGGCCGCGGAGCTGACGTTCTGTGATGACACAGGAGGGCAGGTGGAGGGCTGCCGTTGTCCTCTGACCAGTCCAGACAGAACCCAGCAGGAAGATGGGATTGAGAAGCAATTCTTATGGTGCAGGGAAGGGAGAGAGCAGGCATTGAGCCCCCGTGGAGGGCTCTGGCCGGGTGGGCCCTCCCAAGCTCAGAGCCAAGGGTAACACCCCTTCCTTGCCCAGTCACCGCTAGAGACAGCACCTGGATTCTGTCCCCCTCCAGCTTGGCACCCCCAGGGGCCCCTCCCCAAGGGGCCTCCAGTCCCCCTGTCCTGGCCCCTGGCTTCTTTCTAACACTGGCCCTGATCCTCCCACGACCCCCGGGCTCCTGGTCAGGACAGGGTCTGGGGACTGCCTGGCCCTCCACCCCTGTTCTGGACACTAGATGTCTCCAGAAACGGCCTGAGCAGCAGTTCGTCTGGGTCACAGGGGGGCGTGGCAGTAACATGCCAGGTCTCCAACCCTCGGCTTCAAGCAAGCCGGGATTCCTCCGAGTCCTACCTCCACGCAATCTGCCATTTCTCCCTGTAAGATTTCGCCCGATGGCTTCCCGCCACGTGCCCGAGGAGGGCCCAGCCAGGAACTGAGTGTGGTCGGGCAAGGGGTCAGCTGCCCCCTCAGGGTGCTGCCAGGACCCCGTGGCCGCATGCACCCCCTGCCCAGAGAAGTCCATGTGTGGCGCGGGGGCCAGCCCTGGCCTCGGCAGGCCAGGCACCCCTGAGCACCACGGCGCTCGCTCCCAGAATGCATGTCCGTTTCCCTCCCTGCACTGGCAGGGCTGAGTGATCACGGGCTCAGGCCTGTTCGCAGGGTGACATCACGGGTGCCAGTCAGTGACAGCCATTGTCACTGGGCTTTGGGGTGACCAGTGATGACAGTGGGAGCAGGTGCCCCTGCCTAGGGGTCAAGGACACCGGCCAGGCCATGGGTGGACTCCAGGCCTCCCCAATCCTCTGAAATTGTAGTCCAGGCTTTAGCGGTGGGTTTTGTTATTCTGGGAAGAGAACTCACAGCCTCCGTCAAAGTCTCAGAGGAGCCTGCGACCCCAAAGGGGTTAAAAGCCCCAAGTAAGCAGAGGACCTTCTTGTTGAGACATCCTCAGGCCCAGCAAACTGAGGAGCCCGGTGGGGAGTGGGGCGGGGTCTGGGGTGGGGGGAATGGAGGGCAGGCCCCAGCTGGGGTGCCGGCCAGGGCTCCTCTCTGGTTGGTCCCTTTGCGCCCTCGGGTGGGGAAGCTGAGGGGGGAACCAGCCTTCGCAGCCCGAATCTCAGCCTTGTCCTTGCTGTGGGTGCAGGTTGCAGGCGCAGGCGGGACAGATGGTCCCTCCGCAGGCCCCTCCGCCTCCTCCCACACGCTGTCTGGAAGGTGGCTTTGGCATGGCCCCACCAGAGCTTCTTCCTGGAGGAAACTCAAAGCCAGTCGTTGGGATTGGGTCCCCTGAGGATGGAGCAAAGCTGCGACAGAGGCTCCGGAGCCGCTGCGGAGGGAGCGAGCGTGGGCGAGGGCCGCCACTTCGAGTGGGGGTCCCCATTCGGCCTTTCTTGCTCTTCTCTAACCCTTTCCTTTCTCTCCCCAGGCCATCTGCGGGGACTGCGCCCAAGAGCAGACAGCCCACCCAGTCGCCCTCCTAGAAAAAGGACAGAAAGGCGACCAGGGCATCCCCGGTGTGCCAGGCTTTGACAACTGCGCCGGGGTAGGAGGCTGCGTCCTGGGGGGAGCAGCATGCGGGGTGCTCCCTGGCCTCCTCCCCTGGGAGGAGCTGCGTGCAGGGTGCTCCCTGGCCTCCTC
>NW_004567109.1:15365111-15417147 GCF_000260355.1 Condylura cristata | reverse complement strand
GGCCTCCTCACCTGACAGCCTCTCACTGCCCACAGTGCTTCACCGAGCGGGAGCGCCCCAGAGCGGAGGAGTCCCGGGTGAGTGGGGCCCCCTCCTCTTCTCCTCCTGCCCTGAGCCCCACGGGAGGGCCCTAGCTGCTCATTCTCCCCGTCTCCACCCCACCCCAGGGTGACAACAGTGAAGGAGATCCAGGCTGTCCAGGAAGCCCCGGCCTGCCAGGTCCTCCGGGATTTCCTGGCCAGAGAGGAGAAATGGTGAGACCCTCACTGGGCAGGTCCCCAAGGGCTGGTGTCTGGCCAGAGGCCCTCAGTTCCTGGAGGGCAGTCTCCTTCCTGCCAAATGTCCTCTTGGGCCCTCTGGGGGCTCCCTGTCTCGGAGTCCTGCAGAGGCCTGAGGCCTCGGGCCCCCTAGTGCCCCTTTGCTGTCCTGGCCACTGACCTCCTTGCAGTTCTGGGTCCCTGAGACATTCCCTCTACTCCCCCCATCCCAGCTCAGCTCAAATGCTGCCTTATCTGGGGACCCTTATTCGACCATGCCCTCCCTGCGCCGCCTCCTCACCCTCTGACGGGCTTTGTTCCCACATGGAGGAACACAGCACAACTCTGTGCACCCAGCCGAGTGCCAGTCCCTGTTCTGTTGGTTGCTGTCCCTCCCTCCCCTGGAACCTAAGTGCCTTGAGGCAGGCTTCTTCTTACGTGCTGTTTATTGCTGTGTTCCCAGCACCTGCACCAGTGCCTGGCACATAACAGCTGCTCAGTAAATGCCAGATGATTGAATGAGCCGAATGAAAGGTTTAACATCAGCTCAATGGTCCTGCTCTGGCCATTAGTCACCCTCGGCTGATGCTGGCTACGGTGAACTTGGAGGAAGGCCACAGAGACTCTGGTTCTGTGGGGCTGGGCGCCTTCATCCATCTCCCCTGGCTTCCTTTGCAGGGCCCACCTGGCATGAGGGGTTCCCCGGGTCCTCCAGGTCCCATCGTAAGTATGTGTGGTTTTCTGGCCTGCTGGAGATGCTCTCCCAGGGGGCAGAGTGCCCATGGTGTTTTGCAGGGACTATGGACCCCACTGAGTCCCTGGCACTTGCCCGCTGCACCCGCACTGTGCCTCAGGGCTCAGCCTTGCAGCCCACCTGCATCGCTGCACCGTGGGCTGGCCGGCCTAGGCGTCTGGCTTGTGGTTGACCTGCTGGCCAGGTCTGCGAGCTCCTCAGCTTCGTGTCTCCAGAGGCCGGGGCTCACTGGCGCTGCCCTGCACCCCAGCCCCCAGAGCCCCAGCCAGGGACAGCTGCCCTGGAATTCTCGCAGTGTTGATATGGCAGGAAATTAGCAGTGACTGAAAGAACTGAACTTGCTTTTTTTTTTGGAGGAAAAAAATAGCTGGTGGGCGTCATCTCAGCAGCAGGGAGCTGCCCACCAGGGCGGGCGGCCAGGTCAAGGCACCACCGGCAGGGTGAAAGCACCAGCCTGCACTCATCTGGGGCATCCAGTTAGACTCGGGCAGGCTTGGGGAGGGCTGTCTGACTCGGGATTCTTGGGCATCTCTGCTGAGCGCGGACCTGTTCTTCCCGGGGCAGGGCAAGGAGCAGGCGTCTTCTGGGCCAGGGTTTTCAGCGAGTCTTTACGGGTTGTCTTGAAAATATTTCCACAACCTCCTCTCTCCACATGACCCCAGCCGAGACTGTGCTGGTGAGAAGTGACCTGCCTGTTTCTCCCCCCAGGGCCCCCCAGGTTTTCCTGGTGCCGTTGGCTCCCCCGGATTGCCTGTAAGAACCTAGCGCTGCTCGACCTCCCTCCCCCGCCAGCCAGGTCTCTGTGGCTTCTGCTTGTGTCCCTGCCGCGGGCGCCTCCTCCCACACTGTTTGTCATTGTCCCCTGCAGGCAGGGTAGCTAACGACACAGGTTCCCTGAGGTCCCACAGCATGGACATCTCCCAGCTCCGACTTCTTTTCATTTTGCCTTCTCCTGCTTTCTTTCTGTCATCTTCTCCCCCCTTCCGTTTCCCTTTCTCTCCCACAATCCCACATCACTCCCCCTAAATCCTCCAGAGCTATTTTACCTTCTTATTTTAAGCTGGTGCCTCTAGGGGCCTCTTTATTCCTCCCTTCTCACTTCTGCCTCCTGCTTCTCCCACCTTTGGTGTTGACTGAAGATTTGCTGAAAGTAGTTCTTGGGGCCCTGCCAGGCGCCTGGCACAGAGCCCGGCAGAGATGCCAGAGCTTTAGGGCTTCACATTGCAGGCTGGCACAGGTCTGCTGCCCCGCTGCTTGGCAGGGCCGTCCGGGGCACCCCCGTGATTTAAAAGCAGCCATGCTTGCTCCTTCCCATCATCCTAGAGGGAACTCTCGGCTTCCTCCTCCCCCCTCCTCTTCCTCGGCTCCGGCCCCAGGCTGCTCTCAGACTGGGCATGTGATGCCAGCCAGTTGGGCTTCTGGGGTCGTGGGGCTCTGCCCTTCTGTGCCCAGTGCCTTGACCGGCTCCTTTCTCCAGGTGTCGTTAATTGCTCTGCCTTCGTCATCGTCATCGTCACAAGTGTGTTTAAATGACCCTCGTCCTCACTGTTGCTCTCTTCTGAGTCACGGAACTAACCTCCTGTGTGTGGGATTTCATGTTCCGCGGCCTGGCCGCTCCTCCCCGGCCTGGCGATGGGGCTCAGGGCGCGGGGCCCACCTTGTCACAGCTCCATCTGGCCCCAAGTCCTCGTGCCGGCCGGACCCTGTCTGTTTCTGCTTGCTTGGGTGGAGGGCCATCTGTCCGTCTAGCCATCTGTCTTGTGTCGTGGAAAGGCTTGGGCGCCATCTCGTGAGGGCAGAGGGGTGGGGCAGCTCCGGCCCCTTGAGAGTGCGGTGGATCCGGGGTCAGGGTGAGGAGTCGGTAGGGGCTGGCGGTTCTGGCTTTCGGGTGACAGTGATGCCCCTTTCCCCTGAGAAGGGACAGGGACTGGTCTGCGGGAGCCTTCCCTTTCCCCCCCTCATCCTAAGAGAAGGTGATTCGGGGCTGGGGCAGGTGGGCCCGCACAGGTAGGTGGGGGCGTCCGTGATCCCCTTTGGTGGCGGTTATCACTCTGGGGACCCTTCTGACAGTTGCCGTCAGTGGGAGCACATCACCCTCCTGCAGGACACCCTGACAGCCCCTGCCTGAGAGACACCCTGAGCGTCCCCTACCTGGGGGTGGGGGCTTGTCCTGAGAGTCACCCATAGGTGGGAGTTGATACTTCTGACAGTTACCCTTCTGGGGCAACCTCATGGCCACTTTGCTGGGGACACCGGAGGCCCCAGCACCTCCACCTACCTCTGCCTGGAGTGGGAGCGGGAGCTGTGGAGCAGGGAGAGGAAACAGGGCCTGGGGTGCCGCCCGCCCCTGTAGTTTCTCATGATTTTTCTCTCCAAGGGTCTTCAAGGAGAGCGAGGCCTCAGGGGCCTGACAGGAGAGAAAGGAGAGCAGGTGAGAGGAGGCGGTGGGGTGGCGGGGGCGGGGCGGGGATGGCGACCGCCACCAGGGGTGGCAGGCAGCTCCTCCTCCTGAACCCACCTCTCAGCCCTGATGCCCTTCACTCTGGAGCCTTCACGGCCCTGGGGGTCCTCACGTGCCCTGCCTCCCCACCAGGGCGCCCGCCCCTCCCAGGGTCCCTCCTGGTTCTCAGCACCCCGGTTCTGGGCCTTCCTGGACTCTGCCTCAGGGCCCGGGGCAGGCTGTGCTTGTGCCCAGTCCCAGGCAAGTGGTGGGAGTCACAGTGAGGGGCCTGGGCCGTGGGGAATGGCTGGCGGGGAGGCCGTACTGGGCTGGGGGGGAGGCCCCCCGGAGTGGCCACTCCTGGTGTCCCTCCTTTGGTCACTCTTCTGCCCAGAGAGGGGGAAGCAGAAATGTTGGGGGGCTGGTCTATCCTGTGCACCTTCCTTTACAGGGCCCGCCTGGACAGCCTGGTTACCCAGGTACCATGGGCCCCCCAGGACTGCCTGTGAGTAAGGGGATGCTGGCTCTGGAGCCACAGGGGCCTTGGGGGAGTCAGGGCAGCGCCAGGCTTGGGCATTGCTCTGCAAGCACCCTCCTTCTGGGGATTTCAGCCTGTGGCTCTGCCAGGTGGTCAGGAAGATCCCCAGCTATGACTCCCTGGTAGTACAGCTGGGCCCCACCCCTTGTGTTGGGGGGCTATGACCCCCCCAATCTGTTGTGACAAACTCTCAAGACTTAGCTGGGCCCCACCCCTTTTATTGGGGGCTATGACCCCCCTGGTAGTACAGCTGGGCCCCACCTCTTGCACTGGGGGCTATGACCCCCTGGCTAGTATAGCTGGGCCCCACCCCTTGCGTTGGGGGGCCCCTGTACATCGAGGGTCAGATTCTCAGAGCACTCTGAGGTCTGCCCTGGGGGTGGGAGAGTTGGGGAGACGGTGCCCTGTGTCACCGCACACAGAGTCCTGCTGAGCGGTGTCCACTGGGGCCGTGGTAGTGGGAGCCACGGCGCCTCCCCCCAGCATCCCCAGGCTGCCTCTTCTGGGTGCAGCTGCGGTCTCCGCCCCTCACATAGCGCGGTGACAGGCGGGCCACAGGGCTGATCCCCTTCTCTTTGCTGGCTTGTCAGGGCATCAAGGGGGAGCGTGGCTACAGCGGGCCCTCTGGAGAGAAGGGAGAGTCGGTGAGTCTGAGGTGCGGGCAGGTGCGGGCGGGGTTCACAGTCGGCCTCTGCTTCCACCGGCTCCAGGCTGCCGACTGGGGGTGTGCCAGCAGCCTGTGAAGGGGGCATGGCCCCTGCTCCCCTGCCCCCCAGCGCCCAGCCGCCCTCCAGTCCTTGGCGCAGGCTGATGCTGCAGAGGTGGAGGCGGTGTGGGGACCCAGCAGGTCTCCGGGACAGGCTAGCCAGGCTGTCAGGGAGGGGCCGGAGCCGGCTGGCAGGGGACCGTGGTCCCTGCAAAGGCGGCGGGGAGGGGCCGGCCTGGGAGGGCCGGGCCTGGGGCTCCTCTGGGCTTCCTGGCCGGCCCGTCCTGGGCCAGCCCAGAGTCACCACCGCAGAGCGGCCTGCGCCAGGCTGCTACCCCGGGAAGGCGCTGAGAGTCATCCTGGTGGCTGGCTCGTGAGTTGGGGCAGAGCCTGGGCTCGAACCCCAATCTGTTGTGACAAACTCTCAAGCCTTAGCCTAGTAGCCCCTCACAGGTGTCAGGAGGCCCCAGTGGCATCCAGCCACCCCCTGTACACCCACTCAGTAACAAATGTTGCTCGTGGGTGCCAGGCTCTGTTCTGAGGGCGCAAGATCAGGCCAGAAGTTGCACCCTTGCCCTCAAGGAGCTCAAGTCCATGGGGAGGCAGCGAGCACAGGTGTAAACGACAGGTGGAATGGGGAGGAAAGACTGATGGGGGCGCAGAGCAGGTGGGGCTGGGCTGACTGCCAGATGCCCTGGCAGAGGGGAGACCCCGGGGCAGGGGGTGTTTGAGCTAGGACCAGAACAGGGGGGTCCAGAGGGAGCAGCCATGGCTGGGGCCACCTGCGGGTGATTTCATGTCATCTAATAATTTGGTAAGATTTCAAGGGACCTAGGAGGGGTGGGGGTATGGTGGGCACTCTAGGTAAGGGGGCAGCTGTGCCAAGGCCTGAGGGGTGCTGCAGTGTGTTCGAGACCAGTGGTTGGATCAAGGGGCAGATAGCGAAGGGGAGGGGAGGGGAGGGGTGGGGGAAGGAGAGGAGTAGAGTGGTTAGTTGGTGGCAGCTCACAGGATGTCTCTCACCCAGCACTGGTGGCCAGTGTGCGCCTCTTACCTGTTGCCGGGCTGGTTTGGAGCAGAGAGCGTTAGCAGAACCGTGCTTTGGCGAGAGAATATGGCAGCCAGTGACTGGCTGTCCTGGAGTGAGCCAGGAGGTGGCAGGGCTAGTGATGAGGCTGGCAAGCGAGGAGCTCAGGCAAGAGAGAGAAGCCCGAATAGGCAGGTGGAGGAGTCCTGCAGCTTCGCAGGGTGTCTCGCTCGCCCCAGCCTCCACCTCCACCTGCCCGGCCCCTCATCGCCCCCGTCAGAGTCACTGGGCGTGCTTCTTTGGTCCCCAGGGCCCACCAGGATCCGAAGGCCTCCCAGGTTCTCCAGGGCCAGCGGTGAGTATAGGAGGACAGGGACATGTGGACACAGAACCCCTGGTCTTGCCCTGCCTGAGGGTCTTAAGGCAGCTGATTGGGTTCCAGCTGTATTTTCTGTGGTGACAGGGTCCCCGAGGAGAGCGAGGACCCCAAGGGAACTCGGGTGAGAAGGGCGACCAGGTGAGTGACCCCAAGACCCTCCTTGGCATCCTGACGACAGCAGGTGGTCCTTGAGCTGCCGCCTGTCCTCACGCCAGAGCGCCAGAGCCTTGTCTGGTGGCCGTCGAGGGCAGAGGGCAGGGAAGGTCCAGCTGGAGGCCACTCTCCAGCCACTCTTTCCACCTGGGTGGCCAGGCAGGAGTGGGGCACAGCAAACTGTCCCTTGCTTCTTCCCTTAGGGATTCCAAGGCCAGCCAGGCTTCCCAGGACCCCCGGTGAGTGAAGACACAGGCCGGCTGTCTGGGAGGGGCAAGCCTTACTGGGCCTGGCTGGGTCAGCCTGGACCAGGATGGATCTGGGGCGGGAGGGAAGAGGCCTCCCGGGTGGCCAGGCCTAATTCCAGGAGCCAGGAGCTGGAAATCAAGGAGGGCCTCCTGGGTGGGCTCCAGCCCAGCACTTCAGCCAGACAGAATGCTCCTGCGTGGTGTTTCTAGAAAGTCAAATGCTTCCTGTTAACAAAATGAAGCACCCGCCGGAAGAAGTGGAAAGGGGTGCTCACCCTCCAGCCCCACTTTCATTTCTGCCTGCTCCTTTGTTGATACAGGGTCCCCCTGGATTCCCAGGCAAAGTTGGAGCACCTGGCCCCCCTGGCCCCCAAGCAGAGAAGGTGAGCAGGACCCCAAGTTGCTGGGCCATGCAGCTCCCAAGCCTCTTCCCCAGCCAGTGCCTCAGGCCGGCTCCGTCTCAGCAAGGATGGAGAGTGAGAGCGCCAGGGACAGCAGGCCGGGACCTGGCGTAACATGGGCTCCTGGGAGTGGCAGCTGAGCCCGGAATTCCCACTGGCCTCTGTGCAGGGAAGTCGCTTCCTTTTGGGAGGGCAAAGGCGGGTGTCAGGGAAAAGGATGGGGGGAGCGAGAGCCAGGTGATGGGGATACTCCAGGCCACCTCTTCCCCTCAAGGGGAGGCCAGGCTTTGAGCAAAGGAGGGCAGGGCTGGCTGAAGCCCCCCAGCAGGAGCCTGCCGGGAGCTGGGGCGAGGGTGGGAAGGGGCAGCAGCTCGCTGCCTGCGTTTGGCTTGATAAGTGGACACTAGCTCTGTGCTGACCTGGGACATCCGTCTCAGCGCACACCCTGGGCCCCAGATGTAGAGGGTTGGCTCAGAGGGAGGGGCAGGAGGCCCAGAGGCCCGGGGGAGCACATTCCTGTGGAAGCGCCCAGCACAGCCTCTCGGGGCTGAGAGCCCTCACAGACGGCATCTGGGCCTGACTAACCCTGTTTGGGGGAGGAAATGAGGCCCAGAGGCTTGGGACATGTCAGGGTTGCACAGAGAGATGGCTGCAGCGCTGAAACGTCCCTTCCAGCCCAGAGAAGCCCCCAGCCCCGTGCTGCCTCCCAGAGTCGGTGCCTGTCGGCCAGGGTTGAGGCGGTGGGGGGCGTCCCCTCCTTTCTGGCGGAGCCCCTAGCCCTCTGCTGGCCCTCTACCCCGGGGCTGCCTGCTGTCCTCAGGCCTGTCCTTGCAGAGAAACCCCAACCTCTGGCCAGGGGTTGTCCTGTGGGGCTGACATTTCCCGGGGCTGTGCTGACCCCTCCTGGTAGCTAGTGGCATTGCAGGGCTGCCCAGGGCTGCTTCCTGTCTGCTGGGTCTCTGGCTGGATCCCTTCCACGAGGCCCCCCCACAGTCTCTGGGCCAGGGAAGCCCCCTCTCCCCCCAGGATGAATATAGCAGCCCTCATTGATCTGCCTGCCTCCCGCTCACTTTTCCAGTAAACATTCTAACTCACAGATCTGTTATCACTCCCCTCTTTGAAGTTTCAGTAGCTCCCCAAAGCCTGTCGGCAGTGGTTTTCACACTTTATTTTGTAGTCTTCAAGGCCTTTTATCACACAAAAACTCATGTGAACCCTCAGCCTAGGGAACACATATAAGTGGAGCTGCTTAGTGAAGGCAAGCAGAGGGGTTCTGGAGTCCCACCCTCTGAGCCCCCACTTCATGTCCCTAGCTCTAAGCTTCCTTCGTGACCCCTCAGGGTCTGAGAAGTGCAGTTTGAAAACCGCTGGTATGTTTGGCAACGTTTGACATGATGTTTAGGGTCTCCAGTTCGACTCTTAACTTCTCCAGCTCCGCCCCACTGCCCCACTCTCCCTTAGCCCCAACCAGCCCAGGGGCCCAGACAGCTGGCTAGGCCAGGCCTGTGATGCTCCCTCTGGGGTGCCCTTTTCCTCTCCTCCACCCTCGGGGTCTAGCGTCTGGAGATGCTCCTGTGATGAGCCACTCCCGCTCTGAACCCCTGAGCCCCTCAACTCACACAGGGCATGTGGGTCTGTGCTTTGCCCTTGATCATGGTGCGCCGTGGACAGCCAGCTCCTTGAGGACAGGGGCCACCCTTTGCTCATCTGGGGGGATAATCAGAGTTTGCGCCGTGCTGGGCACCTTGTTAGGCCAGATGTGAAGTGAACGCACCTGCCGTGAGCACACACGCTCCCGAGTGCCCGCCAGGCCTGTCCCTGGGCAGCCTGAGGAGAACGCTGGCCTGAAGGGGCTCCTCAAGGAGCAGTGCAGGGAAGGCTGCTTTGCAGGTGAAGACAGGGCTCCGGGGAGGGCCCTGGGGATGCGTCCGGTTAAGCCAGGACAGAACTGGGGCAGAAGCCAGCTGTTCTGACCTCCAGTGGTCCCCAGAGCTGGTGGCCCAGACCTTGCTGACTTTTGGTTCATTTCCAGGGCAGTGAAGGAATTCGAGGCCCATCAGGCCTGCCTGGTCCCCCTGGACCACCAGGACCTCCAGGGATCCAGGTGAGCCCTATGGGAGTGCAGAGGGGTGTGTGGGGGATAGGGTGAGGATGAATAAGGGGAGCGGTTGGTCTGTTCCCCCACCCCTCCTTAGACTCCTTAGCACAGATAAGCAGAGATGCTGTTTTCCTGCTCCCAGGGCCCAGCTGGCCTGGAAGGTCTGGATGGGAAGGACGGCAAGCCTGGCATGAGGGTGAGCTGACGAGCCCAGGAATGCACCCTCTTCCTTCTTGTCAAGGCCTAAGGAACCCTGATGAAGGCAACTAGAGTGCCCTCCTCCTCTGTCACGGGGTACCCCCACCTTCCCTCCATCTGCCTCTCGCCATGCTCTGCCTCCCTGCTGGCCCCAGAGCCCTTGTGTTCCCCACTTCTCCTGGTGCCCTAACCCGGTTAGATGAACAGGGCCTCACCCACGGCGGGACAGAGAATCCCAGAACTCTGGTGACGCAGGAGACCGGGCAAGATGTCAGGAAGAGCAGCTGAAGATGGTGAAGGGCTTGGGCCTAGGGGTCCTGGCAAAGGGCACAACATCAAAGTCAGCCCTCTTCTGTGCCCCGAAGGAAAACTGAGGCCCAGCTGGCGCAGGATTCACTCAGGGCTCACAGCAGTGGGCGGCCGAACCCCCGCTGGGATTCTCCTTTCCCCACTCGATGTCCTTCCAATCTTGGGGGCTGGGGGTGCTGGAGAGAGGGGAGCCCGTGGTGGATGAGTTGGGGGTGAACTGGGTAGAGCTCCTGTCTCAGTGGCCCTGGTCTTCTCTTCTTCTAGGGGGACCCCGGTCCCGCTGGCCCCCCCGGACTCATGGGACCCCCGGTGAGTTGAGCGGCAGGGCGGACCTGGTTGCTCAGGGGCCTCACGCTGAGCCGCCCGCACCATGGCTCAGATGGGTTCGGTCTATTTAACCTGAGGAAGGAGGTGCGGAAAGAGGCCTCAGCTTGCAGCACGGACAGGACTGTTCCCCACTTTTTCTTCCAGGGCTTCAAGGGCAAAACAGGACATCCTGGCCTCCCAGGACCTAAGGTAAGGGCCTGGTGCCGTTTGCCAAGTGACTTCCTCACTCCCCTTGAGGCCTGCACCAGGTAGATGAGCAGGCCGACCGGAGGAAGCGGGAGGCCCGGCGCGTGGCTGAGATGCCACCCCAACATCCAAAAGCCTCCAGGGTCACCGTCGCCCAGCCCAAGGGCATAGCAGGGGCAGACGGCAGGATGTGGAGCCCACCGGACTGGGGGGTCCCAAGCGGACATGTGCTGAGCTCCAGCTGCCCCGCTCTCTTGCAGGGTGACTGTGGAAAGCCAGGCCCACCTGGCAGCAGCGGCCGACCAGGAGCAGAGGTGAGGGCTGGAGGGTGGGTGGCTGTGGTTTCTGCTGGGTCTGTTATTTCTCTTGCAATAACAAAGTGGCGGCCTTTTCTCTTAGGCCTCCTGGGAATTCTGGGGGGACAGTTTGCCCGACAGTGTCATCTTGACCTTCCCTCCTTTAAGTTGTAACCAGACACTCCCTGTGGGCTGGTGGGTCACTAACCTAAACAGGCAGGACCTGGCCTTCTCAGGGAGGAGTGCCCCCTGGCCAGCTGGGGCCTCTGGCCTGGAAGGCCTCGGTCTGGGGCCCGGGGTCTCTACTCGTCCTCTGGCGCTGGCCGCCTCACCCTCTCTGCTCAGCCCGAGAGCCTAAGTCTGTGTCTCTGTTCTTTCTTTTTCTGGCCCCTGCAGGGCGAGCCTGGTGCCATGGGGCCCCAGGGAAGACCCGGCCCCCCTGGCCACGTTGTGAGTTCAACTGTTCCCACGTCTGCCTCCTTCAGAGTTAGGACTCCGTTGGGGCCAGTGGTGGGCAAGCTGGCGATGGCCTGCCAGGCACAGGAGCACCCAGCCACCGGCCACGACGGCTTCGCACTCACCCACCCAGTGGCTGCCAGGCTTTTTGCCATTCCCTTATTTTCCGGGCGCTTTCGAGTTTATTTATCACACAAAGATCATTCGGTTATTTAATAAATAGTGTGGAGCACCTGCTGCGTGCCAGGCGCCCTGCCAAGTGCTGGGCTAAGGCAGTGAGCGAGTGAGAGCAGGTCCCTGGATCCCAGGGCTTCCAGGCGGCCCCAGCAAACAAGTAAGTTAAGGTGGAAGCATCAGGCAGAGAGGGGCTGTCGCAGGGAGAGGCCCAAGGCTAGCGGAGGAGCGTTGGTGTGTGGGGGCCCGGGTCAGTGCCGCGGGAGGGGAGCTGGGGAGGGGCGTGCTGGACTGGGAGGCTGACCACGTGCAGACAGCCGGGCGCCCGTGGAAGTAGCTGGTGACCTGCCTGAAGGTGGAGGCGGAGCAGGGCGGCAGCGGATGGACGTGGCACAGGTGTGGAGGTAGAGGCCAGACCAGCGGCCTGGACAGGCCGGGCTGGGCAGCAAGAAGAGTATGGGGGCGGCTGGGGGGGTGATGGCGCCGTGTTTGTCCTGGTCAGCTGGGCAAGGGGGTGGTGTGTTTACCGAGAGAGCGCTGGGAGAGGGTGTTGGCCGAGCAACAACAGACGTTCCGTCCACTTTGCTCCTCCGTAACAGAGACGACTGGCCGTGGTGCCTTTGATCAGTGTGGGGTGCTGCGTGCTTCGGCTCAGGGGAGAGGGGACACTGGTGTTTCCTTACAGCCCTGTTGTACTGCGCTGGGATGTTCAGAATAGCTCGTCACCAAAATAAGGAACTCTCAGGTCTCCCTTGCTGTTGAAAGGGTCCAGAGACCCTGGACTGGGGGCCCCAGGTTACAGGTGAAAACAGTCACATACTGAGGACTGTGTCCCCACGGGGGGTAGAGACGAGGGGTGCAGGGCAGCTCCTCTCCCTTCTGTCCCTCCCGCCCAGCACCGGCTGTGCGCCAGGCCCCGCTTGGCATTCCTGCTGCAGAACACCTGGGATGTGTAGAGCAGTGTCCTCTAGAACTTTCTGAATGGGCGTGCCCTGGGGTTGAGATGTAGCTCTGGCCCAGGGTCTGGCAGCAACTGTGCCTCAGGTTGAAGCTGTGGGTGGCCAGGAGGCATCAGACCCAGCCAGGCCAGGCAGGTGGATGCGCCTGTGGGTTTGTGTCTTGCTGCCCTTCAGTGGTGAGGGTGAGGGGGCTGGGGGAGAGGGGCAGGAGCCCTGGGGACCCAACAGCTTATACCTTGACCCAGCGGGCACCGGATGCTAGGCTGGCGCTGAGGCCCTTCCTCTCACCTGCCGCTCCATCCCAGCTCCTGAGCCTCACCTCTCAGAACAGGGGCCCCCTCATGGTGAACTTCCTCAGGCCACTGCCCTCTGCGCTTGGCCTCTGGCCGTGGCTCCCAGACCACAGCCCCAGATGTGCCCTCACTATGCCAGGGGGATCCCGGCCCTCAGCTCTGCTCAAGTCCATCAGAAGCCCAGGAGCAATTCCAGAAGGGAGGAGCTTAAGGAAGAGAATGGCCCGGCTGAGAGCTGATGCCCCTCCGCCTGGGTGTCTGGTCTCCGGTGCCTCTTCCATCCCACTGGCTTCGTCTCTCTTTAGGGGCCACCGGGACCTCCGGGCCAGCCGGGCCCAGCTGGGATCTCTGCTGTGGTGAGTGGCATGCTCTCCGAGTCCCTCTTTCCCAGGGCTGCTCCTGGAGGGAATGGGGCTGGGGCAGAGAACAGTTCGTCTCCCTCCCCCTCCTCCCTGGCCAGAGAGCTCCCCCACAAGCAAGAGGTGGAGGTCTTCACAGGGAAGACCTCCGTGCTTAGGCAGTGCCACCCCCTGCAGGCCTGGGGGGTACGGCCTTGGTGGGAGGTCTGCCTCTGGCTAGGTGGGGTTCACTTTTCCCTCACCATCACCCCCCTCCTTTTCTCTAGGGCTTGAAAGGAGACCGGGGAGCCACTGGAGAGAGGGGCCTTTTAGGCCTTCCAGGCCAGCCTGGCCCACCTGGACACCCTGGCCCCCCGGTAAGACCCCTAGCACAGCCCCAGGGAGATGCGGTGATTGTGTCCCTGAGAGCAGTGCTGCACACCTGGGCCTCAGGGAGGGCCAGGGGTCAGCGTGGACGGGCACAGCCTGCAGCTCGTGCTGAGAGCCCTGTCACACGGGGAGCAGAGCAGCCCTGCGGCCAGGCTGCGCCAGAGATGCCTCTGCCCACTGCCCACCACAGCCAGCACCCCTTGGTGTCAGATCGGAGACCTGGCCCTGTTCCCCTCCCCCTCCCAGGCTTGTTGGTGACCACAGAAAAGTCGGTAAATGTTGGAACCCAGAAATGTGGGGCTTTTTTATTTATTATTATTATATTAGTTTATTTTTACCCATGTTTGTGCATTTTTCCATCTCAGTTGCAATCCCCTTGGGTTTCCCATCACCAAGTGAAACATGGGGCTCTTACTGTAGCTCTCTCAGCAACTGGGGAACCACTCCCCCGACTCACTAATGTTTAACATTAAGAGCTGTGACATATTGGTCACCAATGAATGCCCACGAGTGAGCCAAGTCTGACATTTTGTCACCGAGTCTGCACCATGTCCTTGCTGAGTAGGTTTGATGGTCCCCAAGGCTCAGGGGGCCGCTGGTGGGCAGGGCGCGGCCCTCGGCCACTCTGCTCAACGCCTCTTGCAAAGGCTCCAGACGATGGACTGTGCCCGGAGTGGATGGCCAGTCGCAGTCTCGGGGGAGGGGGGGAGCCGGGGCTGAGCAGGAACCCCCGGGTCAGGGGGCCTCCCACGGCAGCGGAGCAGTGCTTCTGTTCTGGGAGCAGTGGCAACGACCCTGGGGTGGAGGTCTGCAAAGTGGGGGTGCGGGGAGGGGGGTGAGTCCAGCCGGTGCAGCCACAGGGGTGACGGACCAGTCAGCCCACCTGCAGGGAGGGCCGAGTCTCCCCTCCTACTCTGACTTCTGCCCTTAAGCAGGCCCTCCACCCTCAGCACCCACTGCCTGCGGCTGGCTCGGGAGCTGCGGGTGTTGGAGCTGCTAGTGTGCAAATACAAGCTCCTTCCGGGCACCCCAGGCCTTGGGCTGGGCTCAGGCGGCTCCTCTCCTGTCCTGGGAAGGGAGCAGGCTCAGGCTCTCCCTGGCTAATTTCTGGACCCTCAACCCAGATAGAAGTTCTCATTTTATACCTCCAAGGGGGAAACATTGCCCATGCATGCAGAGGAGGGCGGGACCCAGGATGCAGAGCGAGGCGGGTGCAGGGTGCGCTTCCCCGGTAGAGCTGGGGGTGGGCCGGTAACAGGCGCTGTCCCCCTGGGCTTTAGCGCCAGGCTGGGGTGGGGCGGGCGTCTAGTTTCCATGACCTGAGAGTGTCAGAGCAGGAGGGGGAGGACCTCGGCTCCTGGGTGGAATTGGGGGGGGTGGCAGCTGGTGCGCCGGCCAGGGGAGCAGGTGCCTTGCCGCAGCCGGCCGCTCCCACACATCTCCATCACTCTCTCCTCAGGGTGAGCCTGGAGCCGACGGCGCAGCTGGCAAAGAGGTACTGTGGTGCTGGGCTTCTTTCCCCTTGGAGAGGCGTCTCGCTCCTCGCCTCCCCTCCCCGAACCTCTTCATGCCTTTAGTGAGCATTCCCTGAATGCACAGATGATCTCTGGACAGATGCACCGAAGACTGGTGCCCGACACTCTGGGCAGGGGAGCTGGAGACTGAGGGACCCGGATTAGAGCGAGGCTGTATTCTCAATTTTTTTTTTTTTAGCCATGTACTTGGTGGAAAAGAGCCAATAATAATAAACACCAAACAAACATTTCCAGGCCACCAGCTCAGTACACCAGGGGCCCAGTATACCAGGCCCTTCCATTCCCTCTGCCCTTTTCGCCTGTGACCAGGGACCTGGCCAACACCATCACACAGGGCAAGGCCCTAGGGAACGTCGCTGTCTTCTCACACACCGCCAGCGGGACACAGCCCAGGGCCTCCTTGGCACCTCCCTAGCACGACTTGGAGATCCCACCCAGACTGAACCTGGACTTCTGCTTTCCTTTAGGGACCTCCTGGCAAACAGGGACTCTATGGGCCGCCTGGCCCAAAGGTGAGTGGGCCCTGCAGAAGGAGAAGCTCAAGGGTGCATTAAGGCTTCAGCCATGGAGAGGAGACCCAGGAATGCCACAGGCAGGGGCGGCATGGCCAGACCTCGGGCAACCTCAGCTCTACACGTCTTACCTCGGGCTGCTCCGGGTGGGAGAATGGAGATGCCATCGATTCGCTTGTTGGTGGATTGATCGATTGACTCATTCCACAACCTTCTGCTTGATCTTGCATAGTCATATTCCAGCTCCTCTGGCCCAGGCGTGGCTAAACAGAGGTCTGAACAGCAGGGCTCGCTTAGTCCAGTCACACAGTAGAGTATGGGAAAAAAACAAAACGGACACAGCCCTGTGGGAGCAGAGGGGAGAAGCACCCGACTCAGCCTGGGAGTTAGGGGAGCTGGACGAAGGAGCATTTCTGCTGAGTAGGCGGAGAGCCGGGGAGAGGGGGGCAGGGAGCGGGGTGCTGGCTGAGGCAGAGAGCCACAAGCAGGGAGGTCTGGCTGGAGGTGCAAAGGCCGGGCCACGAGGCTGCAGAGGATGTGAGCAGGACTGCGTCTAAGTGGCCCTGAATGCCTGGCCAAGGAATTAGGCCTTTATCCTGAAGGCAGTTGGGCTCCATCAGAGTCTTCTAAGCAGGAAGGAACAGCAGGAGAACTGTTTTTTAGGTCTGCTCTGGGGCAGTGGGAAGAGGCAAGCTGTCAGGATGCTTAGGCCACAGTCCAGGAGATGCTGGGGTGGGGGTGGGGGTGGGAATGGAGAGAAAGGGCAGGCCGTGAGATACCATGGGGTTGATGGGCAGTCCATGGCGATGCTGGACTGACTTCCTGTTCTTGTAGGGCGATCCGGGGCCTTCAGGACAGAAGGGCCAAGCAGGAGAGAAGGGCAGAGCTGGCAGTCCTGGCGGGCCTGGCAAGAGTGGCTCCATGGGGCCCATTGGGCTACCAGGCCCTGCAGGAGAGAGAGGCCACCCTGGATCTCCAGGCCCTGCAGGGAGCCCTGGGTTGCCCGGGGTGCCTGGCTCCATGGTAAGGGGGAGGCTGTCTCCCAAAGCAGGTGCGTGGGTGGAAGCTTGGTCATTTTAGCAGCTGCTGACTGCAGGAATCAGCCTGACCCCCTTATGGGTGACTTTTTCAACTGTGTGAGTGGGTGGGTGGGGGAGGGGAGGGGAGGCCTGGGAGAGGGGTTGTAGGGGCTCTCTGTCCCCCAAAATGTACTGATGCACAAAATGTACGGTACCATTCCAGAGGGGTTGGGACACTGGATGAAGTATCTGTGGCAGGCTCCTGGGACCTCTGCCCCCTCCCCGCCCTTCAGAGTCTATTCCCAGAGGGAGGGCACCAGGCTTGGAAGTTTAGTTGAGGCAGGTTTTCTTCTCTTTCCTTAGGGAGACATGGTGAATTATGATGAAATCAAGAGGTTCATCAGACAAGAGATCATTAAAATGTTTGATGGTAATTGGCAGCCGGCTGGGTAACAGGGGTGCTGTTTGTCCCTCCCAGCTGCTTCTCTGCCCCACCCGGCCTCCTTTTCACAATCTTCCTGACTCACCCCCTGCTCCCACCCACTTACAGGCCTCTGTTCAAGTAGACTTCAGACCTTCCTGGTCACCTGTTCTGTTCAGAGATAAAATGATTCCCTCCTGCCCTCCTCGGGCCCCCACTGGAGCAAAGGAGACGGACAAGAAAATTGATATCAAACGAGCCTGCATGGAGTGAGCTCTAAATAGAGGGCGAGCAGCCTGTAAGATGGCTGGTGTGGCTTCATTATAAGTTTTCTTCCTTTTCTGCTGTTCCTCTGACACAGATGTGCTAGGCACGGGGGAAACACAGACCCTGTCCTGAAGGGGTCGGACATCTGGCTTGGGAAGTAGACCTTGAAATGTCGTGTCAGACCAGCGGCCTGTTGCAGCTGCTGCAGTCTTTCTGGGCCTCTGGGGCACCCCGTGACTGTCCCTGTCCCCTCTGGCAGAGAGGATGGCTTACTACACCTCCAGAATGCAGTTCCCGGTGGAAATGGCGGCATCTCCTGGGCGACCAGGGCCCCCAGGAAAGGATGGTGCTCCCGGCCGGCCAGGCACCCCGGGGTCACCCGGACTCCCTGGTCAAATTGGCAGAGAAGGACGGCAGGGCTTGCCGGGAATGAGAGGCAAGTGTGTCCTCCTGTTCCCAGGGCGTGTGTACAGCTCTTCAGAACAAGCACGGGTCTTGCGGGGTCTGGTGTGCATGTATTCATATGTACGTATGTGCAAGTAATGCAGTTGGTCTGTATTCTGCTCGGGGATGGGGCTTATTTTATTTCTTTTGTTCCAGGATTGCCTGGTACCAAAGGTGAAAAGGGGGACACTGGTGTTGGCATTGCAGGAGAAAATGGTCTCCCTGGTCCCCCAGGTAGGAAACACCATGCGTCTGGAGCAGCTGAGGCCCCTTTTCATTGTGGACCTTCCACAACATTGCTGGGTAGAACCTCGACATCACATAGGCCTACCGAGGGACGGTATAGGCGATGCCGCCGTCTGTGAGACACCGTGTGGGGTGTGTGCAGGGGAGCAGAAGGCTTAAATGGGGCCGGCACCCGGTGGCAGCAGAGTTGAACATAGGGAGGCCAGTTCAAATCTTGCTCAACATCATACTGGGCGTATGACCTTGTCGAGGTCACAGGTGAGCCAGGCTGTGTAGCCTAACCCAAAGCCTGATAACCCAGTTCTGGCTCCACTCCCCACTCACCACATTTGCCACCACCCGGAGCCTGCGTCCTCATCTCCAAAATGGCATAACAGTTCCTCTCACACTGAGCAGTTGTGATGATTCAATGAATGATGCATTAAAAAGCACTCGCCTCACGCCCGCACATGGAAACTCTCAATAAAACTAGCTGGTATTGTTGCTGCTCTCATGAAATTAATGCCAGAGTCAGATGAAGCCTGCAGGAAAACATGGCATTGGAGAAATAGCAATCAACTGTAGGTTCTAATCTCTTTTCTTCTGCTCCGGGGCTCCTGATCTTCCATCTCTGACTTCCCTCTGCAGGTCCCCAGGGCCCTCCAGGGTATGGCAAGATGGGCGCAACTGGGCCGATGGGCCAGCAAGGCATCCCTGGCATCCCTGGCCCCCCCGGCCCCATGGGCCAGCCGGGCAAGGCTGGCCACTGTAGCCCCTCTGACTGCTTTGGGGCCGTGCCGATGGAGCAGCAGTACCCACCCATGAAAAGCATGAAGGGGCCTTTTGGCTGAAATCACCGTCTCCCCTCGATGAAGGACCCCGTTGGGAACACATGGCCAAAACGTATAGGACTCTGTGATGGGTTGTGAATGTTTTGATTTTTTTAATTGCTGTTAATATTTTTTTATTGATAAATAAACAAACAAAACTACCTGCAATCCCACTTCTAGTGGGGTTTCTCTGGTGCTGCAGCTGCATCTCTGTCACCCTGCTTTTGTCTTTTGGTCCTTGAGTCAAAACAAACAAACAAAAACAGGCATTTCCTTCACTGTCTGTGATCAACTGCTGCAGTTAAGGGATGTTGCTCTACAGGGGTCCCTAACTCAGCTTGCCTTTCCAGATGCTTCTGGGTCATCTTTGGCCCTCTGGACCTGGTGTCTTGTCTGCCACAGCACATTTCTCAACATCAGAAGAGGGAGCCCACCCCATCTTTCCTGAAGAATGAGCCAAAAGCCAAGGTGAAGACCCCACTTCCGGCTCATACAGGCCCCTCCCTACTGGCCTCCCTATAGAAGGAGACCCCAGTGTTTGGGACCCCACCCATGGCCTTCACTTCTCACCTGTGACCTGCCGTCTGGCTGCACCTTGGGAAATGCCACCCACTGCTGAGGGGCATTCATCTGCCTGGGTACAGCCCCTCGGTGCTGCCCCAGACATTCTGTGATGGGAAACCTGTGCAGACAAGAGAAAGCCAGGCTCCAGGCCTGTCCTAGGCGACCAGGGAAGGCTTCTCCAGAAAATGAGATGGAACCCTGCCTGCAGCAGCGCACAGCCCTGTCACCAGCTCTTGGAAACCGCACATGGCACCTCTGACTGTTCTGGCTAAACTGGCATGCACTGGGTTTCCCTTACCTCAGCCTAGGCCTTCTGAAACGGCTTGTCTCCGCACAAAGGCAGTCCTGGGCAAGCCCATCAGAGCTCAGCTCATGGTCCTGGAGTCTGCTGCTCTATCTGCTGCCACCTTCTCTGTATGTTAGAAGGGAGGAAGGAGGAGGGGAGGACTGCAAATTGACTGCTACCAACATTTTCTGTCTCAACTTCCTGTTTCTCTACTTTCCAGCTCTCTTGTCCTGATGGCCTGGCTGCCCTGTGAGAAGCAACAGGACACAGCCAGAGGGACTTCCAAAGAAAGTCTTTTTAGTAGTCTCAGCTTTCTGGAAAGTTTATTTAAGTTGGATAGACTTCAGAAGGATTGTAGATCAGGCTCAGAAATATACCCCGAGTCCAGGTGCTTATCCAAACAGCCTGAAGCCTTCAAGCAGACTGTCAGATCTTTCTAGAACTGCCATTTCCAGCACAGATCTGACAACCCTTTCTCTGGTTGGGACCCAAAATACCAGAAGGCCAACCTATGGATGGCTTTTCAGAAATTTTGCCCTGTTTATTTTCATGCCAGAAGCAAAGGTGTGTGGGTGGCCAGAGGGATGAGAGCAGGCAGGCTCAGGAGCCTGCCTGAGGACCTCACATGTTGTTTTTGGATAAAGGAGGAGCCAACTCTTATTCTACCTCACACCAGCCATCCTAACATCAGATGTTAAAAAGCAAATGCATTGTCTCTGCATTGAAGTAGTGGCCAGTCTGGACAGTGGATGAGTACAGCTGCTAAAGCACTCCCCCTGGAAGGCCAGCTTCCACTTCAGCCGGCCTGTGAAGTGCTTGTTGACGATGAGCGTCACGATAAGGAGCATGTTGGCATGAGTAGAGAGCAAGAGAAGTGCGGACCAGCTGTTGAAGTGAGCAGGTTCGCTTTGAAGGCCAGTAAGGAAAATCATTCTAAGGAAACATCAAACTCTCCCGCTTTGAGGCCACCAGGGAATCAATCCTTACAGAGTAAATGATGCTTCCTTCACTTTTCTTCCTGAGTCAAGTTCATGCTAGTCTTTGGGGATTCTACGACAGGCTAGGTTTAAGCTTTCATGATTTGAGCACTTGTCTCTCTGGAGTTGAAATTGCTGTATTTTCTTGGACCATGAAGAACCAGATGGGAAGCTGAATTTTATAGTCTTTTCTGCTACTGTGGTCAGCAAAAAAAAAAAAAAAAAATCCACAGATTTTGCTCATAAGTTCAGGAGCTGGGTAAGCTGGCGAGAAAGCAAGGAGGGCATCAAGTCTTTCCCTCCTTCTGAGCAGCTATTTCTTCTTCCCATCCTATAATCTTCCATCTTCATTCCTGAGTCTTATCCAGGCTTTTAAGGCAACACACAGATCATGCAGATTGGCAAAGTCTAACTTGATGGTCCATTTTCTCTCTTTAGTTTGTGCCAGGAGCTGTACTAGGCTCTAGGGAATCAGAGACACACTAGACAGATGAGGTCCCTGCTCTGTAGTGTCTATGGGGAGAGCAGAGTTAAACAGGCAATTATAATGAAATGTAATGAAGTTCCCATGAAGACGGGGCAGTACCAGGTGCCAGGGGAGCATTGGACGGAGGACCTGACCTTGCCTGGATAGAGCTGGGTGTAGACAGGGGAAACAGCATGTGCCAAGGTCCAGGCATGATTGAGCACAGCGGGCCAAGTTCTGGGAGACTGGGAAATAGGGTCGGTCTTGTAGGAAGGCGTGTTGAGACAGGTTTGCCTAATTTTAAGTTCACTAACAGAGGGAAGAATAAATTGGAGGCTCTTTAATTGAGTAACCCTGTGGCCTATGATGGAGAAAAGGCAGCTGTGTGTTTATTCTGCAGCGAAACCCTCCCCAATTGGGTGCCTTCTGAATCTAAACCTGCCTTTTCCCTGTTGCCAGAATTCAACAGACTCTATTTAGACTCTTTCTTCCCATGGGGCCTGGGAAGACCAGACCTTTCTGTTGCCCTGAGCAGTCTATGAGAACACAAGCTATGGAGGTGCTCTCCGCCATGTGACCCCATCACCAAGGGGAGTCTGTCCAAATGCCACCTCTGCTAGTCTCATTTTTCTGTTGGTTCTGTGGAAAGCTTCAAATCAGTCACCTCTGATCCACAGCATCCAAATGGAATTTGAATTTTGGAATTGGATATGAAATCAAAGACTTAATTCCATAATAATTAGATGGGAGCTGATATTCCTTCTCAGTAAGGAATACTGAACTTGGTGCTGAGCCAGGATGCCTGGGTGGGGATGATGCATCTCTGGGGGAGAGGATCTTCTATTGCCAAGCGCCTGTCAATCACAGGGCTTCCCTGAACTCAGGAAAGTGCCCCATGCTCTAAAGAAGGCTGGAATCCAAGTTCCCCCCACCCCCTTTGGCTAAAACTGAAACAATAACAAGAATTTCCTTACCCAGCCCTGTCTGCCTCAGGTATCCAGGGTTTTAGAAATGAGCTGTTTAGAAATGAGCTGATTGATTTTTTTTTTTTTTGTCTTGAGAAGACCCTGAATCCCTTTTATCTTGCAGGCTCCAAAACAAACACACCTGGGCCTGCTGAAGGTCCTCAGAGGCACAGCTCTGGACCCTGTCTTTGGCTGATATCTGTCTGCCTGAGAAAAGACTTGGATGTCCTTGTGCACAAACAGCATAGACACCAGCAGAGTTTTCCTAAGAGCCCTTGACTGGCCGGAGGGGACCGTGGGCATGGAATTCTCCTAGGGTTTAATCCTCAGCACCTGGAGGAGAGCCTAGCACGTGGTGGGAATTCAACAGGTTAATAAGTTTGTAGAATCAAATGAGTGTGAGTCACAGTGACCCCAGTTTATGGGGCAGGTGTCACTATTCTCTCTCCTGGTAAATAGTCCTTGACCTTCAGCCCAGACTGCAAACTGCTGTCTTTCAGAGATTTTACAATTCAACTCACTGATTTTTTTTTTTTTTAGCAGGGTAGAGGTGGGGAAGCTTACAAAGGTAAGACCTACTAACTACTAAATACAGAACAGATAAAAGACTGTGAACCTGGGATGAAATCCTGGCTTGTCCAACTTACCCTTTCGCTGGCAGGGAACTCATCAGCCTCTCAGCCTCGGCGCCTCACTGTAAATGGGTAATAAATAGTGTCCATCTCAAAGGGTCACAGAGCCACACATTATACTTAGCGCAATGCCTGACAGCTGGGAAACATCCAGTGCAGGATGGTGATGAGGAGGACAAAAACAATACTGACCTCCACTGAGATCATGGCAGGCTGCTTTAGGTACTAGGGTAAAGGCGTGAGTAAGGAAAGAACAATACACATGTAAACTTTAAGGGGGATAATTTGAGACAAATAGTATGAAAACAAATGAGGCAGTGAGATGATAGATTACTGGATGGTACCAAGTACAAAAGGAGATAGTGTGTGTATGTGTGTGAGAGAGAGAGTGTGTATGTGTGTGTGTGTGTGTGTGTGTGTGAGAGAGAGAGAGAGAGAGAGAGAGAGACTGGAGGTGCAGGCAGGGTCTAGGGCACTTCGGGTTACAAAGGTCAACAGCATGTTCTATTATACGACTTATGGAAGCTTTTGTGGCGTTTAGGCGAGGAACAACAAGATCTGATGTGCATTCAAGATAATTACTCTAGCTGCCCTAAGAAGAACAGCGTGGAAGAAAGAATGCAAGCAGGGAGAGTGGCTGGGAGCGCATGTAGTGAGCGCATGTGGTGTTTTGGAGTAGGCTGATCGTGCAAACAGGGAGAAAAGAGAAGACGTGCATCTATTGTTGCGTTAAAGGAAACGAAGCAGAGAATTTAGAGAAACAGGACACACAACAATGATCCCAGGCTTTGGGTCTGAGAAGTTAGGTGAAATGCAGGAATGGGTTTGCAGGGAAATACCAAAGAAACTTCTTTTGCAAGATAAGCTGGAATATGAACAGTGATGGTACCAAGTACAAAAGGAGACAGGCCAAAAGGTGGTTAAGTCTGGAGATGGGGAGAACGTGGAAGGGTTAGTTAAAGGATGGGATTGGAACAAGATTGGAACTGAACTTTGAAGGATTGAGAGGCAAGGGTTTTGTGAGGTGAAAAGAGTGGTTTGAGCCTATGTGTGGGCATGAGCAAATGTAATAGTTCATTTTTCATTTTCCAAATCTTATATATAATGTTTCAGGGTAGCCCAGAGTGAACTGGGCTGCCTGTCTATGGGTCCTCACTCGCATGTTTAAAATTTAATTGTTCTGCAGGCATATACAAAAGGGTAATGGGTTTATTTACCAAAAGGGGAAAGGAAAAGGAACAACCAGGGAAAGAGAGAGAGATAGAAAGTAACTAGAATATCTTACCAGCTTGGCTAACTTGGAGCCAAACTAACTGCTAGCCCCCAGTCACATGGTCTGAGAGCTGTTGCTCGAGAGAGAGAGAGCCATTACCTCTCCAGAGCAACCGCTGAAAAACCACTCTCTATTTGTCCCCCAACGTCCCAAATGCCTGCTTAGCTCTGCCCTTGGGTCCTGGCAGTTCTCTCCCTGGTACTGCTGGGAGTTGTACTTTTCCAATCACTGAAGTAGGGGTGGAGTCCGCAACTCTGCAGAGTTCCTTTAGGACATCCTTCCCCTTAACAGTTTCTGAAAGCTGAGGAAACTAAGACTCAGAGAGGTCAATAAGCACCCGAGATCATATAGTTAGAAGTGGTAAAAATCGAGGTCCTCACTCCAAATCAAGAGTGTTAAGTGGTGGACCTGAATCCTGGGAGTACAGAGAGACTAGAGGCGATAAGGCTTAAGTTTGGAAGAATGAAGTTGAACCAAACTGTGAAAGGCCTGGACTGCCAGAATAACAAGTTGGGAGTTATTTTGTCCATGCAGGTGTAGGGGAAGAGGTACACTGCAAACTGTCCAGTGGGCAAGTAGCATGATTAGCACTGTGATTTCGAAAAGTGCCTGTCTAGATAGCTAGAGATGGGCTGGAGTGAGTTGACACTATTCATTTACTTTGTTTAAAAAAAAAAAAGTGTCAGGCGCTGTACTAAGTACTGAGGCTATAGTGATTAGGAAAAAGACAATCTGTGCTCAAGTGGAAGAATTTTAAATTAATCAAACCTACAGACTGAACCTCCAAGCTCTAAGGACATACACATCGACTAGTTCACTTGGTAACTAGGATTTGACCAACTTTGGAGACCATTCAAGACTTTCCTGCGAAAACTGGGCATCCACTGACACCAGTTCTAGGCCATCCTGTGTAGTGGCGCATCATTGCCACTCTGGATCTCGGTTTCTCCACGGAAGAGGCCCTATGTTATCTTATTTTGTCCCATTCTGGGAGCTTGATATTTTCTCCTCCAAAGCCCACAGATCGCATTTCCAAGCACCTAGGTCTTGGTGTTTTGGCATTAGAGATAACTTTTCCATTTTGCCTCTATCGAGATGGCGGGCGGTTCCCCGTTGTCAAGGCAACCGCCTCGGAAACTTGGGCGTGACAATAACTACGCCTCGATTCAATCTCCCATTTGACAGGTTTTAACAACCTGCAACACCCCATCTAAACGTCTCTAAATATCCGGGCTTCACATCCCCGGGGTCTCCCCGAGCACACAGAGGGGAAGCGCAGCCGCGCCAGAGCAGTGACCAGAATTTCCAGAAACCACCACCCGAACCCTAGCTACCCGGGCCTTTAAAGCAGACAACGACCAACTCCCTACAACGTCACTTCCGTGGACGCAATTGTCTAGGATTGACAGCCCCAAACACCCAATCAGAAACGGCCCCGCCCCTGGTCCAGATGAGAGGCGGGCGCCAGGAAGCCTCGCCCTTCGCCGACGTGTGACGTCAGAGTCGCCATGGCCAGCTATCCGTATGGGCAGGTGAGTGTGAGGGGCCGGCGAATCTAGGTAATGGCCTCCCCAAGGCCAGTCGGGCCTCCTTCCCCCCGGCTTTACTTTCTCGGAGCCATTCCCACGCTGAGGTTTGCTTCAGCAAGGCTTCGCGCTGTGAAATGGGAACAGGGACGGACGGTCGCGCTTGTCTCACGTCACGCAGGACTGCACGTCTGGGAGGTCGCGTCGCGCCCCCTTTGACGTCGCGCTTGCCAGGATTTGGGGACCTTGGATCCCACAGACCCAGAATGGATCCGTTCTGGGCTCCGCACCTTCTCAGGCCTTCCGCGGGACCCCTGGGCTGGCTGATTGGCGCAGACAGAACGTTTAGAATACTGGTTCTGTCAGCATCGTTTGGGGTGTTGGGTGAAAATACCGCCTTGATGTACTGCGTCAGATTAATCAGGAGAACCTGTGGTTTTCGCAGGCGCCACGTGTGATCTGGTTTGACTTCTGACTTAGCCTGACACCTCCATTTCACACATAGAAAAAGTGAAACCTAGAAAAGACACAGAACTTAGTCGAAGTCACTAGGCAGTTAGGCCACAGAACCAGGGGCTGTGGACAAATGGCTGTTACCCACTTGTCCGCCCACTCAGATCCAGCCAAGATCACCATCGCAAGGTGATTCTGCAGCAGAAATCCTTTGTTGGCTGACAGAATGATAGGGTGGTTAAGTGTAGTTTGCAGTCAGGAAGGTCCACACCTTGGCACCACTGCTTAGTTTGAGTCAAAGTTTCTTCCTCTGTAAAACGGACCAAATAATAGGGTCCATTTTAAAGAGCTGTTATCAAGAGTAATTGTAAAGCATCTGGTACTACTAAGCGTGTGACAAGCCAAAAAAAAAGATATGTGTTACCCTTTAGTGTTTTGATTTTTACTAGACTTCCTGGAAGGTCAATGCTGGGAGGGCCCTCAAAATAGTCACCTCATTTTTAAGAGGAAGCTGAAGACAAGAGAAGGCTCCTGAGTTGCCCAAGATCACACCAATTAAGGAGCTAAAACTCATAGGAAAAACAGGAAAGCATGAGCATGTGGATATTACAAAGGAGTACGTCATATGCCAGAACATGTGACAAGAGCCCTTTGAGGGAGGGCAGCCCTGTGCAGGACTGGACCTCCATGTCTCAGGCATGAAGGCCCTGTGGGCATGCTAGCAGGAATAGTTACCCCAATTTACAGCTGTGCTCTAAGCCCAGAGAGGTTAAATGACTTGCCCAAGGTCATGCATAGCAAGTGAAAGGGTGAGGCTGGGGCCTGAACTTCCATTGTATTCTTGGAGCTGGGAGAAAAAGAGACACCAGCCTAGGTAGGGGTTAGGAGGAAGTATATCCTGGGAGTGTTATCCCAGCTCCCTTCACTGCTGAGCCTTATGAGATGTTAATAATACTGCTACCTGAGGAGATTCTATGGGGAAGAGAGGGTCGTGGGGATACTTTATTAAATCAGAAGAATACTTTTTGTTTACCACAGGCCTCTTAAATTGTTAATACACGCTGTAAGTCTGCCAGAGAGGGAGAGACTATGCAGCATTTCTTAAACTTACTTAAATAACTGTGGCCCCCTCCCTTATTTTATTGCCTGGTCCTTTTTTTGGTGACCCCAGCATTCCTAAGAACACCATTTGGGAAAGCATTGCTGCTGTACATGGTTCTGATGGGAATGTCTGCACCAGAATCACCTAGAAGCTTATTTAAAAAGAAAAAAGGACACTTTTGAGTTCCACCCCAAACATGTTCACTCAGGAAGGGGAAATCTACATTGTAGTAAGCTTTTTGAGGTGATTTGTGTGTATCTGAGAAGCAGTGACAAAAATGAAGAACCTGCATGATCAGGTTGCACAGAACCGGGCTAAAGTCCGGATTCTACTACTTAGTAGTTGCATTTTCCTGGACTTATCAGCTGAGGCCTCTGTACCGGTTTCCTTACCTATAAAAAGGGAGGAGTGATACCTCAAAGAACTGAAATGAGCATGAAATACGATGTAGCTGTAGGGAGCCTGGCACATTGGTAACACCCAGTACATGCCAGTGCATGGTGGCGGCACGTGTAGCTGTGATTGCTGCTACGAGGCCACGCTGGCCGGGCTCAGAGTGAAATATGGAGAAGGGACACAGAAATGTCTGGACTAGAAGAAATGTTTCCTGCCCACCCCATCTCCAGCAGACATACACACACCATACTCTTTGTCTGCTCGTCCAGCCCCTGATTCGAGCTCCTTCCGAGAATGGACATGGGTTGTTTCAGGCATCCAAAGGCTTAGTGAAGGCTGCCTTCCCTTACCGGGTCCATTGCCCTGGAGGAGTCCAGCCTGTGGTTAGGGGTCAAAAGCACTTATTTTCCACTGCCTCCAGTTTTAATACTGGGGGTAATAAAACACAAGTAGCCTGTGGTCCCTTTGGGGAGCCAGTATGATGGGTTTTAGTACTTAAGAGCTTGGTCTCTGAGGCCAGAGAGATTTAGCTTTAAATCCCTGCTCCACACTTTCCTTGCAGAAATATCTTGTAAAAGTCTGAGGCTATTTCCTCTTCTTTAAAATGGGGTCATAAATGTTAGTGTAAGATTAAATGAGTTAATGAGATAATGATGTAAAGAGCTTGGCTGGTATTTGTTATAAATACTCAGTGTGGAAGACTTAGAGATAACAATTTATAGAATCGGGTGGTGAGAAGTGGGAGCAAGTGCTAGAGGCTAAGATAGATATCTAACTCTGAGATGCCCAGCTCTTTCTGGGGGGCTAAGGAGGAGGAAGGTTTCTTAAGGGAGGTGACATTTAACCCAAAAACAGAATCACCGGCGCCAGAGTTAGCTGTGGTGAAAGGGATGGTATTCCAGTGGAGGGAGCAAGCACAAGGCCAGGAAGCAAGTGGGGGGACCCAGTGTTTAGGAGAATCTAAGGAGATGGGTGAATTTGTTGTGAATAGCAGGTAGGGTGGGGGTATAAGAAAGGTTATCAAGGGCCAGATCCTAAAGAGCCCAGAATGCCACTTGGGGGAGTGAGAGTAGTGAGGGAGCTGTCATCCTGAGAGTAGTGAGGGAGCTGTGGGAGAGTGTTCTCTAGTCTGTGCTTTGGCGCTGTTCCCATGGGGCCCTCTGAGAATGGGCTGAAAGCAAGAGAGCCTGGAGGCAGGGAGACCAGTTCTGGTTATTGAAGTCATGAAAGCGAAAGAGACAGTGTCCTTGTGAAATGTTTGTGAGAAGCATTTGGAAAGTAGAATTGAGAAAATTTGTTGCCTAACCGAGGTGACAGAAGAGAGGAAAGAGAAGAGGGTGTGCCTGGGAAGGATTTGGGTTCGGGCCGCTGAGGGAAGGAGGTGCCAGTCCCTGTGGTGGAAACACAGAGGGGGAGCAGAGCTGGAGAGCTAGGCCAGGAGAGAGGAACTGTGGGCTGGAGCTGGGAGAAGGATTTGGGATTGTCGGCACAGAGGTGTGGCTGAGGTCTTGGGACAGTTCCTGCTCGCTCTACTGGCAGCAGGTCTCTGGCCTTTAAATATTTGATGATGCGCTGCAGTGAACACCCGAACCCCGCCTCTGTCTTCTTGGGATTGTTTAACCCCTCCGGATGATCTCTAGCCTCCTCCCATGGGCACCTGAGGGCTGGCTCTGGGGCCCCGGGCTTGATTCCGTGATGCCAGCCACCCTCTTCCCCAGCAGGACCAGCATGGACCATGCTCTGCTGGCTCTGGGCTCCACCAGGATCTTGGGCATAGAAGATGGGCCCTCAGAGCCACGAGAAAATATTGGACTTTTGCGTGGGTTATTTAGGAGGAGGTGAGCTTCACACCACCTGTGGGGGGCAAACAGATTCTAGGTTATGCTGCCCGGAATCTGTCAGTGACTGAGGGGTTGGGCAGGAGGGCCTTCGGCACTCTCAGCACTGTGGCTGTCAGATTGGGTGCTGGGTTGAAAAAAGAATAAATTTCTTTTCATCTTCCTGATTTCTGGACTTGAAGCCTTGTCAGATCCCCAAATCTAGCTCTTTCCCCTGCACCCCGTTCACAGTGAAATCCACTGTGTTTGACAGCTATGTAGGACAATCCTTGGCACAGGGTAGCTGCCCACTCATTTATTGAGTGAACACACAGGAGAGGATAGTGTATTGGAGTCACACAGAGCCTGTTTTAGTCCCAGTGCATTTGTTCTCGCTGTTCTTAGGCACATTACTAAACTTTCTGCACCTTGATTTCCTCGTCTGTAGAGTGGAGATAATAGCACTTACCTCCCAGGACTGAGGATCAGGGAGCACTAAATGAACTGGAAGGATCTAGCAGAGGCTCAGTAAAATGTTAATGGTTCCTCCCGCAACCCCAATGTATCAAATGTAATTTTATTTGCAATCAGTGAGGACCTAGGGAAAGTTTTCTGTGACTTTTTGGAAATCAGGTTACAGAACGCTCTTGCCTTTTTTTTTTTCTTTCACAATCTTGTGTCTGTCAGCATGAAATGCTTTGTCTAAAGGGCTGGCGGCTTGGAGATTATGGTTTTCATTTGTAGTTTAAAACTTTACCACCTTCCGGACAACCACCTTCCCCAAGGTCCCCAGCCTGGAATCGGCTCCTGCTGGTGCTTCTCCTCTCTTCTCTTCGTGCAAGCTGGAAACCTGAGTCATTCCAAACCTCACTCCCCGTCGCTTCCCTAATCTAATTAGCCGCCAAGTCATGTCTAGTCTATCGCTGAAATAGCTTCAGAATCCATCGTGTTCTCTCTGTCTCCGAGTCTGCTGTCTGGCTGCAGCCCTGTGCCTGCCTGCCCAGCACCTGGGCCGCCCCCCCAGATTCTCCTTCACACCGCTGCTGGTTAACTTTCTAAACAAGGCTCTGATCACGTTCCTTCCCTACTGGAAATGCTTCTGTGGAGCTCTGTTTTTTCCAGCAAACCCTTCAAAGTGGCACTAATTTGTTCAGCTATTTATGGAGGCTTGCAGGTGCCAGGCGCTGTACTGGGCCCTGGAGTTTGGGTGAAGAGGGAGGCCCACTGTTGCCTGGCAAGTGATAGAAGTTTCTCTGAGACCCTAGTTACTCACCAGTAACTGAGGTGCCGTGGGTGGGTGCTTGGACAAGGCAGTGGAAAGCCTGCCTTTCTGGGGTACCTGTAGCCCTAGTCCCTCCCCGTCCACTCCCTGCTTGCTGGTAGGTCTGTGTCTGTTTTTCATCTCTGTTTGGAATGTCCTTCCCTACTTTTTCTGTGCATTGTGCCAGGCCAGAGTCAACATCTGACCTCCTCCAGGAGGCCTTCCTTCACTTACATCATGCATTTGTTCATTTGATTGTTCATTTATTGTTCAACCAACAGAACAAGTTCCTCTGCCAGATTTAAAGCAGAGTTTCAGATGGCATCGATCACATCACATCAGCATTACCTGTGGACTCCTCAAGGATCGACTCTATTTAGTTTTGTGCTCCCAGGCCTAGCAGAGCTGATGGCGTGGTCACTCTGTGGATGCTTGCTGAAGGAGGTCATTTAACAGTTGTGCACCTCAGGGTCTTTAACTGAAAATAGACCTACTAATACCTTCTTTTTTCTCCTAGGTCACTGTGGGTAGGATTCTGCCAGTAGCGTTTGTGTGCACATGAAAGTACTTTGTAGACTGGACACTTCCAGGGCCCTGCTGCAGTGCAGGAAGAAAAGGGCTTCGATGCCCCCAGGCTGCATGGGGCCTAGCAGTCCCCTGGAAGGTGGTGCCTGAAAGCCAGAGACCTGGCAGCCTCCGCTTCGCTGGCCTGAGGGCAAGGCTGTGCCTCGATGCTCTCTGGTAGCCTGGCTCTGCTCACTGGCCCTACGGTGGAGCAGCTGTTCCCTGGAGCGGTGTCCAGCACATGCTGTGGGTGCGCCCAGACTCCGCAGCATCCTCACTCCTCTTCCCACCTGACTCTAAGGAAAGAGCAGTGTAGCAGGAGGTGGTTGGGGTCCTGGGGCAAGGATATGGGGTGCGGGGGCATGGGGAGGGCAGTCTCTAGTTCCACCTCTGCCTCCAACTCCCAGTGGACTTGGGAGTAAGTCCTTTCCCCGCTCTCGGCCTTAGTGTCCCCACCAGGAAACTGAAGAGGCTGGGTAAACCCTGTGCCCTCCTGGGCACCTCTCCCATCGCACCGCTCCACCCGCCCTGGGAATACTTGTCATTCTTTAAGCAGCGCAAATGCTGCTCTCATGGAAACCCTCCATGATTTCACCCTCTTCCCTTGGCAGTCCCATGCTCTTGGCCCGTGTGTCCACCTTAAACATCTACTTCCTGCTGTTGCGTTAGGTGTTACCGGGACTGCTGTGAGAGCCTTCAGAATGCTTCTCTGTGTCCCCCCTCTTCCAGAGTTTGTAATACGTATGGAATATATAATGTCAGGACAACAGCAGCGATGATTCAGGATTCACTTACGTGATGCCTGGCACTGTTGTTAAGAACTTTAGCCCTTGTATTAATGTTTTGCAAACCCGCTTTTCAGATACTTGAGCTTCTGCAGTGCTCTCTCAGAGCCCGGCAAGGGAGGGGTCCACGGAGCTGGGAATTCTCACCTTGCTTCAACCAGAGCAACTTTCTTCTTTTATCAGTTTTTCAAGTTTTATGTTAAAAGAGATTCCTTAGCTAAAAATTAAATTAACAAAATTCTGCTGCATTTATTTCTTGTAACCTACAGTGTAATCCAATGAGAAAGGTGATATTATATCTTATTTATGAGGTAAGAAGCCTTAGAGAACATAAGCTCCACAATCATAAACTAAGCTGGAAGAGCAGAATTTGAATTGAGATTTTCCTGTGACTTCATTGTCTGTGAAGGAGTTGTGCTCCCAACTCTTGACAGCTTCCAGGGTGGGAGAGCTCCCTAAATACTGAGTGGCAAGGCGGCGTGTCTGCCGGCCCCTCTCAAGAAGCTGCCTTTCCTTGAACAAGCAGGCCCTATTAGGTGAAATGTGAACTTGGCCATAGCCTTGAAAGTAAGCTGTGTATCAAGCACATCAAAGAGAAAGTCCAGGCTGTCACTGGCCAGGCCCCTGGATACCATGCAGGTTCATTCAGAGCATGTCTCGGTGGTGGTGCCAGCCTCAGAATAGAGCCCAGCCGTGCTTTGTCCTCTTGAGCTCAGCCTGTCTGCAGATGTGCTGGGGCTGTGTGCTGCCGGCGGCCTGTGCTGGCCACTTAGGGAGATGGCGCCGAGCACTCAGGGTCGGGGGCCCTGGCTGGTAGCACAGACACGTGGGTAGGAGAGAGAATGCCCCAGCCTGCCCATACAGTCTGTAATTTTTCTGGACTTGAATGTCTTCCTCTGTGGAAAGGTGTCATGAATAGCTGAACAGGGACTGAGTGCTTATTCTGTCGAGGTGATTTGTGTGACTCATGTCGTTCCATTCACTTATCTGCCTGGGAGGTAGGCACTATTGTTACTCCCGTTTAAAGCTAAGGGTAGTGAGGCTGAGAGAAGGTAAGTCATGTGTCTAGTTAGTGACAGAAGCTAAACATGGCTGATCTTTTTGCCTTTTGACCATGTACTGGGTTGTCGTAGGAATAGCATCTCTCCTGCCTGTCTCACAGAGCCGAGTAAGAAGGGGAAGTGTTTTTGCATTGAAGGGCAAGCAAGGCATGCAGTGGTACCCATGGCACGGATACCTGGCTTAGCCTGAAGAGGGTCTGGGGAGTGTGGTGCACACCACGTTTGCAGCGTGAGTTCTGTAGGTAGAGCTGGGATTGCCACAGGGTGAGGATTCGGAATTCTATTTGATTCATTTGCCGACTTATTATACAGTATTTACTAGCCATTTATTCTACATGGGGAGCTGGGGGTGAAGCAGCAAGCGAGACATGATGTCACTTGGAGTGCAGGGAAGGGGGGCCAGGAGGGAAGGACTCCGGCCCTGACGCTGCAGGTCATTGACAGTGTGGCCCTGGGCAAATTGTTTCTCCTGCAGAAGCCTCAGGTTCCCCACCTGAGCGATGGCATCCTAATTCCATGCTGTGTGCAGGATCAGTTGCAAGAATGGCAGTGGCAGTGCTTTGGAACTCCAGCTCGCCGCACTGGCTAGTTTCGGCCCTGTCATTCTGACCGACCTCTTGCTCTTCTTGCAGGCAGGACAAGCTCCTGGAGCCCCTCCGGGTGGCTATTATCCTGGACCCCCCCATGGCGGAGGCCAGTATGGCAGCGGAGTACCCCCGGGTGGTGGCTATGGAGGAGGGCCTGCCCCTGGGGGGCCTTATGGACCACCAGCCGGTGGAGGGCCTTATGGACCCCCCAACCCTGGGGGGCTCCCCCCTGGAACTCCAGGAGGACCGTATGGCGGTGCAGCCCCAGGAGGCCCCTATGGACAGCCACCTCCAAGCTCCTATGGTGCCCAGCATCCCGGTCCTTATGGACAGGGACCTCCTCCAGGTAAGTGGGGCCCCTGGACTAGGCCCCTCTGACCTTGTTCTGTGTTATCCAGGGCCCATCCCTGCCCTTCCTGTGGGCAAGCCAGCTGCCGGCCCCTGGCACCTTAGCCTCCTGCTTACAACTTTGTCTTTGATCAGCAGAAGGGGAAGCGTCAGTTTCGCTTAGTAACAACTCCAAAATCTTTCCTGGCTTACAGCAGCAGACATCTGTTTCTTCGCTTGCTCATGCTTATCTGCTCTTGCTTATGTGTGGCATCTGTGGGTTTGCCTGCTGAGAAGCTCTGTTCCACCTGTCCTTCCAGGACTCAGGCTGGAGAACAGCCCTGCTTTGGGGTGTGCTGCCCTGGGGCAGATTCGAGGGCAGCCGAGTGAATGCAGGGCACAGTGCCTCTGAGAGCTTCTGCGTTGAAGCGCACTCCCTCTGCTCACACTCTGCTGGCCTAAACTCCTGCCTGGTTAAGCCTGCCGCCCATTTCTGGAGAGGCTTTGCAAGCGACACAGTCTCACAGGGAAGGCAGGGCGGGGGCGGAAAGCCACTGGAGTCCACCACGGGCAGCCCCACTGCTGAGAGGGAGACTGACCACTGTCTGTAGAAAGAGAAGATGGCCTAGTTGTTCAGGGTTTGGGCCTCTGAGATCAGACAGCTTCCTGACCACAACAGTTTGCTTCACCTTTTAAGCATCAGTGTCGACATCTATAAGGCGGGAGAATGTTGATAGGGTTGTGAATAGGAATTCAGTGAGAAGGTGCCGGTAACGCCGGCGCAGCTGACACAGAGGCTTCATAAACACACTGTGTGAGAGGACTACTCCCGGCATAGCCAGCCCAACGTGACGGCAGGTTAGCGTGGACACACCTTACCCGAGGTGCTGGGCATGATGGCCTCACACAGTGGAGATTTCCGAGTGGTCTCAGACGGGGTCAAGGAAGGTGACTGCCCAGCCCTCCCTACCCCCGCAAGAGACAAGCCAGCAGCGGGGCAGGCCCCAGGGAGTGGACTGCCAGCGACCCTGCCTGGGCACCCAGGCAGGTGTCCTGTGGGAAATGCACAGACCTTGGGGCTCCAAGCACGGAGCCGGGGACATTTATCTTGTCAGGGCCCAGAGTGTCTCTGTTGACTTTCAGCTCAGCAGCTTCTCAGCGGATTTCCTCATCCTTTTAAAACCTTGTCTCTGGGCCGACCTGAGGCCACAGCAGGGAAAGGTGCCCCTGGCTGGAAGCAGCCCTCCAGGGCCTGCAGCAGAGTGGGCGCTGGGGCTAGAGAGGAGAGGAGAGACGCGCTAGGCCTCTCAGCTGCTCAGCCTCTGCGGCCTCCTGGGGGCAGCTTGGGACTCCGGCAGCGGCGCCCCTTAAAGTGCGACCCTGGGACCCTGGCGACTGCGCTGCAGCCTCGTGGGCCGCCCCGGCGCACCGACCCAGGCTCTCAGTTTAAGCGCCCTGCGCTGCAAGTCAGGTTTGGCCGTGAAAGGTACCCTGCTGCCCACCGGAAGGACCCCAAGGCCCTGGGGACTCAAGGCGCCTCTGGCCTCCTCCCCAGCCCCTGCCCCTCACCCCCATCAGCCCTTGCCACTTGCGCGTGCGCCCTCAGCTCCCCATCACCTTTTCAGGCCCGGAACGAGCCTCCTTCCTTTGGGAAGTGACTGCACACTGTCACTATTTTTTTCCAACCTCCGTTTTGCTGTTACCTCATTTACTCATCACAACAGCCCTGGGTGCATTTAAGAAATGGAGAATCAATACTCAGAAAATGAAGCATTTGCCTAAAGTCATAGGAGCTAGAAAGATCAGAGCCAGGATTTGCATCCAAATTCTTTGTTTCCAGAGCCTGAGCTCTTCTGTGAAAACTGCACAGATTATGCACACTACGGAAACTCTCCCGCCTGGGGCCATGTCCCAGCCCCACGGTGCCACGACTGTTTTTTTTTTTTTAAAGATTTATTTATTAATTGATGCTTACAGAACTGGGATATGGGCCAGAAGTGTGGTGAGTGAGAGGATTCAGCAGAGACAGTGGGGAGCAGAACAGGCGGATCCGCTGAGGAGAGCACGGGCGGGTCAGGAGAGGCCTGCTGGCCATGTGGGTCACCTCCCTGGCTGGGGATCGAACTTCTGCTGCGGTGGCTTCTGAGAGCTTCATAATGCCATGCTTTGATCTGCTGTGCCACCAGCCGGGCCCGCTGCTCTTTTACGGAGGAGATGGCGCTGCCAGATTTCTCACCAGGGAGGGCAGACTAGTCCTTTAGTCTGGCAGACCTTTTTCCTTCTGACCTCACCTCTGGGACTGAGCAGAGGGCTCGGAGCCCCACGCTGCACGGCTGTCTCTGACACGCGCCTGGGAAGGGCCCTCTCCATGGCGGTTAGCTCTGACAGCTGCTGAGTAAATGCTATAAGATGCCCCAACATTGCTCTTTCCTGAGAGACCTCTGTGCTTGTCCACCTTCAGCCACCACCACCTGCCTGCCCCCCAGCTTACTCAGCACGTCTTCCCGTTCCCAATGATGAGGTCTTTCCCTCATCCTTGGACACACATGCAGTTACTTAGAAACATACCGCTGCTCACTCTTAACAGACACAAAGCTTTTGAACCACGACAGACCACCAATAATAGTGCCGGGTAGTGACTTAGGGGTTTTCATATATTAGTGTATCTTTTCATATATTCACTGTACCATCACAATAAACTTACAAATGAGATACATTGCGTCTTCGTTTTACAGATAAGAAAACTGAGACATGGAGACTTTAAGTAACCAAGGCTGCAAAAGAAGGGACAGGGATTGACTTGAGACCAGTGCTAGAATCTTCAGAAACTTAGGGCGCGGGAATCAAATGCCTTCCTATTATGTCTGTGCCAGCCCCGGAGAGAAATGAGTTAGGCTAGGTTCCTGCCGGCAGGTTGTACCAAGTCTGACTTGGAAGGCAGCGGGAAAAGAACAGGCATACAGTAGACTGGCCAGGACCCCAGGGAGGAGGGGTCTGAAGGAGCAAGGAAAGAAGCCTGCCCAGGGGCCGATAGGGGCGGCCGTGTGACAGCAGTAGCGTTTTGCGTCTTGGCGGTTGGGTAGGAAATGGCTCCGAGGTGGCAGAGTGCAGGAAGGCTGGTGGGCAGCGGTAGGTGAGGGCAGTTGTAACACTTCACTGGGTAGACCAGAGGCTTGAGGGGGCCAGTGGGAAGCAGAGTGAAGGCGTAGGTAGTTGACCTCCTTGCAGGGGAACCAGAATGCTCTTCTAAGGCTACTTGGTTTTGTAGGCAGTGGGAGCCTTTGAGGAGTTTTGAGTTGGGGTGGAGGCAAACTGACGAGAACAGAGTACAGTTTTACCAGGGTGACCCGAGAGCAGCAGCAGGGTGGTGAAGACAAGCTGTAAGGGTCGCCTGGTCAGGGATTTTTTGTTTGTTGGCAGCAATCCAAGCGAGCGATGTCGAACCCAGGGCAGCTGAAGTAAGAGCAAGGAGGAGATGGGGCTGCAGGGAACTGGCCGAACTGGACACTCCCTGAGACATGCGATGAGAAGGGGTCACAGGGTGTGCACTGAGGTGACGGGGGAGGGCGATGGGGGGAGTGCGGTGACTCCAGGGCTCTGATAGCCCCTTATTGTGGAGACCAGATTGCCACTGCCAGGGGCGGGGGGGCCGGGCGCGGTACCCACCTCAGAGCCTTGTGCTCCTGTGACTCAAAATGCTTGTCTCTGGCTTGTGCATGTCAGGTGCACACCAGACCTTTCCAGTTCCCATTCTCTGGGGAAGAGGTAACCCCCCCTTTTCAGACCATCCTTAATCCACTGGACTCCCTGTTCTTTAGACACAGTCAAATAGAGAAGCGACTGGTGGGCACTGTAGGAAAAGCCTGAGGGACTCATGGAGCAGAAATCAACTGCAGATACTTGTGCATCTACACCGAAGGTCCTCTTCCACTGGGCGAAGGATGTGGGCCTGGGGGAAATGGGGGCTGGGTGGATTTGTGGGTAGGGGAAACATATAGGCAGGCAGCAAGCATGAAGCTGGCCTGTCCAGCATGTCTGTGGTTTGGCCTTGAGGCCTGGGTCTGACTTCCGGTTTGCACCATTTTCTGCAGGTGGCGTTCCCCCCAATGTGGACCCTGAGGCCTACTCCTGGTTCCAGTCAGTGGACTCCGATCACAGTGGCTACATCTCCATCAAGGAGCTGAAGCAGGCCCTGGTCAACTCCAACTGGTCCTCGTTCAATGACGAGACGTGCCTCATGATGATAAGTGAGTCCACCTCCCCCGCACCACCCCGGCTTCTGACATGGACACAGAGCTCCTTCCCTCCTTCCCTCCTTCCCTCCTCAGACACTCACAAAGCCATTTACACACCCTGCCTTTGATATCAGAGTCACCTGATACCTGTCAGTAGGCAGGTGGGCCTCTGTTCTGAGGAGAAATCCCTTGGCCAGGTAAGGTTTAAATAGAAAACTGGATTCAAGCTGAGACCCCCCCCCTTGAATAAGAGCTTTTTTTCGTAACTTTTCTCCCTCGACTTCTAGACCCTGCTGAGTCACAGGCTAACTCAGCTTCCCATTTGACAGAGTGACACCCGGCCCTGAAAGGAGATGGGGGAGGGGTAGACGAGGGATGCAGAGAACACCAGTTCTGGAAGGGGCGGAAGTGGCCGGGGTGGGCAGCTGGTGCAGGTCTTGACGAGGGTCTGTCTGGGCACGGACATCTGGGCCTCAGGCCTGTGGTTCTGGGGAGTCGCCCCTTCGGCTTGGCGAGAAGGTACTGGAGGAGCCTTAGCCCCAGTTCTGAGCCTTTCTTCCCTCCCTGAAGACATGTTTGACAAGACCAAGTCTGGCCGTATTGATGTCTACGGTTTCTCAGCGCTGTGGAAGTTCATCCAGCAGTGGAAGAACCTCTTCCAGCAGTATGACCGGGACCGCTCAGGCTCCATCAGTCCCACAGAGCTGCAGCAAGGTGAGGGCCGCGGTGGGGACTGGCAGGGAGGCTTGTCTAGACTCCGAAGGCAGAGTCCGGTGTTTTCCTTAGTCTCTGGCTAACTGCCATGCGTCCAGCCACACACAGCACAGACCCACTGCCCACCCCTCAATTTCCTTTCCAAGTGCAGGACACCCCAGCAGTTGGGTCTGAGAGTAGCAGTTGGGTAACCTGAAATCCCAGCTCCAGGTCTGGCCCTGATTCTGGTTCTAGAGAAGGTGGTTAGTGAGTGATAAGAACCCCAGGGTGCCCAGCCCTGTGCTGGCTGGAGGCATCAGTCAGACTGAGGAGGTCGTGGTGGGGGTGAGCTCAACATGTCTGTGCCTGGTGACGGGGCAAGGAGGTGATCTGCATGATCCCTGGCCCTTGTGCCAGGTCCTATCAGGATTTGGGTAACAATGAAACAACAAAACTAGTATTTATTGAACACCTGCTAGGCGCCAGACCCAGTGGTCAGCTCTTTGGGCCTCATTCATTCTCTGGGTTTCAGGGAGTTTACTACCCCCAGCCTTGGGCGAAGAACCCCTCATTATTACCCTCTCTCAGATGAGAAAGCTGAGACGCGTGGTATAGGCAACTTCTCGTAGCACATGGGGAGCTAAGGTTTTAGCCCGAGCTGCTTGGTTTTGCAGCGAGGATGGAGGGGAGCGCCCCAAGTGGAGGTGTGACCGGCTGTGACCTTGTAGTCGCCGACTGCCTCGGTGAGCAAGGTGGTGGTTTTATTATGTTTAACAAGTAACACTTCCTGCGTGCTTCTTAGATGCCAGGCACTGTGCCCAGTGCTTTATGCGGTCATCTCCTTTAACCTTTACTATGACTCCAGGTAAGCATTATGTCCATTGTAGAATGGAGCTCGGGCCCCCCCATGCAGTGCAGACAAGCCAGAGTGAGCACCGCGAGATGCACTGGCCCCCAACTGGACAAACAGTGACGGAGACTTGGAGGAAGAGGGTTAGGGGCTTCCTGCTGAGGGAGTGGCCACACGGTGCCTCTGGGGTGCGCCCGCCATCTTGGGCAGGCCCCTGAGGCTTCTGAGCTCCTTCTGCCTTGGTGCCCAGCCCCTCAAAGCTCCCGAACCGCTCTGTTCCGTGGACCTAGTTGGCTGCGGTGCTCACAGAGGTTTTCTGTCTTCTCTGTGCGCCCCTCCATCCCAGCTCTGTCCCAGATGGGCTACAACCTGAGCCCTCAGTTCACCCAGCTCCTGGTCTCCCGCTACTGCCCGCGCTCTGCCAATCCTGCCATGCAGCTGGACCGCTTCATCCAGGTGTGCACCCAGCTGCAGGTGCTGACCGAGGCCTTCCGGGAGAAGGACACAGCTGTGCAGGGCAACATCCGGCTCAGCTTCGAGGACTTCATCACCATGACGGCGTCTCGGATGCTCTGACCCCACCCATCCGCAGAGTGGGGCGCACCAGGGGACCTATCCCAGCCCCTCAAGGGGGTGGGGGGAAGCATGTGGGCTTCTTTAACTGCCCCTCCTAGAAAAAGATTTCTGCCTTGCCTGATGCAGCCCTGTTCCCCAAGAGGGCTGGGAACCACCCAATAGTGGGATGCTGGGTTGAGGCCATAGGGGGCCTGACCTGCGAGAAGACAGGAAGTTCAGTGTCCTTCAGACTCTGAGCGTTTAATGGCACAGCCTTGTGCCAAGAGCAGGAGATGCCAGTCCTTGCAGTGGGGTCCACTCGCCGGGCTGCAGCCTCCAGTTGCCCTTTCTGCCGCAGTGTGCATCTGCACTTACACTAGCACCTGTGGCCCTCACCCCGCTGTCCCGTCAGGCGGACTGACCGTCAGTTTCTCCAGAGTGGAATCTGCCCATGTGTGAGAGAGTGGCCAGGGGATTGGTGGCATGGACCCACCACCTCTGTGTCTGTGGGGATGAGCGTCCAGCGGCCTGGGGACTCCCCGCTCGGGGAGCTTGGGCATCTGCTGTCTGGGCATCTTTGGCCAGGTTGCTGCCCTCTGCAGCTTGGACCCTCACTTGCCTGCCACTCTCCACTGGGCTTCAGTCTCCAGGGGACACTTGCCATCTCCCACTGCCAATGCTGTTTTTATTTGCATTTTTTTCATTTGGGGCCAAAAGTTCAGTGCAACTGTAATCTTCAATAAAAGGGTAACATGCTGGAGTTCCGTGCTTCCCACCACCCTCCCCAGCTCGAGGTTCAGGCCCTCAGTACTCACCGGCTCGAATTCGGTGAGTGTGGGTCCACACTCGGTCCCGCACCTTGCAGGAAGGAGCAGTACAGGGGGCTGTTTCCAGTCACCATGGTGAAGTTGAAGTGTGGGCTTGTGGGGGTCAAGTCGGTGTTGCCTGGGGGTCAGCTCCAGAAGCTGTTTCACACAGGCTGGCATTCCGGGCTGGGAGCAGCCACTCAGCTTTTTACAGTGTGGCCTTTTTATTTGTCTCAAGCCCTAGTTTTATCTTGTAGACACACTGCATTTATTAAGTCATAGCTTTTACTAAGCACAGACATCTGTACTTGCCAGCTGGATCTTCAGATCAGCATGATAACCAGTCTACACCGAGTGTCTACAGTGATCTGACAAAATTTCAATCAAAAGCCAAGACACAGATGTTCTGGTTTGCCTGGGGGCCTTATCATGGGTAATGGTGTGGTGATCCTTTTGCTTTGGGGAATGAAGACAAGAAAGCAGGGCTCTGCTCCCTGCAGTGAGTAGTGGGTGAAGTCACCATGACTATTTTGGAGCTCAGTGGGGTGCAGCAGATCTGGCAGGCGCGGCCAGTTCACCCCATTCTCTGGGCTGCTGCTGTGCTAGAATTAGGTGGAGCCCAGTTCCCTGACCCAGAGCCGGCAACCCCCGATGGTGCCACTGGTCCGGTCTCTGCTGGCCAGCCTGTGTCCTCCTTTGACTAATGGAAATGTCTGCCCGGGGCAGATACCAAATCCTCCCACCTTGAACACCCTACCCACTGGCTGTGGGTTTCTCACTTGGGCCACCAGAAATAAACATCGCTTATCTGCAGGTCGACCCTCACTACTAGGACCCACGACAGCTCCCCCACTTCCTCCCTTCCCTGGTCTCCACATTCCTGGCTCTCCAGCAACTTTCACTGTGCCCACTCCCCTTAGCATCGGGTCATCTTCCCTGAATTTTTTCCAGTTCACCAGGAGCCCCTGAGAAGAGGTGCAAGACCCTCTGGTAGCCGGCAGAGTGGGGCACTCGGCCATCAGGGAGAGCCGCTCTTCCTGGCTTCCCACGGGGCAGTGGCCACCTCTACCGCACTGCCAGTCAGTCTCTCACCTTTGTGCTCAGGGGGTGAGGTTCCCGGGAGCTTGTCCATCCTTGTGGGCATGAGCCCCTTGTTGGCTCTGAGCCTGAGTGCCAGCCAGCCCACCTCATGCCACGCATGGCACCTCCAACCCTGGTTATGAACCATGGAAGCAGTTTGGGTCCTAAGGCCAGCAGGAGTAGGCACGGCATGGACAGCCCATCTACCTGGCAACACCTGTGGAAATGACCACGAGAGCTGGGCCACTGAGTCACTGGAGGGCCAGGTGCCGTGCTAGATCACACCTTTCTCCTGCTCTGGGGGTTGTCGAACATTCCTGGACCCGGCTGCTGGCAGGCCCGTGTTTGCCCACCTCCTGGTGGGTGAGATCAGAGAGCCAGCAGCTTCATTAATCAAGCTAAGCAGACCGGGGGGGCCGGCCTCTGCCAGCTGGGCCCCGCTTCTCAGAGCAGTACTTCAGACTGTTCCACCTCCCGCCCTGGCAACAGAGACCGGGGTTTCTGGCAGCCTCTCTCTGTCTTGGTGGCAGAAGGAGTATGTCTAGCCAAGTCTGCCTTTCTCTTTTATCCTGAATTCGTAGAAAATAATTGGCAAGCCCTGATTTCCAAGAAGGTGAAGATAACAGTACATCAGTCTGCTGTCTGCCCAGACTGCCCGCTTTACCTGCTGCAGGCCACTGGGCCTGTAAGCTGACAGATATGTCAAAGATCAAGGTCCTGGGTGTCAGAGGATGGCACCGCACACACTCAGGCCTGGGGGGAAGCCCATCTGGGGCCTGTGTGTTAGGGGATGGGCGGTGGTTGAGCAAATCCTGGCATCCCAGCCTCTCCCCTCCTGCTTCTCCACCTCCCTCCTTACCTAAGAAGCGCAGATTTTGTGCAGTGACAAGGAAAGAGAACATTCAGTGCCAGTCTTTTAATTACAATTGCTTCCGGCTGCTGGCATCCATGCCAAATGGCCACACAGAGATGTTTTGTCATACCACAAAGCCAAGAGGGGCCAGTCTGTGGTGCGGGCACTCGCACCTGGTGAGGGTGAAGCTGTGCTCCTGTGCCTGCTGGGGGAGGGCTGGGCCCCGGTTACTTCACAGGGCACCAGCGGCTGGCCTGTGCAGCCTGGGCGTTAGGGAGACGGTAGACCAGCTGGAAATGCCTGCTGGGACTCTTAGGACAGACTCCAGGAAAGGCTGGTAATTAAGTAGGAGAGGAGTCTTTGGGAAGAAGGCCAGCCTCTGCAAGGGTGATGGGGGTGGATGGTGCCGTGGGTTTTGCCAGGTGAGGGGGCACAATGATAGTCTTGCCCACAACACTTTACAAAGCGCTTTCTACTTTCTTCGGCATGCTTCATGTTCGCATCAGTCCTGCTTAGGGTACACAGCTCAGAGAAGGAAAGTGACTTCCTCAGAGTCAGACACAAAACCAGGACTGAAGCTGGCCACACACCATGTCCAGCAGTGGGGGCTGGTGCCCTGGGAGCAGAGGGACAGCCCAGCCAGGGAGCAGCAGCCCAGGCCTGCTCGCTCAGGGCAGCACCGTGGTGACGCTGGTGAGCACCACGTGCTCGGAGACTCTGGAGACGGACCACCGGCTCTGCAAGGACAGGGACTTGTGGCTGGCAGCGGAGCGGGGGCTGGGGGCCCTCAGCGAGCCGCAGGGACCCGGGCTAGGCAGGCAGCAGGAGAAGGCCGCCTTGAACTGTTCCCGGAATTTGCCTTTGTTGGGAGACAGAAGACCCAGCTATAAGGAGACAGCAGCAAGACAGGGCCCGGGGCCCACGAAGTCCCCCTCCCCCCCACAGCCAGCCCAGCGGCCAGGCTACTCGTCACTGCCAGGGACAAAGGACTGAGGCCCGGAGCAGGTTCCCAAGGAGAAATGCAATTTTCATCTAATTCCTTGACTGCGCTCTGGCTCTGCGCCCCGGCTCAAAACGTGGTGTCTGGCTCCAGAGCCTCAGGTCACCTCTTCCCTCCTTGGCATGCAGGTGCAGGGCTCACCCACCACCTGTGGCAAGGCTTTCCCCATCTCTGCCCCTCGAGGCAAAACAACAGCAGTACTGGGTGCCCCCGTGAACCCCCCCAGGCCACACCAGCCCCGGGAGAGCTTGAATGCCTTCTGCTCACTGGACAGCCCTGGACAGGTAGGGCGTGTACCTGAGGCCACCTGGAGAGAGCCCTTGGGCTCACTCCAAAGCCCTGTGTGCCTTCAAGGAGGAGTGAGCGGAGAAGTGGGGTTGGGTGGGCTCGCACGGCCACCTTGCTCAGCAGATGGAGACCAGGGAGACATTTCCCCGGGAATTAGAGGAAGGGTCATGCTTGACTGTCCTGCAAGCCTCACTGGGGCCCGGCCCAGCACACTGCAGGCACCCAGTGAGGCGCAGAGGAGGGCGCTCTGAGCGGCCGCCTGACGTGTGGGGCTGCAGGGTTCCACTCCCTGTCCCCTCCTTGGCTGGAGCCAGCGCGAGCCTTTGTTAGTAATTCTTCAGTCTCAGTGATGGGTAGGGCAGTGACCCCTGCTACTATTCTCTAGCCTTTCAACCTTTTCTCAAAGATGATTTGTGTTCTGGCTTGAACACCTGCATCGCTTCTTTAAGACTAATCCACAGCCAGCGGTCTGGTGACACACATCTGCTGAGCCCCGCCAGGGTAGGGGGGCAGGGGCATACTCCCCCAGTGGGAACTCTGGGCGGTAGAGAGGGGGCCTGGGGTGGGAGGGTAGGGGGGCAGGGGCATACTCCCCCAGTGGGAACTCTGGGCGGTAGAGAGGGGGCCTGGGGTGGGGTGGGAGGGGCTGGGATGCTTGGTCTTCCAGAGAGAGTGAGAGGGCTGGTGCTGGAGGCAGGTAGACATAGGGGTGACCCCCAGATTCTGACCACTGCCAATGTGTGGCTTCCTGGCCCTGGGCTGCCTCTGCGGGTGCCCTCCCGTACCCCTGATGCCTCAGTTCTGCGGTCATGCCTCTGGCAGGGTCTCTCTCTGGGGAACATGACTCCTGCCTTGTTTACCAGACAGGAGCTGATTGCAGGGCAGGGCACGGCCAGGGCGGAGGCCGGCCCAGCCCCTGCTCCTCCACTCGTTCACTGGTGCAAAATTCCCAAAATTGTGCTTTTGGGTGCTGGACAGCCTTTCCCCGTCCTGTTACCAGGGTGACCTGTCTCCAGGAGTCACCAGAGCAGGGTCATGACCCTCAGGGGAAGCAGGTTTACCCTCCCCCACCACCTGGTATCCTCACTGGGGGTGAGGAGGCTGTGCCCACGTGGGCTCAGCCACGGCGTCCCCTGCCCGCTCACCGCTGAGGAAGTTGTAGATGATGGGGTTGGCAGCGCTATTGGCATACACCAGCCAGTGGGAGAAGGTGAAGCAGGCGTAGACGGCCTCCCGGTCGCTGGCCTGGCGGAACATCCCGAACACCCTAGGACCGGGCGGGAGGACAATGGGACACGGCGGGCTCACCACCCACCCGCCCCTTCCTGGGCCTCTGGGGTCTCGCAAGTTTCAGGCTCTCGGACACAGAGAACATAAGCAAGTAGTCATCGCTGCCAGGTCTGCCCTCCTGGGGCTGCCATTCACTTTCTAGTCCATTCACAGCAACGTAAGTCAGAGACACCAGCATTTTTTCAGTTAGAGAAACAAACTCAGGCAAGTAAAGCAACACAGGGCCGCCCTGGTGGTGCAGCGGGTTAAGCACAGCACTGTGAATCAGCCGCAGCCACTGCAGCACCAGTTCAATTCCTGGCCCTGGTGGCGACCCGCATGGCACAGTGGACCTCTCCTGACCCGCCCGCTACACCCCTCAGCAGTGCACTTCGGTCCATCTGCCTCTTCTGCTCCCCACTCTGTCTCTGGTGAATCCTCTCACCACTCCAGCCCCTGCACCTCTGGCCTGTACCCCAGTTCTTATATGCATAAATAAATAAAACCTTAAAAAAAAAAAGTAAAGCAACACACCCAAGGTCACACAGACAGCAAGTGTTATAATACCCAAGGTTATAACACAAGCCACGCTGTGACTGACTCTGCTCTTCCTCCCTCCGCTCCGGTGACTGGAGGCTGTGCCGCAGTGGCTGCAGGGCCCGGTCCCGCCCTTCCTGCCCTTCCTGCCTCAGCTCACATGTCACTTCCTTTTTTTTTTTTTTTTTTAAAGATTTATTTATACATTCAGAACTGGGGTACAGGCCAGAGGTACAGGGGCAGTGAGAGGACTCATCCAGGACAGAATGGGGAGCAGAACAGGCAGACTGACTGAAATACACCGCTGAGGGGAGCAGCGGGCAGGTCAGGAGAGGTCTGCGCACATGTGGGTCACCTCAGGGCAGGCGGGGATGGAACTCATGCGGAAGTGGCTTTAGCTTCTTCTTGCTGTGCTTTAACCCGCTGCGCCACCAGGGAGGGCCCCACTTCCTCTTTTTTAGCCATTGTATCTAGTAAGAAAGCCCACCAATCCCTGTCATTGCCATGCTCTCTTCTCTTCCCTATTTTTTCATAGCTACTATCACCACCCAAGGTTATTATCTGAAGAAGTCGTTCTCCTATCTGCAGGGGATAAGTTCTGAGACCCCCAGTGGAAGCCTGAAGAGGAGAGAGTGGGGAGTCCTCTGCCCCCCGCATACATACATACCTACAGCAGAGGTTAATTTATAAACTAGGCCCAATAAAAGGTTAACAATAATCAATAACGAAATAGAAAAAATCTAACAGTATACTGTAATAAAAGTCAGACAAATCTGGTCTCTCAAAATATGTTACTGTACGTAATATTTTCAGGCTGCCATTGACTGTGAGTCACTGAAACTGCGGATAAAGGAGGACAACTGTGAATTTCTTTCTCCCATCTGGGACTTTGTCTTGGACACAGTTCTCTGTGTTCCCAGGCTCTATAATCTGTCGACTGGGTGAATGAATGGATGGATGATGGATGGATGATGGGATGATGGATGGATGGATGGATGGATGGATGGATGGATGGATGGATGGATGATGGATGGATGATGGGATGATGGATGATGGATGGATGGATGGATGATAGATGGATGATGGATGGATGGATGTTCACAGCAGAAGGCCTGACTGTTATGAAGAGACTGAGGCTCACAGAAGCAAAATGGCCCACCCTGAGCTCACACTGCGGCTGAAAAAGAAGCAGATCTGTCTCCAAAGAAGAGAGAACTGCTTCCACAGCCTTCCAGCCCTCGCCGCGACCCGTGGCTCACCGCTTGAGGACGTTGAGGACACTGATGGGCAGGTAGCAGAGGGCGAAGACCAGCAGCACCACCATCAGCATCTTGGCCGTCTTCCTCCGCGCGCGCATCTGCTTCACCTCAGCCAGGAAGGCGCGCGCCCGCGGCTGGGGCTCTGCGCGAGGGCCCTGCGCCTGGCCCTCCAGCTGCGCGGAGGGCCTCTTCCAGTTCCGCACCAGAGCCGAGGTGGTGCCGGGGATCTGCCCACACACAGAGACAGCAGCGGTGGCGCGCGCCCCTGGAGCTTGGTTCTCCAATGCTGCGCCCTGTTCCCAGGCAGGCCCTGGGGCAGGGTGGAGGTGGACGAGGGGCTGACCCCTGGGAAGGGAAGGAGCCTCAAACTCCTGATACCACCAACACTCTGTACTTGAGGGTCCACACAGTGTTCATTTTGCACTAGCTCCTGGCGAGGCCCCTCACAACATGCCCCTGGAGGAGGAATTCTGGGCCTGCACTTATACTTGGGGCAACTGAAACTGGGGACACTCGACACCCCAGGCTACAGCCACCCAACGGTCCATCTATCCTCTTCAATCACCACCTCCACCTTTGGGGTTGGTGTGGGGGTCAGTTGTGTCACCCTGGCACATGCCTTACTGTGGCCTGGGCGGGGGGTGAGCAGGTGGACAGCATGGAATGGTCTGGCCCACAGCCCAGAGCCCGCAGACGTTGGCACACAGAGACTTAGGGCAGTTGCGGGCTCCCGGAGCAGCCACGGTGCCCTCAAGGCCTGTTCCACCACCCTGAATCACCCCACAACACAGGTCTATGAGGCTAGGGTTCAGGAAACTTGGGTCTTAGGCCAGCTCAGCCATTCAGGAGCTACGTGGCCTTAGTCACCTCACCTTCCTTCTTGTGTCTGTAAGATGACAGTGGCTCCTGCCACTTGACTGGGGGCTGTGCTGAGCAGATGGCAGGTGCTGGTGGTCTGAGAATGGGCCGGGAAGGGCCCCAGGGTCTGGGTGTGATCCGGTCCATCTCTGCTGCCCAACACCCTGCATGGCTGGGGTCGGGGCTGGGCTCTCTGTGGGGTGGGAGTGACACCCTAGGGTGTGGGTGACAGTCCTGAGCCGGGCGTGTCCTGGCCTGCTTCTCTCACAGAGCTGGGCACTAACGCAGAACTCACGCCCACTGGGCCTGTGGTTAACACTCTCCACCTCCTCACCCAAAGACCCCACAAAGCCTGTTGTGGGGTCCAGGCAGCACCTGGACCCGGAGCGGCTCTGCCACTCACTGGCTTCGCCAAGCGAGCTGGCCTTGCTCTGCACTTAGCAAGTGGGTGACGCGGCTGCTTTTGTTAGATAGGTGTGAGGACGCTGCATATGAGGTGCCTGATTTGAGGCACAACACAGAGCTGCTACTGTTGCTGGGGCAGTCAACTGAGCTCTAAACCCCGCTGAATCTTAAACTCTGAACTTATGCGCACAGGCTGAAGGACATGGAGGAAGCTGCTTGGCCTGTCTGGGCCTCAGTCTTCTCGTATGTTAAGGTGGGACAATAGGTGGTAGTTAAGAGGCTGAGAGCCTAGCAGGGAGTGACTGCTATAACACATGGCTGCTGTGGAGATTACAGCGCTGCTAGTTAGATTTTGCCCCCAGGGTCGGCATCGGCACCTTTGGCCTTGAGCCAGACATGTCCGTGAGCCTGCCCCTCCCCAGCAGCAGCCGGCATGGCATGTTCTGAAGGCAGAGGACTGTCTACTCTCCTACCCGCTCCCAGCCAGACGGTGCTACCAGCGTAGGTCTTACCTGGCGGCCCCAGAGCTTGCGGAAGATCTGGAAATAGGCCATGGCCATGAGGCCCAGTGGGGCCAGGTAGGTGACGATAAAGAAGCAGCTGTGGTAGATCTTGGGGTAGAGATCATCTGCAGGGACCAAGAGATGCAGGCACTGGGTCCGGCCTGGGAGCCCACAGCCTACCCTGCTTCTCATGGCCACCCTGCCCCAACTGCTATGACCTGGGGGCACCTGGGCTCCGTACAGGTATCCCTGCAGAGAATTGCTGAAGCTGGCCCACCTGGGGCGTGGTCATCCTGGAGGGGGTCCTTGCAGAAGTCTACCCTGGAGAAGGGACCCACTGTGGAGGTATTCCTGCTAACCTCCCCACAAATGCTTGCCCTAAGGGTGTGTGCCCCGGAAGCGCCCACCTCAGGCATGCCTGCCCAAGCCTCCCACCATTACCTGCCCAGCGTTCATCACAGACAGAAAAGAGCCGGGTGCGGTTGGCCAGCTCGGGGAGCACACTGCTGCATTCCATGACAGCAGCCTGGGGCACCATGACGGCCAGTGACACGGTCCAGATGCCCAGGATAGAGCCACGGGCGCGCCGGGCCGTGCTCTTGAACAACAGCGGGTGGCAGATGGCGTACCAGCGATCCAGGGCGATGAAGCTGAGAGTCAGCACTGCCACCGACACGGACACAGCCTGCCCGGTGAGGACACAGCGTCAGTCCTCTTGGGGGGCCCCCTAGAGATTGGGGGAGGGGCGAGGAGGTCTCACAGCCCAGAAATACCAGGCAGCCAGTAAATCCTGACTCCACCACTAACTGGCTCTCAGATTTGGGCAAAACACTCACCCTCTCTGATCCTCATCTGCAGAATGGGAACATATCATCCACCTGGCAGGATTCTTGTGAGAATAAATAAAATCACGGCTGGAGAATGTACAACTTGAGACCTGGCACATGGTAAGTGTTCCTGAGTATGAATAATAACTTACATGTATGGGACCTACTACGTGCTGTTCTCAGTCTCACAACGACCCTGTGTGCTGGGCACTCTTACCCCATGTCACGGGCAGGGAAACTGAGGCAGAGAAAGGTCAAATGATTCGCCCAAGGTAAATTCCCTCGCCTGCCTGTCCTATTCTCAGGGTTGCCAGTTGAGATGACAGCCTGAAATACAAGACGCGCTTCTCTGGGTCCTTGGCTGCTATTCCTTTCCCAAGTTGTTAAGGAAAATGCCCTCATTCTGGGAGGCAGGGATGAGTCTAGGCCAGAAGTGGGCATTGCCTCCAGCAGTGCTCCCAGGCTCTGGGGTACAGAGCACTTGAGAGGCCACTGGCCCCATGTGTACATCCTGGTCCAGACCACTGCCCAGAGGGAAGGCCCCTGTCAGGAATGGAAGGGAGGGGACTCTTTCAGCAAGCACCTCCGGCCCTCTGGGGTCAGGGAGCAGGTCCAGCGTGCATTTGTGTCTGTCACTGCTCCATGTGCTGGAGACTGTCTCTGTGTCTGCTCTTGGACGTGTCCAAGCACCTCTGAGTATGTAGGGCTGTGTCTGTCCTGGAGTTGGGCCTGGTGACTTGTCCTCGTGACAGGAGTTGATGACATGACAGAGATACTGAGCCTGTCTGAAAGGCAAGTCTGAGGGTCGCTGAGACTCACGCGAGTCAAGGATTTCTGTCCTTGGCGTGATGGGGGGTGGGGGGCGGTGGATGAGCCGCGCCTGCGCAGAGCTCACCTGTAGATAGGGGATGACCTTGCAGAGAGCATGGCCGAAGAGCCAGGACTCGGTGATGTCTACCAGCAGGCTGGCCGGCAGGCAGATGGCTGTCACCAGCACGTCAGCCAGGGACAGGTTGACAATGAAGTAGTTGGTGACGGTTCTCATGTGGTGGTTCCGCCACACCGCCAGGCAGACTGCAGGGAACAGGGAGGAGGTGAAGCCACGCCCACCCACCCTCGGGCTCCTCCCCCACGCTACCTAGAAAGCCGGAGGGAGGGGCCAAGTGGGGGGCAGGGAAACCACCCGACGCGGGACCTACCCAGCGAGTTGCCCACCAGGGCCACGAGGAACACGGCCACATAGGCTGCGATGAGGACCCACTCGTATTGCTTGGGGTACAGGTAATCGCGCCACAGGTAGCGGAGAAACTCGTCATCGTAGTCAGGGGGCGCCGGGGACGGTTCCCCGCTGCCGTTGGGGGCCCCTGTCTGGGCCCCAAGGGTAACAGAGGGCTCCATGAGCTCAAAAGCCAAGGCACCTGGGGAGCATTCTGGGGGACGGGGAGCCCCGGCGAGGCCTCAGGCAGCTTTCCTTAGGAGACCCAGAGCCTTGGACCCAGGCCTGAGGGGCCCCAGCCCCAGCCTCCTGAAGGGAGAGTGGCGGAGAGAAAGGACGGAAACATCAGGGCTTGTGCCAGACAATGTGCATATGAGCCTGCTCCTAATTCTCGCAGTCCTGCGGGTTACGGTGAACCTGAAACTGACAGGGAAAGGCAAACCTGACTTTGATTCAGATTTCCTACAAGTTGCTGTCGGGTAACTTACCGCGCCCCTTTCAGCCTCAGTTTCCCCTTCTATCCAAGGGAGTAACACCCGCAACCTGCCTCGCAGGGCCGGAGAGGAGCAATGCGCTCCTGCCCCAGCCAGGTGCTTCACTCAGTCTGGCCCGGGAGCAGGGGGCAGGCTTGGTGGTGGTTGCAGGTTATGGTTGTTATGGACCCCTGCTTTACAGATGAAGAAATGGAAGTTTAGACAGGTCGAGCCCCTTGCTCAAGACCAGAGTATACCACGTCTGCCCAAATCCGCCCAACGCCATAAATTTGGGAGAAAAAAAAATAACAGTCTGCAAATGTTCTCTCCTCAAGCAATTCACAGGTCTGAATTTTTGGTTGACGGTTGAACAGGGGAGGCGTTAGCGACTCAGGCCCTGGCATTACACACACATACCCACTCACACGGCGGGGTGCAGGAGGAGCGTGGGGAGAGCCCAGCCCAGCGGCAGGAGCCCTAAGGCCCGCAGGCGCCAGCCAGTCCCCAGGTAGAGTCCCAGGTTCGGAGCCGCGTCCTGGCCGCCGCCAGGGGTCGCTGGGCCGGCGCGCAGGCCGCGCGCTCCATTCATAAATCCGGCCTCGCTCCTAGCCCCTCCCGGGCGACTCCGACCCCTCCCTCCCCGGGCTGGGCAAAGACGACCCCAGGCAAGTGTAGGAGGGTGGCGGGTCCCTGGAGGCCCTGGGGGGCGGGGAGGGAACGCCTCTGTACCCCACGGTCACCGGTGGACCCACTCCCTCAGCGGGACCTCCCTGCACCTCGGGGACCGTAGGGGGCTGCGGCGGGGGCGTGGGTGGGAGCGAGAGCGTTAGCGGGGCTGCGGGAGCCCGCCGGGAGGAGCCTTCTGGGGACGCAGCCTCCTAGCACCTAGGTTATCTCTCAAGACTTGACTCCTGCTGTGGGTTTTTTGTTTCCCCTCCCCGGGCCTGGGGGTCCCCCACGCCTTGCACCTGTTGGCTCCGGAACCCCGTCGTCCTCGGCTGCTGTGCTGTGACCTGGCATCGGGGACTTGGCCTCCTGTCCCTCTGGCCGGGGTCCTGGGGGCTGGGGCTCGGGGAGGGGGCCGGGCAGCCCCCTCCCTTGGCTGCG
>NW_004567109.1:15334240-15364932 GCF_000260355.1 Condylura cristata | reverse complement strand
CCCAGCCCAAGACCAGGAGGGAGGAGGAAGATGCTCATTGCTCATTCCTCCTCGCCTGCCACTCGCGCTTGCATCTCACCTCCATTCATGCGTCCATGGTTCATTCATTCGCATTCAGGCAACATTGATGCCTCCAGCCACTCCTAGCGCGAGCAGACCTACTGTGTGCCGCCGCAGCTTAGGAGAGCCACAGAGTAGGTAGCTCTCTCATCCGGCTTCCTCACCTAACTGACAAGGACGGTGGCACAGGTGGGTCACAGGGATGAGGGGGCCTGAACCACACCCAGCCAAGCCCCGCTGCAGCTGAGAGCCATGCCAGAAAGCCTCCCTGGCTCACTCCCAGCCTCCCATTCTACCTGACCCCAAGTCCTTTTTTGTTCTTATCTATGTCCCCCTCCCAAGTCAGAGAGGGTAGGTGGGGGCCGGAAGGGCTGATTAATTCAGCAATTCAGCAAATGTTTACTGAGCGGTTGCCCGCAGCCAGCTGTGATAATAGAGCTACCACTTGTGTATCACCCATCGTGGCTCATTTCATTCAGTCGTCACATCAGCCAGGTGAGGCAGTTGTTACTCTCCCCATTTATAGATCTGCCACTGGACTCATTGCTCAGTGACTTGCCCAAGGTCACACAGCAGAGCCAGAGCTAGGAAGCAAGCCTCTCCAGGTCCTCTCTGGATGGACAGAGGGGATGCCCTGCCTTCCAAACCCCCAGGCTGGCCAGAGGCAGGAGGGCTCTTAGCGGTGCAAGCCTTCTGGCTTTGTGAGCGGACCCAAGGGGCTAAAGACAGAGGGGCCCAACCAGGGCATCAGGACTGGCTTCCCGGAGCAGGGACGCAGAGCCCCAAGGCTTGAGAAGGGAGTCCTGTGTGTGGACTGTGGCAGCAGCAGAGAGGATCCAAGGTGGAGGAGAGAGCAGAGACAAAGGTGTGGAAGAGTCAGAGCACAGGCCAGGAAAGGCTGAGCCACTGGGCCTCAGACGGCCATGTTCACCCCAGGGCCCTCCTAACGCATCAGGGCCACTGCCCTCCCTCTCGGAGATTCACCCCTTCTGCCTCGGGAGGTGATTCCCGAGAAGTGGCTTCCATCTCCCCTGCTGTAGCCAAAGCCCTTTGTCAAGGAAGCTGGACATGGGCGTTAGGCACAGAGTGGGTGGGAGGGAGCTGGGGCAGCCAGGGGCTGCCTGGACAGGAGGGGCCTGAAGCTGACCCTGGGCAGGCACAGCGTGGGAGTCAGCACAGTGGGTGCTGAGGTTCCTGAGGGGCAATGGAGGAGGGGAGGGGCACGAGAGAGGCGGGACTGCCCAGTGAGGGGCGCGAGTGCATGGGGGTCTGTATTCAGCTAGGGGCTCTGTGTGAGTGTGAGTGTGTGTGTCTCCAAGTGCGCACACGGGTGAAGCACAGGCTGGGAGCTGATGGCTGGGGGCCCTCAGGGCTGGGGGTATTGGTCTTTGCGCCATTGTGCTCACAGGGGAGGGGGCTGCCTCTCTGTGCGTCTGAATGTGCAGTGTGGCGGTGACCAGCACTGGCCTCCCAGCCAGCACATCTCCCCTGGGAGTGTGGGCATGTGGGTGTGGGCCTGTCTGTGTCCATGGCTGTGCCAGTGTGCTCGTGTGGAGCTTGCTGTATCTGCCCCCACAGCAATGACTCATCCAATCCCCCCACCGCCCCCCCCATCTAGAGCTGTGATATTTGATAGGTAGGGCTTGGGGAGGGGGCTGCCACACATGGGGATGGGAGGCGGATGGTGCAGGGACACCCAAATGACAGCTGTGACAAACAAGTTGCGGCCAGTGACATAAAAGGTACAGCCTGGTGCGTGTGCGCTTGTGTGTGTGTGTGTGTGTGTGTGTGTGTGTGTGTGTCTGTGTGTGTGGTGGGCACCAGCACAGCCCAGGCTTAGAAGCAGCCTGGCTGGAGCTCAGAGCTCCCTAACTCAGGGCCTCACATACACTCTGGGTTGGAGTGAGCAAAAGACTCCTCAGAACCCCCCAAATAATTTACATGGGGGTGCATATGTCTGTCTGGGGAAGGAATCATGGCTGAGGACTACCTTCCACACCCAAAATGTTTACACAGTCACTGCAATCTCCCCTTAAGGGGGATCCCAGTCCCCAACCCAGTTCCTCCTTCCTTGGTGCCCCAGACAAGGCTGCTCCCCAGGACAAGGGACCATGAGTGAGCAGCAGACCACCCTTCCTCCCCCTCAGACACTGGCCAGGCAGGAGACTCTGGGCCCCTGGTCCGTCTGGTCCTGACTCAGCTACCATCGAAGGTGGGCGAGGCCAGGTATTCTGCCTTGTAGGCTTGAGAGAGAGGCCTCTGGGTGACTTCTCAGCTCAGTGGAAACCCTGGGGTCCATAGAAGGGCCAGTGATGCTCTGGAGGACCCTCAAGGACTTACGGTGGTTTGGCCCTTGGGCCCAATAGTACTGGCCCCGGGAGCTCCTGGCCAGGTGCCTGTGCTCAGGGGAGGGACATCCTGTCCTCCCTCTCATTGCTGGGCACTCAGGCCTGGCGCGTCCTCTGTCAGTGAGGGGCAGCCCGAAGCCCTCACTTTGCCCAAGCTGTCTGTCAGCCGGTGGCTGCGTGACCTCTTTCCCGAAACCAGCCAGCTCCTGCTTTGTTGATCTAATCCTGAGCCTCTGGGCCACAAGTCCCTGTCACATCCATCTTCAAGTGTCAGCCAGGGCACTGGCCCCAGGTGCTATCTCCCCCGCCCCCCTGCAATTCCAGTGTGACTTACAGTAACCTCTGTCTGGCTAGGACTAGAGTAATCGAAATGTAATTGGGTTTTCAACTTGCTAACCTGCCACGGGCCTAAGAATGTGGATGGAAGCACTGGGCAGGGCAGAGGTGCTTTTTAGAATAACAGATCAGAAAACAAGCTGAGATGCAAGGGGGGGTGGGGGGCGGAGGGGAGAGGGCCAGCAGTGACTGGGCTGTGGACCTGAAAAGGAGGCCTTCAAGGCCTGGGTCTGGGCCGGGTAACGGTGTAGCGGGATAACGGTGGACTTTTGGTTCTTGGACCCAACTGCACTGGCCTCTGGGAGCCACTCCAAGTGCATGCCCACAGGAGGAAGGCGGGGGGGTGGACCTGGTGTCTTCTGTCTCCAGGTGGTGTACAGCCTCTGTGCCCCTTCTCCTAGGGAGGGAGGCCTGGCCCTCCTTCAAAGTTTGGGTGGCTTGAAGGGAACCGACATCCACTGGGAACAGGGGCCCAGGGCCCAGAGTCAGGTCTCACTGGTGACTTCACAAGCTAAAGAGTATCTTCAAGCAAGAGGCAGGGGAGCGAGGGGAGAGGCGGGAGACAGCACTGTCTGCTCACTCACTCATACTCACTCAGCGAACACTGATGGCAGGTGAGCTATAGAGATGGGGCACTCTTAGCCTGGAGACAACCTCATGCAAATAAATGCACTAGTGTGGGAGCCTGTGGAATGAGAGTGAGGGTGAATTCGTACTGGGGATCAAAAATGATAGTGCTTGTGACTCCAGAGAACCCACCAATGCCCCAGTTTGCTGAGTCTAGTGTTGAAGGGACATTAGAAGATAGGATTTGGGGCTAGAAAGATCTGGCTTACACTTTTGACTCTACTGCTCACTACTGTGTGATCTTGGATGAGTCACTTCACCCCTTTGATAGGCTGGGTAACGGTTCCCAAAACTCTTTCCTTCCTAACCCCCGGAACCTGTGACCATGTTACATAGCAAACGGGACTTTGCAGCTGTGACAAAGTGGAGGATCTGGAGATGGGGAGATTACTGTGGGCTACTCAGTGGGACCCCATGTAGCCCACAGGTCCTTATAAGAAGGAGGAGAGATGCAATGATGGAAGCAGAGGCTGGAATGGTGCCAGTGCTGGAAGGGGCCACCAGCCAAGGGAATGATGGCAGCCTCCAGAGGTGCAAAGAGCAGCAAATGGTTCCCCCTCGGGCCTCCACAAGGAATGCAGCCCTGCTGATTGTAGCTTCATAAGACTCTATTTGAAATTATAACCTCTGAGAGTGCAAGTGGATACACTTCTGTTTTAAGTCAGTAAATTTGTGGTAATCTGATTCAGCGGTATAGGAAACAATGCAGCCTCTCAAGTCTCATTTCACTGCTTACAAAATGGGACCAACTGCAGCCTTGGCTATAAAGGACTTCAGGAACTCCCTACACACAGGCAGGTGAACAGAGCACCAGATGCTGCACACCAGCAAGACAGACACTCACACAACCATACACATTATAATTTAAAAACAATGTAAGATTTAAAAATATCAGTGAGCATCATAGCAGGAATCACTTTGTCAGACATCCTATGTTTATCTTGCCATTTGGTATTGTTTTTAATTTGAGTCATGTATCAGTGCTAGAGGCTGCTGAATAGTGAAATCCTAAAATAACAGGTAATACTAATAATAAACAATCATCACGGTAAATGGATGCTGGTGCAGTTACAGTCATGTGTTGCTAAATAACAGAAACACAATCTGAGAAATGCATCATTAGGTGACGTCTTCATTGTGCAAACTTCAGAGTCTGTTATCTCCAAACAGTACTTCTCCACTTCACTGCATCTTGGAATAGGAGCTGGGTCCCCACAACTTCTTTTTTTTCAGATTTATTTATTCATGCATACGAGAGCTGGGGTGTAAGCCAGAGGTGTGAGATGTGGGGGTGAGAGGTTTCACCAGAGACAGAGTAGAAAACAGAACGGGTGGATCCACGGAAATAACGCTGCTGAGGCGAGACAGGCGAGGTCTGCTGCCCCATGTGGTCAGCTCCCTGGCTGGGGATCAAACTCATGCTGCAGTGGCTGTGGCTGGCTAGCTTCATAGTGGTCTCCAATCACATGTAGCTGCAAGGGAGACTGGGTAATATTTTGTTTTCTGGGTAGCCAGCTATCTAGCTGAAAGATCAGGGTTCTATGACTAGATGAAGAAGGAGAGCTAGTTGTCGAAGGACTAACAGTGTCTAGCACTCTTGCAATGAAAACAAGAAACTTCTCAAAGCTACCTTCCCCTCACTAAGCTACTCCCTTTTTCCTCCCTCCTAACTTCTCTCGCTAACCCAGGCACGTGCATCTACTTTATCCCTAGTTAATACGTTCTGGTTTGGTGTGTTGTCTATTTCTGGATTTCAAAAACTCAATGAGTATTTTTTAAAATATTATGATTATGTAAACATTCTCTGCAGTGCTAACTAGCATCCTGGGACCCACAGAGAAGGGATTATAATCTTTGGGTTTAAATGCTATTTACAAGGAAATGCTTCAAGTTCAAATGTATTTTCCTACACTTCCTCAAATCCTCAAAGTCATGTTATATTTTAATTCTCTTCATATTGGACCATGGCTGTCTTATACAACTTTTTGTTCTAGATTTTCTAATTGCTTTTCTCTTTTCTTCTTCAAAAAGGAAACAGATGCCTTTTAAATCAGGTGATTAAAATCTTTCAGCTTCTTAATTACATTATTTGGTGAATGAAACCCATTTTCTTCTTAAAGATGTTCTCCAAACCCTCTGACATCCTGTCCTAATTTTGCCTGATGGCTTTATGGACCTCTGGTATTTCTAAGTTTTGCATTCCTGGGTTAGTTTTTTTTTGTTTTGTGAATTTGTTCTCACTCTTTCTTGAGTTAGGACTCTGTCATGCTGAGTATTTCTGCCAGTAAAATGTTTAAAGGAGTGTTTGGAAGGAGAGATTTCTGAATCCCTGCATGTCTGACGATATCTTTAACTTGTCCTTACACTTATGGGCCGGGGAGGGAAGGGAGGCCAGGGTGGGAAGGTCAACCAGCTGGCTTCCGTTTAGGGCACGTGGAAAAGGGGGCAGAGAGACATGCCGATGGCCAGGTGCCCACGTGGGCCAAGAGCAGGAGGGATTTACTCCAGACATCACCCTTCACATTGGGAATTCTACCCTTTTGAGTAAGATCATTTCATTTCCTTAGAAAGTAGTTTTTCTCAGGACCCTCCCTAGTGGCACAATGAGTTAAGGCACAGCACTTTGAAGCTGCCTGAAGCCACTGCAGCCTGAGCTGGATCCCCAGCCCCGGAGGTGACCACATAGGTGACCACATGGCGCAGCAGACCTCTCCTGACCCACCCGCAGCTCCCCTCAGCTGTGCACTTCGTCGATCTGCCTGTTCTGCTCCCCACTCTGTCTCTGGTGAATCCTCTCACTGTCCCTGCACCTCTGGCCTATACCCCAGTTCTGTATGTATAAAATAAATAAATCTTAAAAAAAAAAAGCAGTTTTTCTCATTTAAAAGTAGTCCTCTCCAATGTGTCTCCCACGTGTGTATTTGGAGGGGAAAGCTGGTGACTGGCTGGCTGACGCTGGCTTGCGGTTCACTAGTCAGGCTTGTTCAAATTTGGGCTATTCTCATACAGCACCTCAATGTTTGCTGTATCTTCTCACGACCTCACTATTAATTACTTATGCTATTATTTTTCTTTAAATTGACTATCCTTGTCCTACACTTGTCACCAGTTTAAAGTATAATTATCTCTCTTATGGCTTATAATGACATATTTGGATTTTCTAATCAGTATATAAACAGCACATAACTATTAAGATTATCAGCAGTTTAGTCCTATGCCACTAGAAATCATCCATAGCACTGGTGCATGGGACACGATTTAGTCAGACTGTTTATCTGGTTAATACTTATGCTGATGGGCCCTCCCTGGTGACGCAGCGGGTTAAAGCACAGCACTAAGAAACTGAAGCCACTTCAGCATGAGTTCGATCCCCGCCTGCCTCGGAGGAGATCCACACAGCGTGGCAGACCTCTCCTGACCTGCCTGCTGCTCCCCTCAGCAGTGTACTTCGTAGATCTGCCTGTTCTGTTCCCCACTCTGTCTCTGGTGAAGCCTCTCACCGTCCCTGCACCTCTGGCCTGTACCCCAGTTCTGTATGCACAAATAAATAAATTTAAAAAAAAATACTTATGCTGATGACCCTCGTATCAATTCCTGAGAATAAGTCACTGAGATAGACCCATAGATTATCTCAGGTAGGTCGATGAAGTCTGAAAACGATACTCTCAATTGCTCAAGGATACACACACGAGGAGCGACACCATAACATATTTTTATTTTATGACACGTGAACAGCATGGAGAGCCCTCCCCTGGCTGCAAGGGACTAGGTCACCGGAAAGGCCTCCCTACTCCAAAAGAACCAGATAGCAGCAAAAACCCCATTTAGTTAAAAGAACAAAGCAGCTATTGCTGGTTTACCAGGAAGTAAAATGTTGAAGGAGACAAAAATGAAATAAACAAACTTGTGAGCTGGAATGAGGGGTGCATGGAGAGAGGGTGCCGCTGTCAGGAGAGCTGGTGAGGTCAGTGCTCGCTGGAGCGTCTGAGTCCGAGGTTGCTGCGTTGAATAGGAACCCTGGCGTGTGTTAAAGTGGCTCCAGGTCATGGCTTTCCCTCGCTCAGGTACAGTCATCTCAAAATGAAAGAATGTAAAATCACCATCCACAGCTCTACGGTCAAAGAACTTCTGAGTATGTACTGTTGAAAGGAGAAAAAGGACGGAAGACAAATCTGAGGTGCAATATGATTGAGAAAAGAAGAATATAAACATGGACATAAGCCTAAACAAATATTGCATAACAATCATGGTGGCAAATCTCTGGGCTTAAATAGAAAGAGAAAAGGGCAGGCTAACGTGAGCTCCATTGTACAGCGGAAGGGGGCTGAGGAGGACAGCCAGCCGGGCACAGTGTTCCGAGGTCCTTGTGTTGTTTGGAATGCGGGAGGGGATATTAAATTTAGGCTTTGTTTAGTGAAGAAGGAAAATGTTAAGGATAGTTACTCTAAGAATAGGAATTGAGTCTGTGATCGCCAAATTAGTAGAAGGAAAAGTAGGATAAAAAAAAACAAAAAAACAGAAACTCAGGGCCTCCCTGGTGGCGCAGGGCTTAAAGTCAGCACTATCAAGCTGTCCCCAGCCCTGAGGCACGAGTTCAATCTCCCTCGCAGTGCTGGGCCACAGGGCACAGCAGACCTCTCCTGTCTCACCCACTGCTCCCCTCAGCAGTGGATTTCAGTAGATCCGCCTGTTCTGCTCCCCACTCTGTCTCTGGTGAATCCTCTCACCCCTAGCACATCTTGCCTGTACCCCAGTTCTTGTATGCATAAATAAATAAATTGAAAGAAAAAAGAGTAAATACTTGGCAATTCCATTTGCATGAGATTTAGAAGCCGACAGAACGAACCTATAATGATGGCATCAGCACCACGGTCACCTCTGGAGTGACGGGGTGATTACTGGCTAGATTGCAATAAAATTCTGTATCTTGTTCTAACTTGGAAAATAAAAAAATTGCACTAGAATAAACCCAGTGAAAGTAAGACAAAGAAAATGATAAAGATCAGAGCAAAAATTAATGAAATGGAAAACAAAGATACAATGAAAGGACTAGTGAAGCCAAACGTTACTTCTTCAAATGATTAATAAAATAGTCAGACCTCTGAGACTGATTGTAAAAGGGGAAAGCACAAATAAATCAATATTATGAATGGAAAGGATACAATAATTTCAAGCCTAGAAGCGATTTAAAGGACAAAAATAGAATAGCGCAACCTGAACAACTATGTCTCTAATGTTATTATTTATTTCTCATTTTCATTTCCTTAAATAGTTTTGATGAGTTATATTTCATGAACACTTATGCAAGTAATTTTTTTAATTTGCATAAAACTATTCTTATGATTAAGACAACCTACTGATTGTTAACCTTCTCATTTTATTCATAACAGATGTATTTATTTATTCCTAACAAATTATCTCTTTTTTCTTAAGCAGTCTTGCTAGAAATGCATTTATTAGTCACTCGTTTTATTGACCATCAGTATTGTTTCTTTGTTTTCTGTTTTATTGACTTTTATCTTTATCATTTCCTGCTCTTAAAGGGTGGGGTGTTAATTTATTATCTTTTACCTGTTTCCAAAATTGGATAATCAGTTCATTAATGAGCAATAAGAATATACATATCTCCTCAAGGATTGTTTTATTTGCATTCAAATTTCAAAATGCAATGCTTTCATTGTTAGCTAAATCCAGCCATTTTGTACCTTTTCTTTGTCCTATTACCTATTTGTAGGTATGATTTCTGTTATGGTTATGTTTTGTTATCAGGGTATCTTTTTGTTATGGTTTTCTCATTTTATGATATTGCGCTCATAGAAGGTGGCTTACACAGCATCAGGCCTTTACTCCATGTTCAGAGTTGCTTCATGACTCAGTAGGCAATCAATTTTTGTAAATGTTTTCTTGTTGCATGGAAAGAATGCCAATTATATGATTGTTTAATCTAGTTTCTTAATCGTGTTATTCAAGTATTCACAAATATTCACATACTCATTTATCTTAGAGCCGCTTGATTTAGTGAATATGCAGCAAAGAAAGCTAAAACCCTCAGGAGAACATGGCTGCATCTCTCTCTGCAACAGTCTCTTCAAACTGTGTAGTCTGTGCAACAAATTCAGCCCAATCTTCATTTTGTTTAAAGATTTATTTATTTATCATTCAAGGTACAGGCCAGGGATGAGGGGTGGTGGTGAGAGGATTCGCCAGAGACAGAGTGGGGAGCAGAACAGGCAGATTGACTGAAATACACTGCTGACGGAAGTGGGCGGGACCGGAGAGGTCTGCCGCGCCATGTGGGTCAGCTCCCTGGCTGGGGATCGTACTCGTGCTGCAGGGGCTGTCGACCGCTTCATAGTGCTGTGCTTTAATGCCTTGTTCCACCAGGGAGGCCCTTTATAGATAAAGTTTTATTGGAACACAGTCATGCTCTTTTGTTGTTATATCATCTGTGACTACTTTGGAGCCCCCTGTGTGTGCGTGAGAGAGACCCTGTCGGTGGTGCCGCGCCCACACAGTTACACAGCAGGACGTGACCCCAAAACAGACACCTCGTTTGCAACAACAACAACAACCGTATTTATTACAGGGTGGGCAGAGGGACGAGTGTATCCATGGACTGGCACAAGCCAGATGCCATTTACCCCACTTCAGATAGCTCTGCTGAGCCGAGCCGCAGGTCCAAGCTAAAGCACATGCAGCAAGCTGGCAGCTTCTCCACAGCCACTCCTCGCAAGTGGTTTCACTGCCAGAAGCCGGCAGCTTAATTGCCAAACAGCCCAGTGGTTTTTATCTACCAAAGCCCCTGCAGCTTAACTGCTAAAACGCCTCAGCTTTGCTTCTTTTCCCCATCAACTCCACTCTCCGTGTGGGGCTTGGAAAACTCCACCTTCTACAACCAAGTTGCCTGCGAGCGCCACCTACTGGCTGGGAGGTTTTTCCTCACTAGTCCTCTTAAACTCACTGCAAGGACGAAGTTGAGCAGCTGAGACAGGAACTGCATCGCTGGCACAGTCTAAGATATTTGTTCTGTGTATTTTTATAGGAAAAATATCTGACTCTGAATTAGACGATCTGAAGACTCTACTGTTAGGTTTGAAAATTTCAACATTTGAGCTCCCTGGTAAGATGTTCCTTATTAATCACTAAGTAACTCTCCTCTTACCTGAAATGATGTCGTCTGACTTCAAGTCCATTTTGCTTGCTTTTTATAATGATACATCAGCTTCTTCTGGCTTAGTATTTTCTTGATGGACCTGTTATGAATGCATTTAAGTGCGAGTGACAGAAGTCAACCACAGTGGTTAAGAAAATCGGAGGTGTGCTTTCTTTATATCACAAAAGTTCCAGAGTTAAGTATTATTGGCACAATTTGTGCTGCTCTGTGATGCCATCGGGTACCTGGGCTCGTGCTGCAATCCCTCCGCACTAGCATCATCTGTGGGCCTTTGGTTCACATTTGTCATGTCAGGATTGCAAAAGGGTTGTTGTTCTTTCAAGCATTGTCCATGGGCCAGGCAGGAAAAAGGAAGCAGGATGGGAATACTCCCCAGTAGATTTCTATTTATATCTCCATTTCCAGGACCAGGACACATGAAGTCCTTTCTTCTACCCACTGACGAAGAGAAATGAGGCCCCTTGACTGGCATGGACCCAACCATGATTCACCCTTTGGGACTGTTACTTTTATATTACAGTAAGTAAACTGGAACTGGGATAAAGAAACTCCTCCCTAGACCCCCAGGCTAATAGATTTCTACTCACTATCTGAAAAAAAAAATCAGGATGATCTTGCAATGTGCAGAAAGTTTGGTGTGCACTATTGATTAGGTGATGGACAGTGTCTGTCATACCTGGAGTATCTTTTGTTCATAACATTGCTTCCAACATTATCATATTTTTGTTTTAAGTGTTTCCCATGACAGCATGTAACTTAATCATGTGTTTTTAGTTACCTGGATCATTGGTTAACTGGTGAAACCAGTTCATTGACATTTTTTGTGATTACCAGTGTTTAAAAAATCTTTTTCTAAATCTTATTTGTGTTTTCCATTTACCTTGTGTATTATCAGCAGTTATCTATTATGTGCAAACCAAGGCAACTCAGAACAACAAACATTCATAATCTCATCCAGGTTCCTTTTTTTTTTTTAAAGATTTATTTATTTATTCATATAGAACTGGGGTACAGGCCAGAGATGCGGAGGGTGAGAGGCTTCACCAGAGACAGAGTGGGGAGCAGAACAGGCAGATCGACGAAGTACACTGCTGAGGGGGCAGCGGTGGGTCAGGAGGGGTCTGCCACACCATGTGGTCACCTCCGGGGCAGGCGGGGATGGAACTCAGGCGGAAGTGGCTTAAGCTTCTCGGTGCTGTGCTTTAACCCGCTGCGCTACTAGGGAAGGCCCTCACCCAGTTTCTTAAAGTCCAGACCCGGGGGCCATGGGGAAGCCCGGAGGTTGTAGCTGCGCTCTCTGGGCAGCTGCTGTCAAGCTGCTGGCCGGGCAAGGGGCCACCGCCCTCTGGGCAGCCTGCTGGGGATCTGCTCCACTTTCTCGGGTATGGCTGGCTGGGGACAGGTGGCTTCAGTTCCTGGCCACATGGACTCCTCTCAGGGCTGCTTCTGAGCTGGCTTCCTCACAGTGAGGGATCCCCAAGTGACAGAAGCTCAGGCAGCCGTCAACCAAAGTGGGAGCCCCAAGGCCCTTCTCATGGAGTCGCCAGACTTACCAAATAAAAATAACAATTGCCCTGTTAAATTAAAGCTTCAGATAATGTTTCAGTGTTTGTACGTGATACACTTACACTAAAAAATTATTCATTGCTTATTAAAAACTAAATTAAAGCAGGCTTCCCTGAATTTTACCTGACAACCCTATTTATTTATTTATTTAGGCATATAAGAACTGGGGTGTAAGCCAGAGGTGTGGGGACCAAGAGGATTCCCCAGAGACAGAGTGGGGGGCAGAACAGGCAGATCCACTGAAATACACTGGTGAAGGGAGGGGGGGAGGGGACAGGAGAGGTCTGCTGTGCCATGTGGGTCACCTCACTGGCCAGGGATGGAGCTTGTACTGAAGCTAGTGATGAGATCAAATTCATGAGGCTTTGGAAACTCAGGGTGGTAGCACTGAGACTTACTCTCAAGGGCACCAGGGAGGCCCTTGTGGGGCCCCTTCTTAAATAAAAATGATTAGGAATTTTAAGTCAGCAAGGCAGAGCAGTAAACCAGGCTTGGAGCCCTTCTGAGGAACACGCCCATTCAGGGCATGCTCTGGCTCCTAGAAAGCTGCCCTGCTGGGAAGTGACTATCATCCAGGCTGCCCTGTTTCCTCAGAGAGAAGCAAGTCACTAAATCCAGGTTATGGGAGGGGCTACCCGAGGCCATGGGCTGGGAAGGCAGGTCACTGGGACCGTCTTAGAAACTGACACCACACCAAGCTCTTCCTTTGCCATTTCCTGCCTGGAGGTTGACTGATTAAGCTGTGTTCATTCCTTTGGTTTCCTCTCTTCAGGATTAGAATACTTTCTACTTCTGTTCCTTCTTCACTCAACATCCTTCAGCTTTTAGCATGCACACTTCAGTTAAAGTCTAAAGTTAGGGGCCCTCCCTGGTGGCCCAAGGGGTTAAGTCCCAGCACTAGAAGCTACTCACAGTCACTGCAGGCCCTCTCCTGTCACACCCACTGCTCCCCTCAGCAGTATACTTTGTCGATCTGCCTGTTCTGCTCCCCACTCTGTCTCTGGTGAATCCTCTCACACCCCACACCTCTAGCCTGTACCCCAGTTCTTATATGCATAAATAAATAAATCTTTAACAAAAATCTTTAAATAATAAATCTTTAACAATAAATAAGTAATGTCTAAAGTTAATCAGTATCCTTCTCTAGAATAATTAAGGACCTTCAAATGCTGCTGAACTCCAACCATAGAGTCCTGCCTAGAATCTGATCGTTTTCCAGTTTTAAAAAGTCTTACTTTCTTTACTTTATCAGACTTTACAAATCAGACTTTCAGATGTTTTAAATAAACTCTGTGCTTGATTGGACTTTCCATGCTTAATCATTCCTTTGCTTTCCGTTTCTTGCCAGACACTTTCCCTTCTGCGTGTAGGCCCTGGGTTTTCCACGTTGCCTTAGTCTGATAGTTCCAGAACCCAAGGTCGCCCTCATGTTTCAGGGCGTTGCATCTCCGGCGTTGCATCTCCAGTCGTATCCTTTCTGGGTACCCAATATTGCGTACTTTGTGCCTATGACTTGTTTGTTTCATTAAGGTTTTTTGAAAGAATTCGGTCAACTTCTTATTGTTTTCCTTATCTCTGCTTTCTCCCTCGTCTTCTGGTTTCCTGTCTTCTATTCTCTTAGGGCTTTCTGGTAGTGTCTTCCTGGGGCCTTCAGTTGGAGAGGCCTAATCAACTGCCAGGCCTTCCTGTTCTTAAATGCATGAAGGCTATACTTTCACCTCCAAGTTCTGCTTTAACTGATTGCTACTTGGTTTTCAATATCTTGTAATTTCTATCATAATCTTCTCTTTACCCCATGGATTATTTAAAATAGAGTCTTTAAGTTAACAAACATATTGGATTTTTTGGCCAACTTTTTATTGTTGGTTTCTGACTTTATTGTATTGGGATTAGAAAATGAGACTGAGTGATATTAAGTCTTAGAAAAAATTTAGATACTTTTATGGCTACTTAAAAATGTTCCAAAATATTATTTTTTAAAAATATTTATTTATTTATGCTTACAGAACTGGGGTACAGGCCAGATGTGTGGTGGGTGAGATGAGTCACCAGAGACAGAGTGGGGAACAGGACAGGCAGATTGACAAAGTACACTGCTGAGGGGAGCAGCGGGCGGGTCAGGAGAGGTCTGCCGTGCCATGTGGGTCATCTCCCTGGCTGGGGATTGAACTCGTGCTGCAGTGGCTTCTGAGAGCTTCATTGTGTGGTGCTTTAACCATTGCACCACTAGGGAGAGCCCCAAAATATATTTTTTTAAAGTTTCATGTGAATTTGAGGACAATAGGTATCTGTGTATAAATTATTATTTTTCTATTTTATTTATGCATACAAGAACTGGGGTACATACAAACCAGAGGTGTGGGGTGTGAGAGGATTCACCAGAGACAGAGTGAAGAGCAGAACAGGCAACCTGACTGAAGTACACTGCTGAGGGGAGCAGCAGGCGGATCAGGAGAGGTCTGATGCGCCATGTGGATCAGCTCCCTAGCTGGGGATCGAACTCATGCTACAGTGGCTGTGGATTGCTTTCTAGTGCTGTGCTTTAACCCATTGCACAATGAGGGAGGGCCCTCTGTGTATAAATTATAAAGCCTGTGTTTATCTAGTAAAATGAGACACCTTGATACTATTGTTCATATTCTTGTATCCTTACTAATGTTTTGCTACTTGATCCACTCATTTTTAAATTGTGTAATTAAAAATCCCTCACTTTGTTTATAGATTTGTGATTTCTCTTCACCACTCTGCTTTATATTCTACAATGAAATAAATATAGTTTCATGATAATCCTATCTTCTGGGCATATATTTCCTTTTATGAATGTATTGATTAGGGTTAGACTGTGAGTCCCAAAGACCCTATAAATGGTAGTTTAAATAAAAAAGTTTGTTTCTCGTTAATTTGAAAGTTCACACCCAAGGTGCCTTAGGGATTTGAGGAACCAGCCAGCAAGAGAGGTAGAAAAGAGAGTGAGGGTGAAGTAGTTGTCCTTCACCCTCAGGTCACCTCTGCTCCGCATGATTCCCAACAGGTCTGGTCACCCCTGTGTCCCTGTAGTCCTCCAGCAGGTCAAGGGGAGTGAATTCACCTGCTGCTCTACCCCTCCCCCACACTTTGTCATTAGTCCCTTTGAAGATAAAAGCTGCCCCTGTTCTGGTCACATCACACCATCTGCTTCCTGCTGGGTTATGCAGGGTGGCAACATGTTTTTAAAAGTCATTGAGTCTGGGGCCCCCCTGGTGGTGCAGGGGGGAAAGTCTCAGCACTATGAAGCCATCAGCAGCCACTGCAGCAGGAGTTCCATCCCCAGCCAGGGAGCTGACCCACATGGCGCGGCAGACCTCTCCTGACCCGCCCGCTGCTCCCCTCAGCAGTGTACTTCATCAGTCTGCCTGTTCTGCTCCCCGCTCTGTCTCTGGTGAAGCCTCTCACCCCCTGCACCTAGGCCTATACCCCAGTTCTTGTACGCATAAATAATTAAAAACAATAAAATAAAAAAATGACAGTCGCTGATTCTGAATCTTTTTAGGCAGGTGTGCGCTTTCCCGTCCATGCTGGCCACAGCTGCTGCTCCCTATTAGACGACACCTGAAGCGCTCTTGTCTCTGCCTCATCTCAAAGGCATTTGAGGCTGAATCCCTGGGTTAATGGCCCAAGGCTAAGACAGCCACCGCACCCAGGGCTCCAGACCCCACCCAAGAGGGAAAGAACTGCTCAGAATCTACCGGTGACTGCCCTCCCTGTCCATCCCTCACCGGCTCAGGCTGGCCACTGGTCTCATGACCACAGCTGCCTCTCCCTGGACAAGCTCAACACCTTGGGGTCACAGAGACTCATCTTTACCCGACCAAGCACGATGAACTTTAGATAGGTCGTTCTTTTTCACCTAGTACCTGCCAGATTCTGCAGAACCCAGAGCTGGCCTGGCCCTTTAAGATGACTTTGCACATCTCTGTTCCAATTCATTAGGACCCCCCTTCTTCAGTCTAACTCCGGATGAGCGCCCCCCCACCGACCCCCTTAGTTCCTTAGGCAAATGACCCACGGATCACGGAGGTCACTGCTCCCCACTTCTCGCCTGGGACACAGCGGCCAGCAGGAAAGGGTGGAAAGTGAGCTTCAGGGACACGGAGGAGTTGAGTTTCCTAGCTCTAATTTAGAGGTGCCGGGGGAGGCAGGGAGCCTCAGTAGAGGCATGCGTGCAGGGCAATGTTTGGGGGAGGGGACCGCAAGCCAAATTGCAACCTCTCCTCCAGGCTGAGAGGTGAAGCGGGGCCACCGCAAGTTGAGTCCTGGACCCAAGCAGACTGAGAGCCTTTCTCGGGTCTGCCCTCCTTGTTTGTCTCCTTCAGCCAGTCTCCAGGCCTCACGGAGCAGTGACCCACCGTAGCTGCGGGTCGGAGAGATGGTGCAGGTGGTCCCTGGTCACGGCAGCCCCAGCGCGCAGGGCGAGTGCGGATTCGGCCACCAGGGGGCCCTGCTGCCACGGCTGCCGCGCACCCTCCACGGGCGAAAGGGGCCGCTGCTCACCCACGCCGAACTCCTCCGCGTGGCTGCCAGCAGCTCCTGGGTCCTTTCTTTTTTAAACAGATTTGTTTGGGCTCTCCCTGGTGGCGCAACAGGCTAAAGCCCCGCACTATGAAGCTCTCCGAAGCCACTGAGCACGAGTTCCATCCCCGGCCAGGGAGCTGCTGACCCTGCTGGCCGGCAGACCTCTCCTGTCTTCACCTGCTGCTCCCCTCAGCAGTGTCTTTCAGTAGATCTGCCTGTTCTTCCCACTCTGTCTGGCGAATCCTCTCACCCACCACACCTCTGGCTTTTACCCCAGTTCTGTAAGTACAAATAAATGAAATCTTAAAAAAAAAAAAAAAAACTTATTTATGCATACAAGAACTGGGGAACTGGGGTACAGGCCAGAGTTGTGGGGAATGAGAGGACTCACCAGAGACAGAGTGGGGAGCAGAACAGGCAGACTGACTGAAATACACTGCTGAGGGGAGCAGCAGGTGAGATAGGAGAGATTTGCTGCGCCAACCCCTGGGTCAGATCTCTGGCTGGGGATCAAACTGGTGCTGCAGTGGCTGCAGATTGCTTCATAGTGTTGTGCTTTAACCTGTTGCCGACCAGGGAGGGCTCTCCATAGCATTTTGGGCAATACTGAGAGCAGAGAGGGTTAGGCACACCCCTATTTTCGAGAAGTCTGCAGTCACAGAGGGCTGTTGTGTTGGAGGTGTGTAGGTTGGGGCTGTGAGCTCTGAGGATGGATGTGACCATACAGGTGAGCCAGGAAGGCTTCTCAGAAGAGGTGGCTTTTGAGCTTGACTTTGCAGGATGAGTAGTGATTTGGCTCTCTGCAGACCCTGATACTACGCCACAACCCCAGGCTAAGCCCACCTGAGTGTTATATGACCCCATCACTCCTCCTCCTCTCAGTCACCAGTCTCTGTGAGCCCCAGACTTCAGGTCTTGCCTGTCTGCAGAAGTGGAGGCCAAAGAGTCTGTGTACAAGATGAGGAGGGGCTGTGTGTGTACCTGGTCATAGGCTGAGGGAAGTCCAGGCCTTGGGGCCTAACAGTGGGGTTACTACACTTCCTAACAGTGTTCTTGGGCAAGACACTTCACCTTCCCTAACCATAACTCCCAGCCTCAGTTTCCTCCTGCAAAATGATGTCCAGGACAGTCCTTATCTAGAGTGCCTATCCTCAGTGTGGTTCATGTGGTCCCTGGATCTCTGATCTATAAACAAGCATATCCTGTTACCCATCTCATGGCACCCTGGGGGGGGGGGCTCATGTGCCCCTCAGACAGGGAGCAAGATGTTCCCCAGAAGACCTGCTCAGACTCAGCCTTGCCTTGCGAAGAGCTTGCCTCAGGTGTCAGTGCCAAAGCCACAACATTTTCATGAAGTGGGTGGAAATCTGAGAGGATGTCTTCCAGGACTCAGGAGTGAGTCATAGGGGAAGCTGGGGAGGCGTCCTCGCTCTCTGACCTGCAAAGGGTATCTCTCTGGCTTGAGGTCCCAGTTCTGTGGAAGGCAGAGTGGTCTGCGTGCAGCTCCACCGCTTACCTGCTGTGACAAGCACCCCCCATACCCACACCCCACCCACCCTGAGCCTCCATCTCCCTGCCTGTCAGATGCTGTCACAGCTGTCCCCAACTGTGGTGGATAGGTTCTGTCACCTGCACAGCATTCCCCTCCCCCCTGGAACAGGGGCCCTCTTTACCTCCAAACACAGGTTCAGCAGGGGCTGTGGCGCCTTCCAGGGTCCTGTCCTGCCGCCCTCAAGTGGACACCTGATTTGAACAGGGCTGGTGAGACGCCTTCCTTGCTGTCCTGATTTTTCTGAATCAGAACTGAGAAAATGCTGTGGGCCTGAGTGCTCTCTGCCGTGTCTTTCCTAATAGCAGAGGTAGGCAGAGGGGAGGCGGGCAGAAAGGAGAGATGAAAATCCTGAGCACGGCACAGGGCAGGGAGAGAAGCCCTGTAGTATTCGGGTCCCTGGCGCCAGCCACCCCTAGACCTATGAGCTGGGGTCACTGTAGGGTTTGCCTCTCCCTTTGATTCTTGGAGTCACTTCGCTGGTTGGCATTGTTTTCTAAGTATACTTTCTCACAGGGATATGCGTAGGCTCAAATAGCTGAAGTGTGTGAAGCGCTTAGTCCATAGTCTGGCCCAATGTAGGCTTAGAGGGCATGAATTCCTTTCCTTAATGGGCACTGGGCAAGGATGGGGCTTGGCAAGGTACCAGGAAGACGTGAGGCATCGTTGCTCCTGAGATGATGTAACTCAGGAGCCCTGAGGAGTCAAGCCAGGTGCCTTAGGACACGAAGAGCCCCACAGGAGACCAAAATGAATGCCCTGATGGAACATTCAGTGGATAGGAATGGATGGGGCTAAGAGAAAGATTCCTATCCAACCCTTTGCGGGAGGAAATGTGGTTAGCAAGTACTTTTTCTGTGCATGCTGGGGTACTTGGAGGTCCAAAAAATGGGTGCCAGAAAACTCTCCAGAAGAGGGATATTTGGGATGGGTTTTTAAGGATGAATAAGAGTTTGCTAAACAGGGAAAGGACTTGGGAAGGGACAGTGGGCTGTCACTACCACTATTACTGTGCTGCTATTAGTACAGAGCCCAAGTGTGTTAGTATGAGACAGCTGTGTGTGAATCCTGTCTCTACCAACCTTCTGACTTCTGTTTCTGTTCCTTATCTGCAGAGTAAGGAAACAGCTGCTTATTTTTAGCATTAAATGAGATTATGTATGTAAAGCACTCCAAACAATGTGCTGGCAGGAAGCTGAGTTTAAGCACTTAGTAAATGCTTAGCTCATTACAAAATTCCTTTACATCATCAAGTCTTAAGCCCATAAAAATAAAACGGTCACCATTTACTGAACCCTCCATCATTCCCAGCGCTGTACCAAATGCTTAGCATGCTTGCTTGATCGCATTTAATCCTCCCCACATCGCGGGAGGTAAGTGAGGACTATTACCCCCATTAAAGGCAGAGAAACAGAAGTTCTGGGAGCTCTTGATTACAACAGGGTGGAACAAACAAAACAGGGCTTCAAGTCTAGGTTTGTCTAAGGACTTGGGCCCTTGGCCGAGCCAGGGAGGAAGCAGCCTCAGGACTCACAGCAAGGGGGTGGGGTGCCAGAATGTTTGTATAGGCCGATGGGTGGGGGGGGGGGGGTGGAAGCAGTCATGTCAGTACAGACCCTTGAGGGTCTGCTCTTCACAACAACACCCCACCCCCATTACCAACATCAGAGAAGCAGGTGTGGTTGATGGAGGTCACCGGGCAGGGCTGAGCCCCACTCGCGCTAGTTCCACTGGCGGGCCAGCCTGGGCCTCCCTGGCCAGGGAACAGGGCTGAGGAAGGACGCGATGATCCCTCACGCGTGCGCAGGGCTGCTTCCCCTCCGGGCTGGGGACCCGGCCGCGCCCCAGTTCCTCTCCTTTCCCCTCCCCTCCATGGCTTCCGCCAAAGATCCTTGTAGAAAATTCCAGCCCCGCCTGCCCGGGGCACGGGATTTTTCCAGCCGTGTGGGAGCAGTGGGCGCTTCCCGCCAGCCGAAGCTGCCGAGGGGGTGGTGAGCAGGCCGCTTTCCAGGGCTCCCCTCTTCGGGTCTCCCCGCCCCGCCCCCGTAGCCGTCCCCAGGAACCTCTGCCGGCCTTGGCTTCTCGGGGACAGGCAGGCCGCCAGGGTAGCCCAGCTAGGGACGTCCTGGCAAACAGGATATGAGACAAAGGCGCCTCTTATCGAGCACGCATTCCTTTCAGGTGATGCCCCGTGACCCAGGGGACGCCCCGCCCCCAGGGGCTGCCGCGCAGGAGAAGCTCCCCGCTGCCACCCTCTGCAACTCCCAGTCCTGGCCTTCTGATCCTCCCAGGCACAGCCCCAGGGGCTGGAAAGGAGGGGACCTAGTGGGTGGGCGGGGCGGTGCCTGGGAGGAAAGCCCTGGTGAGAGGACTGGAAGGCCATCTAGGCCAGGGTGCAAGTGTGGCTCCCCTAAGGAGCCAGGCCCTGCCCCCGTCTTCCAGCATAATGGGGTTAGAGAGACTGAATACGTGAAATACTGGGAGAAAGAGCAGGGTGCAGATGAGTTCAGGAAGGGGGTGTCTAAATCGTGCTAGGTGGGGTGGGTGATTTGGGGGAGCACAGGCTTACACAGCAGCTGGCTCAGCAGTCGTCCCCCCCCCCCCAGGGAAGGTCTAAAGGACAGAACCCTGCGGGCAGAAGGGTCTGGGGGGGCAACGCCTTGCACTAGGCATTTGGAAGCAGTGAGGAAGCTGGAGTTGCTGAGAAGGCTGATGGGGCGGGTACTGAAAAGGCCTCAAAGGCATGCAGAGGCCTGGGCTAATTCTGCAGCTGCCCTGGGACTCTGGAGCAGGTGCGGAGGGGGAGAGCGGAGAGCACAGAGAGGCAGGGCCAGCAAGCATGGCTCAGGGGCTGAGACAGACAGGAGGCTCTTCCCCTGGGTGCCCAGGAGAGGCTGATCTGCAGAGACCAGAGGCCCCAGCTTCTGTGGGCCGTGCCTCCTCGCCTGCTGGGCACTGGAGCCAGTTCTGCTGATCCGTGGCTTGGCTCCCGGCTCAGGCGACACTGAGTCAGCGTCTGAAACGTGGTTCCCACGAGCATGCGTCTCTTTGGGGGCCAAAGGCCAGGCCACCCGTGCCCCACTGCCAAGTCGGTCAGTGCCCAGGGCCACGGACAATTAGGGCTGAAAGGAGGCTGAGATCTGTGGTCCACCGGCGCGACAAACACAAGGCCCAGGCGGCCCTCTGCTCCCGAACCCTGTACCGCTGGGCTCCCATCCGGCTTTCCACTCCCAGAGGCCCCAAGGCACAGCGGTCATAGTTATCAATACTTTGGTTTTATTTTAAAACAGTGAAAAGAAAAATAAATAACTCTGAGAAGGAGTACAAGAGTGGGGTGGGATAGGGTGGTGGGGCTGGAGACTTGGGGGTGTCCTGGCTTTGCTGTTCTCGCGGAGGGGTGCAGTAGTTTGTCGCGCCGGTGGGATGTGCAGGTCCGCTCCTCCCAGGCCAGGTCCTGTCCTTCCCCGCTGGGAGCCTGCCCGCCTCGCCTGCCCGCGGCTCCCAGGCCGGGCGCTGTGTCAGCGGAACCTGCTGGGGGCTTCAACACAGTCCTGGGCGCTGTCCTGGCTGCGCCGCAGCTCCTGCAGGTGGGAGGGCGGAGCAGAGCCGCCACGCCGCTCCACTCGGATTCTTCCGCCGGCTGCCGGGCCTCCGCCTCAGTGGTGACGCATGTCCTCCATGCCCACGCGGCCCCAGACGCCCAGCACGAAGCTCTCGATGTCGCACTCATTGGCACCGCGCGCGATACGGAAGTGGCCCCTTTCTCCCCAGCCTGGACCCCAGGAGTTGGCTGCGGTCTGGGAATGAAGAGGAGCGGTGAGGAGGGGAAGCAGAGACGGGAGAGGAGGGCCTGGGAGGAGAGGGCCTGCCCGGAGCAGCGCGAGCTCACCCAGTATTTGAGTGTCCTTCCATCGGGCAGCGTCTCCTCGCCCCACCTGCAGGGAGAAGGGCGCTCAGCAAAGGCCAGCGGGAGTCGGACCTGACGGCCCTCCCTACCCAGGGCCCTGCTTTGGTGACTCAGGGGCACCCCGCGGCCTTGGGTTGATCTCTGTCCCCTTCTGCCCTCCCTTGGGATCTCAGTATGTGGGGCAAGGCACCTCCACAAGATAAGTGGAGGGGTGAGCAGAAAAGGAGGTCCTCCAGGGGCCCTCATCCTGGGGACCAGTTATCTGGGACCTGACACATCTGCTTACTTGTCCCCTCTGCGGGGAACCAGGGAGGACTGAGTGCCAGGGACCACAAAAAGAGAGAGAATGTGGGTTCCCGAGGGGCCCCCGATCCCCCACTGGGTAGTTAAATGGATGACTCCACCGTCTCCCCTATGTCAGGTGTGGAAACTGGGGGAGTGACCAGCTCAGGTCAGTGAGTCAGGCGGCGTTGGGACAGGTGCTGAGATGGGGAGAGAGGCTGAGCAGTTCTTAAATCCTCGTCTGTGTCTCACTGGGGTTGTTTCATCCCAGTATGTAAAGAAGAGACAGTTGCTTCCTAGAAAACCTTAAAAGGTACCGCACGGCCCAGGGCCATCCTCCTCTTTCAGAGTCTGGGCCGCCTCTTCTTTGAAATGGGGCTTTGCAGAGAGGTGGCAGAGTCGAGGCAGGCTCAGAAGTCCCCACCGGGCCCCCCCTCCTCTCCAAGCCCCTCACCCTGTGATCTTGACCGAGTGCGTCCCCTGCCGGCGGTATTTCTCTGGCCTCCCGAGGCTCACCGGCGTGTGACGGTAGATGCCACCCTGGTACAGGAAGAAGTCCTCGTGCACCTCCATGAGGGCTGTGGGCAGAGGCCAAGGAGCCAGCTCACCCGTGAGCACAGGCACCACTGCCTGAGTCTGGGGATCATGCCCAGACCCCGGGCATCTCTGTACCAAGACCCTAAGTGCCCCCTGCTGGCGCTCTCCAGGGAGGGGGGCACATCCCCACTTGTGCCACCAGGCACAGTCTCAAGCAGACACAGGCTTGGGGAAGCAGGGCCAGGGTGAGGGGCATTTACCTTGGACAGGGCCATTCTCCATGAGCTCCTTCATGATCTCCTTCTCCTGGAGGGTGGGGTGGGGATCCATCAGGGGAGAGGCACCCTCTTTAGCCAGCTCCCAGCTCTCCCACCTCTGCCCCTCACCAAGCCCAGACTTACGCTGGAGCCCAGGCGGTAGGCAGGGGTGACCTGGTAGATGTCATTGGCATGGACTTGGCTGTTGGGGCAGCGGGCAGTGGCCTGGCGCTTGCCCCGACCCATGGCCCGACTGTGCATCATACAGCGAGGTGCTCGGCCAGCCCCGTCTCCCTCACGGCCCGAGAATGGGTAGCAGTGGTCAGACACGACCCTGGCGAGGTGGTGGGGGAGCGAGGAGAGTCAGCATAGCAGAGCCTGGCCCGGACCTTCCCGAAGTCTCCCGAGCCCCTGCCCCGCGCCCTCATCCCTACCCGTGTCCCCTGATGCTCACCCTCGACGTCGCAGGAACCACCAGGCACCATCCAGGTGCCCGCCGTGGCAGCCCTGCTGGTTGTGGGTGTCACAAGACAGCAGGTTCTGGGGTGACAAGACAGGTGTCATGTGCCCCAGGGAATGGATTGAGACGCGGTCGGACGCCACAGCTGGAAAGAGGCAGGCGGCCGTCAGGACGCTCAGGCCCTAGCCCTCCGTCCCCTCCAGGCCAGCCCTGCCCTCGGACATACCTGCGGTGGAGAAGGCCCAAGAGCCTGCGCAGTTGCCCTGGTCCAGGGGCTCGTGGATCAGGTTGGGCCACTTCTCAGAGGCCTCGAAGGCCCTAGGCAGCACCTCTCCTGCCCCCAGCACTGTCTGCAAGGCAAACGTTATTCTCTCTGCGTTTTGCCTCTGCCCTGGGCTGCCTCTAGGGTCGAAGTGGCCAGAGGCTTGATGGTGACCAAGAGGCCAGCACCTTCTGCTGGGGTCTTGCCCATCGTGAGCCCTCCTGCTGCTGAGCGAGTCCAGCAGCTTCCACCTTGCCTCGTGTGGAAGACCCAGGCACCGCTCAGGGCCTTGCTGTCGTCAGGTGTGTGCGGTGGGGTGACTAGTCCTGCTTACCAGATGAGGCAGCGGAGGCCAGGAACAGGGAGTGGCCAGGTCAGGCCACTGATCAGGGTCTCTCCACCTCCCACCCCCAACTCCCTCTCTTTCCATGTTCTTCTGATCTGCCACATCCTTCCTTTCAGGACCTTGCACTTCAGGCCCCAAAGGGCAGGGGACAGAATAAACAGCAAGGTCCCGTGACCTGGAAGATGGCCAAGGAAAAGAGAAGGGAGCAGAAAATAGCCAGAGGCCCCAGGGAGTGAGGGTGGACGGGTCCGCCTGGTCCCCACAGCCGTGAGTGGGGGGCCTCTGGAGGCCTCTCTGCCAGCCCTGCCTCCTCCCGCCTGCTGGACGGACGCCAGCATGGGCTCTCGTCCTGACCTGCCCTTTCCTTACCCTGACTTTTCTGAATCTAATTCCCATCTCTCCCCCAGAGGCTCCCACTGGTGGGGAGGGAGAAGCCCCCTCCTCCCTTGGGGTTCCTCTGAGTCAGCATTTGTTTCTGAGAATTGCTACTTTCTGGCCAGAACTGGAGGAGTAGCTGTCCCTCCCGTCTCAAAATACCAAGGTGACCTCCTGGCCCCTGGGGCCCTGATCAGGCCTCTCTGGGACCAAGAGCGTTATTCCCAGGCTGGGGGTGCTGCGCAGGGTTGATGCTGAGGCCACAGAACTCTGATTCTGAGCATTAGTATTTCCAGGCAGCACAGTTGTTACAGGCAGGACTCAGAGGAGAGTGCCTCGCCCACAGACAGGCAGCTGACGGGCGGGGGCAGGCCCCAGCTCCTGCAGGAACAGGGCACAGGGTCCTGCCCGGGGCCATGTGGAGATGGCGAGTTCGAGGGCGAGGACACACTTACGTGAATTTCATTCATGTTGGTGACAGAGGAAGACGGGCGGATGGTGCCCAGGCGGTATCGGATGCCTTCATCCAGGGTCATGCCCCAGAAGGCACTGTGGTTCCCAGCCCGCCATCTGGAGGAGAGGAGAGGGAAGGAGGTCGGGACCCTCCGGGCTGGGTCCTGGAGGCCCTGGCGGTGGGAGACACACACACTGGCCCAGGAGTGTAATCTGAGCATGGGCGCTCCAGGACACGTGTGTCTCGGGCAGGGGGTGTGTGCGTGTGTGTGCGAGTGTGCACACAGGCCAGGGTCCCACCAGGGGGCATGTCAGGGCCTCACCCGTAGTTGCCCTGGTTGATGGCGTTGATCATGTCTTGGTCCACCAGGCATGGCTCCTGGTCACACTCCCACTGCCCTTTCTCCTGGCAAGTGCTGGTGAGAACAGGACGAAAGGAAGAGGTGAGCGGGGCTCGGTGCCTTCTACAGGGTGGGGGGTCAGTGTGGGCCAGAGATGCTGTACCAGCATCTCTGGGAGGAATCTCGATGAGTCTGTCTAGAGGCCTTAAATGTCAACTTCAAGTTCACAATTCTCAAGCTTTACACGGAGCCCAGGTTGCTCCCTAAACCTCAGGGTCAAGTATCTTGCTGATGTTACTCCTCCCTACGGGGGTGTCTAGCTCCTGGGCAGTTCAGACACTTCCCCAAACTGAATTCCTCATCTGTTCCTTCTGCCCTGCACATCCCACAGTCCTCAGAAAATGGTCCCTCTCCTTCCACCTCCACTCTCATCCAATCCGCTGGCGAATCACTCTCCCGTGCCCACCGTCCGACGGCCTAGCTCGGAGCCATGCGGCAGCTGCCCACGCGTGTCCTGGATTCTGCCTGCACCGCACCGGGTGTGTTTAACGCGGTTGCCGCTGTGACCCTGTTAAACCCAAGCCACGTCATAGACCTGCCCAGAACTCTGTTGGCTTTGTATCACAGAATTAGAGCCAAAGTCCTTCCCGTGTGGATAGACCCTGTCTCCTGCCCTCCTCTCAGTCCTGGTTCTCAAGGCCACAGCGGCTTGTGTCCTGCCGCTCACCCCGCTCACCCTGCAGTGCTCTGCCCCAGGGCCTCTGATGCTATTCCTCCAGTGTCTCCCTGGCACTTCTTGCAGATTTTACTCAAATGTCTCCTCAGGAAGCCGTGCTCTGCCTGCCCCATCTAGAAAGTCCCACCCCCACTTTCTTGTTTCATTTTTTTTCCTTCGCATGTGGTCACTCTCCGCTGTTTATTTATACTCTTTATGTGTATTTCCTTATAGACTCCAAATTCCTTGAGAGCAGGTATTGTTTGGCTTCTTTAGTGCCTAGAAAGCAAAACCTCGCATATTTTAGGCACCCGGTCATTATTTATAGAGTGGGCAGACGGATGGATGGATGAATGAATGAGGCAGTGTAGGGGAACCCTAGGCTCTGAAATTCAAGTCCTGGGTTCCAAGCCTCGCTGACAAGTCCTGTGAGCACTGGTAAGTTATTGAACTCTCTCTCTTCTCATGGGTAAAGTGAGGATGCTAAAAGTTCCACCTGCCAGGGATGGAAGGGCAAGCTTGGAAAGCACTTAGCACAGGCCTGGTGCATTGCTAAGTGCTTAAAAATTACTAGCTACTATTGTTCTCGTTACAGGAATCCCCTCTCGAGTTTCCTTTCCAGCTGCTGGCCTCCTGGCCTCCTGACAGTCCTCTGGGTGTGTAAATGGCCGCCCCAAGAGGGCCAAGACTGCCTCCCCTAGCATCTTCGACCCAGAAATGGCACCACGTCTTCCCGGTGTTCAGAGCAGAACTCCCTGACTGCCGCCCCCTCCCGCTCCCCCATCCACAGGTCTGAGGTGGTGCATGAAAGACTGAATTTGTCTCCTCTCCCCTTAGCACGGCACTTCCCATCTGGATCATGCAGTGGCTCCCTAATTAGCTCCCTGCCTCTTCATGATCCCCCCAGGCTTCCTCCAAAAGCCAGAGGAGTCTTTGCACAACACAAATCAGAGCCTGTATGCTCCCAGTGGCTTCCCACCACACGAGAATGGAATGCAAAATCCCCGCACCACTTATGAGACCCGTGGGACGGCCTGCCTACCCCGGGGCCTCTGTCCCCATTCACAGCTTCGCCTGGGACCTGCACCACCCCACCCACCCCCACCTCCCGGCTTCCCCCAGGCTCCCGCTGCCTGGGCCTGGCCCTCCTCCTCCTGGATAGCCATCTTCCTAGTGTCAGCATAAATATTCCTTCCCAAGGAGCCTTCCCTCACCCCTCCCCACTCCAAACCCGCACCGCCACTATTCTCTCTTCTCCCTGTCACAGCCACACACAGGTTGCGATGATGCCGTGGGCTCAGCTTGTCACCTTTGGGCCAGATGCTCCCACACAAAGACCTGAGCCAGGAGCTCCAGCTGCGTCTCCAAGCCACGCCTGGCGCATAGCTGGTGTTTAATAAATAGGTGTCCACGGGCAGATGAATTCTATGAATGCAGACATCCTTTAACAAGCGCATAACTCTGCTATGACCAGATGCTTCAACTGCCTCCTTGTAAGCCTGCGAGACTCCCGCCTCCAATGCTGCCTTCCTTTTAAGGAGTTTCAAGGGGATGAAGCCCAGTATGGCCGGGCTCTCCAGCCTGAAGAGCTGGCCTGCACTTTCAGGAAGGGCTGGAGGAGGCCATGGGGGCGGGAGGCTTTCCTCAACCTCCCCTCCTCTTCCCCGTGGGTGGGCACTGTCCAGGCACTGTTGAGGCATCCCTTGAGGGCACAGAGCCTGGAAGGCCCAGACACCACTCCCTCAGGTGTCCAGAGCAGGGAACAGCTGCTCAGGGGCCAGTCAGTCCTTTCCTGCCACCTCCCTTTGTGCCCCAAGACTGCCCAAGCAGGTCGAGACAGGGCTGATAGCAGCTTCATTCCAGAGGGGGTCCATGTCTCAGGACAGGAGTTAACCCCTCAATGCCACAAGCACCCTATCTGGTCTGGCAGAACTGTGCAGGCGCATTCCATAAACCACCCCACCCCCCCAAGGCATGCTGAAACACAGAGTAGCAGAGTCCCCACTCTCCGGTGACCCAGGCGAACCCCCCCACCCCCCCAGTGAGGCAATGGAAACAGTTTATGCAAAATGCATTCCAAAAACTTTCCTCTTCCCTGAGGTCACTCAGTCCCAAGCAAAGAAGACATAGCATGGAGTGGGTGCAGGGCCTCCCCCAATACTAAGCCTCAGAGTCCCCACTATTTCCATGAAGTCATTCAGGATGTCCCAGTCAGTGCTTCACTCCCCATCTCAGACCTGGGGATAGACAGGGGGCACCCCTAAGCCCTACACCCTCCTGCCAGGGGTGGGGGAGGGGGTCACATTCCAGGGGAGGCCCTGCTGACCTCCAGCTCAGCCATCCCTGACCCTCATCCGGTCCAGGGGGAGCGGATGCTGTAGGTTTCCTTCCTGGCTCCCCCTTCATGGACTCTGCCTTGACATTAAAAAAGATTGGGAGGACGTGAACCTATCCTGAGTCAGAGAGGCAGGGAAGGAGTCCCAGCTCAGGGGTCAGGCACTCCGGGCCGACCACTCTTACATGGTTAGTATGACAGTTCATATTACCGATGAGGAAACTGAGGCTCAGAGGGAAAAGCACTTGCCCCGGCAAGTAAGGTGTGGGCGTGGGATCTGAACCAAGTCTGTCAGCCACGAGGCCCGGCAGGAAAGTTCCCTCCAAACCCTACTCACCAACGGTTACAGTTGTCCCAGTAGGTCCCAAAGACTGGATAGAGGCGTCCTCCATGCGTGCATCCTGGAGGGAGGGAAGAGAGATGAGAAATGGACCCAAGACCACAGGCTGTGGCTGACATGGTCAGGTCCTCAGAGGTCATTTACCCCCCACACACACCACACACACACACACACACACACACACACACACGCACACAAACACGTACAGCAGCCCTCCCTCAAACTAATACTCAAGGCTTCACCTGCAGTCACACACCAACTGCTACCTGGGTGCTTGTCAGTGACTTAGATTCCTCTTGCTTCATTTGGGTAACAGCCAACACACCTTAAATCCTGTGCTATTTAAATAATGAGTGGGGGCTTGGAGACAGGGAATGGGAAGAGAGTGCTGAGGCCCAAAGAAGGGAGTCCCAAAGAAGGTAAGTGTCTTCTCTAAAATAGGTTACCCTGAACTTCGGGATGACAAGCCAGGTACAGTCTCACACCCACAGCCTCACAGGACTGTGGGAAGCAATCCGAGGGATTCTCCTACTGGACAAGGTGAAGCATAGAAAAGGGTGGCAGTGAGGGCTGAGGGGGGGGACAGAAGGGAGGCAGGAAGCCCCCAAGAGCCCGGTGGCAGCTATCTCAGAGGTACAGGACCCTGAGCAAAGACAGAGGTGGCTCAGACGACCCTAGCCAGCCCCTGTGTGCTTTATCAGCTGGGGGGGAGGGGGGTGAGTCAGCGGCCGCCACCTGCCAAGTCGGGAGTAGAGACAGGACTGGGAGAAAGGGCAGGAGCTGCCTTTCTCCTGGTTCAGCTTAGAATCCCGCTGACAGGACCTTCTCTTTCAGTCTCGCTGGACAGATTCAAGTTAAACCAGAACAGGGACTTCCCGGAGGGGCAGGTTCTTGGGCCTCTTTCCCAGAGTCCACAAAGCCGCCCCTGGAAATGCCAGTGCAACAGCTTTGTCCCTGAGCCTTGCTGGGTCTGGGGTCTGCCTAGTGCCCACCTGGGATGGGGGGGAAGGGGGGCGGCACCCCCAGGCAGAAGTCCCAGAAGTCAGGGCAGCAGTCGGAGACGGTGCGGTTGCAGAAGAGGTCACAGTAACAGGTGGCATCCAGGTAGGGCATGGCGCATTCGTCCTCCCGGCCACGGCAACACAAGTCCTGCGCCTGGCAGTACCGGCCACCTGCGTCCCTGATGCCCCTCAGGTGCAGGGCGGGAGCTAGCTCCCGGCGCCAGCGGCCCCGCCAAGCGCCCAGGGCCAACTCGCCAGTCAGCAGCAGCAACAGCACCAGCTCGGGTGGGCATCGCCACATGGTGACGCCTGGGCCCGGGGAGGGCAGAGCCAGGGGCAGAGGCCGTGGGCAGCAGACAGGAACTTATCTCCTGCTCTCCTGGGGCTGTGAGTCCTGGGGGCTCAGCAGGGTCAGATGATTCCTGTGTCCCCAAGCACAACACGGCAAAGAAACCAGAGCTTATGGACCTGCTGGGAACATTCAAGGGTGGGGGACGGCGGCACTCAAGGTGTCCCCCACTCAACACCCACGCCAGAGAGAGCCTCTCTCCCATCCGGGTCCCGCTGCCCTCCCCGGCCTCCATCCCCGGGTCCTGAACTTCCCGCTGGAGTGTCTCTCTCTGCTCTCCACTGTCCCGCTCAGCCTGCCTTGGTCCATCACCTCTACACCCTCTCCCTTCCCCGCCGGAGAAAGTCCGTACCTGGTGAGGCGGGGCCGGGCCCACACAGCCCCACTCGCCTCCGCCCGCCCGCTCCGAGCGCCGGATTCTCCAAGTGGAGAGCGCGGAGCAGTGGGGGCGGATTCTGTGGCTTCCGCGCACCGCCCCGCCCGCCCTCTTGGGCCGAGGAGGGAGGGGCCGGCCGGTTAGC
>NW_004567109.1:15328030-15334085 GCF_000260355.1 Condylura cristata | reverse complement strand
CGGGCTGAAGTCTACCCAAAACAGAAAGGACTGTGGTCTGACACCGTAAGGACTTCCCGCGGCCTCGCGTGGGACCGAGGGCTCCGGCGGAGAAGAGACAGCGGGGTGGTGGAGCTCCCAGTTGGCCCCACATCTTGGAAAGGATGGGAAGGCTGTGGGAGGGGAGAGTCTCTAAGCCCCCTTTGATCCCTCAGGAATAAAAGCGTCCGGCCACACCCATCCTTTGGGTCCTCCCAGGCTGCCCCCACTCAGGTCTCTTCTTTCCCAGGAATGTTGCAAATCCCAGCAGGGTGGTTTAGGACCCTGCAGACTCCTAGGCTGCGGAGCTCCAGAGTGGGGTGGGTGTGGTGCGGGCCTTCCTGCTCCCTGACCCCCGTCTGAGGCTGCCAGGCACTTTTGACAGCACCCCCCACCAACCCCAGGGCATCCTGCTTGGCACCTGTCTCCCTCCAGGCCCAAAGGCAAGAGTCGTGCCAGCTGGCGCCCCCTGAGAGCCCCCTTCCTGCCCTAAGCATAAGCCCTTCCTCTCCCCTGCCAGGGTCTGGGCCCCAAACAATGGGACTTCTGTCCCGCCGGCCTCTGTCACCTTTTACCTTCCCTTGAGCAACCAACAGCTTGGGTAAAGGCCAGGGCACTCTAACAGCAGGAAGATGAAAGAGACAACACCTGGATGGATGCCCCATCCTCAGGCCTGAGCCTCCTGTGCACCCCTGGGGGGCATGCCTGTGGGGATTCCCTTTCCCTCCCCTCACTTTTCTGCACTCCCTCTCAGTCCAGCGTCATCATCAGCCTTTGGGGGAAGGGAAGGGCTGAAACAACGGGCATCTGTGACTGGCTTACCCCCTGCCCGGGGACACTGGGTGGTGAGTCACCGAGGGGTCCTGCCCTGGTGGAGGGGGCTTTTGTGTGGGGGAGCAGTGTCCGGGAGCCCCTGATTGGCACTAATGCATACCCTAGAGCTGGGCCCTCTACTCCCTGCAGGGATCTGGGGTTGCAGTGCCTAAGGGGAAACTGAGGCCAGAAAAGCAGGTTTGCCCCACGAGACAGGCCCTGCAGACCCCCGCCTGCCACCAGCGCTGTCCTTGCCTCCCACCCCAGCACCCTTAGTCATCCACCACAGGTCTCAACACCTCCTGGCCAGGAAGTCCCTTTTCATATCTAACACCCTTTCATCCTCCTGCAGGGGGGGGCCTGCCGGTACTGGAGCCTTCATGCCCTCAGGACAAGATGGAGGCTGCCCTCAGAAGAGCTCCTTGCCGAGTGCCCACTGCTGGTTTGTGTGCCCTGGGGTGGGGGCTCGCCAGTGGGAGCCTGCCGGCAGGGCTCATCTCAGGCCCTGTGTGACTCTCTGCATGAGTGGCTGTGCGTGCATGTGGGTGGGTGTGGGGTGACCGTGCGGTCACCTACATGTGTGTCTGTCTGTCTCCAGTCTGCTGTCTCTCCACTCACCTGTCTACCTGCAGGGAGCCTGTGTATTGACGTGGGTGTTGCCTCTGTCACTCACGAGTCTCTGTCTGTGTTGTGCCTGCTTTTGTGAGCCTGTGGGCTTGTCTCCCTAGCATGTACAGCTGCAAGGGTCTGTGTCTGTTTGGGGTGATGGCGGTCTGTCTGGCCTTGGCCGTCTGTCTGTGAGACACGGCAGGAACCCCACAGGGAAGAGAGCTGAGCCAAGGGCTCGGGGGTCCTGTCACCACTGAGCCTGGCGCTTAGCCCACCTGTGACTCACTCGCTTCACTGGCCAGCGAAAAGAGGAAAAGGGAGGGGCTGGGCGGGGAGCCTGACGCCTCACTTTCCTTTTCCATGCCCCCCTCCTCCCTGGCAACTCACGCTCTGTCTTACTCTGGTCCAAGCACCTGGGGTGGGACGACAGGTGAGGGGCAGGTGGCTGGCACTCAGCAGTGGCTCTGTTCTTCCTCCCTGTGGTCCTGAGCAGCCACTGCCCCTCTCTGGGCCCTCTGGGCCCAGGGTCCCCCACCTTCACATGTGCCTCTCTCCGAGAGTAGGTGAAACCAGAAAGGGGCAGTGAGGTGCCCAGGTCACACCCTGAGCAGAGGCCCCCCTCCTCTCCTTTCCCCTGGGGCTCAGACACTCCCTCAACCCCCCCAACCCCAGAGCTGCTCCGGGTACTCAGAATGGGCCTTTCTCCTCTGGAGGCTGTCAGGGCCTCCCAGGAAGACAAGGGCCCATTGTGTTGACCACTGCTTGACGCCTGGAGGCCCCCTGTGGTCAGCAGGACATGTCCAGGACTTGGAGCAGTGGCCCTGGACGGAGCCAGAAGTCCAGCCAAGCCCAGCGATTTGGTGTCCTGGGCTGTGTCCTGACACGTGGGACTTCCTGAGGCCTGCAGGGCTGTGGTATAAGTCACTGCCTGCAGGGCTAGGTGACAGCAGAATGTTGTGTTGCCATGGCGGCAGCACTGGGGAGATAAGAGCAGCGGCCACGTGGCAATGGCTAACCCGTGCTCTCCTGGTTTTCTCCTCCAGCCCTTGCTGAGCATTTACTATGTGCCAGGTGTGTGCTAGGTAGGTGAGACATGTGCAGGGTTGAGCCAAACAGCCGCAGGTGCTGCTGTGGTGAAGCTGGCCACCTAACAGTGAGGCAGACTAGTGATTAAACAGACATCAATCACTCCCTCCCCAAGGGGGAGTGCTAGGAAGACCTATGCCGTAGATCCGGGATAACACGGCCGGTGGCCAAGGAGGTGTCAGGGAGGAGCTGGCCTGAGGCAAGGAGGAGAAGAAGGCAGCCATTCTAGGTCTGGGTTAGCCAGGTTAGCACAAGTGGGCCGCCCCCTTCCCCTCCCAGCGCCTGGCATGAGCTAGTCTGTTGGAGAAACAGAAGAGAGCTGGAGCAGCTGAACCCCAGGGCGGAGGGAGGCAGAAGGTGCAGGCTGCTGTCAGGAGCTGAACGGTCTCCTCACACTGGGAGGTTTCAGTGCAGGCTTGAGTCCCAACAGCTCAGCAGAGCACAGAGGGCTGCAGAGTGACTGTGCAGCCAGAGGCAGGCAGGAGGCAGCCAGGTAACCCACACCAGCGCTGCTGAGGCTGAGCAAGCCTGGCGGCTGTGAACATCCAGAGAAGGACCCACTCCAGGCCCATCCTTGGAAGGCTTGCAGGACCTCGGGGGTCCAGCCATGAGACAGAGGAGAAAGGAGGAAGACTTCTGGGTGTCTGGCAGCTGGGGCAGAGATGCCTGCACGTCCCTCTTCCTGCTCCCACTAGCAGCGAGGCTGAGCCAGCCGGCTTTCACCCAGGGAGTGTCCAGGTCAGGCTAGAGAAGCCAGAGGAGGACTGGGCCCACAGACGCCATGTTAGACGTTCGAGAGGAGGCGGTGGCCTAGGGACGGAGCAGGAGCGGCCCTGGGGCAGGAGGACAGCCAGGTGACTACGAGACTAGGGAAGGTGGTCTGCTGGCGGCCCTGACTTCTGTGTCCTTCCGCAGCCTGTCCACCTTACATTTCCGGGCTGACTCATACTGGTTAGACCAGGGTCTTCTAAAGCTGGGCACTGGCTCCCACTCTGTGGCCCCCAGGTCTGGGAATGAAGGCCACGTTGCTAGTGAAGTGACATTCTGAAAGCGAGCCTGGTTTTGTGGGCAACAGGTGTTATGGAAGAAGGGAGACACTCGTGGCTGGGAGGACAGCCACACTCGGAGAGGAACGATTCACCAGAGACAGGGGGGGGAGTGGAACAAGCAGATCAATGAAGTACACTGCTGAGGGGAGCAGCGGGTGAGACAGGAGAGGTCTGTGGACCATGCGGGTCAGCTCCCTGGCTGGGGACCGAACTCTAGCTGCGGACAACCTCCAGTGCTGTGTTTTAACCCGCTGCGCCACCGGGAAGGCCCTCTGTGCACTCATCCGTGACTGCTCTCTCCCGCCGCAGAGAGAGCAGTCCTCAGCCCAAGTCACCATTCACCAGTTTCTAATCCACCTCACATAGGGTGTAAAGAGACGTGGGGGAGGGGCTGGTCAACTTCCCACACCACCCTCCTCTACCAGGTAGGTGCATCCTGGAGAGAGGAAGGCAGGGAAGGAGGTTGAGGGTCAAAGGGCCACTGGACTATTTTGAAACTTGAATATTTTGTCTTGTGCAAAGATAAAAAACTCATCCAAGTATTGTCAGACACACACACACACGCACGCACACACACTGCTGGAAGGTTGAGTAAGCTCAGGACAGAGCTGTGGCCAAGAGTCCTGGCAGCCAGGTCCTCGGGGCAGTGATGGGAGCAGTCTCAGTGGAAGGTTGAGTAGAAACTGGTCTGTAACGGGTCGAACAGCAAACGCAGCTAATGACTCCCAGAGACCAATTTGTGGTTGACCAAAGGTCAAGGACACGGCGATGTTACAGGACAGGGAGAGCTGTTTCTCCCTTCTGCATTTCCCCATCTGCACCAGCAACTGACGACCGCAAACTCTACCGGAAAGTCCTGGCAGGGGCTTGGGTCCTGCAGAGGTCCAGCTCTGTCCCCCACACTGGCTGGGGCGAGCAGAAGTCAGCCACAGGCGACTTTTGAGGAAGGTTCAGTACGAAGGGAAGCAGAGAAATGGGGCCGGCGCTGGAGTGGATGAGGGAGGCACAGGAGGGTGTTGTCCAAACACGGAGGACATGATGCTGTTTTGACACAAGCAGCAATGACTCGTCGGAGGGGAGGAAGTGATGACACAGGACGAGGATCCCCCAGCAGCAAAGACCTTGAGAAGGAAAGACCTTGATAAGCAAAGACATCTGCTGGTCTTTGATAGCGGCAGAGACAATGATCTGGCGCAGAAGAGAAGAGGAGGTGGATTGTAGACTCGGCCTTGCCGTAGGAGTCTCCACGCGTGGTTTCTGTGTTTCTTGTGGAGAGGGTGAAAGTACAGCAAAGTGTGTTTGGGTGGGGGTGGCGAGGAGGGGGTGGAGGATCAAGAAGTAAATGGGTAATAGTTATCATAGTCAAGCCCACCAGAGAAACGGGAGGATTTCCGGCGGCGAGGAGTAACCCTGAATTTGCAGTAACCCTGGCCTGCCGGTGATAGCGTGTTATCTGGCTTACCCGGCAGGTGCCAAGCATGGGCCTCTCCCCAGATAGTCCGGTTATCTTGGGAAGGTCAAGACTAAGACCTGGCTAGCCCAAGTCACAGTGTGGGGGACAGAGCAGACCTCCCCAGGAGCCAAGCCCCTTCCAGAGTATCCCGTAGAGTTTGCGGTCATCAATTGCTGGCGCAAGTGGGGAAATGCAGAAAAGAGAAACGCAGGTTCCGTGTTCTGCAACATCTGTGTCACTGGCCTTTGGCGCCTGGATCTCATTTCCTTGTGAAGTCTGTTTGCTGAGTAATTGCACCTTTTCTTCCCCTTCATCAGTATCTAAATTACTAGTCTCTTAACTGCAGGCCAAGAGTATTTCAATAGTAGGAGTTAACCGCTACCCGCTTCTCTTAATTATCCGTCCTCCTTCCATTCAATAGCACTTTCACTAAAACAAGCTTCCCCAGTTGTAGTAACCTCAGTGTTATCACCACCAAGCATCTTAGAAAGTTGGTACTATCTCCAAGCGCCTGTTTACAGAAACATTTCCACACTTCATTTGACGTTTCCGGGCAGTCCTGATCTTCCCAGCCAGAAACGTTCACAAATGACTCTTGAAAACTACCAGAGATTTTTCAGTGGCTACAAGCACATTGTATGTTTTTTCCTGTCCAATTTTATTGAGCAATAACTGATATGCATCGCTGTATAAGTTTAAAGTACACCACATAATGGTTTGATTTATATGTGTTATGAAAATATTACCACAATAGGTCTAGTTATCATCCATCATCTCCTAGAGATAGAATAAAAAGAAAAGGATAACATTTTCTTCTTGTGCTGAGAACCCCTACGATCTGTTCTCAACAACTTTTATGGGCATCATATGGCTGGTGATAACTATGGCAGTCACCTGCCAATACACCCCTAGTACTCCACTGCTTGTAACTGGACATTTGTACTTTTTTTTTTTAAAGATTTATTTATTTGTGCATACAGAGCTGGGGTACAGGCCAGAGGCTCAGGGGCGGTGAGAGGCTTCACCA
>NW_004567109.1:15307341-15327190 GCF_000260355.1 Condylura cristata | reverse complement strand
ACATGTTTTTTATTCAATGTAGATACATATTCTCAGAAGTGTGATTGCTGGAATAATGGTAGTTCTATTCTTAATTTTTTGAGGAACCTCCACAGTTTTCCATAAAGGTCACACCAATTTACATTTCCCCTAACAGTGCTGAAGGTCTTCTTTTTCTCCCACCCTCACCAGTACCTGTTATCTCTCATCTTTTTTATAGCCACCATTTTCACAGGTGTGAGGTGGGACCTCATTATGGTTTGATTTGCATTTCCCTGAAAACTAGTGACGTTGAACATCTTTTCATGTACCTATTAGCCATTTGTATGTCTTCAATGGAAAATTATCTATTCAGGTCTTTTATCAATTTTTTAAAAAACTGGTTATGTGTTAGTGTCTTTTTAGTTAATTAATTGATGAATTGATTTTTGCCGTTGAGTTGTAAGAATTTTCTAAGTATTTTGGATGTTAGCTTTTCCCAACCCTTAGGTCATCTTCTCACTTTGTTGATGGTTTCTTTTGCTAGACAGTGTAGTCCCACTGGTTTATTTTTAATTTTGTTATTTGTACAGATTTACCTTTCATTCTCCAAGAAGAAAGTGATAAAACCCCAGTAGCTGGATGAGCCAATCCAATAGTCACATTTCAGAACTGGGTTCTCAGGAGAAAATGCCATGCTGTGACCTGGAGGTTGTGATGGGTTGACTGTGGGTCCCCCCAAAAGGTAGGTCCTCGTCCCACTTCCTGGAGCCTTACTTGTTACCTTACAGAGAAAGAGTCTCTCTGGGTAGCCCCTAACTCCACTGGTAAGTGTTGTAAGAGACCCAGAGGGGCCCAGACAGAAGAAGAGAAGGTGTAATGCTGGACCCAGGGCCAAGAGGGTGCAGACCCAGGTGAGCAGCACCTGCAGCCACCAGGTGCTAGCGGAGGTGAGAAGCCCACTCTCCCCTAGAGCCTCCGGAGGAACATCGCCTTGGCCATACCTTGGCTGGGAATTGCTAGAACTGTGAGAAAATGAATTTCTGTTGTTTGCAAGCACCCAAGTTTGGAATGTTGTGACAGCAGCTCTTGGAAATAAACAGAGTGGGCTTCCATTTCCAGGCTTTCCAGGGCCAGAGTCTGTGTGCGCCCAGCTGGGTGGAGACCGAGCCAGCGCAGAGCAGCTCAGACAGGCAGAAGCTAAACAGACTGGCTCCAGGAGGACGCATCCTGAAGTGGCTCGCAGAGTCAGCATGGGCGCAGTGTGGCAGGAGGTCAGAGCAGCTCTCAGGAACAAGGGGAGGCGGCTCAGACCCCCCCACCCCTCCGTGACCTGAAACCTGGGGCAAGTTGCTGGAGCTCTCTCTGCCTGTTTCCCTTGTGTATAGAGAAGTCAGCGCTCACCCGCAGGGAAGGCCATGTGGCTGGATGTGAGCGAGCCTTAGAGACAGTGCTGACACAGCCCAAGTGCAAAGTAAGTGGCAGCTGTGATTAAAGGAACCGAAATCAAAGCAGACACAGGGGTTCAGACAGGCCCAGCAGACACAACCGAGCCTGAGCTGAACGGACCTCGCAAAGTCAAGCCAGTTGCCGCAGCTGAAACCCACAGAATCCCGCTCACACCCCTCGGTCAACTGGTCCTACAAGGCAGAGTCAACCGAGCAGAACGTGCAGGCCTGGGCCGCGTGGGAGCTCACACAGGCAAGAAGCCTCTCTGAGGGCATCGTGGACAGGAGCGACCGGCCCCGCACACCTCCCGGGGTGAGGTGATGCACAGGCAAGGGCCGTGCAGCAGCACCCCTCAGAGAGACAACTCGGTCCCTGGGGGAAGCGGAGTGGCGAGAAGAATGTAGGGGCTCTTGGAGGCCCCCAGGCCCCCACTCTAGCCCAGTCAGGGGAAGTAACTCCTCAAGGCCAATAGCTGAGCGAGCAGCAGGATGAGGTGAGAGACCCCGAGACCCCACTGGCAGTTCAGGGCTTCCACTGAGAGAACAAAAGTGGGGGCTATTATAAAGCAGTTCCCCCCAAGGGTGGTAAATGCCTCTTTGAGGTCCCTAGCACCCAGGGAGCTGCTTTCTCAGGGGACCCCAGTATTGTATGCCTGTCACTCTACGTCTCCTAATGGTGGGAGCAGATGCTGGGGAATAGTGAGGGGCAACTGGCTCAGGTTCAGGGCCTGGTGGGGGCATCTCCAGGGGGTGCCACCACGTGGCCGCCTGGAAGCAGGTGTGCCTGGGCAGAGATGGGACTGCAGGTCAGGGCCCCGGGCAGTCAGGGGCTTCAGAACCAGCTGGTTCTGCCTCTGACGTGCCCTGTGACCTTGAGCAGGACCAGCTAACCCGTATCTGAAATGAGGATGTGTCCCCCATGGTCACCAGGGGCTCTAAGCTCATACAAAAGAAAGACCTTGTTCACTCTTGTTTTCCACTGAAGAAGCAGAGACAGAGGGCAGGACTGGGTCACAGCCTGCAGCTGTAGGAGAGGAAGGGAGCGCTCCTCTCGCCACCTACTACTGCTGGACAAACCCCCCTCTGCGAGGACTTCCTGCATCCCAACCAGCACAGATGCCGTGGGCCGCCCCTAAGGCTGGCCACCTGAGATGGGCTGGTCACTTGATAAGGGTTATCGCATTTAACCCCCAACAATCCTATGAGGTACTGTCATCCCCATTTCATGGATGAGAAAACGGAGTCCCAGACACATGACTCAGACATAGCTACTGGAATCGCTTATCTGCTTCCCCCAGGGCAGGAGGCAGAAAGAGGGAGGAATGCCAGAGATCAAAGTCTCCATAGAGATGTGCCCAGAATCAACTTGTGGGGACAGGGAGGGCCGGGGGCCAACTCGGAAACAGAGGAAGCTGGGAGGATAGTGCCTCGCTGATTCATTTTAAAACTATTAGATGTATTTGAGTTTTCATTCATTTATTTAACCTCGCAGATGTGTACATGACACACACGGTAAGGACTCCCCGACAGGTGTGGCTCATTTACGCTAGCCCTTGTTCTCACCACTTTTTATTAGGAGACTATGGAAGCTTTCAGTTTCTTTATCCAAGCACAAGAAGATAGATATGTATTCTTCACACCCTTTACACAAAAGGTAACGAATCACAGACCTGTGCTCCTCCTTCCACTAGTCACACACCTTAAAGAGCTTTTTTTTTTTTTTATAAAGATTTATTATTTTTTGTACATACAGAACTGGGGTACAGGCCAGAGGCTCAGGGGCCGTGAGAGGCTTCACCAGAGACAGAATGGGGAACAGACAGGCAGATCAACGAAGTACACTGCTGAGGGGAGCAGCGGGCGGGTCAGGAGAGGTCTGCCGCGCCATGTGGTCACCTCCGGGGCAGGCGGGAATCGAACTCATGCGGAAGCGGCTTTAGATTCTCAGTGCTGTGCTTTAACCCGCTACGCCACCAGGGAGGGCCCAAAGAGCTTTTTTAAAAAGATTTATTTATTTATGCATATAGAACTGGGGTACAGGCCAGAGTGCAGAAGTGAGAGGCTTCACCAGAGACAGAGCGGAGAGCAGAACAGACAGATTGACGATGTGCACTGCTGAGGGGAGCAGCGGGCAGGTCAGGAGAGGTCTGCTGCGCCCTGTGGGTCACCCCCCCCCAGCCAGGGATGGAACTCACACTGATGCTACTGCAGCTAGCTTCAAAGTGCTGCACTTGAACTCATCGCACCACCAGGAAGCGCCCACCTTAGAGAGCCTTATCAGCAAATAGAGTCTCCTGCTGCTTTTATATCACTGCAAAATATCCCACCCTCTACATGGAAGGAAATTACTTAACCAATGTCCTATTGATGGACATCTGAGTCGTTTCTGAGTTTTGTATGGTTGCTTTTGTTCATGTCACAGCAATATTGCAGTAAATAATCACACGCTATTGTTATGTTTGTGCGCATATATATTGAATGCAGGTGTTAAAGCAATTTCAACGAATCCCCACCACTCGAGACTTAAACACTCCTTGCTGTGTGAGGAGCAGGTCGGAAGCCCAGTGTGGTGGGGCTGGGGTGCTGCTCAGGCTTCTGCGGCTCTGAAACGTCTCTTTCCACTCCTTCCTGTCTCTGCAGACTTGGCTCCTTGGCTCTTTGCTTTCTTTCCAGCGTCTTGCTGAAACTGAGGCCTCTGGTTTCTTGCTGGTCAGCACTAGGGGCTCACTCCTCAGCTCCGAGACAACGCAGTTCTTTGACATGGGGCTTTCTCCACATGACACGGTGGGGCCTTAAGCTCAGCTCCCTGAGTTCTGAGACTAGTCAGAGGAATTCTCTGCCCAGACCACTCAGGGTAACCTCTTGTCCGTAACATCAGTTGATTTAGGACTTCGCATCTGCCAAATTTCCCTTGCCATGTAAGGAATGTAATCACAGTGCCACTGGGCCTCCCCCACCCCCCCACCAGGGACACACTGGGAAGGCACAGGGCTGGGTCAGAACTTGGCCCAACAGATTTAGCTGCTTGACAGAAACTGATGTCTTCTGCACTCCAGGCTCTAAGCCAGGATCTCCCTCCCCACACATGGTCAACTTGGCTGCTTTTCCGCAGGAAAAAAAAATTTAACCAATTTTTTTCAACCAGAAAAATATTTCATATTTTTGGGTTTCTGCCAATCTGATAGGTAATGAGTGGAATCTCAAGTATGTAGAATTTGTGGTTATCTTCTTATGGGTCAGACTAAGGATTTCTTCAAAAGCTTAAAGCTATTTTTATTTCTTTTCCTTATGGCATCTGGGATTGAGTATAGGAAGGTCTCTAGCTCCAGGGTTAACAGAAACCCTGCTGTGTTTTCTCCGGCGCTTTTATGGTTTCGCTTTTGGTCCATTGGTTGTTAGAACTGGAAGCTTCTCTTGTCATTTCCCAACAGCAAGTGTAAAGCTGGATCTCAAAGGGCTTGGGGTGTGGGATAGAGAAAGGAGCAGCTGAAATCCAGCTGGTAGCTTTTCCCACTCCCTTTCCTCCAGCTCCCATTGTGTTAGACCACAATTCAAGATAGAGATCCTGGGCTTGAGGCAGGATTGGGGGCGTTTCTGGTGGAGGCTATCAGAAAGCTAAAGAGGTTAGCATCTGATACGACTCCCAAAATGAGGGGAAATGTAATTTTAATAATGGGGGAAGGGAAACAACAGGAAAAAAGACAGCAGGGTGGGAAAATCAACTGCAAGTCTAGCCTACAAAGAAGGACATGATGGCCCACAAGGACAAGGTATGGTTTAGCTCAGTGCATCAGGGAGGGTTTGACAAATGAAATGAAGCAGAAGGAGCATGGGACTTGGAATCATCCTCCCATTATGCTGACGGAGAGAAGCAAAGACCTCCAACAAGCCCCTGCTGGGCTGTCATCAAAGAACCTGGGTAATCTCTGCGCGCCACTGCCCCCTTGTGGCTGGTCCGGGAATCCTCCATGACTTGCCTCAGCTTATCCGCCCCAAATCCACTAACTCCTGGACCTGTAGGTAAAGATGAGGCTGAGTGGGTCTCAGAGGGCCGAAAACCATAAAATCCTACTCTGAGATTGTCTGAGTATAATGGGCCTTCAGAAGCCATCTGGTCTGACTTCATTACATGTGCAAAAACCAAATCTCAGCGTTCCAGGGAGTGCCAGGGAGTCACAGAGAGGGCAATAAGCTTAGTAAAAGATGGTTCTCATTAGCTGTCTGGCTCAATCTATTACGGTTGAAGAGCCGAAAAAAATGACCTCATCACTGTGGTGTCCAATTCCCATGGAGTCTGGGGTCTGGCCACCATGTAAAAGACTTTTCTGGTAAAATCAAACTAAGTTACTCAGAGCAGTTCTTCCACTGAAAACAACCAAAATGTTGATATGTTGGATAAGCAGAAGATAAGGAGTTGCCTGAACAGAAATGAAGGGAAAGATGAAAGTTGAACAGATGAACCACACATCTGTCATTTCCCGATTCCGGTCAATCTGAAGTCTTATTTTGCTGATTGCCCTGTGCGAGGGCACAAATGAGAAGCAAGAGAGCACAGTGAGGAGTCACATAGAAAGCTTTCTCAACAATCAACTGGCCACTGCCCCAGAAGTGGGGGAAAATACCCCACTACTTGTAGTTTTAGTTTGTATCTGCTGGAAGATTTGTAACTTCAAGTCTTCAACTTGGATTGAGGTGACCCCAGATATGCATCCAGGTCCTGGAGAATGCAAATGGAAATATTCTTTGGAGGGACATGACTTTATCCTTCCTCCATCCATCCAAACTGACCACACAAATAAGGTTTTAAGTATAATGGCAAGCACATAATAAAATATAACCAGGCCTACAAGGAAGTAAGACCTCATGGCAAGAACAAGGAGATATAAGAGCAGAGCCTCCTTGGTAGTGCAAGGGCTAAGTCTCAGCACTATGAAGTTTTTGGCAGCTACTGCAGGACGTGTTCTGTCCCTGGCCAGGGAGCTGACCCACATGGCGCAGCAGACCTCTCCTGTCCCACCTGCTGCTCCCCTCAGCAGTGTATTTCAGTGGATCTGCCTGTTCTACTCCCCACTCAGTCACTGGTGAATCCTCTCACTTCCTTGCACCTCTGGCCTACACCCCAGCTCTTGTATGCATAAAAAAAAAACCTTAAAAAAAAATCCTAATCCTGAATTCAATAAAGAATTCAGACATAGGAATTATTTTTTTAAATAATATAATAGTTTATTTTTACATCATTTTGTGCATTTTTCATCTCAGTTGTAATCCCTGTGGGCTTCCCATCACCAAATCACCCATGTGCCATCACCATAGTCCAGTGCATTTCCTTCCCCCCACTGTTTTTGATCCCATTCCCCACTCAACCCCCATAAAACAGACATAGGGATTATTTTTACATACACTTCAAAATGACCATGTTTAAATAAATAAAAGATTAACTTGGAAATATTTGTACAGTAGAGAATAACGATAGAAGCAATAGAAGCTTCAAAGAGCCAAATTGAACCACTAGAAATGAATAATACAATAACTAAAATTATGAAGTCAATGACAAGTTTAAGGCAGATGGGACATGGCTGAAAAAAGAACTGATAAACTGGGAGAAAGATCAGAAGAAGCAATTGGAATGAGCCTAGGGAGACATAAAATTAAAACTAATACAGAAGACCATGCCATAAATATCTGACAGGCTTATTTGGAACCTCAGAAGAAATGGAGAGAATGAGGCAGAGGTGATTCTTGAAGGACAATTGCCTGAACTGATGAAAGATATTCATCTACAGATTCAAAAAAGCCAACTAATCCCACTTGTTCTTTAATTTACACCAAGAAAAAGCTAAACTGTACGATTCCACTTACGTTATTCAAAGGTGTTCCGTGTTGGTCCCAGACTGTTGATGGTAATGCTATTGACAAGAAAGCCTGGAGACATTCACTGGAAACATTCGCCTGTCTTTCGTTGAGTTTCCCAAAGATATTTTCCCTGTCAAGCCAACATTACATCAGGATGGGCCTTTGCATTTTTATGATGCTAAGATGTTCTTCAGCAATAGCCATCAGGAACTTTGAAAAAAAGAGGTTTATTACTTACAATTACACAGTACACCTGGGCCTTCTGGGGGCGGGGGGTAGCTCACCAGTCTGGAGTTCAGCTTTTATTGAGCCTGAAATTAGAGCTCTAACGTTTCAAATGTTTACTGTTTGTTGGTGCATATAAACATAAAAGCAGGAATTGAAAAATGGGAAGAGAGAGAAAACAAGGAAAAGAACAAATTCACACAAGGCATGGGTGGGTTGCTGAGGCAAACGTTAGGTAAATCACCAGGGTCTGTCAAACATAAGAGCCTGCAGTTAGGATAAGCAGCCTGTTTTCTGGCCAGTCAGGCTCTATCTGGTGTGGCCAGCAATGTGTTTATTCCAGCTGGTCCTCATTGCCGTGATGACTCAGCATTAAAGCTAAGTCAGGCAGCTGCATTTGGAGAAAAAAAAGCCCAATGTTGAGATTCACATTACAAAAGGCAAAACCCCAGATAGTAAAACTATCAGTGGTTACCAGAGGTTTGTGGAGAGGGAAAGTGAGTAAGTGGAGCACAGGGACACTTTATAGTAGGGAAATTATTTTGCATGATACTATAATGGTGTATAAATGTCACTAAACACAGAGAACATCACTTGGGGGTTGGCAAAAGTTTCTTAGAACCCAAAAAGCATTACCTATTTTATATAAATTATAAAAATTATAAATTAGTCCGCATCAAAGTTAAAAATTCATGTTCTCAAGAGATACTTTTGAGAAAAAAATAGGTAAGCCACAGATATGAAAAACTATCTGCAATACTAATTAATACCTAATCAAGGACTTGCATTCAGAGTAAAAGAACTAATAGAGTAAACGAACATAAAGAACTAATGCAATATGAAAAAGACAAACAATGCAGTTAGAAGTGAGGGCGCTCCCTGGTGGAATACCAGGTGAAAGCGCAGCACTATGAAGCCCTCTCCAGCCTCTGCAGCTCCAGTTCAATCCCCGGCCAGGGAGCTGACCCACATGGTGCAGCAGACCTCTCCTGTCTCGCTCACTGCTCCCCTAAGTGCCCCCCACACATACACCTCTGGCCTGTACCCCAGCTCTGTATGCATAAATAAATAATCTTTAAAAAGAAAAAAAGGAAGACACATAAATGGCCAAGAAACACATGAAAATGTGTTTAACATCATAAGCTGTTAAAGAACTTCAAATTCAAGTGGCAGTGAAATAACATTACCCGTTACACCCCTAGAATGGCTAAAATAAAACAAACAGTATTAACTTGCTGAGGCTTTAGAACAATGGGAAATGGCTGCGGTGCTGGTGAGCAGGTAAATACGTGCAGCACTCAGAAACCGTGTGAGTGCCTGACAGTTAAGCATTCACCTGCCTAATGACTAGTGAGTCCACTCCGGGGCTGATTTCTGGTCTGGGGCAGGGAGTGGACACGATGAGAGAGAAGAGAAAGCACAACAGGAGCCACCTACCACACATCACCTATACAGTGGGCTGTCCCCACCCCCCAAATTAAATAGGAGCCTGATTAAGCCTCTAGACCCAACTACCAAGTAACAGAAGACTGAGAGGGAAGAGGAATGGGATACCTACGCTCCTCAAACTGCTCCCTTTAAGAACCTGCAGCTGCTTTTCATTTTCTTTTTTTTTTTTTAAGATTTATTTATCCATACAGAACTGGGGTACCGGCCAGAGATGCGGAGGCTGAGAGGCTTCACCAGAGACAGAGTGGGGAACAGAACAAGCAGATCGACGAAGTACACTGCTGAGGGGAGCAGTGGGCAGGTCAGGAGAGGTCTGCGCGCCATGTGGTCACCTCCGGGGCAGGTGGGAATCGAACTCATGCAGAAGTGGCTTTAGCTTCTCAGTGCTGTGCTTCAACCAGCTGCGCCACCAGGGAGGGCCTCATTTTCTTTTTAATTAATTAATTTTGAGTACCCTTTTCTTACATCCTTGTTAATATTTTTAAAGATTTATTTGTTTTTATTTTTTATTTATGCATACAAAACTGAGGTACAAGCCAGAGGTGCAGGGGCGATGAGAGGAGTCACCAGAGACAGAGTGGGGAGCAGAACAGGCAGATAGACGAAGTACACTGCTGAGGGGAGCAGCAGGCGGGTCAGGAGAGGTCTGCCACGCCATGTGGGTCAGCTCCGGGGCGGGGGATGGAACTCACACTGAGGCGGCTGCGGCCAGCTTGCAGTGCTGCATCCTTACCCGCTGCACCACCAGGGAGGGCCCCATCCTTGTTAGCTTTTTGACAGTAGAGGACTCCTTCCCTCAGGTGGTCCCACCTTCCGCAGTCTCCACCAGACCACTGTGCCCCTCCTTCCCCTGTCCTCCTGGATACCTCAGACCTATGATTGACTTTCAAGGTTTGTCTTTATCTGACCCTTTGTTTTTTCTATGTTCCATATATAAGTGAAGCCCTCCTGTATTTACTTCTCCTTTTTTTTCTTAGTTCCACATTTTATTTTATATTATTATTTTTATTTAGATATGTATTTAATTAAAATATTTTTTGATTTTTATATGTAATCATTCTTCATTTTGTGCATTTTTCTATCTCGGTTGTAATCCACGTGGGCTTCCCACCGCTTCACCCTGTGCCATCACCAATAGTCCCTCGTGCTCTTCCCGCCCCAGTTTTAATCCTGTTCCCCTCTCCTCCCCTGTAGAATGTCTCTGGTTTATAGTTGTTTGTTGTTTTTTATTTTTACTTTATTACATTTTTTTTTCCTGACCGCTTATGTTCCTGCTTTGAGTGAAACCATCCGGTATTTTTCTTTTTCCTTTCTGGCTTATTTCACGAAACATGATCCCTTCCAGCGCCATCCATGTTGCTGCAAAAGACATGAGTTTATCTTTTTGATAAAGGGCATGAGCTTATCCATTGTGTCTAAGCACCACATCTTCTTGTTCCAGTCATCTGTTTTCGGGCATTCGGGTTGATTCTACATCTTCCCTATTGAAAATAGTACAGAAATAAACAGAGGTGCGGGCATCCTTTGGAATCAATGTTTTCGTGTCCTTTGGGAGATCCCTAGGAATGAAATTGCTAGATTATACAGAAGCTCCATTTTTGCAGTTTAAGGAACCTCCACACAGCTTTCCATAGTGGTTAGACCAGTTTGCATTCCACCAGCAGTGCAGGGGAGCTCCTTTTCTCCACATCCTCGTTGGGCGTTCACATTGAGTCAGTGTTCCCATTTTAAATCTTGTTTACTATCAAATGTCAAATATAAGATAGAGGTCATTTTACATGCCATTGAAATGTATCATCTTGTCAGATGATATTGACTCATAATCATAATAAAACTTGCATCTTATTATAATTTTTTTAAAGAAAACTTCTGCAATGTTTAATGTGACCTGTTACAAGAATGTGCTCACTGTTTATCATTATGGCCAATCATTACTTTTTCAAAACACCTGAATAAAGTGTTCTGGAAAATACAGAATACATATAATTCCAGGAACTCTAAGAATATCCTGGAATTCTGACATCTCAAACCAAGATAATTTATATCTTTTGGAATTTGAAAACATTTTTTTAAGTTTTACCTCTGTACCACTTCTCAATTCTACACCTCATTCCTTCTCCAGACATAGAAAAACTTATTTCATTTTGCACTGAGGCTGGTTGAATTGTGTGTGTCCAAACACATCTTCGCAGTAGATATTGTTTCATTTAGCTTCCTTTTCTAACAACGAAAATGTTTTGCTTTACAAAGAAATGTGACTGCCAGGAAATATCCAAACACTGCAAAATACCAGGTAACACAGTTGGGTAGTATTCAAATAACACGTCAGAGCTGCTGTTTGGGGACTTATTTTGCTTCTGAAACATCTTATTTCTCAGAACACCACTCACAGGATTTCAGTAAAGCACACACATACTGTGCGTGTGTCTTTATTTGTATTCATTTATTTGAAGGATGACTCAGCATTAGCACATTTATAACATGGCAACAAATATAAGCCAGACTGATGACCTACATGCTCTTATAGGTATTGGCAATGTTGACCTTGACCTTTACTCTTGTGTGCCAGTATTTCCTGCTCTAGCTTTTTTTAACCTGTTGTGCCACCAGGGAGGACCTAAGGGGAGAAACATTTTAAGAAATGAAACTCAACTATGGCTGCTTAAACACCGAGGGGTGCCTGGGGAGGATGAGGGGGATGGTGATCTTAACCAGGTGGTTTCAAAGTGACGGAAGTTTGGGGAGTGGGGTCCAGAGGGGATGAGTGGAGCACCAGTAACTCCTGTTGGTTGTTAAACTTTAATTTTCACAAGAGAATAATCATAGTTTTTCCTACCACTGATGTCAGGGTCATGGAAGCCCAGAGAAGAGAGAGCTTCCAGGAAGAACGGGTGGTCAGCGGTGTGAGTAACGCAGGGCTGAGAGAGGCTATTGCGGGTTGGGAGAAGGTCAACGTCAGGTCTCTCCAGAGAGAACTTTCTGTTCTGAGCCTGCGCATTCTCCAGAGAGCCATGGGCTAGGGCCTCCTTCCAGACCTTGCCCAACCTGCAGAGCTCCCGGGTGTTTTCTTCTTCCCAGAGAGGGAGTCTTTCCCTAACCCTCCCCGACACCGAGCCTCCTGTCCTGGAGAAGTGGGGTCTGATGTGTGCCTGTCCAAGAAGGACATCAGGCTTCTAAAATGAGAGACCAGCTTTAGTTCAGCTCCACTGGCAACGAAGGCAGCTAAACTCAACTCTGCCTTCCAGATTGAGAAAAGAAATGAAATTGAATAGGTTTGCGTACTGGGGTTGAAAACAAAGGGGTGACGTTTTATTGGCTGAAACTGGTTGAGGCAGAGCTAGGTGGACTTGGCTGAGGCTCACTGACCAGTCGCAGGGCAGTTTCCACAAGTATGAAAACACGTGGAATTTAGAATTTCCCTGGGCTTGGCCCTGCGCCTCTTCTGCCTTCCAGTCTGCGGCTGGCCTTGGAGCCCAGCTCAAGGGTGTTTGCTCCTACTTGCTCAGGACATGTGAGATAAACATTGTCTGTAATTACAAGCACCAAAGAATTCACAAGTTTTTTGTCTGTACTTTAGGGTCTGAGACCAATTTAACCATTCGCTTCTGTTTCATCCTCAAATGCCATCTCTCCACCACCCTTTTCAGTCGCTGTCTTGACTCCTTCACTGCACCCATCACCATCTATCATCTGGCTTATTTGTTTCGTAGCTGTCTTACCTCCCCCACATGAATGGCAGACGTATTAGAGCAACTGTCTTGTTTCCTGGTAAATGCCAGTGCCTGGAACAGTGGCTGGCACCGAGCAGGTGTTCAGTGACTATCAGAGGAATGAGCAAATGAATGGTTGAGCAGGCAAGAGTGGATGGCTTTTTAAAATCACCTCTCTGGACTTCTACTTGCTGGTGGTCAAAGGTGGATGAGGACTAGCCAATGCCTTAGGACAGGTTCGTTTGGGTGCAACACTGATAATGGCCACTAGGTGGCAGCAAGGCCCCATGGTTGAACCATGACAAAGCCAGGTAGATGCTCAGGGATTACCTGCAGCTTAACCCCCAGTTGGCCAAACTGGTTCATTTTCACCACCTGGGATGCAAGGGTTTCTTGCACATAGTGTGTCCACTCATCCCCTCTGGACCCCACTCCCCAAACTCCCTTCCCCTTGAAACCGCCCAGTTAAGATCACCATCCCCCTCTCATCCTCCCCAGGCACCCCTCGGTGTGTAAGCAGCCATAGTTGAGTTTCGTTTCTTAAAATGTTTCTCCCCTTAGGCCCTCCCTGGTGGCACAACAGGTTAGGACTCAGCGCTGCAAGCTGGCCACAGCCGCCTCAGTGCAAGTTGGATCCCCGGCCCTGGAGGTGACCCACATGGTGCGGCAGACCTCTCCTGACCTGCCCACTGCTCCCCTCAGCAGTGTACTTCATTGATCTGCCTGTTCTGCTCCCCACTCTGTCTCTGGTGAAGCCTCTCACCAGTCCTGCACCTCTGGCCTGTACTCCAATTCTGGATGCATAAATAAATAAATCTTTTTAAACACATGTTTATCCCCTTAGTATCTCCAAGCTCATTTCCTCACTGGTCTGGGGCTCTAAAGTCACCCAGTGCCTGGGGGGGGTTGCACCCCTTCCCTTCTCCTGGGATGTCTGGGGGAGAATCCGCTTTAACTCAAGGATGCTTGGGGGTTTTGCGGCTGAACTGGGGAGACAGCGGCTCTGGGCAGTGGGGGAAGGCTCTGCGCAGTCTCAGAGATGCAGGTGAACCTCTAAAAGGCAGAGGACATGGGTGGTGGGGGACTCCGGCTTCGGGCCCACTCTCCCTTCACTGGTTGCTGGAATCTGGCTGGTCATCCTGGTATGTCCGTACCCCCATCTCTGCCAACATCCCTCCCTGTAGCACATCGCCCTCTCCAGAATTCCCCTGGGGACAAGCATCTGCCCTATTCTGGAGTTAGTTGTAGCTATCCTTGCTTGCCCAACACCCCAACCTAGAGGTTTCTTGAAGCCAACGTCAGGTCTGAGGCATCTACCTGCCTAGCCCATTAGCTGTGTGACCAGATATCATGCATACTTCCAGAGGGCCCCATATGGGGGTAGGAGGGAGTCCTCTGAGAGGGCTGGGCCAGGGTAAGGGCCTCCCTGGACATGAACTGACCTTGAATGAGGATTTGAGTTATTTGACAATTTCCTCAAGAGCCCTGCAAGGGGTGACACTAATATCATGCTCCCCAACCCAGGGCCTAGGGTGCCGGAGCTGAGAGGTTGGCTTCCCTGTAGAACTAACCTAGGTTTCAGGCCCACTTTGGAGAAAACTACTTTAAAACCTTAAAATTGGGATCATCATTTCAGAATCAGCCAAACTTTTATTTCTTCCACATTGCACCGCCACCCTACCCAACCCCCAAACTTCCCACATGGGGCACGCCAAGGTGTCTGGAGTCCTCCTTTCAAGCTTCGTCCTGGCTTAAGGGTCTGTCTCCAGCAGGCTCCTATGGAAAGGTTGTGCAAGAAAAGGGGTGTTCCAGGCCCCTTCCACCACCCTGGTGGCAGGTCCTAGGCAGGGCAGAGAGTGGACCCTGGCACTGGGGCTTGAAGGAGCCCTGAAGCTGACAGGGAAGGGACCCCTGAGGAGGGAGCCCCCACAAATGGTCAGAGCAGAGTGGGGCTGGCTGGGGCTCAGCTGGTCGCAGGGCTACGTGACTCAGCCCCAAACAGGTGTGTGCCAGGGGCCCCAGGAGGGTCACTGCGGACTTCGCTGAGGTCAGGCTACAACAGGGTCAAGCCCAAATGCAGAGGCAGGTGGCAAATGTCTGACCGCTGGGCTTTGCTGGGACAGTGGGGTGGGGGTAAGGCAATTCCCAGAGCTCAGCCCCCAGCACCCCTTGCCAAGCTCAGGTCCTGGGGAGACCCCCCAGTGCACTGCCCATCCTGCTACCCACCTCCTCTCCCCCCCCCCCCCCGACACCTGAGCTCTGGTCTCATAGCGTAGCAGACGGAGGCGGGAGGGAAGCCATTGAAGGTGGAGCTCATGGCTGACGTGTAGGCGTCCATGGAGGGGAAGATCAGCCAGTCCCCCTCGTCCAGCTGGGGCAGCTGCACCTCCTCCAAGAAGATCATGTCTAAGGCATCGCATGTGGGACCGTAGAGGGTGCAGGGGAAGAGAGGTGGGTCCAAGGGGAGCTCCTGCAGTGAGCGGAGGGTGGAGTCTCAGAGAAGGGAGAGGCCTCCCCCAGCACCCCCTAGCCAGGCCTGCAGGATGCCCCCCGTACCAGGGCGAAGGCACCAGCAGGACACTGTCAGCCACCCACAGTGACCCAGTACATGAGACACTGTTCTAGACCCTGCTCTCGTGGGGCTTGTAGTCCAGTGAGACACCCAGTCCTACCAATTCGTAAGTTCAGGCGTAACTGGATGTCAGTTTTCCCATCCATCAGGTGGGGCGATTTCATTCAACGATCACTCAAAGTACTGAGCCATAAACCTGGCTGTGCCTAGGGATGCCGTGGAGACCGCCTGTAATACAGGACTATGCCAGGGGCCCAAGCAAGAGAAGTCTGGTTTCAGTGAGCTGAGGCCTGGCCTGGGTACTGGGGGCTTTTACAACATTCCAGCGGATTCTAATGTGAAGCGGAGTTTAAGTATCTCTCCTTCCTAAGTCTCCTGCATCTATCTCCAGCACGCAAGGGCTCTGGAAACATTAGCCTGCAGAGAAATGTACATGGAAACAGGCAGCGCGGATTGCACACCTACTCAGACCCGTGTGCCTGTACACCTGCCCACCTGCCCACCTGCCCAGGTGTAAACTGACAGGCCGCACAAAGGAACGTGGGCACCCAGAAGCACACACGAACCCAGGCAGGGGGCGTGTGGCCCACCTTCCCTGACCACACGTGGAGCCTTAATGACGGAACCCCGGCCTCTCAGGAGGCTGGACTCCGGGGTCTCGGGCTCCTGGAGATGCCTGAGCCACGCGAGGGGCCCCTTACCTTCACCACAATGGGCCGCCTAGGGACAGGCTCTCTTCGGAGGTACCGGAAGGCCCCGTAGTGGCTCTCGTTGAGATAGTACATCAGCTTGAGGCCTCCTAGGAGAGGGGAGCGCGTAGGGTTGAGGTGTGCCGGGCACAGAGTCACCGCTGACCCTCACCTCCCGAGCTCAGCACCCGGGGGACCAGACCCTCTGCCCAGCGCAGGTCGACCCTTGTCCCCTGGTCCTGGCTTCTTCTGGACCCCAGGCTCGGTGGGGCCTCACCTCTGGGGTCCCGGAACCCCTCTGCACCTCCTATCGGAGCACTGCTGCTACTACAGCCGTCAAAGGCCCAGCTGCGCCCAGGTTGCTCGGAGCTCTGGCAGTCCCCTTCCTGCACCTGCTTTTCTCTGCCCAGGCGGAGCGGTGAGGAAGGGGGTACGGGAGGTGTGGGGGAGACGCCGATCCCCAATCTACTGCGTCTTGACAGTTTCACACAGGAGAAAGTGATGGGCTGGGATCTGTCCCCAGGACACAGCTCCCACATCCTTGGGCTTCGCCATAAGTTCCCTGAGCACCTGCTGAGTGAGGCGGCAATCCGGGCAAGTGGCTTTTCTGACAGGGTTCCTTGAGGGTTCCGCACCTTGAGGGTGCCAGCCCTGGGCCCCACAGACTAGGTGGGCAGCTGCCTGGGTCACTTCTCTCTGAGGCCTCAGTAACTCTCCCTGTCACAGGGGAGTGATCCAACCTTCCTCACAGGGTGGCTGACAGAAGCGGATAAAATTTTTATTTCACGCAGAACACCTACGTAATGATTGGCAGCTCTGTTACTGCGTAAATAGCAGAGAAGGCGCCCCACTACTTCAGCTTGCCTTAAGTGATGGCGGGAATCGGATGCCTGTGTGCCGCGGCATTCTTAACGAGACACTGTGTGAGGGAATGAGGTCGGGTCACACCCGAGCCTCTGGGATCACAAATCTTCGGGACAGTCATTTGACAGAAGGATAAAGGAGATTAAAGAGGCGTCTAAATATTTGCATGTCAGTTCCTGCAAAGCCGCAAGGAATAAAGAACTCCCTCCAGCGGGTCAGGCCTGTTTGTATTCTTCTGGTTAGCTCACTGAGTGCGAACAGCAACCCCACCCCAGCCCTGCCCCCCAAACGACAGACAAACCATGCATTCCTGCCTGTGACTGTCAGTCTTGATGGCACGAAGGGTTACAGCCACCTCTAACTGCCGCCTGCCCTTCGGGCATGTATTTCTTGCAAGGATTTGTATTTGTGCACGATGTTTTTGGCTATAAGAACATGCGTTTTATTTTCATCATGTTTGCTCAAAATCGGAAGGTGGCGGGAGGATGTGGGCGACCCCCGCGGGCTGTGTGCTGTGACCTGGGCTCATAAACACAGATACATTCGCCTATTCTTGCGGAAAGATGAGGAGACTGTCTGGGCTCCCTTCTTCCCCGGCTATTTAGGTCAAAAGGCTGATGCTTACAGGTCTTCTAGACCCAGTCTGAAGTGTGTTTCCAGCTAAGCGGGCGCCCAGAGGCAGATCCCGGACCCTCCGAGCTTCCTCCCCCCGCTGGCCACCCGGACAGTGCCCTCGCTGCCCTGTCCTGCACACCCACCTGGCTCCAGCACAACCTTCTTGGCGATGATGTTGACAGCGGCCGTGAACACAGACTCAGCATAGAAGCGGCCAGGCTCCGCCATGACCCGGACACCGCTTTCCTCGGGGAAGTGCTGGGCCAGGGCGGCATTAATCACTCTCGCCATCTGTGGGGACAGGCCAGCCTCTCGTGTGGACGGTGCAGGGGTGTCACCTGCATCGCCTCCCTTTATCCGAGCAACCTCCTTTTGAGGTCATTCCCATGTTACTGGGCAGGAATCAGGTCAAACCGTGACCCGGGGAGAGGAAGCGACTTGTTGAAGGCACCCTGGGAGCACCCTGAGCTGTCTGGATTTGGAGCTGTTTAATCAGAACAGTCAGCAAAGATGGAATGTCCCTGGATTTGGAGAGCGGGACCCCTCCGCCTGACTGCAGCCCAGCCAGGTCTGGCAGCTGCCTGGCTAGAGGAGCCTTCGCGTACCCGTATGTACAAACGGCCGCATGTGCAGGGTCAGATGTACCCCAGCCGTGTGCGGGCACCCTGGGACGCCTCGGACACACAGACACACGCACTCTGTCTGTTAGAGCCAGGCCGGGGCCCCCGGGCTCCTCTCGCGCTCCCCTGAGCTGTCCCCCTTACCTCCTCGAACTTAAGGTCAGAGCCTTCTACTCCGGGGAAGCCCCCTCCGATGTCCAGCAGGTTCATGTCATGCCCGATCCCACGCCCCATGTCCAACACACGGCGGGAGTCCATGATGGCCTGGGTGAAGTTGTGGGGATCCTGGCAGTCAGAGCCCACGTGGAAGCTGAGCCACGTTGAGTGACAAGTGGAGAGATGGGTGGAAACAGGGAGACAGACACCAGCACAGGTGAACGTGGAGACGGCACGAGACAGACCCCTGAGCTGTGATGACGCCTCCCCCCATGGGCACCCTGGGAGCTGCATGTCCTTCGGGGCCCCCAGAGACACAGGGCCACACGACAGCCTTTGAGTTGGGGCGTTCCCGGTCTATGGCAGCCCCCTTTCTTAGCTGCCCCCCATGTCTCCACTGACTGCTCCCCTTCCTCTCCTCTTGGGAGGGCATGTGATCAGAGCCCTGAATGCCAGGGCGAGTTGAGGAGCTAGCCAGGGCCACGTGAGTGACATCAGAGAGGTGTGCTCCTCGGGGACAGCACTCAGGGGAGCCCGACACTAGACCATCAGGAGAAATAACACTTAAGGCAACACTTTGAGTACAAAAATTGTAAACAATGACCAGATCAGTAATGGTAATTGGACCCCAAGACAGAAAGGCCATCAGAAATGCTAACCGTGTCTTTACCTGTTTTATATTTTCTTCATTGTGGATTTTATAGTTTGCTTTAGTGTTTTTATTTTTGACTTTTGTTTTAAAATGTTTAGCACCCTCCCTAGTGGCTCAGCAGATTAAAGCACAATGAAGCCGTCCGTGGCCACTGCTGCATGAGTTGATCCCCGGCCAGGGAGCTCACCCATATGGCGCGGCAGACCTCTCCTGTCTCACCTGCTGCTCCCCTCAGCAGTGTACTTCGTTGATCTGCCTGTTCTGCTCCCCACTCTGTCTCTTGGGAATCCTCTCATCCCCCCAACCCCCACACCTCTGACCTGTACCCCAGCTCTTAAAAGCGTAAATAAATAAATCTTAAAAAAAAAACCAAAAACTTTGTTTATCTGGAGCACTTAATGTCTGGTGCCACTCTGACATTTTGCACCCAGACCACTGTTCCACTCTCGCCCCAGAGGGCACACAGCTCCTCTCTAGACACAGGGTGCTTGTGAGGCCAGCGAGGCTGTGGCTCACCAGCGAACGCCCAGAAGCCAGAGGCTGGGGACAGGCCATGGGTGCCAGGGTACCCACCCCCCAGCAGGGACAGCAACGCCCTCACCTGACTCCGACCACAGCCAGCCCCAGGTCTCTGGCGGATCTGAGCAGATCTTCACATGCCTCCAGTCTGGCCCCAAACTTGGCGCTCAGGGGGGCGATGCTGTTTCTGTCCTGAGTCCACAGTCGCAGGACCAGCCTGGAGAGGGGAGGGAAGGATGCGAGGCTGACGTGTGCTCTTAGGTACAGGCGCTCTGAGGCCTGAGTGTTCTATGCCCTCCCCCACCCCCGCCTAATTCCTCTGGACTGTCCAGCCAGGAACCCCAAGGAGTGAGCACACATACTCTTACAGACTCCTGTCTGGGTGAGGAAAGCAAGAAGATAACATTCTAAATGCACATTCCATAGGCTCCCATCTTACAGGATCAGAGACACTATGTAACGTCCCCAGGATCACACAGCATCTAACAAATGACTCTGAAATATGAGCTCTGACCCCAA
>NW_004567109.1:15296993-15305801 GCF_000260355.1 Condylura cristata | reverse complement strand
ACAAAGGCTTAGCCGTGCGCGGTGGTGGCCCAGGGTCACACAGCGAGTTCAAGGATGGGCTCGGGGCCCAGGTCCTCTGACTGAAAGACAGGGGGACACGTGGGCAATGATCTTCACAGACCAAAGCTGGGACACAGGGCTCCCTAGGTTGGCACTGGACACAATCCCAGTGGTGGGGAAGACCACGTCTGGGGCAGAGTGGAGCCTTGGAATAAGACCCAGTCAACAGACTTACAAAACCACCAAATGGAAAGTCTCCTTTCCTGCCCACCAGCTAGAGACCAGGTCACCCCCTGCTCTCCTTTCCACCCTCTCCTCAACCCCCCCCAACCCCCCAATGCCTGGCCACTCCCTCCATACCGAATCAGAAAGCTCGCGGATCTTCTTCAGGACCACCTGCTGACCAGTTTCCCCAGGCTCCATGGTGATGAGCTCCTTTGGCCACATGTCTCCAGGGGCCCCTGGACTCTCCTTCAGGTCCCTGACGGGGTTGCTAATCCCCGACACTGCAGCCGAGTCCTCTGCCAGCCACTGCCCAGGCCGCCTGGAAAGGGCTTGCTCTGAGAACGCAGCCTCCACCTCCTGCCAGCTTCCCGCGGGGGGTCCCTTGGGAGCCAAGTCCCCAGACCCTTCGTCCTCACTCCTCCCATTCAGTCCCACAGACCCCTGGAGCCCTCATGAGTTCCCCAATCTGCAGGCGGGCAGCGGGCCACCACCCGTGTTCCGAGACAAGTGAGAAGCAGTGGGAGGCACGGCCGTGCTCATGGGGTGGGGGCTTGCATCTTCCCCCAGTCCTCCCAGCAAGGATAGCGCAGGGCCCCAGACCTCAGATGACAGCACTCGGAATAAGCACCTCGGAGATGACAGAGTCCGACATCTGCGTTTCTCCCACAGTGACAAGAGGCCCAGGGTGGTTGATGGCAGAGCTGGGACTGGCCCCTGGGTCCCCTCAGACAACAACTAGACCTACTGCTGGTCATACAGTCAAGACCGAAGTGAGGACAGCCTGAGGCCAGGGTCCTATTTCAGTGGTCAGGGTGGCGTCGTGGTCCCCACTCCACACCCAGACATACCTGGTGCCCATCCTGACCGCTACTGCAGGCACAGACCAGGGAACGGGATCTTTGTTGTCCTGGCTTCGAGAGGCCCCTGTGAAGAGACAGTCACAGCGCAGCTCCTCAGGATCAGGGGAGTAGCCATCAAATCCTGGCCGCCCTTGTTCACTTAGTCCAAACCAACCCCCGAGCCGGCCAGGAGAGCTGACATGGCGAGGTCACCACTGTCCACCACTCAGCCTCCTCTATCGGCGAGCATCAGTGACAATGAGAATGGAGAGACCCCGGAAACCCTCTCATTCACCCTTCCCTCTCTGCAGATGGAAAACCACAAGACCAGAGCTTTCCAGGGGACCCAGCTACCTGGAGCAGAACCAGGAGCAGAACCGGGACCTCAGACTCCTTCGGGGCTGCCCCACTGCCTGGGAGTGTGAGCAGGTCGCTCCTGGCTTGCCCTCGAAATGCTTCCCTGGAAATTTCTCCAAAAGTGAGCCTGGCTATGACACTGGGTACCAGGTTATATAACCCCACCCTTCCTCTCCACGCGGAGGCCTGGCTCTATGACCTGGCCCTCCGGGCTGGGCGATTCCCTGCCTCTGGGATACCAGCTGGCTCCTCCTGCAGGTGGGCGCAGCAGGTGAGTGCCCCACCTCTGTCCCAAGAAGGAAGACAGACAGGGAGCTTACTACCAGCTGCCTCTGCTCTTCTGCCAGCCCTGCCCTGTTCTCCTGGTAGAACCTCACCTCCAGGGGCCTCATGCTTGCCATCTGTAAGATGGTGGGTGAGAGGAAGACTCAGTGAGAGAAGACTTCTGTTCTGTGATTCCAAGCAAGACGGTGAAGCCCATGGCTTTGAGAGTGCCTGCTGCCCACTCTCGCTCCAGACTGATTCAGGAGAACTGACCCCTACCACTGCTTGGAAGGTGCTGTGAGACCTTGGCAGCTGGCCACCGCTGGGAGCCTGCATTTCATCAGCTTTAAGGTGGATGGTGTCCACATCTCTCGCGGGGGAGCTGGGAGGATGAAACCGCTGAACAAAACATTCAATATTAGGTTGTGGTGATGGTTGCACAACTTTGTGAAGATACTAAAAACCACTGAACTGGACACTCAAAGTGGGTGAAACGTCTGGGATGGGAATTAGGTCTCAAAATATGTTTTTATAAAGGTTATTCACAAAAATAAATTAATTAAATAAAAAAAATTTTAAAAAGGACTAATCACTTCTGAGACTACATACTTAGCTTCCCGGTGGGTCTCTGTGTCTCACTTCAGTTCTGGGTGAAGCCCGCAGAACATAGATCATGAGAACCTGCAAGTATATCTTTGAATCAAATCTAGAAAACCTGAAGTCTATCAGTCTCAGGATTCTTATCCAAAAGGGACATTTGATAATAAGCACCTAGAAGTTAGGATCTTAATTGCATGCTTCAATTGCCAAAATCTTTGAACCAATGCATCTCAGACTTGAAAGTCCTGTGGCCATCCTCCCTCTCCCAGTGTGCAAATCCCCTTTCCAACCTGCATACACACCCCTTCCTGAAGCAGCCAGCTCTATTCTTGACAGCTCTGAGAGAGGTCAAAGTCTTCCTTGGGATTTAAACTGTCTCTTCATGGCTGCCACTTACAGGTCATCTCTTCGCTTTCAGGCTGCACAGAACCCCCTCTGTGACCTGAAGTTTGTATCAATATGCCCTCAGGTCTCCACCAGCTCCCATTTGTATCCGGCCTAACCCTCCCGCTTTCCTGGTGCTGAAGCCAAGGTCCAGGGAAGCGCACCTTGTGTAACACAATGTGTTGGGGGTCACAAAGTGAGTGGGTGGCTCAGCCCAGGTGCCCCCATGACAGAAACAGAACATGGGTCCCCAAGGCCACCTCTGGGGCTCTGTTCTTGGGGAAGAGTGGGAGATTTATCAGAAAGGCATCCTGACAAGCATAGCACCCAGCCCCAAGGACACGCCACCCTCCACTTCACTCAGCCTACCTGGTAGGGCTTGCGTCCTGGGTTCCTCTAAGGTAAGGCTGGGTGACTCATATATACAACTGTTATACCAGTTATTGGCAGGGCAGAAAGATGGGCAAAACAGGCTCTCAACCCTCAAAGAATCCCCATGTGGGAGCGGTAAATATGCAGGCATTGACCAGAGAGGAGGACTCCAGAGGATGCAAGGGACTCAAGGAGATGGCCTTGAGGCTCCCCCATGGTCAGACCACTGGTCCAGCAGAAGTGTGAACCCAGTTCTGTTGACCTCTAGTCTTTGTTCCTAGGAATTAAAAAAGCCAGCCTAACTCCATAATCAAACCCATAGAGTTGAATATGCAAACAAGAGAGTAAGATGGTGGTGAAGATGATGTCGTTATTGATGGAGTGCTCTCTACCAAGCACACTTCCAGATATCAAACAAAACCTCATGGATAGGGCCCTCCCTAGTAGGGCAAATGGCTAAAGAACAGCACTAAGAAGCTAGCCACAGCCACTTAAGCACGAGTTCAATCCCGGGCTCAGCCCGGGGTCAGCAGGCCTCTCCTGCCTCGCCCGCTGCCCCCTCAGCAGTGTGCTTCATCCATCCGCCCCACCTACTCCCCACTCTGTCTCTGGTGAATCATCTCCCCGCCCCTGCATCTCTGGCCTGTACCCCAGTTATGTATGCATAAATAAATAAATCTTTAAAAAAAAAAACAGATCCTCATGGATGTAGTTACGATTATCATCCAGGTTTTACAGGTGATAAAACTAAGGCATGGGGAAATGGGATAATAATGGACTCTACTTGGCCGAATTCTGCAGAGTAAATGAGACAGTGTACGTAAAGCCTAGTGCCTTGAAACACTGATTACAAACTTGTTAAGTTGCAGTCAATGGTAATGATCATAATGATGGCATTATCTAAACCAGGGATGCTTTAACGCTTTGTCTTAAAAGATAAAACAGAGACACTATTGTGGCTATTACTCATGTCTGTGGATGCCCAGGACTCTGGTCACCTTTCATGTCCAAAGTGAAGCAAGAAACCAATTTCCCAGACTCCCTTGTGACTGGGATTCATGGGCCCCATGAGTCCAAACGCACTCTGAGACCCTTATATACAAGACAGTAGTCCATGAAGCAGGTGCCCTAAAGACTGATTTCTCCAAGGCGGCAGCAAAGGCCACGGCTTTTGGAAACGGCTGCGAGGCATCCACCAATGGTGGAGGCGGTGGTACTGGGGCCTAGCGCGGGGCTTTGTGGGAGCGGCCCTCACTTGGGTCCTAGTTTTTCTTGGTCTCGCGCACGAATGAAAGCTGAGCCTGCCTTGGGAAGAATGCCTCCGAAGACTTGCCCAGGACACACGGGTACCCTTAGATGTCTCGGGGTAGCTCAAACCCACACGTCCCATCAGGCCTCCCTGTCCACATGCCTATTTTCTTGTAGGGTTGATGGGACTGTTTGGGACTCGTTAAGGGATTCCTGGTACAAGTGCTTGAGGGTTGGAAGCAAGAGCCGATTTCCCAGGCACCACTGCCACCCCGGATGACAGTATACTCCAAGGGGACTCCAGGGACCAAGTTAAATCTAGAGAGAAAAACTAAAGGTTTCCATGAATTTACGTGAACAAAAAACTATAGAATCTGGGTGAATTGAGCCCAGCGAGAGGAGCATAATTTTAGATTAGATCAATTTATCCAGATGGGTTTACTTACCTGTGTTCTACCATCTGGGAGAAATATCCGGGAGTGGTTCAGAATGTTTGCTCAGTTGATTAGCTGAACACGGACTCAGTGGTGGCATGGGGTGAATTAGGTTAAATGCCGTAAGTGTAGGAAGGGTGTCTAACTTATGTTAAAAGAGAGTTAAACACAACTAGCATTCACAAGACAACACCATTAATGAACTTTACTTGCCTACTGATTGCAACAAACTTACTGTATAAAGATGTTTTTTCTTAGACAAGAAAAATATTTAGCATGGACTAGGTAATAAATTATGTTAAGCAATTTTAAATCTTGTAGAATGTGATAATACCAGCATAGTTGTGTAAGAAAATATCCTTTGTTGAAATACTCTTGCAAATGAAATGACTTCTTTAACTTACTTTAAAATTCCCAGCAAAAAGTAAAACAGGGCCCTCCCTGGTGGCACGTGGGTTAAACACAGCACTGCAAGCTGGCCACAGCTGCTTCAGTGGGAGATCAATCCCTAACCCCAGAGGTGACCCATATGGTGCAGCAGACCTCTCCTGACCCGCCTACTGCTCCCCTCAGCAGTGGACATCATTATTCTGCCTGTTCTGCTCCCCGCTCTGTCTCTGGTGAATCCTCTCACTGCCCTGTACCTCTGGCCTGCACTCCAGTTCTGTATGCATAGATATAGATAGATAGATAGATAGATAGATAGATAGATAGATAGATAGATAGATAGATAGATAGATAGATAGATAGATAGATAAAAAGAAAATATAAAAAAAACTAAAAAAAAGTAAAACAGTATATATGGGAAGAGTGGGTAGGTGGAATAAGTTTGACAAACTGTCAAAAAAAGGCTTGACAATTTGATTGTCAAAATAAATGAGGAATTTGGGAAAGTATGAAATATGTTTTGTATATGTTTGGAAATGCTCATAACACATAGTTCTAAATCAATACGTAAGATAAAAATTAAATGAAAACATTTTAAAATAACAAAAGCTGTAATAATTCATCACTAGCCAACTCCTCACTAAAGAAAAAGCAAAGTACATAATGTATTTTAATAGTCAACATATATATTATTATAACTATAATAAATATATAATATATAAATATATGGTATATAACATTCTACATAAAATGCATAATTATATTCACATTACATGCTATAATATATAATATCATGTATAACGATATATTCATATAATAGATATATAATGTATTTATAATAGATTACAGCTATATATTTATATTATATGTTTACATGAAATCTATTTATATATAAATTATATATATATTAAATTCATAACAACAAAGCCTGTAGTATAAAGAGGGTAAACAGTTAAAAATATTCTAAGTTCTTATAATAAAGAAGGTAAAATAATCATTTAATATTATACTCTGAGGCACCAAGGATATAATATTCTCTCCAGAGTAATCCCCAACAAACTAATAAAGGCTGTACAATTTTCAAACTAATGGAGAGGTTTGGAATAAGGAAAAGCAATCAATTCAAAAAAGAGGAACAAGAGGATGCAATAGATAGATATAGGGCAGGTAAGGTAAGCATGAAACACTGTGGAAAATGGTGGTTTCGACTGCAATGTATCTGTCATACTAAATGTAAATGGACTAAAGCTACAAGTAGAAGACAAAGACTGTCAGTTTGGATTTTAAAAATTACTATGTGCTTTTTATAAGAAATACATCTAAAGAGTTGTTACAGAAAATTTGAAAATAAAAATGTTAGAATATATATACCATGTAAATGCTAACCAATGGAAAACTGATATAATTATACTACCAAAATAAACATTAAAGTAATTAATATTACTAGCGATAAAAGAGAGACATTTTAGTTATTGCTTCTAAACTTCTATGCATTTTAAAACAGATTATAAATGCAGAAAGCAAAAATTCACAGAACTATGAGTAGACAAATCTACTACTTTTAGTGGGAGATTTTAACATAGCTCTCTCAGAAGAACACATAGTAAATATTCAAATAAACTATAGCTGCTGGCAATGGTGATGCTGCCGCTGTTGTCAGCTCTAGAAAGACCTTTTAAAGATGAAGAAAACCAGAGATCCTTAAAGCTTTGAGGTCAGAACTTTAGTCATAATTCAACGAAAGTTGTGATTTCTTCCTACAGAAAATGAATATATAGATGTTAATCCAAGCTGTACAAGTGGGGTGCAACTGGGTGGGCAGGCTATGCTCCCCTGAGTGTCCTCAGGCAGGAGTGAGGGTGAGACCATCCAGAGGGCCCCTATTCTGTGGTCTGAGTGTGGACACCTGTTGTCTGACCACTGGAGGGTTATGTCTGCTCCCAGGTGTGAATGAGGAGGCCAGGCCCAAGGGAAGAGCTAACATGAAAAATACCTTTGTGGTGAAAGATCTACAGTGAAGTTAGTAGATGACAGATTGGACCACATTCCTCATTCTCTGGGATAATGGTTCTCAAAACTATCTGCACACTTAAAAAACCACCCTGTCAGGCACTGATATAATTGGGTTGGAGTGAGGCCGGGCATCAGGATTTCGTGATTGCCTGCCCAGGCAGTTCTAAATGCAACCAAGACTAAGAACCATCAGCCACTATTTCCCCTCAGAGACAAGTTGTTTCTCTTATTTCCATCATGTTTATGAAGTATACTTTTGTGCTACTATTCATGTTATATATTAGTAGATTACCTCTTGTGATCATTGAGGATATCCATGGTGCTGGCTTGTGCTCTCCCCAGGTGGCTGTGAGGACTGAGTGAGCCAGCACACAAGAGGCTGAAGCACAGGGCCTGGTTTCACTGTCTTCTCTGTACCTTACTCCCTAGCTAGGGAAGGTCAGCAGCTGTCCCTGAGTTGGGCACTTAGAAAGAGAGCATAGGCTGTCCCTGAAATCAGGAAGCAGAAGGTTACATTCTGGAAAGAACAGAGAAGATCCTGCCTCCCACATGATCCGCCTGTACACAGAAAGACAAAAGCAGTTACCAGGGAAGCAGAAAATAAACCACAGACCACTCTGTCCTGAAACAGTTTGGGCTGAAATAGTTTGCAGAATCCCCTCTGGTACAAACTTGGAGGCAGAACAGCCTCCTCAAAACCCCAGCGATCTCTTGTTTAATAAAATAGGGTGATTTTAAAACTCCTAAGGATACAGGCCCTCCCTGGTGGCACAAGAGGATAAAGCGCAGCACTGTGAAGCTACCTGCAGCTACTGCAGCCCCTTCAGGCCTGGCCAGGGAGGCGACCCGCATGGCGCAGCAGACCCCTCCTGACTCTCCTGTTTCCGTTCTGTCCCCATTCTGTCTCTGGTGAGTCCTCTCACCCCCACACCTCTGGCCTGTACCCCAGTTCTTGTGCGCATAATATTCCACAATAGTCAGCTGTTAGCTTTTCCTCCAGGTGAGCTTGCCTTTTGCTTCTTTGTATTTACTCCATCAAGAGCAGCCCTGCCAAACAGGAGGTACTTAACCCCTTCCATGCTGTGCTTTCATTTCTCTGACACTATCCAGGAATAGCCTGGCTGAGTCAAAGGACATGTGGCTTTCACTTTGATAAACACTGCCAAATTGTACCAACCGAGTGCCACCAAATGCCAAGAACAATGCAAAAGTTCTCCTTCCCCGCCTCCCACCCTGAACATCCCTCCCCGCCTCTCACCTTGAACATCCCTCCCCAAGGATTTTATGTCTAACCCTTTTTGTCAGTGTGATGGATGACCAGTCAGCCCAAGCCAACTGTGGCCAGCTCAAATGGCGAAAGTTGGCTGCCACCTACCATGTCCTGGCGGTGCCTGTGGAGTCTGCAGAGACTTGCGTACAGCCGGTGAAACCCGTTCACACCGGCCCGCACCAACGCAGAGTGGGCTCAGACCCTCTAAACTTATGAATCCTTCCAGTTCTTCCAATTTCTTTCTGGTTTCTTAAGAGATCGTTTGCACCAGAGTCCCAGTAACATCCTACCTGCTGACTCGTCCCATGGCATCCAAATCCTGCACAGAGACGTGGTTCTTCTTTGTTGGTTCTTAGTTCTTCAAGTTATGAGAAAACCACCTGCACACCACCACACTGACTGATGAAAAGGAGAT
>NW_004567109.1:15276081-15296431 GCF_000260355.1 Condylura cristata | reverse complement strand
GGTGGGAGGAGGGAAGTGCACGGGATTATAGGGATGGTACATGGGTGACTCGGTGATGGGAAACCCACGGGGATTACAACTGAGATGAAAATAAAAAATGTACAAAATGATGTAAAAATAAACTATTATATTATTTTTTAAAAAAAGGCATCTTAAAGACTTTGGCTACAGGAATTAGCGAACCAGGAACTGGAAGTTGGTTCAGGAGCTAAGGTGGCCTCCTCTTGTTTATAGCTTCATTCTGCCTTTATGTCTAAGGAAACAGGACCCGGTGGGAAAATGCCTGTTAAGGCCAGCGCCCAGTAGAATCGGCACCACACCAAGGAGAGCAAAGTGCACTGAGGGAGAGGACCAGCAGGGCACAAAACTCACATGAAGTGACTAACGCTCTCTAGGAAGCCCAAGGAACAGGAGTGTCTCCTCCAGCCACACAGAGAGTTTCCATCTGGGTTCCTCTGCGCTCCCGCAATGAGCAAAGCCTGAGAGTCCGCGGCTCGATACCCTTCAGCCAGGGTATCCTGAATTTGAAGGGCTGCACTGACACGTTCTAGAAGTAGTACAGAGACCATCTACAAGTAAAGAGTCTGCACGAAGTCACTGAACTCTAAGCTCCTGGATAGAAAAGCAGGAGGGAGGGCCCTCCCCCACACACACCTTGACTTACTGCAACAGAATCTGCAGATAAACAAGGTCTCAGGTGAGTCATGCACATTTCTTTAGTCACCTGGAGCAGGTGAGAATGTAGAGTACCCTCAAGGGGTCTTTGAGTTCATTGTCTTTCTTGGAATCACAATGCCCAGGGTCAGAGAAGACATGGAGACTGGGTTGGGAGGGAAGGAACAGCGAGAATCAGCAGGTTGGAAACATTTCCAATATTACTAATCTGGTTTTCCCATACACAGGTTTTGAAAATTATTTCAGAATACACATAAACACACATGCTCCAGGATCCCATTTCCCCTGAAAATAATGGAATTTTCTCTAGACAAACAAAAGACAGACGATGGCCTCAGAGGGCTGATGCCCACACAGAGTGGGGTCTCCCGGTGCTTCAGAGCCCCTTCGCAGTCCGAAGGCTCTGCTACTCCAGAGTGCACCCCTCAAGAGCAAGTCTGGTCCCGGGCGGACACAGTCCCTGCACTCAAGACAGACCAGAAATGTCAGGAGTTAACCCTCGCCCCCCAGTGATTTTGGGGGTTGGTATTAAATTGCCTAGGGCCTTTGGCCTCACATGGGGTGACTCTGAGCATATGATTTATATCCCAGTTAAAAAAATTTGTTACGCACACAAGAACTGGGGTACAGGCCAGAGGTGCAGGGGTGAGAGGATTCACCAGAGGCAGAGTGGGGAGCGGAACAGGCAGACTGACAAAGTACACTGCTGAGGGGAGCAGCGGGAGTGACAGGAGAGGTCTGCCGCGCCATGTGGGTCAGCTCCTTGGCCGGGGATCAAACTTTTGTGGCTGTGAACAGCTTCATAGTGCTGCGCTTTAACCCACTGCACCACCAGGGTGGGTCCGAGACATGTTTTATATCCCAGTGTTGCCTTGGGATTAAGCGCCCATCACACATTGCGATAATTAGCTCTGTTTCCGCGGGCAGTCACAGCCCCTACACTCAAGACAGATCAGAAATGTCAGGAGTTAACCCTCGCCCCCAGGAGACCTCAGCCAGTGATGTGGGGGTTGGTGTTAAATCGGTGGAGAAATGATAAAAGCATCAGGAAGATGAGCTCCATCTGTCTCCCCTTGTCTTAACCTTGGAGTGAATCTGCTTGACTGAACCTCAATCCCCAGAGTCCTGGCTGCCAGGACCCCAGGCCAGCACGCTGGAAGGGGGGTCCTGACCGATTCCATCCATCACACAAAATATTGTGATAGTGTTTCTTTTTCTTACTGGGCGGGGTGAGTTCCAGGAGGACAGAGTTCTATTAACCTTTGTATATGTCCAATGACTCAATATAGTGCAGATGTTAGTGAAATGTTTGTTGTATAAATTGACCAAATGTTTCTGCTTATAGCTTGTGTATCACTTATAATATTCTTATTACAATCAACAGAAAATTTATTCAAATTGGTTTTGAACAAATAAAGAGAATCTTTCTTCATGTAACCAACGTCAGAGGTAGGTCTGACAGCAGGTGAGGCTTGATCAAGCTGCCCGAAAAGCCTGACTTCTTGATTTGGCTTTCTTCTTAATTTTAGATTCAGGACTTTATAACAAGATGTATAGGTTATGTACACAGTAGACCATAACATGGTTTTACATAATAATCACTGCCACATATAGACTAACTTTGAAATGTCAGGCATTGTGATATATCTTTTATGTAACATGGCTTATTAAATCCTCACATAACTGTTAAATAGACATTATACAATCTTCTTATTTACATATATGCAAGACCAGCGAGCTTAATGAGTATTCAGAATTATAAAACTTCACTGGTGTTTTATTATTCTCCAACTCCTCCTTGTTAGGGCACTAACCAGAAGAGCTAATATTGTTTCTGTTCATTCACTCACTCACTCACTCACTCTTTCAACTAGCAAGTACTTGATAAAGACTGGCATGGATCAGGCATAACCTTAGGTCTGTGGAAGTATAGCAGTTAAAAAAAAAAGTGGTCAATATGGAAAACTGTTTGGAGGTTCCTCAAACTGCTAAACATGGAGCTTCCCTATGACCCAGCAATCCCACTCCTAGGTATCTACCCAAAAGACACAAAAACACTGATTGAAAAAGATACTTGTACCCCCATGTTTATTGCTGCTTTATTTACAATTGGAAAAACATGGAAGCAGCCCAAATGCCCAAAAGCAGATGACTGGATTAGAAAGATGTGGTACATATATACAATGGAATATTACTCAGCAACCAAAAAAGAGAAACATGTCTTTTGCAGCAACTTGGATGGAGCTGGAAAAGATCATGCTTAGTGAGATAAGCCAGAAAGAGAAAGAAAACTACCGGATGGTTTCACTCATAGCAGGAGTATAATGGACCAGGCGAGAAAATAACAAAAATAATGAACAACCATAGACCAGAGACATTCTGTGGGGGTGGAGTGGGGAATGGGATCAAAAACGGGGGGGGGGGGAAGGGAGGGAAATGCACGGGACTATGGTGGTGGCACAGGGGTGATTTGGTGAGGGGAAACCCGTGGGGATTACAATTGAGATGAAAAAAAAATGTGCAAAATGATGTAAAAATAAACTTTTTAATAAAAAAAAAAGTGGTCAAGATTCTTGTTCATGACTTTTGCTTTCTAATAGAGATGAACAGGTGATCTTAAAATGCAGACAATCTGGTGTAGTAAAGGGTAAACCATGCTATGAAAAACAAATAAAGTAATAAATAAAATAAAAATAAAACTGACTTGGCGTGTGGAGTAAGCCAGTGGTCTTAACCTCTTCTGTGCCTTGGGCCTTTGGGGGTTTGGTGGAGCCTAAGGGACCCTCTCAGAATGTTTGCACAAAACAAAACCCGTAAGCTCACACCAAAATGCAGTTATCAAAATAATGAATAAATAATCTGAATAGTAACATGGCCTTTGCAATTAACATATCACATGAGAACACAACACGTTTTAAATACGGGCAAGTCAAAGTTCACACTATTTTAAAATACATCAGTCGTTGAGCTTTAACAAGAACATTAAACCGAGATGTGACCCTGGATTCGTCTCTGCAGCTTTTCCTCCACACTCCAGCTGCAGACTTCAGCTCGAGGGCCCCTTCCTCAGAGTTCAGAGGCAGATTGGCTGTCCCAGTTAGGAAGCGTATCCCCTGGCTACCTTCTCATCATGGCCCTAAACTCATTCACAACTTCTCAGGGGCAGGCATGGCTACTGGGTGGGTTTACGTCCCTCTCCTCCACCAAACTGTCGGCTCCCAGACAGCATGACCACTGTGGCCTCGGTACCTTGAGCCAGGCCTGGCACAGGCTAGGTGTGCACTGTGTACTTGGAGGGTGATGAATAAAAGAATACGTGCAGGCGTTACCATTGCCATGCTGCAGGGAAGGAAACTGAGTCTCCATTTGTTCAAGAAATGTCCTCGAGATCACCTACAGGTATCATTAAAGCACGCACGGGTTCGTGTCCTACTAGGGAAGGACTTGATTGCCTGCCTCTGTCACCTTGTAGAAAGTGATGGGAATTTGATGCTGCAAAGAGGGAATTGGGGGTAAAGCCAGGAGATGCTGCCAGATCCTGGAAATGGCCACTGGAGCGAGGGAGACGTGTGCAGCCTGTGTGCATTCATGTTCGCCTTGCAAAGCTCCTATAACTGCGCCCAGCTGGCTGAACCTAAGTCACGCCCAGAGCTCGCGCTCTACCCCAAGGGGGTCTGAGAAGGAAGTTCTGAGCTGCCTAGCCCCGCAGCAAGGCAGGCCTGGGGAGGGGCGGTGAGGTAATCATGAGCCCACTGAATGCACCACCTTGTGCACGCATGTGTGTGTGTGCTGTGTTCTGTACGCCCTGGGTGTGTGCACGCGTGCGTGTGTGTGTGTTGTGTTCTGCGCACCCTGGGTGTGTGCACGTGGTGTGTTCTGCACGCCCTGGGTGTGTGCACATGTGTGTGTGTGTGGTGTGTGTTCTGCATGCCCTGGATGTGTGCACGCATGCACATGAGGTCATTTGGGGGAGGAACAAGCCATAAAAATGGGAGAGAAGTGGGCACTGTCAAAGAGACACTGACACACTTAGACCATGGCTCCTGAGAGCCATCCTGCCAGGCTTTAGCTGTCTAGCACCTGAGACTACCTCATTATTACTACTACTGTTATTATTTTATTGAAGTAACACAAGACTGTGCATGTTTCAGGAGTTCAGGTTTACACTTCTTCAAATGTATGTCGCCCAGCACACCCACCACCGAAGCACAAAGCACCCTCCACCACAGTCCACTGGGCCCCTCCGCCCTTTGTCCCCACCCCTCCCTCTTCCTCTCTGGAAACTCAGAGTCCAAGGCGCTCAATATTTTCTTAGGGGATATCAGCACGGCCCCCCTCAAGGCCCGTCCAGGTTGCTGCTCCAGCAAGATTTCATCTTTTTTTGCAGCTGCCTCGCACTCCACTGTGCACACGGGCCGCATTTCTTGATCTACTCGTCGGATGATGGCCACTGAGGTGACTTCCTACCTCCTTACGCTACTAATGGGAAAGGCAAAGCCAGAGGAATCATCTTTTGTGCAAGGCCATGCTGCAAATCAGGGACATTGGCCTGAATCCCAGCCGGTACCCTAGAGGTGAGGCTGTTTTCCACTCCGGGTGTGACCAGACTCCAGAGGGGTTTTATCTGAGGATCCTCGCCCAGGGCCCCAGGGCCCCAGGGCCCCTGCAGCACGGCCCTCCGCTGCTCAGAGGACTCCCTGCCTGGCTTCCAGAGACGCCTCCACACACTCAGTAACAGCCACACAGAGCCCTGCTCCGTGCCAGGCGGTGTGGCAGCTGGGCGTGGAGGTGGGTGAAAGCAGAGCTCAAGATTCTACTCTTCCAACACGTCCCAGAGGTATGGAGGATTCAGGAAAATAAGCAACCCCATATAGGCTTGATAGCTAAAATTATTAACTGTGGGTAACTCAAGTCACAGGTATGCAAGAAGCAGAGCATCTGCTCATGGCTTTTTACCAACTTTCTTCCTCTCCAAAGCCCTGTTCCACCAGCCTGGTGGGAAATCAAGCTCTGCCATTCTCCATCGCCCGCCCGACACAGGGGGTCGCTGCCAGGAGAGCGCAGTAGTCCTAGGATGACAGGTGCAGCGAGGCCGTGGGCGGAGCGGAAGGAGCTAGTCACCCAGTGGGCACCAGTCCACTCTGGCTACTGCCCCAGCCCGCGGCCCCAGCCCGCAGGCCCAGCAGACCCCGGGCTGGAAGCTGCAGTCCATCAGCTCCCATGCCCTGCCCGCTGCCCAGCTCAGCAGGAACCGGTACCCACCCTTGCTCATAAAGCCCCCAGCCTCCCTTCCAGTCATGAAGGACTTCTCTGGGGTCCGGGGAAAGCCTTGCAGCTGCCTCCCTCCCCTATCAAGTTCCTCAGGGGGGCTGTCCCTTCCTCCCTCCAGGGGGGGCCTGAGTGCCCCCCTCCACACCTCCCCCACCCCCAGAAGTCCCACCACCAACTGGGGCTTTAGGATGCCAAAGGTAGGAGAAGTATATTTTACAGGTCAGCTCTCTCCTGCCTCCTGCACTCCCTCCAACTTCCCCCCAAGGCTCGGAAGCCCAGAAATTTCTTCTGTTTGGCAAAGAAGCAAAAAATCCGAATTTAAAATGCTATCTCGTCACAATTTCTCCAGTTACTAAATATATTTGTGCATTATCTCAACACATGTAGTGCACACTTATTTATAAATATACACCTATGTGCTACACTATTGCTACCCAATAGTTTTGAGTATGAACATGTTTCTCCTGTTCATTATTTTTATTATCAGTAAAATGAATGACCACCTCACATGTCCCGAGTTAGAAATACATTCAGCTGCAGGGCATTCATTAATACCCACTGGCAGGACCCTGCATAGAGTGAGGCTTGTTTTTCTGGATAATGAAGGTTGGAGTCAGGCACAGGGAGGGGCCTGGGTGGATGGTGCAGCTCAGGGGTCTCTCAGGACCCGTTTTCCTGCAGGCTGTCACGTAGAGGCCACATTGGTTTCGTGGTCTCACTGCCTCACTGGCCCAAAATGGCTGCTGCTGCTCCAAGCCCCAGGTCCATATTAGAATAGGAACACGGGAATGAATCATGCCTTGTAAAAGGAAAGAAGCAGCTGTTCCAGAAAAGCTCCTTAGCATTCCCGTTTGGATCTAATAGCCAGAGTGCTGTCAGGAGTCCTCTCCTAACGCACAGGGAAGCTGCAACGAGACTGCGTGGCTGTTCCTCCTCCATGATGGAGGAAGGAAAGGGAGGAGAGACTTGAGCTGAGTGCCTGCTGCTGTCCACCCTCGGCAGTTTAAACAGATACTACTGCATTTTACAGAATCTGCCACTGAGTTGCCAACACTGTCAGACAGCAATGCAGAGAGCTGGGAGCCAGGGCTCTTTCCAGCAGCCTCCCCGCCTGATCGGTAGGCTCTGTGCCCCCCTGCCCAGAGATAGCTGTGCCCAGTCTCTCAGGGCATGGGACTGAGGCTGGCCTGCATCTCTGCAGTAACCACAGCCCAGCACACCTCCAGGAGGGGCCTGGCCCATCTCGCCAAGTTCACACGCCTTCCTGATACCCACACACTCTCTGCGTCCGGCAGCCCGCATTTCTCATCAGTACCCCGCTTTCTCTTGCTCACACGCTGCCCTCTCCGCCTTGCGCAGTTCTGCTCCCCTTGAGCAGGCTGAGTCCCGCCTATCCTCAGCAGTCTTCCTGACGCCCAGCTGGTGCACTCTGTCCCTCTGTAGGGCCTCTACCACTGCACCTCCTGCTCCTGCCCTTGGCCTTGAAAGCAGCCTGTGTCCTTGGTCACGACATCCCCAAAACACCCACCATGTCAATAGCTATTTGCTATACCCAGGAGTGGAAGTGGTGAAGGCCTGTGGCTAGTCGTCGCGTCAAGATCAGGCCCCGGGGCCCCAGCCAGGAGCCAGTTCCTGCCCCACATCCCTGTGAGCCGTTGGAGGTGAGTGGCCTGCTTCATCTGAGCCTCACAACAGCCTGGGAGTGGGCAGCATTCCTCCCGTGTGATGCACGAGGCGCAGTGCCCAGCTAGGGGGGCTTGCCTGGAGTGCCGGCTCCCGGGGTGCAGCTCAGCTCAGCACCCCTTGCGGGGTGGGGGGGCTCTTCCCTTGGGGCCTTGGGATCACTTAGCTGCTTCTCTGCACTCCCCATGCACACCTGGCCCAGAGCCAGTGTGAAGGGGAAGGATGTCCTAAAGGAACTCTGCTGTTCTGTGGACCCCACCCCTACTCCAGTGATTGGAAACTACAACTCCCAGCAGTACCAGGGAGAGAGCTGTGAGCACCCAGGGGTGGAGCTAAGCAGGAATTCTGGGACACTGGGGGACAAGTAAGGGGCCATTTGCTACGGTGCCCTCTCTCTGGGAAATGGCTCTCAGGAATGTTCAGTTAGTTTCCAGAGCTCCAAGTCAGGCTAAGATATTCCAGTTACTTTGTATCCCTCTCTCTTTCCCTGGGTTGTTTCCTTTTCCTTTCCCCTTTGTAGATAAACCCATTATTGACCCTGCTGTGTGGCCTGCAGTACAACTGAATACTAAGTGTGCACGTGAGGCCCCACAGACAGGCGGTCCAGTTCACCCTGTCCAGGGCACCCTGGGGTGCCCTGTAGCACCAGAGCTGAGGACTAGGAGAAGGAGTGGCGAGGAGAGGAGTCCGTCAGCAAGACCCAGAAGGCAGGTCAGGCGGGGGCCGGGCCTTGGACTGGGCACTCTGGTCTCACCACCCCTCAAGTGGACACTGCCCCAAGCCTCTGCACTCTCCTTTTTTACCCCAGACCCCCTTTTTTTCCTTAGCCTTCAGTCCCCCAGGCTCTCCGTGACCAGAGGGCAGAGCCTAGGTCCTTAGGTCTGGTCCCCAAGGCCCCAGGATGGGGGTGGGGTGTCTGGACCCATGAGTCAGTCTCCTCAGCCCTGGCATTGTTCCCACCCCCACCTAGCCCCAGATGGGGACGGACTGGACAGGGAAGGTCACAGGACACGGAAGGCGCATGCACTGGCTTGTTTATTGGGCGGTCTTAGAGACTCAGTAAGGCACAGGGTCCGGGAGAGGGGCGGGCACCCTGGGGGCCGGGCGCGAGTCCCCGGCCTCAGTGCTGGGCACCACTGTGGAGCATTCTCCCACCCTCTGTGCGGCTCTCCTTTTGGACCCTCTCCTGGGGAGCCTGAGAACAGGGGCCCTTTTTCCCCAAGAGGGTGAGTGTGGGGGACAGGGGCAAGGGAAAGGAAGAGGCAGCCCAGTGGGGGGGCAGCAAGAGGGTGGGGCTCAGGCGCGGCCCTGATGCTCCTCACCCTGAAGGCACTAAGAATAGGGGGCCCAGCTCCTGGTAAAGTCCTGGAGGGGCGGGGGCAGAGACTCTTCCGTGGACATTGACAGCCCCGAGGCCCAGATGGGCAGGCTGCAGGTGGCTGCTCAGCTGAAGTCGCGGCTGGGCAGGAGGAGAGGGGCCACCAGTGTCCACAGGTAGAGGAGCAGCCCCGCCCAGCTGGCGCAGATCTTCACCCACACCGCGGTCCACGTGCTGACCATCTTCCGGGCCTCGCCAGGTCTGCAACAGACCATCAACCCAGTGAGCCTGGCCCCGGTCTTGGGGCCTTGACCTTGAGGGTTGACCTGAGCACCTACTATTAATCCCAGATTTCAACTCTGGCTCTTACGCTGCACCTCTAACCCAAGGCCTAACAGTGGCCTTATGACCCTCGACATAGCAATTGGCCTTATGCCACAGACCTGATCTTGATCTCAGTTCCAACTTTGACCCCCGTCTGGTCCCTGGTCCCCAGGGAGACCTGCATCACAACTGCAGCAAACCCTCTCTACCCTCTTCTTTCACCTGAACTCACATACCTATGATATGGTAAACTGGGAATAGTAAAAGATGAACAAAAACAACTGACAATATAGTGCAAGTGTAACCGTACGCTGTGATGAGAGTTAGGGGAGTGTGCTCTATGCCCTCTCGTTCTCCCCCTCAGTGGGCAACTGAATCCAGGGCATGTGAGACTGTGGGTAAGAGGATGCTGCCGCACTGGGGCCTGACTCCTGCTGCCTGACTTCGGGGCCCTGGAGCTCCCAACCTCCATCCTGACCTCTGACACCGACTCTGACCCTCAGTTCCGTTATCCCACTCCCTACTCTGGCCTCAACCCTGCTATCTCTGACCCTTGACCCTGGCCTCAGCCCTGACCTTTTGACTCTGATCTGAACACCTTGACCTTGTTACTTCAATCTAGTTCTATGACCTCCTAACTCCAATTTAACCAAATAGCAAAATGTGTGACGTGACAAGGCCCAATCCCAGCCCTGAACCTCTTGCTCCTACTCTGAACCCTCTGACTTGGGCTCCAAATTTCACCCCCTATTCCCACCTCCTCTAATTGTGAGTCCCAAACCTCATAACCCAAGTCACCACCCCTGTTGCGTGAACCCCATGTGCCCTGCACAGGCCCTGCCTGTGAGCCCCACATCCCCCACCTCCTGTGAGCCTCACTTTTCAGGCACCTGTCTGTGAAGGTGCCAGGAGCTGAGCACTAGCGCCCAGGCAGGAAACTAGGGCATGCACGGGGCAGGCTTTCGGGAAGGCTGCCCAAGCCTCGAGGCTCAGCACCAGCCAGGGAGGCAACCCCTCGGCCCTGCCCGCGCCCAGCTCGCCCCGCGCACCTGTACCAGTTGGTGAGCGTCATCATGATGTGCAGGGAGGCGAGCAGCAGGCAGAAGTGGAAGAAGGAGTAGCTGTAGGTGACACAGTCCTGCTCGTTGTCAAAGGCCCGGCCCTCGCCGCCCGACACCTGCTGCTGCTGCATGACCTCCAGCATGGGCGGGCGCTCCTCCGTCTGCATCAGGCTGTTCACCTGCGGGTGGTCGGAGGAGCGCAGGCTTCGGGGAGGGAGAGAGGGGGCACGGTCAGGTGGGCAGCGCCGGGCTGTGGGAGCCACCACAGTGGCCACAACCATAGGAGGCGCCTGGGCCCGGACACTTGCGTGCCAGGGACCTGATGGTCAGTCAGGCCTTGGGCCCGGGAGCCAACTCTACCCATTGCTCTGTGTGACCATGGGCAGGAAACAGCTCTGTGAGCCTCCGTTTTCTCCACTATAAAATCGGGATGGCAGCACCTGTCCTATAGGGCAGCTGGGAGGGTTAAATAGAATGAAGACGTGAAGCCCCCTAGCACTGCTCCTGGCTCGGAGCAAAAATTAAATAGAGTCACTATGTTCTGGCTGTTCACGTGCAGTTGCTGTCAACATGGACTGAGCATCCGGTACTGCGGAACACACGGCAGGTATCGCCTTCGTGACATGTTCATCATGAACGATGCTCATTTGCTATTAATTGTGTTTCCTCTTACTAGATGTTGGTTTTATCAATGACGTCCCTTTTCTTGATGTTTTCAATAAAAAATACTAACAATTGTAATGATGCTGTTGTTGCATCTCTAGAATGAAGTCTTGGTGTCTTTCACGGTAAGAGTTTGAGACACACGGTTTTGCAAAACCGTCTGACCTCACAACTGTCTGCACCCACTAAGCTGAGCCTGTGGCAAGGCCCTGGGTCAGCAAGCAGGGTCCAGCCCCACTTCTGCTGCTGTGTGACACTGCACCCCCAAGGGGTCAGTTTCCCTGCTTGCACAAAGCAGGGACGGGACATGCTGCTTGCCAGGGGCACCTTGCAACCTGGCTTAGCTCCACCGCCTCTCCCCACCGGTCCCCGGACACAATCCCTCCCTGGAACCTCATCCCCACCTTACCTGATGAAGAGGGTGCACAGGAGGAAGACAATGAGACCCACGATGCTCGGCGCGTCCCACCAATGCGTTTCATAGTTCTCGGGGCCGGCAGGGATCGAGCCATTGCTGAAGTGAGTCAGCAGATGGGGGTTGCATTCCTGGTCTGAGGATGGAAGCACAGTCACCCTCTGCCCCTGCAGGGCAGATCTGAGGACCGCAAGGACGGGCAGAGAGCTAACCCAAAGGACAGGTGGACACACAACTGCCAGTTGGATTCCAGCCCAGATAGTGCTGAGCAGATAAACGTGAAGGCAACTCCAGGATCAGAAGGCACCCTTCCGCACCCTCAAAGGGTGTCTGGAAATGGGCTGCAGCTGTGATGTTCCCAGAGGGCAGCTGCTTGCCTGAGGGCAAGGGCCACCTCCTCCAAGGGCTTACTCACCTGGGACGTTGGACAGGGCTAACCAGGTGACAAACATGGTGTAGAGTGTGATGGCCGAGGCCTGCAGCAGACCCGAGTTGGGCTGAGCATCCTGCAAAAGTAGTCCATTGGTGAGCCTGCCAGACCTGAGGGAGCCCCACTCACCCCCACCAGGAGACCTCAGAAACCCCCACCACCCTAGGACCGCCCCAACCCAAACTCTTTGGGAAGACACCCGAGTTACCTACTACCTGCCTTACTCACCCAGGAGATGAAATCCTAACTTTCTCATACATATTAATCCCCTGTTGAGAACACTAAAGGAGGCACCTCCCCACACTGAGTTAAAGCCCTCCTGGCCACCCACCTTCATCTTCACCTGACCCTGTGCCAAGCTCCTCACTGCTGACCATACCGCAGCCACGGAGGCCTCCTCGCCAGCCATGCTCTCTCCTGCCCCAGGGCCTTTGCACTCACCGTGGCCCTGACGTGTTTCTCCCTGTCTAGCATCCAGTCCCCTCAGGCAGTTCCTACTCAGTATTCAAACCTCAGCTCAAACAGGACCCCCAGCAAGGCCCCAAGCCCCTGAATACCACAGCCCTTGCCAGCCCACCCCCCCTTCCAGCCACACCCCCTTTTATTTTCACATAGCACCTATTGTTCAAAATCACCTCACATGGCCTAGTAGTCTCTGCCCCTCACAACACTCACACTTGGAAATAAAATCCCAAATCCATGATTAAAAGCACAATCTCTGGAACCAGTCTGCGGGGGTTCCAGCGCTTGTGCCACATGGCCTCAGCCGATTCCCTCCGGTCTCAGCCTCCCACCCTGTCATTGTGAAATGGCAATGACATCAGTGCATGGGCAAAATGACGTGACAGAGGGCGTTGTCTTCAGCTGTATTCTGTATTCTTCTCCCTCCTCTTCTTCATGGCTGGATGCCAACAACCAGAAGCCCTGGTACAAGTGCTCAAGAGGCTTTTACTGCCGAATACGGACTGCTGTGAGACCTGGGACAGATGAATCACCCTCTCTGGGCTTCAGTTTGCTTTCTAGTAAATGGGGGCTTTGACCAGAGGAAGGTTCCCAACGTTTCTGCTAAATTCCCCCAAAGAGGAAAGATTGCCTACCCTCCCTGGTGGCACAACGTAAAGCTGGTCGCTCCGCGGGAATTCCATCCCCAGCCAGGGAGCTGACCCACATGGCCAGCAGGCCTCTCCTGACCCGCCCGCTGCTCCCCCCCTCAGCAGTGTATTTTGTCAGTCTGTCCTGGTGCCTGTTCTGTCTCTGGCAAATCCCTGCACCTCTGGCCTGTACCCCAGTTCTATATGCGTAAATAATCAATCTTTAAAAAAAAATCAAAGATTGCCTAAGCCACCTCTGAAACCCCAATGGGCTGAGATCCCAGCCTGTGCAGCACCCTGGATCCTGGCAGTTTCCTTTCTGAACGACTCCCCTGGGAGACGCCCTCCATGTCGCAGATACTCTGGGACTGGAAATGTGAATCACCTTATAGCACCACTTCTTGAGGTCCCTAGGAATCGTCACTCAGTAACTCTCCCAGTACTGTCCCCTGATTTGCATAAAAGCAACAGGAATGATCCCAGCAGCCAGGCTCTGCTGGGTATGCCATCTCCTAACTGTGCGTACACTAGGCACTGGCTCTGCTCTGATGTGACCTCGGCCCTGAGAGTAACTCCAAAGGGTAGGCAGTATTCCATCCTACCTCTGACAAGAGGGATGCTCAGAGAGGTTAAGGCACTTTCCCAAAGACACCCAGCACCGAGGGAGCACCGTAGGAGCCGCCTCTCTTAGCCCAAGCCACAGAGGCCGGCAGCCCCAGCCGCGGCCTCCGCGTTTCCCACAAGAAGTCCCCCCCACAGGGGGGAAGAGCCAGGCGGGCTCACCTGGACCTTGGGCAGGACGGCGGTGATGGAGACACAGACGCAGAAGGTGAGGTTGAGGCTGATGAAGATCTTGCCCTCGTGGCAGGCGCCGGGCTGAGTGTAGTAGATGAACATGAGCACCACAGCGGCGAGGGACAGCGAGTAGAAGAGGAAGGTGAAGAAGAAGAGGCCTGGCAGGAGCGACAGCAACAGGGTCAGGGCTCAAAGAGCCGGCTCCCTCCAGGGGGGCTGTCTGGCAGGCCCCTCCTCTCGGCCCAGCTTCTCCCCCGAGGAAGGCAGCGTCTCCCTGACTGCCGCTTGGCCAGGCCTCTGTGAGGTTCCGCCCCACACTGAACTCAAACGGTTCAGTCTCGTGGGCCTCCCTGGGGGCGCAGTGGGTTAAAGCACAGTTCTATGAAGCTGAACGAAGCCGCTGCAGCACGAGTTCGATCCCCACCCCCGAAGCGACCCACATGGCCAGCAGACCTCTCCTGCCCCGCCCGCTGCTGCCCTCAGCAGTGTATTTCAGTCAATCTGTCTGTTCTGCTCCCCGCTCTGTCTTTGGTGAATCCTCTTGCCACCCACACCTCTGGCCTGTAAGAACCCCAGTTCTGTAAGCATAAATAAATAAACCTTTAAAAAAAAAAACAGTCTCTAAAAGAACTAATTGAAAAAGAAAATGCAGTAGCTTCGTGGTGATCTGCTCTCTCCCTCAGGCAGTCTGATGTTTGCGGGGGGGGGGGATCCCCAAACCAGCGCCTGGGTGAGTCTTTTTTCTTGGGCCATCCGGAAGAAATGAAAGAACCGCCCCGGGACGCACGGCACCACGGGGGCTTCAATGGCCAAGAGGCACGTGTCTGGTCCGCCGTGCGAGGCCCTTTCTGCGAGAACAGCCAAGCCTGACCGGCCAAGGCCGTCCCCGTCCAGCTCTCCTCCAGCAGCCCCCGAAGTCGCCCCATTGCCGACTGTCCCGCCCTGTCCCTACATCTGTCCCAAGGTGCCCTCTGGGTTTTCATTTAGTTGCAGGGACCTCAGAGTTCCCAGGTGGCGCCAGGCCCCTCGGGAGGCCAGTGGGCAGCACTGACCTGCGTACCAGGCCCGGGAGTCACACTCCTCGGCCTTGCACAGCCATCGCTGGTTCCAGGAGTGCGCAAAGTCGATGAACAGTACCAGCTGGATGAGGAAGAAGAGGAAGGAGCCCACCACGCCGAAGTAGAACCAGGCTGGGGGGAGAAGGGAGTCAGGGGAGGAAGTCGGTCTGGGGGGGGGGCAGCAGCAGTGCCAGGGCCTGTGACCCCCCTGCCCTGGGGCAGGCACAGTTTTCCCACATGCTCCCAGTTACATACACTTAGTCATTCAACCACCTCTGTGCCATGCCTACATGGGGGCGCCGAGAAACCAGGGCCCTGCCCTAGGGAGCCCCGAGCCGTGCGGTGTGGCAGGTATGGGTCAGGGGCCGGGGGGGTCCCCCAGCCACCCCTCACTGCTCCTGGATGGGGGGCAAGGACGCAGCCAGCAGTCCCGGGCATGTGCCAGGGCCAAGAGCAACCTCCGCGTGCTCCTCCCGCCACCCCGCCAGGCCGCCTACCGTCAGAGAAGGAGCCATCGGGGATGTAGAAGGCGCCCACGGTGATGCCCACGAAGAGGAGGAATTTAAAGAACCAAAAGCTGGGGGCGGAGGGAGATGGATGAGTACTGAACTGGGGAAAGGGCCAGGAGGCCAGACCAGGCCTGAGCCGCAAACCACACCCCCCCCCCACCAACAGAGGTTCTCGGAGAGGTGCAGTGGCGTTCCCGACGTTGTGATAAATCTGTCCTGGCATAAAAAATCTGTCTTGGCATTTTACAGGGGTGGAGTGGGGGGATGGGATCAAAAACAGTGGGGGAGGGAAATGCACGGGACTATGGTGACCGCACACGGGAGACGGGAAGCCCACGGGGATTACAACTGAGATGGAAAAAAGGCACAACGTGATGTAAAAATAAACTATTATATTATTAAAAATAATAATAATTGAAAAAAATCTGTCTTGGTCCTAGAAAAAACCCGTGCGGCGGCAGGAAGGCGCCCGTCGGGCGAGGGTGTCACCTGCGTTCTCGCCCCAACTGTGCCCAGAAGCGCTGTGTGCTTGAGGCGTGTTGTTGCCCTCTCTGTGCTTTATCTCCTCATCTGAGCAATGGGACTGACCAACTGAGCTGCGCTCTCCGGTGCCCTCCTGGCTGCCTGAGGGACGGCTCTGGGCACCGCTGGGCCGGGCAGACGAGGGAGAACCACCGCGGGAGGGCGCCACGGAGCAGGGTGACCCTTCCTCACCCGTTCTGGATGGCAGCCCTGGGGTCCCGGCTGCTGCGCACACAGATCATGATCACCGTGAACAGGAAGAAAAAGGCCGTCATGGCGAAGCACATCCGGTAGACGGCACGGTGGCCGAGCAGGGAGCCACAGTCGATGTGGCCCTGCAGGACGACGGAGGTCCCCGACCCCTCCTCACACACCCAGGGCAGCTGTGAGACAGAGAGGGCAGCTGAAGGCCCCGCCCACCCAGGACCCGGGGCGACCCCCCTCCCCCAAACGGAGGCTCCTTCCACCAGGTCCACGACTCTGGGGCTGAGGTCACTCAAGAGCCCCCCAGAGACAGCGGGTCTGCTACGTCTTCCCTGGGCTCCCGCCACAGCTCCAGGCCCTCCTAAAGCAGATTTCCCGCGGCGGTCTCCACCCGCACCTGCATCAGAATCACCTGAGATTCCGGGGAACCGCTTCTGCAGTCCTCACAGTAGTCCAAGGTGGGGTCTGAGAATCTGTATTTCTAGCAAGCTCTCCACAGGACTCACAGGTTTACACACAGTAAGCCGTTAGAACCACTGGCCTAACTGCCCCACTGGGTCTGGCCAGGCCAAGAAGCAGTGGCATGAAGGAAGAGTCAGGAGTCCACGTTACACTTAACCGGTAGAGCAGGGACAGTGCCCCAGGCCAGTGCCGTGGGGTGATACGGCTTCCTAAGCTTTTCCAACGGGACCATGGCTTATGAGAAACGAGAACTCCCAGGTGAGGTTCACCCCCTTTCCTCCCATGGCCAAGGGCCACGGGTGCCCCAGGACACTCAGTCCTAGCCACCGCTTCCTGACTCGCTGGACCCCAAGCCTGGGCTCCCTCTCCTGGAGCCCTCCCTAGACAGGGTGCACCGGCCACCCGGCCCCCAGCTCCCGGGCCACTCACCTTGTGCAGCTGACTCTCCACACCCGGACTCAGCATGATGATGGACACCAGCACCCCCAGGAGGAGGAAGACGGTGAAGATGAGGCGGGTCACAGTGGAGTTGGGGCTGGCAGGGCAGCAACCACACAGGATGCAGGGGGCAGAGCCACAGAGGCAGGACGCCTGCGAGGGGGGTGGGGCTGAGTCCTGCCTCCTCTCCCCTCCCCACTTGAGCTCCCACCCCTGCCACTAGGGCTTCCGAGTCTGCCCACCTGAACTTCACCAGACAGGGTGTTCAGCAAAAGCAAGCCCCCAAAAGGCTGGGTGACATTTTCTCTTTTTTGGAAGGAAGCAGGGTAGTAAAAAAAACAAAAAAGTAATCTAGGAGGCCCACTCTGCCACGGCTCAGCTGTGTGGCCTTCTACAACTCACTCAACCTCTCTGAACCTGTTTCATGTTCTATAAAATAAGAATCATAGCAGTGCTGACTCTGCATGGTGGTTTTTTTTTTTTTATTACAAAGTTTATTTTTACATCTGCATGGTGGTTTTAAGAATGAAAGGAATTTTATATCACATGCCCTCAGACTCCCTGCAGGATTTACTACCATCTGAAGGGCTTTATATTTCACTTAGGTTCGTCCGCCTCCCGTTTCCAGAATGGAAGCTCCTCCAGGACACGGATTGTTGTCTGTTTTGTTCACCGTGGTACTCCCGGAGAGGGAACAGTACTGGCACATAATTAGGAGCTCCGTGACTGTCTGCTGGACAAATGTCACGTTTCTGCCACCTCCAGAAACATCAGGCATGGGGCGGCGTGTCTAATAAGTAGAGTGAATGACTGCGCTTGGCTGTGACCTGCTTTGAATAGTCCTCGCAGGGCTCCTCTGCCCAAGCTGGTGGCAGCCTCTCCCCTCACGGGGCTGGCTGACACGCTGCTGGGGGGTGATGCCATACCACTCAGCTGGTACCCCGAAAGCAGACTCACCCTGAGTCTGAGAGCCAGGGCTACAGCCCAGCCTTTGAAGAAAGGTGCCCACATCTAGATACAACTGGTAAACTGTTTACCATCCCCCAAAGACTCGAAAACTCCTCACTTAGGTTTTTGAATCTGGACAGCAAGACTCAAAACAGGCTTCCTGGAGCTCCCCGAGCAGGAGAGAAAGCACCAATCCCTCCCAGCCACCATAGGAGGTGGTAAGAAGCAGACACGCAGCCATGAGAGACCCACGGGGCCGCTTTAGATTGAGGGGTGCGAGCCACTTCCCGGAAGAAGTGGCAGTTAGAGTGAGAGCTGAAGAATAAAGAGGTACCTGCCAGACCAAGGGTAAGGAAGAGTGTTCCCACAGAGGGAATAAAGCCGTGGTGGGGCAGGGCAGGCAGGAGCTGGGGCCTGGGTCCCAAAGGCTCTGAGGCCTTCAGGAGCAGCCATGGGATGTGCTAAGCCCCCAGGGCAGCCTGGCATGGCAGGACCTCGGCGTTCATCCTAAGAGCAATGGGCATTCACTCGAGAATTTAAAGCCGGAGGGTCAGAAAGACCCTGTGTGAAAGATCAGCTGTGTGGTGAAAGGGGCCTTCGCTCCTCTGAGACTCCCTCCCACCTTGCTCTCTGGACCAGTCACGAGGTGTATGGCACACTCTGGAGTCCTGGCTTTCTGTCCCCATTCTGCAGGGATGCTCCTTCTTACCACCTCGCTCACACACAAAGCCAGGTGCAATAAGGGTGCTCAATTAAATGCTTGCAGAATGAAATCCTTCCTCGTGGTCCAAAGCTTAGCACCACCCACCCCGCAGCTCTGGTCACATGTTGCAGCCTTCACCCCAAACCCTGTCTCCTACTACAGCTGCCTTTTATGGGTGAGGGAATAATCAAATGCTTTTAAAGAGAATCCTGGCTCTCAGACAGGGCGTATTATTAGTCCCGTTTTACAAATGAGGAGACAGACCCGAGAGTTTAAGAACTGGCCAGAGTCACACAGTAAGCGACCAGCAGTGCTGAGATTCAACTGTTTCTTAAGAGTGAGTCCGGCACATATCTACATTGACCTCACTGACACAGTGAAATGTGCATGTTGTTGCCTCCTGTTTACCAATGTGGAAACGGAGACTCAGAGGTGGCGTCATCAAAGTCAAAGAGCAAGTAAGCTGAAGAGCTGGGATTTGTGCTCAGCTCCGTCAGCACCAAGAGCCCACTCACTCACCACACTTCATCTCAGTACAAACCCCCCAGGGATAAAAACAACCCTTCCCACAGCAGAGGAAAACCAAGCAAGGCACTAGGCACTGGTCTCAGGACCCTGACGCCCAGGGCCCGGGGCCTGGCTCGGGCTTGTTATCATCGGAGACACAGAAGAGCTGGCCCTTGGCACCGGAAGCCTGGCCTCCTAATTCATGCTGGTTGTCAGCAATCAAAATGTAGGTGTCATGGTGGACCCTCAGGATTTCCAAGGCCTGGTGGGCAGCCAAAGACCAGGTCTGGGAGAGGAAAACGCTTCAGCCCCCCAGCATCCTTGGGATCTAACCCAGCACCACACCTCGGGGGAGCTCTCTTCCAAAAAGGACAGAAACTCAGCCCACAGGAGTCACCGGAGAGGTAACACAGAATTCATGCCGATGGCTCAAAACTGGAAAATTATAGGGGGGACTAAAAAATTCCCATCGACACATCTTGGGGGTCACCCAAGATCAAGTGCTCTGCTTAATGGAGCAGACACCAGGTCCAGTGAATGGGTACAGTCACCTAAACCTACCTGTCAAGTATTATCTTCCAAAAGTTGACTTTATTATTAAAATAAACATTTTAATTAAGAAAAAGCACTGAAGGGGCCCTCCCTGGTGGCGCAGCGGGTTAAAGCACAGCACTGAGAGGATAGGGACACTTCCGCTTGAGTTCGATCCCTGCCTGCCCCGGAGGTGACCACATGGCGTGGCAGACCTCTCCTGACCCGCCCGCTGCTCCCCTCAGCAGTGTACTTCTTCGATCTGCCTGTTCTGCTCCCCGCTCTGTCTCTGGTGAAGCCTCTCGCCGCCCCTGAGCCTCTGGTCTGTACCCCAGTTCTGTATGCACAAACAAGTAAATCTTAAAAAAAAAAAAAAGCACTGAAATAGGCACATGCTTTAGCGTTGCTAACTCATTAGAATTTCAAGAAATGGAAGATAAGCTAAGGTGTGAGCACCAAGTAAGCCAACTGCCCGGCAGGGGGTTGAAAGGCAAAAGTCAGTCACCAGGCTGCGATGGAAAGCACCAGAACATGACCGTGGTTGAATCTTAGTGCCAGCCAGACTGGAGAGGCAGCACTTACGATGCTCTGGGGCTTAGGCCTTAAAGCTGCAAGCTTCCTGGCAGTCAGCCAGTTGGCCTGTCCAGCCTCCCTAGTGAGGAATCAGCCCTAGCAGCCCTTTGCTGCTCCAACCCTGCCAGTGGCAAGGAGCTCACTCCCTTCCCAGGCAAGCTGGGCAGCC
>NW_004567109.1:15265234-15275981 GCF_000260355.1 Condylura cristata | reverse complement strand
ACCCTGCACCCCTGCCAGTGGCAAGGAGCTCACTCCCTTCCCAGGCAAGCTGAGCAGCTCGGGAGCCAGCCAGGAGCCTGGGTGGGGGGACCCTGCAGGTGGGGGGACCCTGCACCCCTGCCAGTGACAAGGACCTCGCTCCTTGCCCAGGCAAGCTGAGCAGCTCGGGAGCCAGCCAGGAGCCTGGGTGGGGGCACCCTGCAGGTGGGGGGACCCTGTACCCCTGCCAGTGGCAAGGAGCTCACTCCCTTCCCAGGCAAGCTGGGCAGCCCGGGAGCCAGCCAGGAGCCTGGGTGGGGGACCCTGCAGGTGGGGGGACCCTATACCCCTGCCAGTGGCAAGGAGCTCATTCCCTTCCCAGGCAAGCTGAGCAGCTCGGGAGCCAGCCAGGAGCCTGGGTGGGGGGGACCCTGCACCCCTGCCAGTGACAAGGACCTCGCTCCTTGCCCAGGCAAGCTGGGCAGCCCCTTAGCCAGCCAGGAGCCCAGGTGGGGGGACCCTGCATGGTGTGGCGTGGCAGGAACAGGGACATTGTCACTGAGTCATTCATACTCTCTCCTGGAAGAGCCAGGAAGTTAGGTCGGGGCCCAGTGGGTAGATGGGAGAGGCTGAGAGCTGGGGTCACAGTTGAAAGTTGTTTTGTTGAAAACAACGTGATCATCCACTTGAGGGTTTTACTCAAAAGAATGGCAGGCAGGGACCTGAGCTGAATGCTCACAGCAGCTTACTCACAGAAACTCAGAGGAGGAAGCAAACCCACGGCACAGTGGGTAAACAAAATGCAGTCTGGGTTTAAAATATGAAGTTGTTCAGTCCGGAAAAGGAATGCCATTCCCAAGCACGCAGAGGTAAGCCTGAGGGCCTCCCGGAAAGACAAACACACCAGAGTCCCAGAATGGAGGCAGGTGGCTGCTGGGCCTGGAGGGAGGGACCCAGAGGGAGGAGTGGGAAGCGATCTGATGAATGCGGAGCTGGAGCAGAACAGAAAGTTCTGGAGGTGGATGGTGACGGCTGTACGCGCACATGGAAGTCCTAAAGAAATGCTGAAAAAATTGAAGGTAAACTGAACTGCACAGGGAAATGGCACATTTTACGTTAGGTATATTCTGCAGCAATAAGAAAGATGAGGTAGGGAGCTTTCTAGGGAGGGTAGAAGTCTGGTAGGCGAGGGACGCAAGGGGACTGCCACCAGGCAGTAAGGCAGGCAAAGAGGAGCCTGGCATCTTCAGGAGAGCTGAGCAGGAGGCTGGAACCCCAAGAAGAGGCCACTGAGAGGGGAGGCTGATCCCCTGCAGATGTCAGAACAGAGTTAGCGCCCCGCCTACCTGGGCCAGCCCCGTCCTGAGCAGGCGCCCAGGGTGGGGGGCACCCACAGGCCTTGCACAGGAGCAAGGGCCTGGGGAGGGGCCTGGCCCAGCAGTCAGATTTTAGCCCTGACTGTGCAGTTCCCGCATCCTTCCCTGTGCAGCCTCAGGCGAGTCAGCTAACCTCTCTGGGCTGCGCTTTCCTCATCTGTGGACTGCGGGTTTGAGCAGACCTGTCTGTCAGGTGCCTTCTGGTCTCAGCTGTAGGGTTCTGTGACTCAGACACTGGCACTTGGCTCCACAAGGAATTCTCCACCCATCTTTCCAAGATAATAATAACCACAGCTCCCATTTGGAGCAGTCACTATATGGCAGGCGCTGGGCTGGGCACTTTTCAACTTCTCCACAGCATTATGTGGGAAGCAGATGAGAGGCCCCAGAGACTGGGACGTCTCCCCTCAAATGTCCTGACTCCCTTCCCCCCATCACTCCAACCCAAGGAAAGCGGTGGCATTTGAGGGAATGTTGCCTCCCCCCATCAGGAAGCAAACCCTTCCAGGCCAAAGATCCAGGCTGAACCCTGAATTCACCGGGGAGGGAGGGAGCTCAGGGGCCAGCTCTTGAGTCCTCTTCTCACACTCTCTCTCTCTCTCTCTCTCTCTCTCTCTCTCACACACACACACACACACACACACACACACACACTTCACAAATGGAGAAACATGCCCAGGGAGAGAGCTGTCCCGGGACCCTATTCTACAGCCTCTCGGTTCAGACACCATTCTCAGAAAATGACTTGTAAATCTTGAGATCTCCACCTCCCCGTCCCTACACCCCATCCTAAACACAAATCAGGGACAAAGGAAGGCCAGTGCTGAGACCGGCAGCCACCCCCCTTCTCTCTCTTTGTGTGGGGCAGAGGGGGAGGGGGCTGCCTGAATGAACCTCAGATTTAATGAGAGAAAGAGGGGAAGGAGGGGGCTGGGAAAGGCAAAGGGAAGGGGCCTCAGACAGGGTCTGGCTGAAACTCCTCCCCTAAGCTGGCTGCAGCCCCAAAGGAAAGACTGGCTGCCCCCACCCCCACCCCTGAGCCCGTTGACCTGGCTCTCCCCCCACCCAACAAGCACATGGCGCAAAATCCCTCCAATCCAGAGTTCAACCAGTGGTCAGTAAACACCCTCACCCTCATTCAAGGGAAGCTTGGAAACCTGAGGGGGGCTTCCTCCCCACCCCCATTTCGGCTGGGGGGCCTGGAGGGAAGTGTCTGGGGCGGTTGGGGGATTGCCCAGGAGTTAGCGGGAGCCAGAAACGAGGCAGGCAAGGCGCGGGGGCCGGGAGCAGAGAAACGGATTTGGACAGAGGAGGAGACGCACAATGACAGACAGAGACGCGATGGCCGGGACAAAGACGGCGACCGGTCGCGCACAACGACGAATGGAGAAACTGAGGCAGCCAGGCAGGAACAGACAGACGGTCCGTGGGAAAGAGAAAGCCCCGGCCGGGAGGGGCCGGGACCTGGCAGGTCACACAAAGAGTCACAGTGTGCGGGAGAGAGGCGCACGCGAGGGCATCTCCAAGTTGGGCCAGCGGAGGCCGAGCGTCTACTCCTACCAAGGCTCTGTACCTCAGTCTCCCCAGTTCTGGGACGGGCGCCCGCAGAGTCACTCCCCTGCCCCCGCCCCCGCCCCGGCGCGTCCCAACCCTCCCACCGCCGTAACCCGAGCCCGGGACAGCAGCAGTCCCCGGCGCCCGCGGATCCCGGCAGAGGATGGAGGCCAAGGAGAGATGCCCAAGGGGCGAGAGAGCGGGGTGCAGGTTCAGAAAGACAAGTTCGAAGGTAGGACAAAGCAGAAACTATTTGGAGGAAGAACACAGGACAAAGTGCCAGGCAGCGGGAGGAGCAGGCGGCGCGGGCGGGCGCCGGGATCCGGACTCACGCAGCTGATTAGGGAGCAGGCGCCCAAGCAGGCCCCCATGGCGGCGGCGGCGCGGGGCGCGGCTCTTGGACCGAGGGGCGCGGGCCGCGGGATCCGTTCGGGGTCTGGTGGCGCTCGGGGCGCTGGGGCCTGGCCCCGCCCTCGCACCCGCCCCGACCGAGCCCCGCCCCGGCCCCGCCCCACCTGCGAAACCGCTCGACAATTTCCGGCCCCTCCCACCTCCCGGATCTCACCTGGGGCAGGTGCGCCTGACGGGACTTGTAGGGCAAGTGACCGGTTCCCCCCCAGAATTCTGGCGGCGTATGAGCCGCCAACCAGACCCGACTCTGATCGGGTTCCTGTCCCGGGCCAAGGCGAGGGTTTAGAAATAGTGAGACCTGAGTGTGAGTCCCAGCGAGGACAGTGTGACCTCACAAAACTCTTTACTTCTCCTTCCCTGAGCCCCCAGGGAGGGCATAAGCCAAGAAGTAGTTCCCTCTGACTCCTTGGCAATTGGTCGAGAGCCTCTGACCAATACATAGGTGTTGAGTGATGAAATGATTGCTTAACGAAATCGGCAGGCTCTTAGCCTCTCTAAGCCTCAGTTTCCCCACCTGCAAAGTTAGGCTACCTACCTCATTGGGCTGTTACAACACACAGTAGATGCTTGACAGATGCTAGCTCCCTGTCACCCTGCCTTCCTCCTAAGACCCCCGCCTCACATTCCTTTGGTCCCCTCCATCCACCTGTCACGTCCCCCTGCTCCCCAGAGATGCCCAAACCCCAGCCTCCAGCTAAGAAGGTCAGAGGGGTGGGTGGTTCGCATACTTGGCAGAAAGCCAGCAGGGTAGGTGGGGGAGACCCAGAAGCAGGACTCTGTAATTACTTCTCTGCTCACCTCCAGGCCTCTCCTCACTCAACTCTAGACAGGATAATGTTAGGGAAGGTGCCTCAGGTGCCTTGCAGCTGGACCTGGGGCCAAGGAGCAGGCCTGGCTGCATCCGTAGGTGATTCATAAGGCGCCAGGCTGGGGCATTAATTGTGCAGGCACTACTCGGCAAACACCCCCAGTTGCCCTCCTCCACTCTTTCGCCCATGTGATGTGCTCCCCTGAAAAGTCCTTCTTCTCATCCCCTTTGCTATACATCCAAGCCTTTCTCATGTCCCCTGTCGTCTCAGTGCAGAAAACCATCCCCCTGAAACTCCCTGCCCCTTTAGGAAGGGGGCCTCTGTTCTGGCCTCACCAACAACCTGTTGGCCAGATCTCCAGCATGCCCGAGCTCACGCAGCTCACGAACCATGTGGATGCACTCAATGGCCCTGAGCGCTGGATGAGTTCCCACCCCAACCAAGCTCCAGGAAGTAAAGCGGGGAGTGGTACTGACCACTGAACTAAGCCCCTAGTGAACTCTGGCACTGATGAGCGTGGCTGTTTTCACGTTTGCTCACAGCCACAGAGCTCAGGAGGAAAGAGCTGGAAGCCAGTAGTCCACTCTGGCTGACATCTCACTCCCTCTTGATAAATGGAGTGACAATGTCCAGTCCACGTTTTCTATCCCCAAACAAGCATGGTCCTTCCCTGATCCCAGGTCCTTAAGAGACTTGGGGTGCCCCAGGACCGTCTGATTCACCTCGGCACACCCCAGGCTGGGACAGTGCGGCAGGACATGCTTACTGAGTGACTGAATGAATGAATGAATGAGTGAATGAATGCCTGGATTCACCACAGCCGTTTCTTCATTCTGCTGTGACCGCGCCCAGCATGGCCCCCTCCTACCTGGCAGCCCTTAGCGCCTGGAAGCCACCTGAAGTCTGAAGAGAGAGAGCTCCCCGTGGAGCCTCCCAGCCCAAGGCAGCTCCCTTGGACACCTCTGTGCCAGGCCCCGCCTTACCCTCCCAAACCCTCCCTTTCCCAAAACCTGATCCAGGAGCAGGTGCCCAGGATTCAGAGCAGCAGCACCTGGACCCTGCCATAGCCCCTCATGCCCTCCATGCCGCCACCTCCGTGACCTCCTTTGGGAGGGGGTCACCCTGCCCGACCTCACAGAGCGGCATGAGCACGGAAGAACAGGCAGTTATCTGAGAGGCACCGGGGTTCCTGAGGCTGCTGGGTAAAGAGACAGACCCTCTGGTTGTAGTTTGACTTTTTCCAGAGCAGGGAAGGGGCTGCCATTATCCTGGCCTCACCCCACCCACACCCCCAAGTCATCCACTATCAGACAACTCACTGGGTCGCAGCCTTGCTCCGGCGAGTCTTCCTCTTTGAGCCTCACGCTTCTCATCTGTACAATGGGCATAATTGTTTTCACTCCGGTTATCTCAGGAAGGATGAGATTGTGGAGATGAAATGAGAAAGTCGATTAAAAGGCTTGGCTTTGTGGTATCCTGACCACCCCACCCTCCTTTCTCCTGGGCTGGAGCCTCCTGCACGGGCCTGGAACCACCATGTCTCACCCTCCACAGGCAAGATCTCCGGCAGCAGCTGTGACCTTGGCAGGGTGCCCACTGTCTCCGAGTGTCCCTGGAGGGTTCGGATTCAGGGTTGCCCTGGTTCCGCCAACGAATGCCATGTAACTCTCTCTATTGAGACACTGCTGGGCTCACACCCGTGTGCCCCTCACCAGATAGATGCCCGACTCTCCAGGTCTCAAGGGCAGCCGCTCAGGCATTTCAGGCCACTCAGACCAGGACTCTCTAATCTGATCTCACTGGGCCTCAGTTTTCAAATCTGCAAAATAGGAACAAACCCCAGCCCAGACCCCCAGTGGCTCCTAAAATCCCCCAGCCCGTTCTTGCCCCATCCCTTCTCACCATCCTCCCTTCCATGAGGATCCAGATGCTTGCTGGCTTTTAACCTCGTGTCCCCTGGGCTTTGCTCTTTGCACTGGCCTCCACTTCCTGCTTCTGACCCATTTACAGAGCAGGACTAAGACTAGCCCTTATGAATATTCATATGGGATAATGAGGGTTTGGCCTTCTGGGGAGAGGTGTTCCTATGGGCACAGTCCACCTCATCCCCATGCACAGCCTCCACTCAAGGCTGTTCCCCTCCCAAAGGGCCCAGGGCTGCAGTCACAGAATCTACCGCAACCATTTTAAAGGCCTTCAACACATTAGCCACCTGCTAAGAACATCCCCTGGAAGATGCTGTACGTAGGGTCTATTTTTCCCATTTTACAGATAACGATGGAAAGTAACTCACACATAAAGGATTCCTGGAACATGGATAGTGACCTCATGCAGAGTGAGGATGGAGTCCAGGCTTTGCTGGATGCCAGAGGGGGTGTTCTTAACCCCGCCACAGGCCCAAGCCAGGAGACCTGAGCACTTGGCCAGGGGGCCACATCCGGACCTCACACTCCAGCAGACAAGATCTCAGAGGACTCAGGTGACCGAGGCTGCGGGAAAGGACCCAGGTCCTGATGGACTCCCCCCGGGGAGCACGGAGACAGGCAGGCAGGGGTGGAAGACAGCACATGCTCAGAGTGTCCAGACACCCATGGTGCCGGAGTGAGCACAGCGTGTCGTGTGGGTGTAAGCATGTGTGACAGGGTGCCCTGAGGCTGTGCACTGCGACCCCACTTTTGTCCCTTCCTCAACCAGCACTCTGAGAGAGCCTGTTGTATGCAGGGGGCTGGGTGATTCGACATGTGCGGTGCGACCCCTTTCAGAAAGGGCACATGGGGACCTGGAACAGACTCCCCGTGGGTCACAACCTGAAGATTCCCAAAGGTGTCCAGATGCTTCTCTCACAGATGTCAAGGGTCTGCCATGATGTGCTTGACGTGCGGGCTGTGTGTGAGCGCGTGTGCATCTACACAGGTGATTGTACGTGGCATTTGGGTGGTGGACATGTGCGTGTGGAGTGCACATGTGTGAATCTGGGGATGTGGTGAGTCACACTGCTGTGTGCTCGTGGGTGTTATACATGCAGGTATGGGTGTGGATGTGTGTGCAGTGGGGCCTGATCCCTGGGGGACACAGAGAGATGGGTCTCGCTTTCATCAGCCTCAACAGTGTATCGGAGGGGCATCCTTTGTGTGCTCGAGGCTAAGTCTCAGCACTATGAAGCTATGGCCAGCCAGTGCAGCATGAGTTCGATCCCCGGCCTGGGAGCTGACCCACATGGCACAGCAGAGCTCTCCTGTCTCACCCGCTGCTCCCCTCAGCAGTGTGTTGCAGTGGATCTGCCTGTTCTGCTCCCCACTCTGTCTCTGGTGACTCCTCTCACACATGTACCCCTGCACCTCTGGCCTGTACCCTAGTTCTTGTATACATAAATAAATTAAAAAGTAAATCTTTTTAAAATTGCACTGGAAATGGAAATGAGATAAAGGGATTGAAGGATAAAGGCTTGAATAGGTAGGTGGGTGGGTGACAGGGTGGAGGGGAAACCGAACAGGGGCGTGGGGGTACAGCAAAGACCAGGGTCTATAGCAGATGCCAGTGTAGAGTGTGGGGAGGGTGTGGGTGTTTGCTGTGCTTACTTCCAGCCTTTCCTGATACTTGAAACTTTTCATAACAAAGCCTTAGAAAATGATGGATTCCCAAGAAAGCTAGATGTCTAGACTCAGAAGGTTGGGTACGTGATGCAAAGAAAGGATGTTCATACAGATTCCAGCTTCCACCCCACTGCCACACCATGCAACCCTGTCAACGCACACCTTTTAAAATCCCTGCAACTGTCTTATGCGTCTCTCAACTGCATTGCATTGGGTTTGTGAGTGTGTGTTTGTGTGTCCATGTGTTAAAAAAGAGCATGTAAAATATACTACCATGTGGCCAGCCTGTTGGGACATTCTTCAGACTTACCGGCAGCCTCAAAATGGAGAACTGGCTGGGCCTTGAGCTTCGGGTTGGCACAAAGTGCCTGTGAGGGGTGTGAGCCCATGTGGGAGGGTGAGGCTGACACTGGGGGGGCCCACCCTGGGAGTTCTGCCACTCCCAAGCCCCCATGAGGCCAACACCATTCCTGGGGTGAGGGACTTCTCAGGCAGAGGAAAGAGCCACCAGCCCCAGGGCAACCTCGGGGACCAAGAACTCTGTCATCTGAGGCTTGGACACGCTCGGGCCAAGCGGCGTCTCCTCCAGCAGTGGAGTGTGGGCGGCTGAAACTGGGGTGTTTCCCAGAAGGGTGTGGGACAAAGGCAGGAGATCATGGGGCCCCGTGTCTCCCCCTCCATCTGCACATGCATTACCACCTATATGGTCATTCCATTCCTCCCCCCCAGCCTGGCGCCTGTGGGCCCAGCGGCCAGCATCCTTCATTATACAGATGGGGAAATGAGGCTTAAAGAGAAACGCACTGCAGGGCCACACAGCAAGCAGCAGCCAGCCAGCACTGAGTTCTGCCTGCCATCCCCTGCCTCTCCCTCCAACAGCCCCTCATACACAAGCCCGAGGTCCGCAGGCCCTGTTCACATGGAGGGGTCGCCCCCCCCCCCCGCTGTGCAGATCACCTACAGGACCCAGGGCAACACAAGGCACCAGAACATGGGTGGCGAGTGGCAGGACCTGGCTTAACATAAGCCTAGTTCTGACACAAGTCGTCAGAATGACCCTGGACTGCTCCCTCTTCACTTTCTCCGTCTGCAAAACGAGTGAGCTGAATGATAGCAGTGGGGTCCGTAATGCGTTGAATCAGGACCTCCAAGCAGCTACAAGAGCAGCTGCCTGGCCCAGCGTAGGGAAGGCAAGAGCTGCACCCTCTCAGTCACTCGCCCCACCGAACCCGGAATCTGTGCACCAGAGCCCGGGGGTAGCACGAAGCTGGCCCTAGCTCCGTAGTCCCCACTGGGCTACTTACAAGTTTGTGTCCCCAGACAGGGCTCTCCAAGCCTCTACTTACTCCTCTGTAGAATGGGGGTGGCAGTACCAACCTGCTGGGTCTTTGTGAGGTTAAATGAGCTAATGCCCATCCAGTGCTTGGGACAGGACAAACGTTCTATGCCTTCCAGCAACTGTGGCTGTTACTCCTTGTTACCCCCAGATGAGGGCCACATACAAGCCCTCTGGTTTCACATGACTTGTAGCTGTTGTGCCTGACCCCTAAGCCAAAGCACTTAGGCAGCTGCTACCCCAAATTCTCTACCTACTTATCTCCACAGCTGTTCCGCAACAGCTGGGCAAGCAGAGGCTGCTTCAAGGCTGGGAGGGCTAGGGGAAGAGAAGCGCAGGCCCTGTAATCAGGCCAGGCCTTGGAACAGGATCCGTTTCATCTGGACAACCAAGCCCTCAGCAGGTTATCATTAGCAACCCCACCCCTGCCTTGCCCTAGGCCCTGACCTGGTGGCTGAAGCCCTAGAGAGAGAGCAGCAGGTATTTAACTTAAGCCTTTCATTGGCCACTAGGTTCAAATGCCACTGGGTTCAAGGTGACTGGGAGCTGGGCCACTGGGGGCAGAGCCACTGAGGGACAAACAGGGAAAGTCTGACTGAAATCAGGGCCCTCGTCCCACCGGGAGCAGCCAGTTCTGAGGGAGAATAGAGACTTGGCACTGAGAACGCTGCCCCATTGGAGCTGAAGGAAGTTCAAAAACCATCTAGTGAACCCCATACAGTGGAACACTATACAGCCTTTAAAAAGAAGGTGCAACATGGATGAACCTTAAGGACACTGTGTCAGTGAAATATAACAGACACAAAAGGGCAATTACTGTGGTGTTCTTAGCGGAGTTAAATTCATAGAGAGAAAGGAAAATGGGGTTCTGAACCTCAACCCCAGAGATGTGTCTGGGGACCCCACAACAATGTCAAGGGAACAAAGCCAAAATGAAACTAACAGGACCTCATGAAACCAAACAGCTTAAGTGAGAGCAAGAAACCACTGCAGCAGGCAACAGGGCCCCCTCTATTCTGGGGTAGAGGGAAATGCAGAGCAAAGCCCAATGAGGAGTCAGCCGCAGAGCACGGACCTTGCAAAACTCCTGGCAGCAAGAGCTACAAGATGTAAGAGAAAGGAGTGCCCACCATCCGTAGGTGGGATGTAAATGGGTGCCAGCTCTCTGGAAAATGGCACCTGGGGCCTTTAAGACAAAAATGGAAATAGCACGAGCCCCTGCCTCCTGTTTATCCAAAGAATAGGAAAACAGTAATCTGGAGAGAACTGTGCACCCCTATATTCATAGCAACATTTTCACAACAGCCAGGCCAAGGACTCCCCATCCGTGCTCTCTGATGAACAACTGGAGGAAGTGTTGTGCTGACTGTACTCAAGGGAACACGTGGGGTTGAAAAGCCGGGAGGGTGCCTTTGGGATCGTATGGATAGGTCTTGAGGGGAGGAAAGTGAGTCAGAAAGTGAAGGACAGTTACTGATGGTTTCACTCATTTGTAGGGTAGAAACAATCCAAAACAAACAAAAAAACTGGCAAAACACAACAAAATAACTCTTAGACTCTTATAGTAGAGTGTTGGGAGTGGGGGTGGAAGTCCTGAGAAGGGTGAGACAGGTGCGTGGGAGGCCGCGCCTGTCCACGTGGGAGGCCGCGCCTGTCCACGTGGGAGGCCGCGCCTGTCCACGTGGGAGG
>NW_004567109.1:15264402-15265134 GCF_000260355.1 Condylura cristata | reverse complement strand
TGGGAGGTTGCGTCTGTCCACATGGGAGGCTGCTTCTGTCCACGTGGGAGGCTGCTTCTGTCCACGTGGGAGGCCGCGCCTGTCCACGTGGGAGGCTGCTTCTGTCCACGTGGGAGGCCGCGCCTGTCCACGTGGGAGGCCGCGCCTGTTCACGTGGGAGGCCGCGCCTGTCCACGTGGGAGTTTGCGCCTGTCCACGTGGGAGGCCGCGCCTGTCCACGTGGGAGTTTGCGCCTGTCCACGTGGGAGGCTGCTTCTGTCCACGTGGGAGGCTGCGTCTGTCCACGTGGGAGGCTGCGCCTGTCCACGTGGGAGGCTGCGCTTGTTCACGTGGGAGGCTGCACCTGTCCACGTGGGAGTTTGTGCCTGTCCACGTGGGAGGCCGCGTCTGTCCACGTGGGAGGCCGCGCCTGTCCACGTGGGAGGCCCGCCTGTCCACGTGGGAGGCTGCGCCTGTCCACGTGGGAGGCTGCTTCTGTCCACGTGGGAGGCTGCGCCTGTCCACGTGGGAGGCTGCGCCTGTTCACTGTGCTCCTGAAATTATATGGCTTTGTAAATGAATGGTAAAACAATAAAAGTTGATTAAAAAAAAAAAGTGGGGGGGAGCAATAGAATAGGAGTTGCCAGGGCCTGGGGGAGAGACGGACATGAGAAGCTATTAAAACAAAGGGAATGGGGCCCTCCCTGGTGGCGCAGCGGGTTAAAGCACAGCACTGAGAATCTAAAGCTGCTT
>NW_004567109.1:15211715-15264062 GCF_000260355.1 Condylura cristata | reverse complement strand
CACAGGTGATTTGGTGATGGGAAACCCGCGGGGATTACAATCGAGATGGGAAAAAAAATGTACAAAATGATGTAAAAATAAACTTTTGTAATAAAAAAAAAAGGGGGGGGAATGAGGCCAGAGGCCTGAACCAGGGAAAGGCTGGCTACTGCCAAGGCCAGGACTGAGGTAACCAGCCTAGCCTGCCCACCAGCAAAAGCAGATGGACGGGTTAAAGGAAAGCGCCCAGAAGGCTGGTTTTCCGCCACAGCAAGACAAGCACAGGCACTAGGAGATGGTGCAGCAGAGAAGGCGCCTCAGTGCCCAGCCCTGTTCCCTCCACTTGCACCCCACAGCTGGCCTTCTTCCTGGGGCGCTCCCGCCGGGTAGGGTTGGAGGGCCCAAGGCGCATTCCCTCACCCAGAGCTTGCAGCCAGTTCTTGGGTGCTTCCTTCCCTCCTCAGCCAGTCTCTCTCCCCTGGGCGACTCCTGGGGTGAGGGGGCTGCCCCTTCTCATGCTTCTTATCCCTCAGGGTTCACCCCACGTATTAAAATTAGCTTCGTAATTCCAAATATCAATACATACACACCAAGACAGAGAAAATAAACAAAACACAGTTTCCATTGTACAGATGGAGAAACTGAGGCCGAGACAGAGGAAGGACTGGCCTGAGCTTACCCAGTGGGTATGGAGAAGTGTTCCCCTAACTTCTAGCTCCTTCCCAAGCAAGCCTCACCCCACTGCCCAGCTGCTGCTGGGACAACTTCCTATCTGACCCTCAAGCTTCCAGCAGGTCCTCACGCCCACAGACTGCTGCGATTGCATTGGACGCTAAAAAATTACTTTGGCCCTCCCTGGTGGCGCAGTGGGTTAAAGCTGAGCACGAAGAAGCTCAAACCACTTCAGCATGAGTTTGATCGCGGCCTCAGAGGGGACCCACATGATGCAGCAGACCTCTCCTGACCCACCTGCTGCTCCCCTCAGCAATGTACTTCCTCAGAAAGCCTGTTCTGCTCCCCACTCTGTCTCTGGTGGATCCTTTCACTGCCCCTGCACCTCTGGCCTGTACCCCAGTTCTGTCTGCATAAATAAATAAACAAATCTTTTTTTTTTTTTAAATGACTTTTCTCCTTTCCTCTGGGTCTGTCCCAGCAGAGCAGGGGCCTCATGGGTCTGGGTGGCACAGGATCTCAGTTCCCAGGTCCGCTTCCGGCAGGGCCCAGCACTGCCATGTAGAAAATTAGGAGACTGCAGAGTATCTTTCAAAGCTAGGAAGAAAGCACCTGTGGCTTCCCAACCTCCACTTGTTTCTACAGATCTTATTTTAGTCTATTTTAATGCTTTAACCCCTTTTTAAACAACCAGGACTCACACTAGATGAAAACTTTTGGCCCTCGCTTATTCACGGAATGCTGCCCCAGGGACATTGTTCCTGTCTTCTGATCACACTGAGGGCCTGTGTCGGGGCATCATTCACTCAGAGACGTCATGCCTGCCAGCATCTGCTGCCAGGAGGGACCACAGCCCTCCTCTGACATTGCTTGACTTTCCATGACGTCTATCACTCTGAAATTATCATATTCCTGCATTGGTTCAGAGTTATTATCTATTTAGAAGATGGTCCAAGGCATTGCCAGCATACGGATCCCCTTAGCAAACATTGTAGGTGTCTAGGTGCACCAGGCACAGTTCTGGGCCCTGGGGGTACAGCAGTGAAGAACACAGACCAAACTCTTGCCCTTACAGTCTATATTCTAATGAGGAGAGAATGCATGAACAAATATTTCTACCTCCTGTTGTCGGCCTCCCTAAACTCCCCCTGTGGTACTATTTTTTTAAAGATTTATTTATTTATGGATACAGAACTGGGGTACAGGCCAGAGGTGCAGGGGCAGCGAGAGGACTCACCAGAGACAGACTGGGGAGCAGAACAGGCAGATGGACAAAGTACAATCTTGAGGGGAGCAGTGGGCGGGACAGGAGAGGTCTGCCGCGCCATGTGGGTCACCTCCCTGGCCAGGGACCAGACTCTTATTGCAGTGGCTCTGGCTAGCTTAACCCATTGTACCACCAGGGAGGGCCCCCATGTGGTACTTTTAATGAACTGTGTAGGAAATTCCTTTAAATTCTCATATTTTATCATTAAAATGAATGTAAAATTTGCATTGTAGACAGATTAACCAACTCATTGTTTTTTTTTTGCCTGGGAAATTTCCTGGTTCCAGCACTAAAAGTCTCATGTCCCAGAAAAACCTTCAGTCCTAAGCAACCATGCCAAAAGCCTGAATTTTGTCATGCCAAAGCCTGAAATAGTTTGCCATGCCAAAGCCTGAATTTTTAAAAATAGCTTTGTTGGGATATACTTCACAGACCATAAAATCCATCTATATCAAAATGAAATACAGTAATTTTTAATATATTCACAAGGTTGTAAAACCACCACAACAAATTCCAGATTTTTTTAACTCTTTTTTTTATTTATTATTTATGCATACAAGAACTGGGGACAGGCCAGAGGTGTGGGTATATACGAGAGGATACACCAGAGACAGAGTGGGGAGCAGAACAGGCAGATATACTGAGGAACACTGCTGAGGGGAGCAGCAGAAGAGACAGAAGAGGTCTGCTGTGCCAGGAGGGTCAGCTCCCTGGCTGGGGATCAAACGCATGCTACAGTGGCTGGGGACAGCTTCATAGTGTGGCACTTTAACTCCTTGTACCACCATGAAGGGCCCAAATTCCATATTTTTATCACCCCAAAAAGAAACCTCATATTTATTAAGCAGGCATTTCTCAATCCCCCTCCACTGTCAGATAACCACTGCTTTCCACCTCCATTAATTTGCATGTTCCAGATATTTTGTCAAATAAAATCATACAAAAAGTGGCCTTTGTAGCTGTCTTCTCTCTATTAACATAATGTTTTTATGTTCATCCATATTATTGCAGATACCAATGTTTCATTCCTTTTGATTGCTGCATAATATTCCATTGAACAACACAGGTTTGAACTGCATGGCTACACTTATATTCACTTATATTTTTTCAGTGCACACAGTTGGCCCTCCATATCCACATTCACAGGTCAACTGATCCAAAGGATTCCGACCCTGAAGATAGAGCGGGTCAAGAGCGGGACTTGAACATCCTCAGGTTTGGGTATCCAAGGGTGGGAGTGTTCTGAAACCAATACGCCATGGATACCAATGGTGACCATACTACACTGTATTGATCTTTTCATCAGCTGAACTGCATTCAATTCCTTTTGTTTTCTGGCCAATGTGAGTAATGTTGCAATGACTGTTCCTCTACAAGTTATGGTGTAGACATGTGTTTTTATTTCTCTTAAATATGTAGCTAGAAGCAGAACTACAGGGCATCTGGTAACCGCATGTTTAGCACATATGTTTTGAAAATTGCCGACCCATTTTCCAAAGCTACTGTACCTTTTCGCATTTCCACAGCAGTGTGTAAGGGGTCCAGTTTTCCCACATGTCCCACATTTACCAACATTTGCCATTGTCTGGTTTTGATTTTGGCCATTTTAGTAGTATGAAGGGCCATGTTTGATTCAGCATAAAAATGTGGTTCAAAATTGCTTGTCATCAGATGAAATCAACCCCTTTTGAATGTACCACATGTCATCATGTGAACCCCAGAACTCCCCAACATATCATACTTCAGGCACCAGCCTGAAGAGTATTGAAAGTCATTTCCAACATTTTGCTATTGGAAACAACATTTCTGAAAATGCCAAAAACTCTTGTTTTAATTTACTTGATTGCTCAAAAAGTTAAACTTCTTTCATATGTTTTTGTACTTCTATTTGTAGTTTTCATGTTTATAAGCTATATTTCTTGTTTAGTTACAGAATGATCTCTTTGTAGGAAAAACCTGATTAACCCTTGTTTAGAACATGTGATGGTTGCCCGCCTCCCAATGCCCAGGCCGGCCACGAAGGCCCTGCACTTCTGACCATACCTGCTCCTCTGGTTCCTTCTCTTACCACTGTAGGACAACTTGCAGTTTTCACAAAGACTCCTACGGCCTCCCTCCTCCTGGCTTTCGAAGTTTGTGGGACTCCCCTCTCCCCAGATGACTCCAAGGCTCACCTGGCACCAACCAGGCCTCAGATCTCTTGTTTAGAGGGCGCCTTCTTGGGTATGCTATGCTCTGAAGTCAGGACGCTCCTGGCCACTGATTTGATGTGCTGGTATTACCATTTTGAAACTCCTAATAGTGTTTAACAAGGGATCTCACATTTTTATCTTGCATTGGGACTCACCAATTATGTGACTGGGTCCTGCTTGTTTACTTTCCACCTACTCACAGAGAGTTCCACTCCTTGACTTCAGATCTGTCCTTGACACCCTCTGTGCTGGCTGAGGCCATATGCATGCATGTGCAAAGAGAAGGAATGAAACAAGTAAATGGATGAAAAGAACTGAAGGAAGGAAGGTGTGAAAGGAACTAGTGTGCTACACCTTGAAGATGAAGGTTGAAGGAATCTTCAGTGTAAACAAAAGTTGAAAGAGCATTCCAAGCAAAGCCACAGGCATTGGGGTAAAGACTTGCTGTGGGCAGGACCAGGAGGCCCTGGGAAATGTGTTTGCAAATTCAGTTGCCTGGGTTGCAAACTCAGGATCTAGGGGAGTCCGACCATGGATGGGGGCAATGCCTGATCTCTGCAAGGAGCTGCTTCCCTGGCCAGGGGAAGGAGAAAGCCCTGGAATCCAAAATAGGAAGTGCTACTTGGTGCCCCCAAGAGGGCCTGCTCAGGTTCTTGGGGGAGGCTAGGAGAAGAAGGTCAGGCCAGGAAGCTGGCAGGGAGCCTTTGGGGTCACTTGGCTCAGGGCCCTGAGTTTCAGGGGTGGATAATCTTAATGACTCATAGTGGCCCTGCCAGCACTGTGCCAAACCCCGGAGAGAAAATGACTCATGGGTCTAAGGTAGCCCAAGAGAAAGGACCAGGTGACTGCAAACCCCCAAACCCAACTGTGATGCAGTTTTGGGGGATCTTGTGCATGACAGAGTGTCTCCTTAGAAATGCTTGTGAGTATATCAAGTAATAACATACCACAGGTTCTTAAGTCCTATCCACTAATAATTTTAAGGTAAAGAAACTGAAAGCAGCCAATTCTATCAGTATTCGTTGTCCTAACCCTCAGCCAGAAAAGACTACTTTGAGGCTGGCTGCCGCTCCACAGCCCCAAGTTGTTGGGGATACAAATAACTACTTACTACCTTTTCACAGATAACACTTTCAAGAATGCTTTAGGGGGAAAAGATTTCATCTTTCTTTAAAAAACTTGTCTTTTTTATGTGGTACATATATACAATGGAATATTACTCAGCAACCAAAAAAGAGAAACACATGTCTTTGCAGCAATTTGGATAGAGCTGGAAAAGATCATGTTTAGTGAGATAAGCCAGAAAGAGAAAGAAAAATACCAGATGGTTTCACTCATAGCAGGAGTATAATGGACCAGGTGAGAAAATAATAAGAATAATGAACAGCCATATACCAGAGACACTTTGCGGGGGTGCAGTGGGGGATGGGATAAAAAACGGGGGGTGGGGAGGGAAGTGCACGGGATTATGGTGATGGCACACAGGTGACTTGGTGATGGGAAACCCGCAGGGATTACAATTGAGATTTAAAAAATGTACAAAATGATGTAAAAATAAACTGTTATATTATTTTAAAAAAAAACTTGTCTTTTTTTACTCCAGGAAAAAAAAAAAAGCCAGTCTTGACTTGTATGTTGCCAAAGCTAAAAGGCACAGCAGAGAGCGAAGCCTGAGATTGCTGAACAATTGGAGGTAAAACATGAAATCTCTGGATAAGGTCTAAGTCTGTACAACAAACTAGATTTGCTAATCCTCAGTAAGTGAGGGGCCCTACTCTACAATGTGGAGAAATAATGCCTTTTCACAAGAATATAAATCAAGCTTTGCTAACACTTCACATTCCAAGAAGGTGTCTAAAATGCCAGTCCGTAGCACGGAAGTTTTTCTTCTCCCCCTACTCATTTACGGGATCGTTTTCATGGATTTCTGGTCAGCTGTCACAAGCTGAAGCCAGGAGGCTTGGAGAAATTCATCCCTGTTCTGCTGGAGGTAGATCATCTTGGGGGTCTCTGATTCAGAGGTGCAACTTGCAGTGGGGTCCCAGCGGGACCCTTTCTTGGCCCGAACCTCTCCCTCTGCAGGTTGTGCTATTCAATTCAGCCCCAGCTGCTTCCTAGGCTGCTCCAACCTCTGCTTCACTGGCTTTTGAGCCTCAGACACTTTCTCAATAATTTGCTTCTTGGGTTGGGGCAACTGCTGGCGCCTGAGGCTGGCCGGCTGTGACAGTGACTCTGAAGCGGAGCGCGACTAAATCAGCTAGATGCCCCTCTGATCAGCAGGTGGAGTCTTACGCCGCAATCTGTGTCCCTCTCCTCACTTCACCTCCTGCATTCATCTGCCTTCACTCCCACCCTCCTATGCACAGTGGCTTCCTTTCCAGCCCTTGGTCAAAATCAGGTTCATTCTCGTCCGAGTGCCTTTGCACCTGCTGTTGTTGTCTGCCTGTGGCGCTCATCGTCCGGACATCCACGTGGCTGTCTTATCCTAGGCAGCCTTCTGATCAAAGACTAACCTCCTCAGGGGCAAGCACCAGAAGTATGCCACCCTCCCCCACCCGGCACCAGGCCCCGTAGCCAGTCTTCTCCACCCTATGACCTTGTGTAATTTTATTAGGGATTTGAATTCTACCCCTTTTAGCTACTAGCACGGGCAATTTACTAACCACGTTGTGTCTCTATTTTTTCACCTATAAATCTGTAGTAATAGCAGCACTTACATCATCATGTTGTTGGAAGAAGTAAATGAGATGACATGGACCTGGCGCACAGTAGGTCTCCATACGTGGTAGCCATTATGACCAGCCCTGTCTGCCCCTCCAGCTCCCTGTGGGAGAACGGACACCCCACTTAGTGCAGAACCTTGCTCTTTGCTCCAGAAATGTGTTTGGAGTTAACTGACCTGTTTGTTTCTCCTCTGCGACTTTGCCCTTTCCTGCTCTCCCCCACTTAATACAAACAGGTGGTCTGTTAGATGGGCTGGAGGCCTCCCAGCGAAGGGGAGAAAGCCTGGGGCCATGGTGAGGGCCTGAGAAGGCCCCGCAAGTGGCAGGCTGAGCCCAGAAGGGATCCACCTGATGACCCAAGCCACTGTGTGAGCCCAACTCAGTAGAAGATTCAGGCATAACCCAGAAGAAGGGGGAAGAGCTACCAGCCCTGAAGGGCTCAATCAAAGCAGAAGGACAAGAGTGCTGAGCATAGCACGTGGGGAAGAACACAGGCCCCCAGGGCTGAGCTCTACCCCATTGCAGACAGCCCAGAGGGAGGAGGGCTGTGCCTCTCAGGCGGCGTGGTCACCTGACCCAGTGGTCACCTGGCGCTTCACCAGGGAGTCCTATGGCTGCTGCCCCTGGGAGACCTCTCGGAGCCTCAGCTCTGCCATCCACAGTGGGCTATGTTCTCCCTCAGGGGCTTTCCATGAACTTGAGGGGCCACCTCCCCTAACCCTCTCAGCAGCCACAGGAAAGGGGAACTTTACAGTTAAGGGAGCCGAAGCACAGAGGCCTGCACTGGCCTGGCAGGAGCCCACCTCCCTTTAGTCAGGCCTCCTCTTCCCCACACAGACAGAGCAGTGGAGAGGGAGGGGCGTCCCAGCCGCGGGCCTGTGCTGATGCCAGGGAAGCCGCAGGAAGGGATCATCTGGTGGATCCCTTCACGGCCCTGAACACAACAGGACCTGAGTCCTGGCTCAGGGCTGCCCTGCCCAGCCCAGGCAGACGCCTCTCCCTGTCATGTTCAGGTGCTGGGGGAATGTTCAGCTGCCTAGAGAATGGGGAGTGCATCTGACTTGTGTCAAGTGGCCCGGACCAAGCGCCAGCTCTCTGGTTCTTAGATGGCCTCGGCAAGTCCTCTCCTTCCCTTTCCCTGGTGGGATGGACCACGACTCTGGGGGCGGGGACCACCACTCTCTTAGCTGGGCTCTGCAGCTCCCGCTGCTGGACAGACTGTGCACACCTCCGTCAGCCCTGAGGCCTGCACTAGTGAGCCCCTCAGCTGTCTGGACCCCGGCAGCCGGCCGAGCCTCCAGCCCAGGCAGTGCATAGGTAGTTGGAATCTGTGGCGGCTGCTTGTGAGTGGGGGCAGGGAGCAGCGGTTCCTGTGCACAGCCCTGCGGGCAGGCGCTCCTTCCCCCTCTCACCCAGCCGCATTCTGTCACTGAAGGGTATGCATTCTTTTCAAATTTAACATTCTCCCAAGAGATCACCCCCTATGCAGAGCCTGATGGGGCCGTGGAGGGTGGGGAGAACTTTCATGAAAGTTCAGGAGGAACAAGGGGGACATCAGAGGCAAGAGGTGGGGACCTGGGTCTGGAGTTCAGTCCCTGAACTCTGGCAGCTGACCTGTTTTCTGTGAGGGTCTATGTGGCACTCTGGAAAGGGGGCAGGGATGATTAAGGCAGAGACTTATGCGTTAGCTTGCCCTTGTCTGGCTCCCAACGCGGCATGAATATGGGGAGAATGAATCCCTGCAGAGCTAACGCGACACCTTTGCTTCTCACTTGAAGCTTCTCATTTTTCCTGAGCCCTCAATCGTGCCGCCTTAACTCTCTTAAATCATCCTAATCCACAGCCGGGGAAAGGGAGCCCAAACCAGGGCGGAGGCAGGGCAGGCTAACCGCTCAGCCGGCGGAGGTGCAATGTCTCCCTTGCCCAGGAGGGGGCGCGCTGCCACATGTAGCAGCCCCTCTGTGCGCAAAGGTCAGGCGGCAGGTGCAACCAGATTCCAGAGTCAGGATGAACACCTAATCTTCACAGCCAGGGGGAGGAAGGCAGGGATAAGTGATCCCCAGCTTCCAGTGGAAGGCCCAGACCCAGAGAGGGGCAGTGGTGGCTGAGGCCCGGGGTCACTCAGGCATTATGACTCTGAGCTCTGCTCCAAGGATCCTTGATCCAAACTAACTCACACCTCCAGGTCCTGGGGGTCCCTGAAGGGACGGCTCCAGGATGGGGGCCGCTGAAACTCCTGGGGGTGAGGATACCTTTTGGAGGCCTCCTATTCATGAGTTACCCCCAAAACCAACCTTCCTTTTCCCAGGACCCCCAAACCCTGCTCTCAGAATTGTCCCCTTGGGCTCAACCATGGGTTTAAGGGAAGGGAGGTAAATGTCCTGGCATCCTACTCATGCACAGCCCCCTTATGGCTGTCCTAGCTCTGCCTTGGGGTTCAGGGAGTACCTGCACCCAAGCCGCCTTCTCTTCAGAAACCATAGAAGCTCTGGGCCTCACTACTGCTGACTCTGTCTAGACTTGGTGTGTCCATGTGCTGGACCATCAGAGGAGGTGAAGGAGGTGCAGACTCACCCACAGGGCTGAGAAGTGGCATTTCAGAGAGCGGCTGAACCACTGTGTGCACCGTCCACACTCTCCTTTGTCTAGACTAACAGGCAGAATAAAGGACGTGTTTCCCTGTCTTGCCGAAGGCCTCACGCGGCCACTGGCTAACTTCTCGCCGAGAGAGCCATGCGTGGTGCCAGGTCACACCTTTACAGGAGTGTTCCTGCACCTTGCCGCCTGTGCCGAGGCCATTGTGATGACAGACTGAACCAGCCACCAGCCCGTCGCCAGCCCACCTCTACGAAGAGCCTGAAAATCCTCCCACAAGACGAGTGCCCCAAACCCTCGGTGACCTCAGGAGCTAGGTCGGCTCCCCCGTGATGGGCCAGGCCTTTTCCTAACCCTACGTCCAGGCTCCTCACTTGCTGCTTTGATCCTCTGCCCTCATCGCAGATCAATCCTTGCTGAACAATCCTTTCTTCTCTGCCCATTCCTCTTCCCACACCTGCATATCCATCTTCTATTTGGGGGCGCTGATGGGGGGCTGCCCAAAGGCACCACTGTGTAAAGTTTTTCCTGAGTCTCCGGCAGGGTGAGCAGCAACACTGACCCCCGTGGTCCATGCTCAGCCCTTGGGGGAGTGGCAGCCACTCTGTATTGTTACGTCCGTAGTGCTCCCTTTCCCAACTCCAGGGGCCAGGCTTGGGCACCAGCTGGCTGTCAGAATCAGGCACGGATATCCAGGCGTCGAGCCAGTGCAGTCAAGTTTAGTGAGAGACAGTGTGTGTGTGAAGGTGTGTATGTATGTGTGCATGTGTGGGCGTGTGTCCTGAGCTGGCGGGGGGCCCAGGCCAAGGAGACAGGGAGGGCATCTAGAAATAGCCGCATGCCTGAGACCCAGACCAGGCCTGGCGCCCAGATAAGTGGACCCTGGGTGAGGGGGCAGGGGCTCAGGAAGGGTGGGTGGGTGGAGATTAAAAGGTGTGGGTCAGCAGGCCATGTCCCCGCTGCCCTCTGGCTCTGCTCCTCTGAGGCAGATGGTAAAGGCCTGACCGTTGGCCGACAGCCCAGCACTCAGTCCCCACTGACCCTCAGTGACCAGTGAGTATTTCAGGCTGTGGCTGAGGATCACCTGCTCCCTTGGCCCCACAGCTTGTAGGGCAAAGGGGAGCCTGCCAGCCTCCCCACGACGGAGGGACAGGCTTGGGACAGGGCATTGGAAAAGTCTGTCCTCTCCTCAGATTGGCCCCACCTTTACCCCACTTGGAAGTTCTTCTCCTGAACCAGACAGCCAGAGCTTAGGAAATGAAAAAGATCATCTGGCCCAACTACCTGCCATGAAGCTGGGGACAGCAGGGGAAGAGCCTCAGCAAGGTCGCAGAGCAGGGCGGGCGACGGCGAGGCATGTGGAGCAGAGCAGGACGCACCAGGAGCCCGGGCCCCCAGCCCCGGCCCAGACCCTGGCTCCCCGACAGTTAGGGAGGCCACAGTACCTACATCACCGACATGTGCACGTCTCAGGATGATGAGACTGCGAGCCAGGGCTGCTTACAGGCAGCTGCACCTGGCCAGCGCTACAGAGTGCTGGGGGTATCTCCTGCACCACACTCTACAGCAAGCAAAGCTTCTGGTGCTCACACCTGGACTGTTCCAACAACCCTGAAAGACAGACGTTACACTCCCCTCACATAAAGGGGGCAGGCTCACAGAGGTTGACTGGCCAGGTTGGCATGCTGCCTCCCAGCTGGCCTGCTGGGGGGCTTTCCAGTTCCTCCCCGCCCCTGACAGCTCAGTCACGGGTTCATCAGGTGAGTGACCGGACACGAGGCAGTCCCTGGCTCCCGATGGCCCCTGGGCCTTCTGGCCCCTGTCCTGGACAATCCAGTTACTCGCTGGACATCTTTCCCTCCTGACCCTGATCTTATCCTTCAACAATCTTGTTCTTCCCCTCTCTGGAAAGAGCGCTCTGCTACCTTGCATGTTAGCTGTGCTCATTGCCAGTCTTTTCTGTAAATGGCTCCTTCCTTTTCCTACCTGGTGTCTTTCTTTACTGTGGAGCTTAGGGATGCTGCACCCACTGACGCCCGGCGAATTCTAAGATCCTAGGCCCCAAAAAAGGCCAAGCTGGGTTGACGGCCTTGGCTCTGTACCTGCTTCCTGGAACACACCTGGTCCCAGACTCCCAAGGCCAACACCTACTCCCTGCCAGCTTCCTGCAATGCGTGCCAGCTCTCCTCACCTAAGAACATGCAGTAGCACCTGTCCACAACTACCAGGCTCATCACGCCTCTGAGCTGCCCAAATCCTTCCAGAATCTTGCTCCTGAATGACATGCACTGTCAGGGAGCAGCCACTGAACCAGCTATTTGGTGCCAGGCCACATGGTGAGTAAGTACACCGCAGGCCTCCGGGTGGCGCGAGGGGCTGTTTTGTTAGCATTGAGCTTATCTTCCTAATTCTACTTTACTTACTCCAGTGCCACATGCATTTTGCAGAGGCCAATTTTCACTTGCTAAAGAAGCCATTTGAGGGAGAAACCAAGGACAGCCCCAAATCTGGAATCTGCTTTGATGACTTCCTGTGAACGATCCAGTCCCCAAAGACCCTGGCCACTGCATTTAGGCTCTAGGCATTCAGATAGGCTGGTGTCACTTTGGAGTACGTGGGCACCACTGTACCTAGTCTGGCGACCCTAGGGGTAGACTGAAGAAAGGACAGGAGACAGGACACTTCAGCAGGAGGGAAGCTGAGGACAAGTGAAGGTGGAATTTCCAAGCAGGGAAAGAGAACACTAAAGAGGACAAGTCGCTTTCTTGGCTCTGGAGAGACCGTCCCCTCCACAAGCCAGGCCCGGTCCTAGGCTATGTGGTCACAGCAGAGTGTCCTTGCAAGGTTTCCAGGGCAGTGGGAAAGACAGACTGAAGCAAATGGACCACAAGAAAGCCGGACAAGTGCAGGACCAGGAAGCTGAGCTCCCCAAAAGTAGCAGCTGCGCAGGAAGCAGGCAGAGGAGGAGGAGCGGAGGCCAAGTTACCCAGGGCAACAGCAAGAGGAAAACTCCATCTGGGTAACGAAAGGGCAGAGTGGCTGGTGGAGGCTTGGAGAGACAGGAGGGGGCCGGAGCTGGGGGCCGAGCCAACAGCCTTCTGCCGAGAGCCCTGCAGCCAGAGAAGGAGGCTGCAGACAGAACTGCTAGCCTTTGTCCTGTCCTCAGGTATCAGCCACGGGCTCTCAGAAACAGACTTTACATGAAAAGACATAACAAAACCAACCGGACCAGAGCTGACTGATCCACACAAGAGAACTTCCTATGGCATATTTCTGGTTACAAAGACATCACCAAGCTTCTCCATTCGGACCAAAAGATTTCTAATATTCTACAATAGTTGGTTTTCATTCATTTTTTTCCCAGCCCACATGTTTCATGCAGGGTCCTGGGTGAGCTGGCAGTTCAGGGTGCAAGGAAGAGACCAGCTGGGACCAGGTACCCTGCTGTGTCAGGTACTCAGAGGCACCCCGGGCACTCCCACTGGGACAGTGGGACACGCCTGCATCCCCCAGCACATCTGTAGGCTGCAGGAGGCACTGGACGTGGCCAGGGGAAACCATGCCACGGAGGAGTCTGCAGTGCCGCAGACAGTGAGCCTGGCCAGGAATTGATTTTGTGCCCCCGTCAGTGTTATTAGCAAATGGCATTGAACAGAATGACCTTAGAGGCCCCCCCCCAACACTGCATTCCCAAGCCTACTCTACCTTATCTCCCAGAACAGCTACCTGATAGCTTATCTCACCTCCTTAGCACACTGCTGGGTGGGGTGTCGAAATGCTGCTTTCAGGCAACCCAGATTTTCATCGAAAGAAATTGTTTGGCAATTACGTATGGGGATGGATGCTCCCTAGACTTATTAATGGTGATCGTTTTGTAACATACAAATATTGACTAGGCTTTGTGCACCTGAAACCAATACATAATGTTCTATGGCAATTAGGACTCAATTCAAAGCAGAAATTGAGACCCAGAAAGACTGTGACTTGCCCAAGGTCACACAGCTGGTATTAAGTAACAGGGGCAGGACTGACACCACACTGAATCTCACTCCAGAGCCCCCAAAACTAGAGAACTAGTTTCACTCACTCATTCACTCAGCATTCAGTGTCCATTCACTCATGCCTGCTACCTGCCAGACACACTTCAGGAGCGGAATTTCAGTAATAAACTGGACAGGTGAAGCAGGAGCCGAGGCTAGAGTTTGGGCTTCATTCTGCTGGCCACAAGGAGCTCAGCTGGTTCTGGGAAGGCAGGGGTGAGGCCCTTGCTCCTGCTCCCTGGGCAGGAGCTAGCGTCCTTGTTCTCTTTCCAGGTAGCATTCGGCCCCAGGTGGCAATTTCTAAGAAGCAAATTGGTGCTCGGTAAACCTCTATTTTTTGCCATCATTTGTTCCCTCAGACCCACAGTATCTGGAACTCTTGAGGAACAAGGAAGTGGTGTCCTAGTGGCAGAGAGAGTGCCTGCTCTGCCCCAGGGCCTGCAGGCCCTTTCAGTGTGAGGTCAGTAAGGGCTGGGCAGGGGCTCCAGTTTACCTGGCCCCCACCTCTGCCCCCCCAGCTCTTAAGCATCCAGCTCAGCACCGGGGACAGGAGAAGCTCACATGGGGGATGGGCAAATTGTTAAGAGAGCAAGAGAGAGATGAGGAAACTTCTCTGCAGTATTTGAAGGTAGTTGATGAACTCAGTGAGTAGAAGTGGAGATAAATGTGTGTCCTCTCTATTGACTCCAGGTCTCAAGGGTCCTTGGCTCATTCCTCTGGGATAGCTGCCCGGGGAGTAGGCCAGAGGAGGAAGCGGCCCCTGGCTGGAGCATCAGGGTGCTAGGCTTCACACACTGTCTCCTGTGAAATGCAGGAAACAGAGGGCCTTCCTCTAGTGAGAGGAAAGGAGACTCACGAGGGGTAAGGGGCTTGCTCCAGGCCTCTCCTTCATAGTGGTAAGTTTGGGATTAAGAACCAAGCCTCAAGCCCTCCCTGGTGGTACAGTGAGTTAAAGCCCCAGCAGCTTCAGCATTGAGTTCGATTCCCTGCCCTGGAGTGACCCACATGGCGCGGCAGACCTCTCCTGGCCCACCCGCTGCTCCCCGCAGCAGTGTACTTCATTGATCTGCCTGTCCTGTTCCCCACTCTGTTTCTGCTGAATCCTCTCACTGCCCCTGCACCTCTAGTCTGTACCCCAGTTCTGTATGCATAAATAAATAAATCTTAAAAAAAAAAAAAACAACCCAGGCCTCTTTCTGAAGATACTGTTTCTGAACATACCACATGGAGGGGGGGCAGGTTCTGAAGGGTGTGGAGGGGAGGGTTGGCTAAAAGCTGGCGATTTCATGGCACGCAGAGATGGTGACCCCACCACTACTCGGCAAAAGAGAAAATTCCCACTTTAGGTCCTGAGGGGGGTGATGGTAGGAGTATGGCCAGCACCCCAGACTCAGGTCCTGAGGATGTAGAAAGGCTCAGCTTCTTTGGCCTCCACCTCTGCTATTTCCCCCCTGCCCCCCCCACCTCCAGGGCTCCCCAGTGTCAGAAGCACATCCCCTGGCGAAGGGCTCCAGATGGCAGGGAGGGCCCAGGGAGCGGCTGCCTCCCTCCTCCCTATGGCCCCACAATCTGCCGGTGCTGAGGCCCATCTCATTGGCTCTCCCCTGCTTACTCATCTCTCCTCTTTGCCATCTTCCCAGTCTGTAGTTACCATGGAAACATGGAACAAAGGCATCACCGCGGGCGAGGGCTGGGGAGATGCAGCTCTCAGCTGACACTGGTCCTGCTGCCTGCCAGATATTAGATCCACATCTGGATCTGCGAAGACAAGAAAGGGGCCCTGAAAGGAGACAGGACTCACATGCCCTTCCCTTGCTCCTTTTCCCTCAGATGTAGCAAGCATAACAGGACATGAAGGATGCAGGTGACCAGAGGGAGAAGGCTGTACAGATTTAGAGGGGAGAAGGATGAAAGCCAGATGGAAAAGAGACAGGGAGCTGCTTAGCGGTCAACCTCCGTGACCCAGATCTAAACATGGTGGGGAGCTGAGGGGTGGGGAGAGGGTAGGGAGTGGGCACAGTGGTCTGGGATTTATGTAGAATTCCTCTAAACACCATGCTTTCAGCTTAGGTGGTGCCCAAGAGGGACCAACAGAACTTTCTGCCTGCCATGTCCCCCTGGGCCATCCTGGGGATCCCTAAAGTCCTTTCCTCACAGCTGCAGCTGGTTCCAGAAATGGGAATGTTAAGGATCAGAGCAGCAAAGCAATCTGCCTAGGGTGGCCCAGCAGGCAAGGTGCAGAGCTGAGACAGGCCTTAGATGTCTCGCTGAGATAATGACAGCAGTGAACTCTTATTAAGTCTACCATGCTCAACATTTTTGAATGTCTGCTCTCATTTGATCCTCCAGCACCTCTAAGGGGCAAATACTGTCATTACCTCCACTTCAAAGATGAAACTGACACTTAGAGGGGCTTAAGTGCATTGCCCCCAGTCACACAGCACCCCATGGAATGAGAACACTATCTACCAGTAGCTGTTAACCCAGCCCCGCTCTCTACTACAGCATCGCAAGGACCATGTTGGGAGACAGCTCTGGTACCTGGCTCTGGTCACTTGATCCTTGACAGGAGGCCTTGTGTCTAGAGGTTGTGACCTTGACTTAGAAACCATCCCATCCCCTCCCACCCCCAAGCACCTGCTCTGCAGTGAGGTCAGCAGGGCTCCCTGCCCAGCCCTGAGGCCTGTCCCTGCAGCTCTGGCAGAACTGAGCCTCCTTTCTTCTGGCAGATGCATCTATCTAAAGGAAATAAGACCTTAGGGGATAGAGGGCCTCTTTCCAGAAAGTCAGGGGAAGTGAGGAAGGGTCTGAACTTCTCCAATTGCAGTCCCAGGAGAGACAGCCCACCATACTCTCTGTGGCAGAGCTGGCAGTCCCAGGACCTCTTCTGGCTGAGGTTCAGCTGGTCACCACTCCCTTAGGTGAGGTCTTCTGGGGAATGCACCTACGCCTCACTTCCTCTGGGGAGCATCCTGGAACCCTGATATCAGGACAAGCCTCCCCTTAGAGTCACCACACCAGAGGTGGGCTACCTGGGTGTGTCTGGCTCATGGGTGTTACCCTAGAGCTTAGTCCAGTGCCTGGCACAAAGAAGGTGCCTTATAACTGAGGGTTAAAAACAAATGGGGTCCTCTACGCAGCAGCTTGCTCATTTGTAAAATGGGTGACATCACGTATTTCATGAGTTTTATCTTAAAAGTTCAATGTACTTAAAGCCTTCCCATGCATGCAGTAATTCACAGTGGATTATATTAATTCACAGTGGATTACATGAAAAGTACATTGTCAAGTGTCAATCCAACACCCAATAGGGTTTTTAAAGGAGGTGACCAAGTCTCTGAAAGTGCAGGCAGCCTGCTGGTGTGCAGAGGTCAGATAGAAAGGCAGTAGGTGGGGAGCTGCCCTTGAAAAGCTGGCTGGAGGGACAGGAATGCTGACCAGTGAGGGGGTAATAAACGAAGTTTGGAATGGTGCAGAGGTCAGAGAAACCTGAAGAAATGGCAGGGTCCTGGATGGAGGTTGGGGGTGCAGGTGGGGGGTTGACTTGCAAGATCAGAGGGCTGCTGAAGATTTTCCAGTCCTCTGTCCTCTGGAGAGGTGAGCGAGGCAGACCTGCGCTGGCAGTGGGTTGGCTAACACCGGGAAGGGCAAGGCTTTCACCAGCGGCTGCGGCATGCCCAGATGATTCTCCCTGCCGCGGGGAGTGGCGGGAGAGCGCGGGTTCCGGAGCCCGCTCCACCAGATGTACAATCGGGGTTCCAAGTGACCCTCTGAGCCTTTAAGTCCTGCAAGCGAGGACCAGATGCCAAAGCCGCGAAAATCAAATACGTTCCGCCCAAGGGCGTATTTCCCTTTTCCCTTAGCACCATCTCGCCGCTCGACCCGGAGAAACTGAGGAACCGAAGATGTAGGTGGTGTACACCCCATTTTGCGGGCACGGAGCGTATAGCTTCATTCTCAGATTGCAAAGAGCGCTGGGAAAGGGCAGGGCCTGCCAGCTCCGGGTCGACCCCCGAGGCCCCGGATGCCTAGAGCTGAACACCTACGTCCGCTCTTCCCTAGGGGGTGGGGGGAGGGAGTGTTGGGGGATGGGCGGCCAGCCCCGGGTAGGTGCGTGCCGCCCGGGGCTTCCTATTTCCAGAGCCCAGGACGTGAGCCACGCCTCCTCATGTGATGCAAGGGCTATTTAAAGCTGCAAAGCGGGCTGGGAGCCGCCGGTCCGAGAGTCCCAGCACGCCTGCCCGTCACCTTCTTTCCTAGTCTAGCACAGCCTCACCATGGTGGACGCCTTCGTGGGCACCTGGAAGCTCGTGGACAGCAAGAATTTCGATGACTACATGAAGTCACTGGGTGAGCGCTGCGCGGAACGCTGTGATGGGGAGGGGGTGGCCACGTGCTCACCTTGGGGCCGTGCTCCAACTGTGGCTAGTACCTTGCACGCCTGCTGGATCAGGGTGGGGGGACCCAGGGTTGGGGGCGCTGAGCTGCAGTCTTTGCTAGGGTTCGGGACTGCTGGGGGGGCGCTCCGGTGGTCGGTATCTGGCCAGAGGGATTCCCAGGCAGAGCTCAAAAAGGCAGATGTTCTTGTTGGTGCCGGGATCGGGAGCACTTTTGAAGAGGGTTATATGATGGGGACGCTCGGGGCGTTCCCTTAGAGGAGGGCAGTGATGGAAGAAGGTGGGAGGCAAGCTAGGGGAGGGAAATGGGAGCTCGGGAAGTTGAGACCGTGAGCACGCAATGGGTGCAGACAGGCGTGTACTACAGCTTGAAGAAGAAACCACCCAGAGCGAGTGGAAAGTGGGAAATGGTGAGTGGGATATGAGGTGAGACGGACCCACCATCCCTGCCTTCCCATGTGGGTTAAGAGAAGGACTGGGATGCCCTCTTTTTCACCAGCCAGGCTCTGACCTTGTCCTGCGGTGGTTACTTTAACCAGGCTTTACTGGCTGACAGTGAGCCTTTCAACCCAAGGCTCGGCCACTCTTTGGGGAGGGGTTCAAGCTATTGGGCTTGTGGGGTGCCGCAGAGGACTTGGGGCAAGGCCAAGGCCTATTACACACAGGCAGGGTCTTTGGTCTTGAAGGGTGTGGTTTTGGGATAGGAAGAATAAAGATTCAAAGACTAATACATGAGTTAGTGTTACTGGAGACCGTATATAGCAGCACCTGTTGCGACAGATGGGGAAACTGAGACCCAGTGAGAGCAGACACATGTTACATCCATTCCACAGCAGCACTAATCGAGGAAACCTTGGAACTGGGAGTGGCAGGCACACTTCGTTAATGAATGACTCCAGCCCTTCCCCTCCTAGTTTGGGCTTAGAGAGGGTAATACCGAAAGCCCCAGACACATTATCTTTGCTCCCAGGCTGGGACTGGGAAAACCAAAATGTTCCCTACAGGTGAGCTAGGCTCCATGCCTTCCTCAGGGAAGGGAGGCTGGACTATGGCAGATACCACAAGAAGGGGTGGTCTACTCCCCATACCTCTTTACCTGTCCCTAACCCTTTCCTGAAGTAGCGTCCGTAAGTGTTCGCTCTTGAAGCCAAAGCTCAAGGGCCCCTACCTTCTGGGCACCGTGGCCAGTGGCCAGTGCCTCCTGGAAGGTAGCTGATCGTGGAGGGGCGGGGTCCTGGGCCTCTGCTCCGGGAATCAGAAGGCCCAGGGTCGGCCCCTCCAATGAGCTTCCAGTAGCGGACACTAGGGCTGAATTCTTGAATGAGCTGCAGTAGACTGACCTCGTGTTCAGTCTTCTGCACCAACCTGGGCTAGGGGGCTGTGCTTCCATCCAGCTTGCTCTTCTCCTGGTGCAAATGGTTGCGCAAATGAAGGGATGAGAAGCCCAGGGGGTCCTCTAAGTAACTAGCTGCAGCTTCATTTCTAAGTAGAACCCAGCTCGTCCTGAGTCACCTAAATTCTGTCAGCCCAGTTTTCAGCCTTAGATTCTCACTCAGCCTCTCACTTACTCCACAGCTCTCAGGGAAACCTGTTCCTGCAGTGACAAGGCCCTGCTCTGCGCTGGGGAGTGGATTTGGCCTGACTCGCCCTGATGTCAGGGAGCGAGGCCAAGTCCCTCGCTGGCCAGATAGGTGGGCCAGCAGCAGCACAGCTGCAAAGGCAGCTGTTTTCAGGAGGCAAAGATCCAGCTTAGTTACTTCTGGGGATCACAGGCACAGCTGCTGGCCTTAGGACGGGGCTGACGTACATACTGGGAGGCAGAATGACAGGAATAGTGAAATTTTGGAGCCTAGACTCGAATCTAGATCAATCACTTACTCTTTGACTCTGGGCAAGGCACTTCACTGAGTCTCTTTAAAGTGGAGAGAATAGAACCACATGTGCATTAAGTGTAACTATGTGGGGCACGTGCTAGGTACCCGCTTCCGCAAGCTCGGCATGTTGGGGGACCACACAACCAACCATCTCACCACACTGGCAGCCTCCTCCCTCACGTCTGCCCTGGAGGCCCCCTAGGGGCTGCGGGGCAAGGCAGTCATCAAAGGAGGTTCAAGGCAAAAGGACAGATCCCAGGGGAGCCACAGCTGGAAGGACCTACAAGCTCTTTGTTTCACATGCTTGCAGGACACTGGGGCTTTGTCCAGCACCCAGGGGAGCCATGCTTGGGTCAGGAGGGACGTCACCAGTGAGCCTTTAACTAGGAATCAGGAGACTGTGCTGTGGGCCTCTCCCAGATCTATACATGGAGACAAACACTTCCTTTCTGCCGACCTGCTAGGCCATAGCTAAGAGGCTGTGAAAATGTCTTGCCATGTACAGGGGACAGGAGCACCAGTGTATATCAAAGGTAAAAACTTCCAATGGTGGAAAATTCCTGTCTCTAAGGCTTCAGAAGACAGAGCCCACATTTCTCTTCTTTTCGCCGCCCATGGTGACAGCTGCTCAGGTGCTCCTACCTTGGAGACAGTAGAGTTAAGCTGTTACGGGTGAGCTCTGCAGTGGAACAGCTGCCTGAATCCCAGGTCTGGGACCCTGGGCTTCAACTCCAGCTCAGATTTTGCATCTGTCAGAGATGACAGCTTCAAACCTCCCTGGAAGATGGGAAAGCGACAGCACAGTTTTTACCTTACAGAGAGAACTTAGTAATATTTAGCTTATTCTGATCTCAGCTCTGCCACTGACTTGCTGTGGTATGCTGAAGTTTCTCACTTGTTTAATAAGGTCAATAGCGTCTCTTCAAAGACAGCGCTAACAGGAAAACTGGAAAGAAATAATAAAAGACTGTCACCTTGAAGAGTTCTTGTGCTCCTCTTCCCCATATTCAGCCTAAGAGTGGCTCGCTGATGGCCTGGTGCTGGCCTTACTACTCCAGCTCATGTACTCTGAACCTTCTCTCTGTCCTCAGGTGTGGGTTTTGCCACCAGACAGGTGGCCAACATGACCAAGCCCACCACAATAATTGAAGTGAATGGGGAAGTTGTCACCCTAAAAACACATAGCACCTTCAAGAACACGGAGATCAGCTTCAAGCTCGGGGTGGAGTTTGATGAGACGACAGCAGATGACAGGAAGGTCAAGGTGAGTGGGGGTGGGGAGGGGTATGGACAGAGGACTGGAGACCCTGAGGGCGCCACAGGCTGGCAGTCTTGGCACCCAGTTGTTGCACTCTGAAGGGATAGGCAGGAAAAAGTCCATAAAGCCCTGCAGTGCTGGGATGTCCCAGCTGCTTACTTCCCTCCGTCCTGGGGAGGCATTCACAGCTCTCTGGGGGTGGACAGCAAAAAGTCAGGATGTGCTTCTGACCACGGGGTCTGCTCCAGCTCTAGGTGGGTGACCTTGTGCGTGATATGTAATAGCTCCAGGGTTTTCCTCCTTCCATAGATAGGGGAGTTATGTGGACAGCCTGTGGCCTCACGTGCTTTAGGAATGATGCCCAAGGGAAGCCGTGGCTTTCCACTGAGTGAGCCGTCAGCCTGGCCTCAAGCAGCAAAGATGTAAGTGGGGAGAGATGTCCAAGATGTACTCAGTTGTTTTCTCAACTTATGTCCCCTGGGCTTGGCCAGTGACACTGAGGAGCAATTTCCAGTGCTGCCAGGCCACGGACAGGAAGATTTATGTTCTGGGTGAGGTACTGCTGTGGGTGTGTTCATAGTGTCTTCCTACCAAGACTTACTTCCCACCCCCCACAAGGGAGGGGCCAGCCACCTCGTCTGAGAGCCTGTCACCCAGTGTTGGCTGGCTTGGCAGTATGCCGCCCAGTCTGTTAGTCTGGCGTGAGAGCGCTAAGGGTCTTGGAGCGTATCTTCCTACCAGGCCCCATCAATCAGCCCCTGTTCCCTCTTCCTCAGAGTGCCCCCAGGAAGGATAGGTAGGGTCTGTTCTCCTCTCCGTGGGGGAAGCTGAAGCCCAAGCCAGGATCACACAGGAAGCTGAGAACGGAGCTGGGATGGCAGCCAAAGACGGCAGCCTACCAGGACAGAAGTGGCTGTCCTCCCATGGCTCTACCTTGCACTAGCTCAAATTCAGGGCAAAAACCTCAATTTTAGCTTAGCTGCCTAACCTAAAAACTAGCATGAGGTATAGAATGGGGCCTTCTGGCTCCAAACACAGACAGTTTGGACACCCAACTTTCTCAAATTTTCCTACTCAACTCTGCTCAGTCAGGGTCTGCTAGCCTGGCCTAAAGCCCCCAAATTCCTAGAGAAGAGAGATCTGGGAGAGCTGCCAGATGAGAACTAGCTGATGCAGGCTGGCAGTGCTCAAAAGACTTAAGTGGGCATTTGAACAGGGCTGTGGAACACTCCAAGGGCATCCAGCCCCAGGACCTAGCAGTTGTCACCTACTTGTCACCTGAATGAGCCACATGATATGGACCGAGAAGACAGGAATACAGGGTGGACATGAAGTCGTATTTTCCAGTATCTCCCACCCCCACGGGCCTTTTGGATATTATTTGTGTAGGCCAGAGACTTCTTCTCTCCAGTCTTTCTCAGGAATATAGGCCAGTACATGCCACCCGTATCTTAGTGGGTCTGTGGCTATGGACATCACCTAGAGTACAGGTTAAGTGCCCCTGTGAAGGCTGTGGCACTTCTCAAAGTCAGGCTGCCTGCCTCTCCTGACTTGGCCTCCCTCAGCAGGCAGTAGTGGGGCAGAGGCTAGGTGGGCTGCCTGAGCTCTGGTCCTAGCACAATCCTTAGTTTGGGTCAGAATCTGAGTCCTCCATGACCCAGTGACCAGATCCCATCCTGTTCCTCAATCCTAGCTCAGATGGCAGCTCAGACCTCTACCTTCTCTCCACAGACCATTGTGACACTGGATGGAGGCAAACTTGTGCAGGTACAGAAGTGGGACGGGCAAGAGACAACACTTGTGCGGGAGCTGTCTAATGGAAAACTCATTCTGGTAAGATGGGCAACACTGGACACGCACCGAATTTGGTTACTACTTCAACCAAGCCTGCTACAAGCACTCATGAAGCAATGGAAGCTGGGAGTTCAGAGGGCAGAGGCAGGGTTGGGTGGCATCCAATAAGAATTTTCTGTGGACTGGTGAGGGACCTTATGACAGCGAAGTCGTTTCTATTTCATTTGAGCTCCACCTGCTCTTAGTGCTTTCCATGTCTGGCCTTCTGCAAGTGCCTGACAAAAACTTGGATAGGAAGTGGCAGTCAAGCTGGCAGATCTGTCTGTTTAGGGACAAACATGGGGACCTCACTTGGAAATGTAGCCCTGATGGAACACTCCCAGACCCAGGCAGGGACAGCAGCCATGGCCTGCGCCTCCTAACTCTGCAGCTGCGCCTCCAGCTTTTGCCTCTGTGTCTTTACTGCAGATCTTTCTGGATTAGTACAATCTGTGTATCTCATACATCCACATCGCTGCACTCACACAGGGCAGGGGCCCCTGCGGAAGCTTCAATGGGAACGTGATATGCAGGATGAGAGACTCATTGGGTAAACAGGACTGTAGTGGCACTAGAAGGAAAGGGTCCTGGCACTGTCCTAAGTTAGGGAAGAATAGAGTTGGTGAACTGGCAAAGACCCTCTCCAAGAATCGCTAGACTCTTGGGTATATGCACTGAAATGAAGTGAGAGGAATGATGTATAGGAAACAAACAATCTGGGCTATTTCAAGCTCATTTTCCCAAATCTCTCAAAGAAGAAATACAATGCCGATCTGGGTGTAAGTATTAAAAAAGAAAACAAGTAAAATGCCTGGCACATAGTCAGTGGTCAAGAAATGAAGGGGACTAGGATAAAGGAAGGGGCTCCGCCCTGGAATGAGCGCTGAGCACCTTTCTCTCCCCCTAACCTGTCTGTCTTTCCTTTCAGACACTCACCCATGGCAGTGCAGTCAGTGTTCGCACGTACGAGAAAGAGGAATGACCTGCTGGCGCCTTCACTGACAGTCACTCTGCCAATTGGCTACCGCTGGACTCAGACTGCCTTTTTAATTCTGGCATTTTGTATAAATCCACCTCAATTTATACTGGAGCATTCTTCTGGGGTCAGTTGCCACCAGCATGGATCTAGTTCCAGTTCCTATTATGTATGTTTGTTTTTTTTTTTTTTTAAACTGCACCCAAAGGGTGTTCTGAGGTCAATAAACAAAGCCAAGGCCAGCCAGTTGCCTTTTTGCCTTTGGTGACACAACTCTGGGAGTTTTGGTTTCTCTGTGGTAGAAAGTGTTCAGAAATGACCTGCCTAAAGGTCACTAAGGAAGAAGTACTGAAATGGACAGTGTCACAGACAAGAGGCACTTAGCTGACCAGCTCACAGGTTCAATAGTAAAAGAGCTGTTCCTACACTTTGCCCCTTCCCATGATCCAAACAAGTAAGGCCAGTGTGGATCAATCAGTGCAGGCCTTCCCCAGGCTCCTAACCCTAACCCTAACCCCATGTCCCCTGAGCTGTCACTTCAGGTCCATCTCCACTGAGTCTCCTGGGTGTGGTTAATCATTCTTTGGTGTGGAATGCACACGGGGAACACAGGATCTGGGCTGGGCTTTGGTGATAGAAGAAAAATGACCACTGGCCAAAAATCCCACCTATGCCCCAGATCACTGCTCATGGTTATAAATTCTTACTGGAGGGGGAGGTCACCTGATCACTGCCAAGAAAGGGTTTATGGGTGGCTTCCCATGGAAGCTATGACTTGTTAATGCCTCTGACTCTGTACCCCAGTTGGGTCTCTCTCCAAGGCAACTAAGACTTAAACTCAGTGATCATTAGTCTGTAAATAATCCAAGGATTATAGTAATAAAAACTTTCAGTAAGTTTAGAACCAAACACATTTCCATTTAGTGTGAGGAATGTAAGCAGACACCTGAAGTGGAACCAACAGACTGACACAGTAGTTAATACAAAGTAAAGCAATGCTTTTGGCTTGAGTTGTCAAGCAGAATGTCACACACAAGCTCAGTCACCGCAAACAATGGTTTTCTGGCTGTGACCGCTGGCTATCATTTCTAGGACAGAATCATTAGGGAATTGGAAAGAGTGAACACCACTTCTTACCATGTTCCCCTTCCAGCCTCTGCCAGCGGCGGCCACTCACCAATCACCCCAGGGCAGGCCAACAGGGAGGGGCTGATCACTCCGCTCTCCACCTATAGCCACACACACCTCCACAGCAGTACCTGTGCTCCAGCCTGGACTCCTATACAAGAGTCTGTACAGGAATCTGGCTCTGGCAGTGGCAGCTGGAGAGGGTAATAGGACCTCCTGCTGAATAAGGACGTTGGATGAATGGATGGATGAGCTGCAGGAGTCACTTGCAAAGGGACAGGAAGCGATAAGGACACAGCTCTTTCACACAGATGCCTTTGGCATCTAATTCCCACACCTGCCAGCTATGTGAAGGAAGCCACGTCATGGGAGGAAGGTCATGGGTGCGAGGCTACAATCTACTATCGAGTCTCTCCAGGAGCCAGGGCTTCAAGGCACAAATGTCCTGGCTCCTCCTCTCACCACCCCTCTGCTCTTGGCACTCTCACTCCTTGTGCTTCTTCTTGTGCTTCTTCTTCTTTTTCTTCTTCTTTGCTGCCTTGCTGTCTTTTGATGTGTGCCTCGCCCTCTTGCCTGTATCACTCTCACAGTCTGAACTGTCAGACTCAGATGACTTCCTGTCTTTGTGTTTCTTTTTCTTTTTTTCCTGAAAAAAAAAAAAAAAAAAAGACTCAATATTATATAGCTATATTTACTTCTGAAATGGCATGTGATCACTAGGGGACCATGTGAGACATCATAAAGCATTAGAAGAAAAAATGAAATCTTCCAATACTGACCAAAAAAAGCCCAAATCAAATTAAGTAAAAGATTCCCTGATGGTGCAACAGGTTACAATTAAAAGTGCGGCACTATGAGGCTTTCAGCAGCCATTATAGCACGAGTTTGATCCCTGGTCAGGGAGGTGACCACATGGTATAGCAGACCTCTCCTATCTTGCCTGCTGCTCCCTTCAACAGTGTATTTCAGTCATTCTGCCTGTTCTGCTCCCCACTCTGTCTCTGGTGAATCCTCTGGCCTGTACCCTACCCCAGTATGCATAAATAAATAAATCTTAAAAAAAAAAAAAAGACAATACCATATATATTCTAGATTCCAGTGTATTTACATTATAACTATATGTATATTTATATATACACCATACATGCATACATGCCATATAATGTATGTGCATATATATACATGTATGTGTGTGTGTGTGCATGTATCCTTATTAAAGCATAGAGAAAATAGTGGAAAAGACACACAACAGCAACAAGTATTACCTTGGAATGAACTGAATGGGAAGAAAGGACAGAGGTCTTTCACTTTTTAGTCATATAAATTCTGTTCAGTTTTTTTTTTAAACAAGTATCTGTTACAAAGAATGGGAAGCAGTTCCCAGGCCTCTATGGAATGCTCTAACCAGTTTTAAAGCCTTGCATAACACTTTTTCTTGAATTTCATATATTTACATTGCTTCAGTCAGGTTTCTAAGAAGGAGGAAAGATCACAGAAGGAGAAAGAACTGAGAAGGCAAAGCTCCTGCCCCTCCTACAGGGTGCAAGCAGCGTCTGAGAGCTGTAAGTCTGTCTGCCTTAGGAGTCGCTGTGAGAAATGGTGTCAAACGCCAGATCAGCTGTTAGACCTAGACTTGAGTTCTGGCTCTGCCACTTACTATTACTATTCCGTGTCCTTGGGTGTAAGTCAGTTCACCTCACTGAGGTCTTTTCCTCAAATATTAAACAGATAATGACAGCCCTTATATTACATGTCTGTGGTGAAGATTTAGTGAGATAGTATCTGGCTGAAGTTGAAAGCCACTTGCCCCAGATCTTACAGGCAGGATTGAGATCTGCATGTAGATTATAAGACTGGAAATTTCCTGAGTTTTTCTCTGTAGCACATGGCCCCTCTTCCTGTAAAGATGATGGCAAGTTTCATGATAGGGTAATCAGAGCAACAAATATGGAATAGGATAGAACTATATTCAAATTCCATCTGTACTATCACTTACTAATTATGTGATTTGGAATAAGAAAGTTAACTTAATGAACCTCAGTTTTCTTTACAATAAATTGTAAATAATAAATACCTACTTCAAAGGATGGTATAAGGCTTTAAACAAGTTAAGTGGTAACTGCAGCACCTGATACATGGTAGGTACAGGGGTAGCCAGTGGTATTCTCTTATTCTGGGAACTCCCAGAATGTTCTGACAGTTCAGCTAAATATATTATATGAATCAAAGTTTTGAGACAAGATTAAACCAACACTCTTTTTGGAGTCTTCAAAGAAAGAGAGAGAGAGAGGAACAAAGCTTCCCAGATCCTTATTACGAAGGCTACAGGAACCATGTCTGGGAGGAGCTGAGGACTAGCAAATCACTGGTTTGGCTTATGGTGTGGTACCTTCCTGATGGCAAGCTCATGAGAGCCCACCACAGAATATTTGGGCTTGGGCGCCTCAGAGGTCCTGCTCCTTAGGTAGGGTAGGGTCCTGGGAAAGTAAATAAACAAATGTAAAGTCTGTACTATTTCCCTCAAGCCTGGCCCAGCCTAGATAAATGAAGGAGAGTGATAATATTTAGTTATATCAAGTAGCACTTTAATTTTTCCAGATCTCTGTTCCCTTACCTTATAATAATAATCTGGTATGTCAAAATTAAGAAATTATTTGCATTTGCTTCACAGATAATTGCAACTCAGAGAAGTAAAGTGAATTGACCAAGGCTCAAGTGACAAGAATGTTGCATTTTCTAGTTTGGATTCTGACACTTTTTCACTTAGCTCACTCAAAGATGCAGGCTCAGGAGGAGGAAAGAGAAAAAGACATCACTATAGAACTCTGGCATGCTGGTACTTGAACTCCAGACCCCAATCTCAGGCACAAGCTCTTTTACAACGTGAACAAAGAAAATCTAGTTTTCCAGCAGGTGGCATCATTTTCACCATGTGTCTAACCCTGAGCTAGAGAACAAAGAAAAAAATCACTTCACAAATTGTATTTCAAGAAGAAAGCCGGGAACTGGGGCAAGAGAGAAGATGGTGAGCCAGTGAGAAAACTGGCTACTGATCCCCAAACAGCATTCAAGGGTTATGAAACAAGATAACTGACCAAGAAGATGGCTCAAGGGTGTGAGCCCATGGAAGGCAGGGCAATAAGCCAGATACCCCCTACTATAGCAGCCAGCACCCCATCATGTCTATAGTTCTGAATCAGATTAGCAGAAGCCCAGTGTATGAGAAAAACAAAAGCTAAGGGAATAATAGCAGCTTAATTTCTTAATATTTATTTTCTAGGCCCTCCCTGGTGGCGCAGTGGGTTAAAGTGCAGCAGTGCAAGCTAACCACAGCCACTTCAGTGCAAATTTGATCCCTGGCCCCAGAGGTGACCCACATGGCCCAGCATGTGTCTCCTGTCTCGCCCACAGCTCCCCTCAGCAGTGTACTTTGTCAATCTGCCTGTTCTGCTCCCCACTCTGTCTCTGGTGAATCCTCTCACCGCCCCTGCACCTCGGGCCCGTACCCCAGTTCTGTATACATAAATAAATAAATCTTAAAATATATATATATATATTTTTTCTAGGTGCTAGGCTGAGCACACATACCAAATCTAAAATCAAATTGCAATCAAATCTATTAAATGGCTACAATTATCCCTGTATTTTGAGGAAAGGTATTTTTTTAAAGATTTATTTATGCATACAAGAACTAGGGTACAGGTCAGAAATATGGGGGAGGTGTGAAAAGATTCATCATCGACACACTGGGGAACAGAACAGGCTGATCTACTGAAATACACTGCTGAGGGGAGCAGCGGGCGAGAGGTCTGCCACTCCACATGGGCCACCTCCCTGGCCAGGGGTCTAACCTATGATGTAGTGGCTATACTAGCTTTATAGTGCTTCGACTTAACCCCTTGCGCCACTAGAGAGGGCCCCAGGAAAAAAAATTTTAACTTCAGAGAGGTTGACTGAGATGAAGTGACATGCCCAAGTGATAAAATTTGGATTTGACTCAGGCTGGGTCCCAAAGAGGATATTCTTCTTAGCCCTGTCTATATTAACAACAGCATCTAATTTAGCACTTCCCAAACAATAGGGACTGATTTGGTGACAAATCAAACAAGCAAGCACTTATTCTTCTTTCCTTATTCTTGAGAAATCATTCTTTTATTCTTGAGAAATGACTGATTCTAAAGACATGATTTGATTCTCAAGGTGAGCTTCTGGGAAGGAGGATTAAAGTGACTCCTGGCTAAAATATGCCTATAAGGAACCAGTTTACCAAAGCTTAGAAATGGTTATAAGCCAGAAGGAAAAGATTTAATTAATTAACTCACAAATACTTACTGAATTTTACCACCTACACTGCACTTCAGTGAGTCCTAGCTACATATAGCACTGCTTATGAGATAAAGATACTGCACAGATTTTTAATAGGATTGAAAGAGAAGATGTACTCGTACAAAGCAGTAGTAGGAGATGCAAACTAAACATACTTGGTAGTGGAGCCTGGAACTAAATCTGAGCCAACTCATCAGAAAAAGGTACTGTAACCACAGTACATTCATTTAATGAATATTTACTAAGTGCATTTGAAGAGCCAGGAATAGCCATCCATTAATTTGTCTCATCATAGTTGTTAGGTCAGAAATCAGGGATTGTGAGCCTTCAAGGACCCCTGGTTGTTGTCAAACACCAGCCTGTTTAGACCCAGACTTGAGTTCAGGCTCTGCCACTGTTACTATTCTGTCTCTGATCCCTGAGACACATGTTTCTTCATAATATAGCAATGATTCAGAAAAACCCATACGACAACATGATTAAATAAAAGAGGTGAGCAAAGAACAGTCCACAGGTTCATGGAAAATTATCAGGGCTTCACAACAAAACCTTCTACTCCTATTTTACCAACCACCTATTTCCATTTTGTAACACAATTTCCTCTTGTTCTAATTACGCCTAATTACAATTTTCAAATACTAGGACAAAAATTATCATGGAACCAAGTCAATGCACATTAGATTTGGACAGACTATATTTAGTATATAAAAGTTGGATAAAAAGAGTTGGGGGTGGGTACACAGAATTAGGAAGATCTCTAATTCCTGTCCCTTTTTCATTCACTATTACCTGCCAGCAGCATCAGGGGTCAGTCCCTATTACTTTTCAAACTGAAGGTAGGTCTCAACAAATGAACCTGAGAAGCTATCGGCAGCAGACATCATGGAGTCTATCTATTCAAGGTAGCTAGTGCATACACCTATTACACGTGCTCAGTGTTATTTGGAACAAATGACTTCTTTATCCTGGGCCACTTCCTGATTTTCCCTAACATGCCTTATATCTTCTCCTCTTAGAGGCTTTACATTAGATATTCTCTTATTATATATATTATATATATGTATCATTATTATATTGTCTTCCATCAGAATGTGACAAGAAGTACGACAATGAGGCAAACTTGTGAAGTTTGTAAAGGAGCAAAGATGAAAACCCAGTAGCATGCTTCTGATTTTCCAGCTCTGGTTCTAATGACTCAGTCATACTTCATTTTCTGTTGTTTGATTTCTATTAGAACCAATAATCCTCTTGGAGCAAGTGAATATCCTTTGTCACCAAACAGACTCGGCTCTTCTTATATAACGGTAGCTGCTCGAGTGGAGATGCTATGCATGATCTTTATTTCATGTGAGTACCCATCACGTACCACATATTCCTGCTATCCACTGACCTATTTGGCAACAAGGACTGCTGAAAACATTCTCTTCAGGTGAATATACAGTTGACTTTTGAACAATTAGGGAGTTATGGGTGCCAGACCCACACTTAGTTGAAAATCAGTGCATAATTTTTGATTCCCCAAAAACAACTACCAGTAGCCTGCTAGAGCAAAAGTTTTGTCATTAAGTCAATTTCATTGACATTAAGTCAATTAACACATTTTCTAAGTTATATGTATTATGTTCTTATAATAAAGTAAGCTAGAGAAAAACAATGTCAGGAAAACCATTAAAAAATATCTACAGTATTGTACTGTATGTGTCAGGGTCATAAGTTTACACCATCTGTTTACAAGAAAATCCGTATGTAAGTGCACCTGCACAGTTCAAAACTGTGTTGTTCTCAAGAGTCAGTTGTACTTAGTTTCTTATTTGGCTCCCAGAACTAACCGGTGCTGGAACATGTGTCCAAAGCTGCCATTCTCACACACTCCAAAAACATCAATTAGACCTAAGATTTTACTGATAAAGAAAACCAAATTTCAGTTGGAATCAAAGACTGAGAGAAAAACGTCTTGAGGTCTGGAATATTGATTTATAGTTGTGAACAGAAACAGATCAAATGATAGCATTAAATGATTGCTAAGGGTAGTTGGTGAAGACAAAATGTGACTTTATAGACCTGTCAAGCACCCAACACATGCTAGACAAATATGAGGCGCTCAATACACATCTGTTCAGTAAACAAATATAACTGAAGAGTAAATGAAGTGTGGCATATGGAAATGATTACTGGGTTATTAATCTCAAGACCTGGGTTTTTCACCTTATCTCATAGTAATATGACTTCAAATGAATCAATTTCTCTTAATCTCTATTTTCTTCAACTGTAAAATGGTGGGATAAGAACTTAACTCTGCTGGCCTTCCCTGGTGGCACAATGGTAACCACAGCACTATGAAACCACTGCAGCACGAGTTTGATCCCCAGTCCCAGAGGTGACCCACATGGTGTAGCAAACTTCTCCTGACCCTCCTGCTACTCCCCTCAGCAGTATATTTCAGTCAGTCTACCTGTTCTGATCTCTATTCTGTCTCTAGTGAACCCTCTCATCCCCCCTGCACCTCTGGCCTGTACCCCAGGTCTTTATGCATAATAAATAAATCTTTTAAAAAATTGGGCCCTCTCTGGTGATGCAACAGGTTAACAGACACAGCACTGCAGGCTGGCCACAGCCGCTTCAGTGGGAGTTTGATCCCTGGCCAGGGAGCTGACCCACATGGCGCAGCAGACCTCTCCTGCATTGTCTGCTGCTCCCCTCAGCAGTGTACTCTGTAGATTTGCCTGTTCTGCTCCCTGCTCTGTCTCTAGTGAATCCTCTCACTGCCCCTGCACCTCTGACCTGTATCCCAGTTCTGTAAGCATAAATAAATAAATCTTTAAAAAAAATAATACTCTGCTAACATCCCAGGCATAAGAGTATTATGTGTAGTAATTTTTTAATAATTTAAAAGGAAATACATAGTAAATACTATAAACAACTTTAATGTTTTATTGATATTATAGGAAAAAATTTTAGGGTACTCTGTAAATTGTTAAATATCAGACAAATATAAGGCACAGAAGATAATGAAGGGATTAACACTGAGGTGAAGAGATCATGATGCTAGACAACAACCTGGTAGAAACAGTGGGCTTCAAGGGAAGCTTTAATATTTTTAGGTCCCTAGAGCATTTTTTAATCATCGAGAATTCATGAATTCATGAAATAGGAGTTCATATACACAGAAGTACTTTTAAATATACTAAGGTAAGATGATTATTACTGCCACTGCTCATCAGACCACTCCTCTACTAAGAGAACAGTGATGGAGACTACGCAGGGCATAAAGAGCCTCATACATAACAGATCCGTCATTACTGTTTTGTGAACTGAAATACACATCTCAAAGCAGCTTCAGGAACAGAACAATAATTGCACCAGTTGTAGTAAGCAATGTGAAAACAACTTAACCAAAGGGCCATGGAAATGAGATAGCCACAAAACAGCTCTGGGGTCAAACAAATACCATTTATTCCCTGAAAGGTTATAAGAGAAGAAAAATTCTTGGGACAAATGAAATCAGTTAAAAATCTAGCTCTAATAAAGAATTAAAATTTCCTGTTTGTAGCCATGATCTTAGAGATAGAAAACCCTAAATATGCCACAATATAATTGCTAGAAATAATGATTCAGAGTTGAAGGATAAAAAGTCAACATAAAAATAAATTCTATTTCTATATACTAACAATGAGTAATCTGAAAAGACAATTAAAATAATTCCAGAGGCCCTCCCTGCCAGCAGAATGGGTTAAAGCACAGCATATAAAGCTAGAGGCAGCCACTTCAGGAATGTTTGATGCCTGGGCAGGGAGGTGACATACATGGCACGGCAGACCTCTCCTGTCTCCCCACTGCTCCTCTCACCAGTGTATTTCGCCAATCTGCCTGTTCTGCTTCTCATTCTGTCCCTGGTGAATCCTCTCACTGTCCCTACACCTCTGGCCTATACTCCAGTTCTGTATGCATAAATAAATCTTTAAAAAAACAAAACAAAATAAAAAAGTCCATGTGGTGGCACAACAGGTTACAGCACAGCACTACGAAGATATCACAGCTTGAGTTCGATCCCTGGCCAGAAAGGTGAGCCACATGGCTCAGCAGACCTCTCCTCCCTCACCTGCTGCTTCCCTCAGCAGACCTTTATTTATAAGTAAATAAATCTTAAAAAGAAAAGAAAATAACTCCATTTATAAAACACTTGGGAATAAAGTTTACCAATCAGGCAAAAGGACTTGCATGTTGAAAACTGTAATTAAAAAAAAAAAAAAAGATAGCATTTCAAAAATTTCTGCAAAAAGACATTTACATTTTTAAACTCAAAAAAAAAAAAGACCATCCCATATGATAAATACAGTGTAAATGGCACTTACCTTCTTTCTTTTCCCAGAAGAATTCCTGGTGGGGTCAGGCTTATCTGATGGTTTTGCCTCTTCCTTCTCCTCATCCTCATCAGGTATCAGGGAGTATTTGGTTCCACCTGGCTGCATGAAACAATCCTTTGCAAAGTGGCCTGCAGAAGAGAAGTAGAAAAGTGGAGAAAGAAGTAGTCTTTCCTCTCAGCTGGGTAATCTTCCCCAGAGGCTCTTGAAAAGGGCTAGCTGGTCTGGGAGGAATGACTGAGTTCATTCAGAGCAGCTGTTGGATTCAGAGCAGATTTTCTGTCACTTCAAGGCAGCATTGCTCAAGCAATTAGAATGGAATTAGTCCTAAAACTGTGGGAAACACCAATACTGCTTGGGAAAGGGAAGAGGAAGTGAGGGTGAAAGTTTGTGTTGCCTTCTCCTAGCAACAGAGCTTAATCATTTTAAAAAATCTATTTGGAACTTACTCCTACAATGAAAGGCTACTCCAGAGAGCAGCATGCTGAGTAGAGGAAATAAGCGTCAGGCCAAGCCCTACGGGAAGGCAGTTCTTAGGAAGACAGCTCTTATATCACGCTAACACAAACAAGCACAATCACCTGTATTGAGGGGTAACCAATATTCAGATTGCCGGGCCTGGCTAGGATCTTAGAGATCATGAAATCCAACAGTGCACTGCAAAAACTAGGATATATTAAAGTAGAAAAGTAGCTCAAGATCACACAGATAACAACAAACTAAAATTACCCTGGATCTCATGCCTCCCTGTCCTTTATCTCTCTGACACAGCAGAGCCAACCACCTCCGGCCTGACCTTTGCTGACTAGGTCAAATTCCATCATCATCATTCTCTGCCTCATGTAACACCTGGTGGATGCAAGTTGAAGGTAAGAAGATCCCACTACGCTTGCAGATGTTACAGAGCTGGTTTTGTCTGAGCTTGTTATAGTGCCTCTTTCAGGGTTACAGAAGGTTTGATGAGATCATCAAGGTCACGTGTGAAGTGCTATCAACTCTGAATCCAGAAGCTGGATGGGGAATATTGCATTGCTCTCCAAATATTTAGAATGTTCACACAGTTCCCCATGAGGTGGTATTCTCTCGTTTACGTTTCCCTTTCTCCCTCTACACTAATGATTAAATAGGGGCTTAAATCTGCCCCACAATCTCAGTCAGGACACAAATGTGCCACCATTTGTAGCAAAATCAAGACACCTTGGTAGACTGAAGACTAGCAAAGAGTGACAAATTGAGGTCACTCTGAAAGTGAGAAGCTAGCTACCCCTCCCACGATAGCACCAACACGGGAAGTCAGGCTGAAAGCGTTCTTTAATATCTGAGTAAGATGAGAGGAAACCCGAGGAAAGGGAGCTTACGAAAGTGACTTGCCTGTGTTCTTTATTACAAAAAAGGATACTGTATCCAGAACTCTGAAGTTAAACGATAAGAGGCTGACTTGTATCCTTAAGGAATATATACCCAGGTTACTTAATTTCCACCTCCTCATTTCAAAAGGACAGGTTTATTAGACAAAGGAGACAGAAAAAGAGGCGCCTGCATAGCGATAAGAGGGCAGGAGCATTCCAAGGTGCTCAATTTTGTAGCAGAGAAATAAGTCCTTGGAAACAAAAATTGAGAGTGTTATCACACTCTCTAACACTCTTACCCTCTAGCATAATACCAGGAACGCTGCCCAGGGAGGGCATCAGCTGGGGAAGAGTGGGGTGAGGTGGTGGCGGCGGTAGTGGTGGTGTAGACCTGGCAGGGCCAGCTTCAGAAAAGGAAACAGAAAAGCGTAGCACGACTGGTGGTGTGAGCCAACAGGACTAACAGCAAGAGCAGGTACGGCCGTCACAGGGCTAGAAAACAGGGTTAGCGACACTCGGACTAGGCTGCCTCTCTCCTCCAGTTAGGGGTCTGTCCACAGGAGAGCACGTCTGACATGGCAGAGGCGTCCCCTCACCTTTACAGCCACATTTCTTGCAGGTCGTGTTCAGGACAGCTTCAAGGGTGATCTTCTGTCCAGTGTAATCCTGGAACGACCGCCTCCGCCTCTCTTCTTGCCTTTAACAAAAAAGATACTGACTTTAGACCCCTTAGGAGATGTGCCAGAGATACCAGGTAACGTATGTTGACTTTTACTTTGGCTTTGACAGAAGAGAGAAAGAAGGAAAAGCATGGGACATAAAGACAGGAGGGGAAAAAAGGCAATGACTTGAAATAGTTTTTCATTTAGAAAATTTGAGTTAATAATTATGAATGACTACATGTCATCTCACCCTTTCACAAAGATGAAGATCCACTCACCTGCTAGCACACCCCCGTCCCTCCCCCCACCCTTACAAGGCCATTCCTGGCTTAAAAGACCTTCAAGACTTCCCAGAATATCAAGTCCAGAGTCCTTCCCCAGGTATCCAAAGCCTTTCACAGGTTGTCTCTAATCTACTTTTCTAGACTTATCTTTTTTTTCCCTTAAATTCCCTCACATCATTGTTCATTTTTGTACACTATTTGATTTCTCCCCTCAGGTATAGTCCCCCTAACTTTCCTACTACCATGAGCCATCACACAGCCCCCTTGTGCTCTTCCCTCCCCCGTCCTAGCCTTGTATTTAACTGATTTCCATGCTCTAGCTAAATCAAATTACTTTACCTTCTCCAGATGTTCAGTGTTTTGCTTTGGCAGTTCCCGCTCTGCTCTGCTCTGCTCCCACTTCACCCTTCTATATACCCAAACATCTCAAAGTTCACAGTTTCCATCTCTCCTTCTAGCAAGTCTTCTTCTTTGAAGAAGCCAGAATCACTCTTTTCAGCTCACAATCCCATAGCACTTTTTATGAATTTTCCAAACTTTTGTCCAATTATTAGGTTGTCAGAAAAGTCATGACATATTCTTTTGTTTCTCAAGCAAAAAATGTATCATGACTTTTCTGACAACCCAATATAATATAAACACAGAAAAGTGTTAAGAACAACCTGATTGATTTTCACAACTTGAGCATACCCACCTAACCACAGTCAGATCAAGCAACAGAACATCATCAGCACCCCAGAAGCTCTTCAAGCATTCATTATGTCATCAATGATGCTAAACTATACACTTAAAAATTATTAGGAGGATAGATTTCAGATTAAGTATTCTCACCACTATAATTTTAAAAAGTAACAAATAAAACAGGAAAAAAAAACAGCACAAAAAAGTTTAAGAACTTAACCTGAGCAAGTCACAAACTCCATGGCTTTCAGATCTTTATTTGCAGAGCTGAGTTTCAAGTGGCTGTGAGTTGTACCTTAAACAAACCCTCATTATAATAAAATCTAATATTCTGTGGTTACTCATGTTACCAGCCAAAACACACCTCCCACCTAACACAACAAACGTGTCACTTACCACGTCTCCCTTTCTGTTTTCAGTGTGATCATGCCAGCTTAGGTTTTATTGGATTTCACCTAAACAGCAATAACCCCGTCACTGGTCCCCTTGCCTTCAATTTTCCTCATCCAACCTACCTAGCATACATAGATTAATCTTTTTCTAAATACAATCAGTAAGTGGCAAGCACCAGTGGTAGTCCCGATGATCAGAGTAAGTATACAAAAATAGTAAGACATGACCCTTTTCCCTTAGGAACTTTTAGTTTAGGAGCAGGAGACATGTAAACAAATCATTATATTATGGTGAATCCTAAGTGCTCCTTCTAAAGACTATGCTTTAGAACCTGCCTTTAGCCCCTTTCCATTTGCAGATTCACCTATGAGATGACCTTACTAATATTTTTGAGTTAAAGGAATAAAATAAATAGATTTTGTAGGAAAAAAGTGGTTAACAAGTTGTGGCTGGTTAGAGACGGGATGAGGACACTGGATTTAAACAGGGCAAAAACAGAGAATGTGATACCTGGGGAGATTAAGTGATCAGAAGCTTTTCCCTCTTAGAGGCATTTCCTCAGGTCGGTCATTATTCTTCTTCTGCCTGGAATACCAATCCTCCCTGTGCTGCCTGACAAAATCTTATTCATTCTTCAAGAGCTACCTCAAATGCCTCTTCTTCTCTGATCACAGGGCCTGAAATCAACCCTTTATTTCAAACTAAATGCTAAAATCTTTTCTTTAAGCCCCTTTCTCGGGGGCCCCTTTTGGCTCAAGGGGTTAAGCCATAGCACTATGAAGCTAGAAGCTACTGGCATCTACTGCAGCACAAGTTCCATCACCAGCCAGGGAGCTGACCCACATGGCATAACAGACCTCTCTTGTCTCATCTGCTGCTCTCCTCAATTTGCCTGTTCTGTTCCCCACTGTCTCTGGTGAATCCTCTCACTCCACAAACACCTATGGCCTGCACCCCAATTCTTGCATGAGTAAATAATTTTTTTAAAAAAAAGGCGCTCATTATGTGAAAAAAGAAAAAACTTTTTAGCATGCATTACATGTTGCCTTTTATTAAAATCATTTGCATATTTATCTCATTACACTAGGCAGTAAGGTCTTTAGGCAGAAACCTTGTACTGCACACAGACTATGAACTCCATCAATGCTGGTCAAAGGAGTAAATGAATTCACTACTTAAATGACTACTACACATCAGGCATCACAGGAGATAGTAAGAGAGATTAAGATGTGATTCTAGTTCTTTTGTGCTTAACATATTCTTTCGAAAGAAAAAGTGTGATAATCTTAGCTAGTAGAAGAAAAACAAAGACATTTTAAAATAATAAGTAGTTATTATATATTAAGACACTAAGTGAGGCTCTTTATAAATAAGACTTTGTTTACATAATCTATTATATCTGAGATGTAGGTGTCATTATCTCTATTTCATAGTGAAGAAATTCAGGCTCAGACAGGCTAAGTAATCTGTTCAAGGTCCTAACTAGTCTGGAGCAGAACTCTTTCTGATTTGATCATAATTCTAAAATCTGTCATCACTCCACCATGTTACTTCCTGGATGCAGCACTAGAAATAGTATAATTTACAACAAACTTGGCTCTAACTAGAAATGAGGATCCATGTACCCACATAAGACCAGGAAGTCTTATCCCTTTCTTACTTCTGTTTCAAAAGAGGTACTTCTTTATCTTACTGGTTTTCTATTTACTTTCGAAAGAGTGATCTTGGAAAATTTCACGCTTTTTAATGATACCATATAACACAGGGTTCCTTGGAGAAGTAATTTATTACTATGCCATCAGTGTAACAACATTTCTGAGCTCTGAACTGTAAAAGCATTCCACTGTAAATCGAAAGTGTTTTGTCAATAATCAACCCTACAAACATGTCACTAGACACTAAATTACAAAAATATGAAAAATTGTGTAAGCTACATGTAACAGCCAAAAGTATGATATGGCAAAAAGGGCACTTTTTAGCTTTAACATTAGGGGGACCTAGTTCAAGTCCCTGACCCACTATAATTAGCTTATATGCCACAGTAAGTTAGTATGAACCATTAAGCTATAAATTAGAAAGGTGTTGTAAGTGCAAAGTAAAATGAAGATGCTACCTACTTTGTAGGTTATTATGAGAATTATATACACTAATGTACATAAACTGCCTTTCATAAATGCCTAGGACATCACATGTATTTAATAAATATCACTTCCCTTCTGTTCAGGTAAAATCCCTTCATATCCAAAGTGATTTTTCTCAGAACTATGAAGTAGGTCACCACCAAGACCCACTTAAACATTATCTACTCTTTATTTTATTTTTTAAAGACCTAATCGATTTCATAGCTACACTGAGAATACCTGATTAGCGTGAAGAACTCCTAGCTACAAATTAATGACACATATTCAAGAAAGACTGAGACAGAGAACAAATTCCCTATCACTACACATTGTCCAACAGAAGTAGAAAATCTTCAATTCCTAAATGAAAGGTTAAAAAAAAAAACGACAGTAACCTTACTGTTTCATTCCTAAATGAAAGGTTAAAAAAAAAAAAAAACCGACAGTAACCTTACTGTTACTGTAAGAGGCAGAGCACTCTGCTGGAGTTACTACCATGTTAACCCACATGGTCTCCACCTTTTCAGCCCCAGTGTTAGGAGAGAGGCAGATAACAGGCACTTCATGAATGCTTGTTGGCCAGCAGGATAAAGAGCGAAAGCACAAAGAGAACAAGGGGAAGAAATAAAGTCACTGATGGAACACTTCCGTTACAGACTTGGAGTCTTCTTTAGAGATTCTGACCCCTTGTAAAGAATTTAGCAAGGGAGCAAGACAGACTATAGCCAGACAAGGCTTTATGCTCAAACACAAGAAAGGCAGCAGCAAGAGAAGTTTTCAGGCCGGCTCCCTGCAGTGAGCTAGGAAAGGGTTTTTTCAGCAGTTTATCTACCAGTGTGGCAGAGGGGAGCAACACTGGAGCATGGTTTGAATGGACTGCACAAGGACATGTGCAGCTGTGTTACATGCTTTTGTATGTTACATGTCATTACATCCTACATCTCTACCCAGGGCTGGGACCTTGGTAACTGTCCAATTTTTACCATCTGTGTATGCAGGAACTTCAATCATCCCCGCGTCCCTTGCAGGGAACTGGGAAACTACCACTTGTGAGGTTGTGGCACCTTTTGCCAAGGTCTGATGCCTTTGGTGAGTCTGGTAGACTAGCTTGTTTAAACAAGATGACAGGCAGCAAACCACCAGCTTGTAGTTTCATCTACATAGGCTATCCCATTTCTATGCTGGGAGCTTTGCATTTTAGCATATCATCTATACTTTCTACCTCTAAAGACCAGAGATCACAAAGAGTACATAAACGATTAATATCACAAAGCCTATAAATGGCCGATCCCCCAGCCAACCTGACTCACTACTACATTCTACTGTTTCAAAGCAGAGGATTTCCCAACCTTTACATACTCAATGATAACGTTGTTAGGGTCAAGGTCTTTCCCAGTCCCTTGGTTGACAACTTTCATGGAGAGGGATACTTTTATCCTATCATTTTTCATCTGAAAAAGACAAAAGCAAAGTCACCAAAAATTCAAAGTATCAATTAGATGTGTTCCTCATCTAAACTTATCTAAGAATCAAAGTTTCATCATCATGACAAGCTCTAAACACCTGTAGTGGCTAAGGTTGTGTGTTAGGGCGTAGCCACTCAGAGGCACAAAAGGCAGATGTACTGGCAGAATGGCAGAAAATGATCTTCATTTCATTTCTTTTCATCACTTATTAACCATAAAATTCACCACCTAACCATTTTAACCTTACAGTTCAGGAGCATTAAGTGCATTCACACTGTGATACAGTCAGTCATCCCTACCTTTTACCCCCATAACTCTTTCAGTGTGAAACCAAAACTCTGCCTCTTCTCCCCTCCCCCATAGTCTCTGGAACCACCACTATACTTTGATTCTGACTATTCCAAGTACCACATACAATATAAGTAGGTTCAAAAAATATAAGTAGGTTTTAGGGTCTGGCTTATTTCATTTAGCATCATGTCCTCAAGGTTCATCCCTGTTGTAGCCAATTGCAAGGTGTTCTTCCTTTTTAAGGCTGAATAATCATCACGGTATATATCACATCTTGCTTATCCATTCATGTGTTTGTGGACACTTGGATTACTTCCACTTATTGTAAATAATGCTGCTACATACGTGTGTACACAAATCTCATCAAGATTCTATTTTCAATCCTTTTGGACATACCAAGAAGTGAAACTGCTGGGTCATACAGTATTTTTAATAGTTTAAGGAACTTTCATTCACCTCATTCTTGTTCCTCCAGGGGGAGGGGAAATGGTTGCTTAGAAATTAAGGACCTGTAGCGATTAGCAGGTAGATGATAAAACTGTTCTTAACAGTTAAGTTCAGATCTATGAGCCCAGAGTGGGTTTCATTTTGGTAAACTAGATCTCAAGCTTCTTGACATGAAGACAATTGTTAACACACTGGTACTCTTCTGCTTCCTCCACTGATACTCTTACTCCCTTCAGCACTAGAAGCAGTTTTTCACTTCAGGGTCTTTGCCCCTGCTATTCACTCTACCTGGAATTATGTATTCTTTATCCCAGCTTTTCACATACTAGTTTTTTTTTCTTCGGAAGTGTCCGTTCATATACTATCTCCACAGAGTCAGTTCCTGACTACTTTATCTAAACTTGTCCTTGATATAAATTAGATCCATTATTGCATTTATTATAATCTATTGCTATTTTACATGTTTGTTTACTTTTTTGTCTCCTCCAGCTATATTCTATATAAGCATCATAAAAGCTGGGGTCATATAAGTCTGATTCACTCTTATATCCCTTTAGACCACTCAAATACTATGAATGATATTTCTTTCAGGTTTGCCTCCCTTGCCATTTTCTGATATGCCATTTTTATAATGTTGAGGTGTGTGTGTGCTGATAACCTTGTTTTTGAATGTTGCCACTATCTGTCCTGAACTTAAACCTTCTGGCTACCTGTCTTGAAATTCAAGAAGGAATGGTGTGAAGCCACATCCATAGCCCTCCATACACTCTGCAGGTAACAGGTCCTTCATACCTTTTTCACTTCCCTCACGGTGCATGGTGCCAGATATTAGGAAAAATGACTATAAATTATTTTTGTTTTGGTTCAAACTGAAGTACAGTTGGTAGGTATTCTTTAAAGTCTGTAATAGATTTGTCCCACAGATAGTTTCCTTCTTTCTTCTTGGTTTTTATCTCTTTTTTCTTCCCACCCACTACTTAGGTAAATTTCAGGAAGGGAAGGTTTACCAACATATACTTATTTTACCATATTTACTGCAGTTCACATCATTCCTTCTGAGTTTCCAGGACAGTTAGCAGGGAAGCTTAAGTTCAGGACAGACTGTGGCAGCATTCAAACACCAGGTTATCAGACAGTACCATATAAACATACTCACCACTATAAAAATACCAAGAAAATCCCAACTTCTTGTAAACCTTCCTAGCCACATGAAAACTGCACAGAAATTTACCTCTCGGCCAATAAGTTTCACCCACACTTTGTCTCCGACATCTACTATCTCAGAGGGCTTATCCACACGACAGGATGACATGTGAGTTCTATGGACCAGACCTGAAGACAAAAAAGAAGAAATAAATGAAATACAGGGTATGTCTGGTATTTATATTCTAATTAATAAGGTAAGGAGATGATGGGAATTGGGGATTCACTGCTCTCTTTTATTTAAAAATGTAATTTAAAGCAGTTTGAGATTGTTTTTATACCTAACCAATAAACATTCTTTAAATAATGCTCAATAAACATTCTTTAAATAATGCTCTCCCTGGTGACACAATGGGTTAAACCACTGCATTATGAAGCTCTCAGAAGCCACTGCAGCACGAGTTCAATCCTTGGCCAGGGAGCTGACCCATATGACGTGGCAGACCTCCTCTGACCCGCCCACTGCTCCCCTCAGCAGTGTACTTTGTCAATCTGCTGTCCTGCTCCCCATTCTGTCTCTGGAGAATCCTCTTACTGCCCCTGTACCTCTGGCCTATACCCCTAGTTCTATAAGCATAAAATAAATAAATTTTTTAAAAAAGAAATGCTCAATGTTAGTAAGGATGTGATATAATAAATATATATTTATGTAATAATGGTAAAAGTACAAGTTGGTAAAATTTTTCAAAACCAAAGCACAGAAAGATCGTTATATATTTGATGTAATAATATCATGCTGAATTTTTCCAAACAAGAAAAAAAATTCAGTATAAGTCTATGAACATAAAAAAATATTGCAGTATTATTATCTACAATTTTTTAAATTATACTATTACTTCAATGATCAATAGTTGAAAATAACTTGGTAAACTATGGTAAATCTATCAAATGAAAGAGTAAGCAACTACATAAAATGGTTATAGGAAATAATTATGATAGATATTAAGTAAACAAAGGAAATATAAACAAAATGTTACTTCAAATCTACTACCAAAATATTTAGTAAATAAATAGCCCAATGTTAGTAAAATAAGAAATATTGCTACTTAATAAAATTTTTAGAAATCTTTTTTAGCAATGTTGATCAAGAGTGTCATAAACAGTTAAATTAGAAGTTATTATTAAATTGTAGAACAATTATAAAACAATTTAATAAAATATTTACAATAAACATCCTTTTCCTGTCTGCCCACGCTCCTTAGGAAAACCACCTTTCTTACATTCTAAAATCTGCTCAGTTCATGTGATTTTGGTTGTAGCTAACCAAACTCCTAAGTGTGGGCACATGACACAGTCAATCAATGTACTTCATGACCCCTTGCCACAGTCATGGACTGGGTCAGGGTCAGACACAGCCACTAAATTAAATCACCCTTTCAAAACTTGTCAGGATTATAAAAAAAATTACCAATACCCACTTTTACCGCCAGGTGGCAAGGGATAGCCAGAGGGAAGAAGACCAACAAGAGTCCTGAGGTTGTAAACAGCATTATGAATGAAGCTGGATTTATCCAAGGGTAGTCAATCAATTGGCCAAAACTAATCTGGACTGTGTCCCTGTCCCTTGCAGCTAACAGTTCTGACTAATAACTCATTTGACCCATATTATTTGTGGGAATATGTATAACAATAACCTCACACATAGTAAAAGCTCTATGCAAAAAAGTGACCTACATCAAAATAATTCCCTTTTTCTTTTAAATGTACTTATTTATTTGTAGAATTAGGGTGTAGGCCAGCAGTGTGGGGAGGTAAGAGGATTTGCTAGAGACAGACTGGGGAGCAAAACAGGTAGAAATACACTGCTAAGGTGAGCAGCAGGCAAAACAGGAGAGGTCTGCTATACCACGTGTGGGCCAGCTCCCTAGCAGGGTATTGAACTCAGGCCAGTGGAGACAGCTCTAAGACTTAACCCCTAAGCCACCAGGAAGACCCTATTCAATATACTTCTAAGGCAAAAAATGAGAATCAATTTTATATCCAAAAACAAGGTAATGGTTTAGTTAGTTATGGTATAACAAGGTATAAAAACAATATTCCAAAGATTATGTAAAGATGTGAATAACTCCTTAGTAAATATTTATTGCGTGCTTATTTATGTGTCAAACTCTGTAGGTAGTAACTAGCATTTTCCAGAATACATCACCAAATAATGACACAAAATTGTATATAGTATGACTACAAATACTTAAAGCAAATTCTAAAAATTAGAAATGATCCACAAATGGGCCCTCCCTGATGGCGCAGCGGGTTAAAGCACTGCACTGAGAAGCTAAAGCCACTTCCTCATGAGTTCGATTCCCGCCTGCCCCGGAGGTGACCACATGGCGTGGCAGACCTCTCCTGACCTGCCCGCTGCTCCCCTCGGCAGTGTACTTCATCGGTCTGCCTGTTCTGCTCCCCACTCTGTCTCTGGTGAAGCCTTTCGCCACCCCTGAGCCTCTGGCCTGTACCCCAGTTCTGTATGTACAAATAAATAAATCTTTAAAAAAAAAAAAGAAATGATCCACAAATGCTAAAACAATGGTTATCCTAAGCTAGATAACAGGTTAATTTTTTTCTGTTACTTATTTTCAAATGTTGTAGTAGAGAAAATTATTTCTACTGGGGGGGAAATGAATACAATAGACAATTATTTTGAAAGAATGTAAATCAGGAATCTAAACCAAATTAAAAAACTGATAAGTAAAACAAAAATTTATGTCAAATGTATATACCACCCTCCTTGAAGTTGTTTAGAAGAATTTTTAACCTTTATTTTTCCTCTCAATTTCTCTCCCACACATGCATCCTCAGAGATGTCTGCACATACGGTTCAAAGTATCTGCCCTCTCTCTGTGAAATTCCAGCTGGAAGTCCCTGCTTTCTCTGCACAGTTACTGGGGTTCCCATACCTACTTCACCTGATTTTGGAGATTTATAAACTCTCTGAAAAACTATGGGGCCTCCAACATTTTTTCTATCAATATGAAATATATAACCCACATCTTCAACTTAATAAGCTCCAAACTGTGTAAAATTCATGAAACTAGAACTCTTATTCCCCACCACACCCACAGGTGGTTTGATGAGCTTAGTCAAACTGAAGTTCAGAGGGAAAATTAATATACCCTAAAGGAAATCTTTCACTCTGACAATTTTGGGATGCAACTGTCCTTTAATTCTAAAATTTAGTTATTTCCTCGATTGTTAATAGAAATTGTGAAGGAAATTAATATTGAACCTAATGTACTTGAGAGAACATTTTTTTTCTTTCCTGAAACAGACAATCTATTAACTGTAATACCACAATCAAAGAAATAATGGCATTACCACTTGCCCCTCTCCCAAATGTCAGGAAGGCAGCTAGAAATGTAAAATATGTAGCTCAGAGAAATATGAGCTAAAGAGATGTGAAGAAGTCTTCAGCATATAGGTGAACTATCTACAAAAATATATTAACCAGATTACTAAAAATCAGCAATAGGTTTAGGTACAGACGCAAGTAACCAAATCTATTAATCTACAACAGAGAATATATCAGGAAAATTTCTAGACCTTATATAGGTGAACTACCTACTACTCCACAGTTTTTTCAAATACTTTTCCAGTCTTTGAAGATTTAATGTTTATCACTTTCTCACAAAAGTGATATATCGTTCTAGTACCTAACATCAAATTGATTTCTGCTCGAAGGCACTGCCAACTTCAGGCTCTCAGGTGTCTTTGCCCAAGGTTGACAATACCCCACCTGTTCATATAATCTCACCCTACAAAGGATGTGATACAATCAATTACACTTCAATCTCCTAAATTACAATTTTATCCCTTTCCCCTGCAATTATACTCAGATTACTTTCTTCAAAGTTTTAAGTGCTCCCATTTCTTCAGTCACAGATCCTGGCATATTTCTATCAGTAAGTAGCTAATCTCATACGCTATATAGAGGACTCAACACCAGTTTTATTATCAGAAGGCAGTCTGAATTCTTGGAATGTAGTTTACTGTTACTTATATACACCAAGAGGAGTTAGATTAAATGTATATGACAGAGGACATAAAAAAAACCCAAAAACTTGAGACCCCCCCCTCACTCCATACCTTACTATACATAGTATAGTTACCCATTCATTTAATCCTCACATGAACCCTGTGACATAGGTTCACATTAAGTAAATTGCCTAGAAGTAAAGAAAATGGCCCAAGGTCACAAAGCTGATAACACAAGAACTGCAATTCAAGTATGTGTCTATGACGTTACTCGATTATACTAACACTTCTCCCTTTTCTTTATTGTTAATGTGCTATCTTTCAGTAAAAAAAAAAAAAAAGAAAAAGATCATTTCATCACAACAGTAGAAAACACATCTAATTCTGCTATAACAAATGCTCTTAAACCAAAACATACTTTGCTCATCATGCCACACAGAAGGGAACAATTTGTGCTTACATTTCTGACATCAAGCCATAAATGCCCAAAGGGCATATTAAGTCCATCATAATGTTCAAGAAACCCAACATAACATTTAAACAAAGAGTCCTAGATTATTATCTGCTGGTAAAGAAAAAAAAATTCTGACAACTTGAAAAGGGCTAGAGTCTTAATCATCGCATGAGGAAAACAAAATTAGCCTATTCTAATTACTTTAATATTCTCCCCACTGTGTTAAGTTCAACATTAATTTCTTTTACATTTTCCATTAGTAATAAAGAAAAAAGACAGAAATTACAAATCATTAGCAGATAGCAACAGCCAAAAGATTGTCAAGAAGTTTCCTTTACATTTGAGGATCATGAATTCCCTCTTTAATTCCACTCAATGGTATGTGATAATAAAGCAAACATACTAGTCTTGCAAGGATTATGGATTCATTCAAACAATTATTAGATATTCACTAAGTGGTAAGCAAAAATGGATCCAAGTATAAGATGCTGGACAAGAAACCCTAATATTTGTATATAATTCTCATTTTACAAATAAGGAAACTAAGGTCCAAGGACTAAGTAGCTTTCTAAAGAATATAGTAAGAATATAGTAAATGGTGGAACTGGGAATAGAATTCATTTATTATTATTTTAAAAGATTTATTTATTATTCATGCATATAGAACTAGGGTACAAGCCAGAGGTGCAGTCATGATAAGAGGACTCACCAGAGACAGAGTGGGGAGCAGAACGGGCAGATCAATGAAATACACTGCTGAGGGGAGCAGCAGGCGAGTCAGGAGAGGTCTGCCACACCATGTGGGTCACCTCCAGGGCCGGGGATAGAACTTGCAATGAGGCAGCTGCGGTGAGCCTGCAGTGCTGCATCCTAACCCGTTGCGCCACGAGGGAGGGCCCTCAAATTCATTTAATAAGATTTACGAATACCCACTATACCTCAGGTACTGTACTGAGCCCTGACACTCCACTAGCAGTATATTAACTGCAAGCCCTGCAAAATGAATCTCTTCCATTTCACTATTCTGATGTTTTCCTCAATTCTGTAAGCCATTAGAACAAGATATCAAACTTGAAGAGGGGGTCATCAGAACTCTTATTCAGAGCCAGTGAGAAGAACAGGTGGTATGAGACTTGCACTGGCATCTAAAGTGACAACAGTCTTGTGAGACTGAGCCCCTGTAACTTGTGAGATCTGATACTAAATTCACTGTGTCTCACCTGAAAGTTAACTGCTCAGGTAATCTAGTAAATCTACTGAAGGCCCCAAGATTAGAACTCACAGAGCTTCTGCCTACTTATTTGGCTTCCTGAGTTCTCCCTCCAAGACTTGTCTCAGCACAGCTGTCAGGCTGATAGATCTGTCTGTAAGCTTGGCAGGTACAATCTGAGGCATCAGTTGACGGGGTATGGACTCCAGTGAGTTGAAGACTGACTGCAGGAAGGTGGCAGGCCTCTAACTCCCACATGGTCCCCAAAGTGTCACATAAATGCTCAAGTAAGGATGGGGCTTTCAGGTACTGGCAGCTACGGCAAGTACACTAATGAGAAAATCTGTCTTCAGACTAAAAGATGTACATGCCCTATAGGGATGGGGATGAGTTCCACCTCATTAATTCCCAGCCAACATAAAATGAGAAACTTTATTACAGATTGCTGACTGCTATCTTGGAAATTACTGGCAAGCCATTTCTAATGGTGTAATTTGCAACATAGTACTCTCCAAGACTAAAGGCTTGCATTCATTATCCAAAGACCAGATGTTGTACTTTTCAAAGAAAATTTTTGTTTTAAAAAAATCCAGGAAGTGGGGCTTTCCCTGGTGGTGCAACAGGTTAAAGCACCACATTATGAAGCTCTCCGAAGCCACTGCAGCGCAAGTTCAATCCTCGGCTAGAGAACTGACCCACATGGTGTGGCAGACCTCTTTTGACCCGCCTGCTGCTCCCCTCAGCAGTGTTGTACTTTGTCGATCTGCCTGTTCTGCTCCCCCAATCAGTCTCTGGTGAATCCTTTCACCGCCCCTGCACCTCTGGCCTATACCCCCCGTTCTGTAAGCATAAATAAATAAATCTTAAAAAAAAAATCCAGGAAGTAAAAGTCCCTCTTCCATGTACATTTCTTCCTTACTAAATGGAACTCCTCAGAGGTAATCATAGTTAGCAATTTGCTCAATATTCTCCCAGTTTCTTCTAGACACAGTAGTATTTTTGAAAAGTCTATTAACATATGTACACGTTTCTAAAAATAAATTATTGTGCAACATGATTTTTCATTTTCACTATGCTTCACTGATTCTAAGATAGACTTTCCCCCATCACTTCACCACTTCTGAAATTAGAATGTTTCTTATTGTAAATAGTTTCTTTCTTTTAAGGTTTATTTTTTTTTATGCATATAAGAACTGGGGTATAGGCCAGAGGTGTGAGTGTTGCAGGAGGTCTTGGGGCGGGGAGTGAGAGGATTCCCCAGAGACAGAGTGGGGAGCAGAACAGGCAGAGCTACTGAAATACACTGCTGAGGGGAGCAGTGGGTGAGACAGGAGTGGTCTGCTGTGCCATGTGGGTCAGCTACGGTATAAGTACAGTACAAGTTCGTTCCCCAGGCAGGGAACTAACCCACATGGTGCAGCAGACCTTTCCTGTCTCGCCTATTGCTCCCTTCAATGGTGGGATCTGCCTGTCCTGCTCCTCACTCTGTCTCTGGTGAATCTTATCACCCCTCACCCCCACACCTCTTATATGCAGTTTTTATATGCATAAATTGTAAAAAATCTTAAAAAAAATAAAAAAGATGTTACAAGTGGTTTAAATGACCTTTTAAAAAATTTTAGGATGGGCCCTCCCTGGTGGCGCAGCGGGTTAAAGCACTGCACTGAGAAGCTAAAGCCACTTACGTATGAGTTCGATCCCCGCCTGCCCCGGAGGTGACCACATGGCGCAGCAGACCTCTCCTGACCCGCCCGCTGCTCCCCTCAGCAGTGAACTTCCTCAATCTGCCTGTTCTGCTCCCCACTCTGTCTCTGGTGAAGCCTCTCACTGCCCCTGAGCCTCTGGCCTGTACCCCAGTTCTGTATGTACAAATAAAATAAATCTTTAAAAAAAAAAATTTAGGATGATTTCAGATTCACATGCAGTTGAAAGAGACATCCTGTGTGTGCCCTCATCCATCACCCAATTTCCTCCAATGGTAACATCTTGCAAAACAATAGTACACTGTCATACCAGGAAATCACAGTGATAACTGTGGTACTACAATACATGTAGGTTTGTACTGGCTACAACACTATTTTCATTTGATGTGTTATAACTAGGAAACTCACGCTGACAGTAGCAGAAAGGAGATTATTCTCTCCCAAATCCTAAAACCAAAGAGATCAAATGACTTGCCAAGAGTCACAAGTGAAATCCAGGGTGGAACTAGTTCCAGGCATGAACTCAAGTAGCTATACCCCCCAACCGTCATCCCCCCAAGTCAGGCACCACTATTCTTCTGAATCAGGAACTGCTAAAAATGAACTGTTATCACCTGTCTCTAGTCTGATTTCTATAGTAAAAAATAAAAACAAAATTACTATCTGAAAAACACGGTCTATAATTAAGATGGGATAGCAATGGCTGTAGAGAGAATGGAATGGGAGGACTTAATTTCAAGTTATAGGCTCCCACCTTGTTTCCGACAGCCTGGGATTTTGATAAAGGCGCCATAGTCTGTCACCATAGCAACCTGTAAAGACAAAAAATAGAGAGAATCTATGTCACACAAATGAAAATCTTCTGTAGAATTTAACATAATCTCCCTGAATTTCAACATGGTACTAACTGCTACTGTCTGCTGCAAAACTGCCTAAATAGAATGTTCTGTCAAACATTCTGAGTTTTGTGTTGTTTTTTAATTTGGACTGATAGACATAAGTGAACACAATAAATACAATTATGAGATTAAATTGCTGTTAACTAGTATGACAGTATTCAGAAATGTCCAAATCCCACACTTACTGAAGTCCCCAAAGAGGTGTATGAACAAAAGGAACAAACAGTGGAAAAATCAGGTAATAAAATTACACTTTACTTTAGCTAGAATGAAGCCTCCAAAATACAGAAGGTTGATTTGGGATGAGCCATGTAGGACATCCCTTCCTCCTGAATTTCAAACTAAGTCAAGACCCTACTGCCTGCTCTATTTCACCCACAGTGAGTCTTAGGTTTTTATCAAGACAATTAGAGAAAAATTCAATACCTGGACAGAAGTTGAAAGAGAGAGAAAAAAGAGTTGTCTTTAAGAAAAATTTTGAGTGTGACCTAAGATATATAGAAGTTAAAGGACTAATGTGTCTATGTACCCAGTTCATATATTAATGAAAGGCCCAGGTTTCCACGTTAAGTAAATCATTATCCCAAACCTTGCCCTCCAAGTTCCCTCCATCTTCTGGCCTACTCCCCTACCTATGGATTGGGATAGATCTAACTTAATGACATTATATCATTAAATCCATTATTATTTTTTTTAATATTCAATTTAAGCTTACTCATATAAACTTTATCCTTTTCAATAATTTTAATTAGTTATTTACTTTTGGGTAGTCATTGTTTTAGCTTCACCATAAACAAAATAAGAGGACAGATTCCTACTGTACTACTATTCAATAGTATATATTGAGGTCCTCCCTGGTGGCACAAGGGGTTAAAGCGCAGCACTATGAAACTCTCCCATAGCTACTGCAGCACAGTTCAATCCCAGAGCAGGGAGGTGACCCACATGGCCAGCAGACCTCTCCTGTCTCACCTGCTGCTCCCCTCAGCAATGTATTTCAGTAGTTCTGCCTGTTTTGCTCCCCAATCTGTCTCTAGTGAATCCTCTCAAACCCCCCCACCCACGGCCCACCCCGGCTCTTATCCTTGAACTTGGACGCATAAAATATTAAATCTTAAAAAAAAAAAAAATAGTATATTAACCACGGGGATAACAACTGGAAAGAGGCACCAAATGATGTAAAAATAAACAAGTATAATAAAATAGTATATTGAACATATGCAAAACACTATTTAAAAGTGCTTTACATAATCCTCATGAATGATATTGATACTATTATTATTCTTAAGTGATAAATGACAAAACTGATAGGTGATGAAACTAAAGATAGTAAATAGCAGAGCTGGGATTTGAAACCAGGGAATCTCAACTATAATAAAGCTGCTCAGAGCTTTACATTCTATCAGACAAAAGCAATGTAACATTTGATATTTTGTTTGCTCTTAGTAAGTATATATGGTAGACCCCATGTGGCAGCTGAGGGGCAACAGGTGTAGAAAGAACACAGTGAATTAAAAGATGTAGCTTCTCGACATCTTTAAAGACAGAGCACCCAACGCCACAATAGTGAAGGCAAAGATAAATAGATGGGACTA
>NW_004567109.1:15190611-15210824 GCF_000260355.1 Condylura cristata | reverse complement strand
CACAGGGGTGATTTGGTGATGGGAAACCTGTGGGGATTACAATCGAGATGGAAAAAAAAAAATGTGCAAAATGATGTAAAAACAAACTTTGTAATAAAAAAAAAAGAGAAAAAATTAAAAGATGTAGCTTCTAATCCCTGACTGCTACTTCTCATACATAATTTTACTTTCAGGACCTAAAGTACTATTTGTACTGACTTTGTTGTTGCAGATAACAAATGATGTACACAGTGTCTGGAACCGGTATCTGGTACCCAGTGTACACTCAATAAATTGTAGCTTTTTAGTAATTTACAGACCAGACACTAAAGCACAAAAAGTGATTGACTAGTGGGAAAGCATACAACTACCTCAGAAACAAGCTAAAGCATAAAATTCAGACCCCTTGACTCCTAGTTCATAAGCTTCTTCCATCCCTGAATATCATCATTATTCATTTCAATGTCAGGACAGAAATAGAGGAAAACTGAAATTCTCCTTATTTTTAATGGTCAGTTGAACTAGCTATACAAGATACACTGCATTAAGAATAGCTTGAGAACTAAATGGCCTAACCTCCTATTTTACATTCATAAATAGCTATGCTGGAGAAACCAGTTATTCCCAAAGAAACAGTGCAACTGGGCAGATATTACTACTTAAAACCAAGGCAAGTTGGGACTAGAGCAAAGACTTTATAGACTACTTGGTCTGATTTTGTCATTTTTCAAAGAAAGAAAGTGAAGATCAGAGACAATAAGTGCCTACTGAAGTTTAGAGCAAGTTGTTCCTGTAAATAACAGAGTCACATGGATAAAGGTTTAAAACTTTTAAATACAATTTAAAAGCAAATCCCTTCTCTCTGACTGACTGGCTTTTGCTCTAGAATTCCAGAGAGAGGGCTAAATGCCTCATGTTGTATAACAACATTATTAAAGGGAATAATTATCTAACACACTTAAATGTAGCATCTGGAAATTGGAACCCAAATCACCTAGCTGCTGTAAATTAACACAATCTCACTTTGCAATCCTGACGCCCCAGTGTCACATTATGGTCTTCTGAGGAAATATGATGACAGACCTTAATTTGGCCTCTCCCAAAAGGACAGGTTAATGTGCTCCAAAATGGATGCACTCAACTGTTCAGTTAAGAAAAGGCATTCTTGCTGTTTCCAGCACCAGGTGTTTCCATCACTGTGTCTCCTAAGGTGTAGTCCAGAGTTGAAATTAACAGAATGGCACCTGCCACAGATGATCACACAGTCAGTCTGGAGTCCCCAGAATAATCAGTCAAATAGCATAGGGGAAACTGTTCAGTAATTATCTCAACTGAACTAAGAGCTTGAGTAAAATGAATTTACCATCTTCAGATTAGAGGTTGCAATGGCCTTGAAACTAGCTATTGCCAAAATGTAAATGAGGACTCTGGGCTTCAAACATGCATTATTCGTCCAGTCAGTTAGAAAGCAGCATGGCCACACAAAACATCAGTTGTTTTACTTGTAGTCTGGTGCTATTTTCATTTACCAGTGCCAGCCTTCCTGTAGCATTTTTTTTGGCTGTGGGTAGGCTGAGCCAAATCCCAGCTCCCACTGCTGCTTGTATCCCCTCCCATGCTTAATGGACTCCAGCACGAGATGCCTCTCAGAGATGAGAGATGAATACTGGCTTCTCAGCTACTCAGTCACTGGATCTCCTAGCCCTGCCGAACCTACTAAGAGTAGAAATGTTAGGATACAGCATATATCATCAGCTTTTTCTTTCAAAGATTTATTTATGTATGCATACAGAACTGGGGTACAGGCCAGAGGTGGGGATTGGTGAGAGAATTCACCTGAGACACAGTGGGGAGCAGAACAGGCAGATCTACTGAAACACACTGCTGAGGGGAGCAGCAGACAGGACAGGAGAGGTCTGCTTTATGGGTCACCTCCCTGGCTGGTATTCAAACTCATGCTGCAGTGGCTGTGGATAGCTTCATACTTTAACTCGTTGCACCACCAAGGAGGGCCCTCATCAGCTTTGTCAAAGGCAACTGGTCCTAAAAGACTGGGTTTAATATTTACTGAGCACCTATCTGCAATATGCCATGTAAAGGTATCTGTGATATAAAACTTAAGAAAAGATATGCCCAGCCCATTTTAAAATGAGTATAAAGCAGTTACCAAAGAAATAGGAGACCATGGCCTCTGCTCTCCGGTGATTTATAATCTAGTGGAGAAGTTAGCCACATACGTAAATAACAGTAATCCAAGACAGACTATGATAAGTACCTCAAAAGAGATACAAATGACTGTGGAGCAACCAGATTTACCATCTATCTTCTGCCTATATTTCAATTTAGTCAAGAGTTCCCTTATGGATCTTTTGGTTTCTTTACATACACAATTGGATAATTCTAGATCTAGTATAGCAGACTTGGAGAGAGGACTTGATTTAGAATCTGAGCTCTATTATTCAGTAAATTATATAACTAGTAAAAAACTTAAAAAGTTTCATTTTCTAGGCCTCCTGATGGTACAGGGATTAAAGCCTCAGTGCTGTCAAGATATTGCCAACCTCTGGGCATGAGTTTGATTCCCAGCTAGGGAGGTGACCCACATGGTGCAGCAGACCTCCTGACCTGCCTACTGCTCTCCTCCGCAGTGTATTTTAGCACATCTGCCTGTTCTGCTCCCTAATAACTCTGGTGAATCCTCTCATACCCCCCAACCTCTGACGTGTACTCCAGTTCTGTATGCATAAGTAAATAAAGAAATCTTAAATAAAATTAAAAAATAAATATTCTTAAAAATAGTTTCCTTGTCAGTTGTCTCTTTCATGCATTCAGGTAATTTCTAAACATTATTTTTCAAAATGTGCTCCTGAAATACTAAGCTAGAAGTTTTCCTAACTTTATCTATCTGTGATCGCTAGTAAAATATAAAACCTACACTACTTCAAGTCCATTTCATTTTTTTTTTTAAAGATTTATTTATTTATTCATACAGAACTGGGGTACAGGCCAGAGATGCGGAGGGTGAGAGGATTCACCAGAGACAGAGCGGGAAGCAGAACAGGCTGATCGATGAAGTACACTGCTGAGGGGAGCAGCGGGCGAGTCAGGAGAGGTCTGCCACACCATGTGGTCACCTCCGGGGTAGGCGGGGATCGAACTCATGCGGAAGTGGCTTTAGTTTCTCAGTGCAGTGCTTTAACCCGCTGCGCCACCAGGGAGGGCCCCATTTCATTTTTTTTTAAGATTTATTTATTTATGTATGCAAGAACAGGGGTACAGGCCAGAGGTGTGGGGGTGAGAGGATTCACCAGAGACAGAGTGGAGAATATAACAGGCAAACTGACTGAAATACACTGCTGAGGGGAGCAGCAGGTAGGACAGATCTGCTCTGCCAGATGGATCATCTCCTTAGCCCCCAGGGATCAAACTCATTCTGCAGTAGTGGTGATTGCTTCATAGTGCTGTACTTTAAACCCCTTGCACCACCAGGGAGGACCCTCAAATCCCATTTCAAACCAGAAAAAGCTGGGACTGATACATATCTATTCATTCAAAAAACAAGTCAGAGATGTTGTGAGATACTCAAATGAAGATGTCTGGTATACAGCTAGAAGTCTTTAGCATAGAGGAGGTACATGAGGCAGACAGATGCTTCACTAACTCTTCCCATTTAGACTATAAATGTTCAAAATATTAAGTGGACAGGAGCTCCAAACCCAGCTGCTTTTCACCTCTATGATCAATGCCTAATATAAATGGTGGGTTTCCAAAGTACAAAATATACCTCTCCTTGGAAAATAGTGTAGAGGGCAGGCAAGTTTTCCATGGTCTCAGGTCTTCCTGAATTCATCCTTAATGTTCTATGGTTCCTCCATTTCTTTCCTGCCAAAGCTAATTCAAATGTCCTGTCACAAATAAATTAAGACAAACAATAATTAGAAACCTACATTCAAATGTGTAGAAAATCCAGTTAGTTTCTACAGAATAACAGATTTAACACTATGTGTTTTATCCAAATCTCCTTTGTCCAACTCTTAATTGTGCAATTTTGGAAATGTTGATTTTATTTCCCTTTAATTTGTTACTTACCCAAGGTTACTACTTTTTTTTTGCTTTTGTTTTAATTGCTAAAAGTCAATGGAAGTCTTTTCACGTGCAAAAGGATCTTAAGAATGGATTTTTAAGATAGTAGCAAGAGCTAACATTTATCAAGTAGTTACCATGACCAGACTGAGCACTAAACATCCAAAATTTCATTTATCTTCAGAATTCTCATGATGTAGATTCCACTATTATGTAGAAAACTTGGGGACCCTTCCAGGTGGTACAAGGGGTTAAGGCACAGCACTGTGATGATATCCTCAGCCACTGTAGCACCAGTTGATCCCCAGCCGGGGATGTGACCCACATGGCACAGCAGACCTCTCCTGTCTCACCCATTTCTCCCCTCGGCAGTGTATTTCAGTACATGTGCTCATTCTGTTCCCTACTTTGTCTCTGGTGAATGGTCTAACCCACCCCCCCCCACACACACACACACACCACCTCTGGCCTGTCCCAGTTCTTGTATGCATAAATAAATCTTCAAAAAAGAAAAGAAAACTTTGATTTCCAGAGGTCAAATTACTAGGCCTATCTCAAGAAATGGAGTTAAACTCTGGCTGACATCAGAGTTCACACATTTAATAGCTATAATAGGCATTAAATCTCAAGTAACTTCAGAGAGAAAATAGCTGGCCTTTTTTTCTGATAAAATTGAAAGATACACTTTCAAAGTTCAGATAATACTTCGATAATGAAGAAAAAAAATCATCCATAAATTTGCTTTTTCTTTTTCCATGCAGTGTTTCTTTTCATGGAATCACTTGTCATTACAAACAAACCTTGTTTTATTACATTTCACCACTGTGATTTTTGCAAACTGAAGGTTTGTGGCAACACTGTGTTAAGCAAGCCTATAGATGCCATCTTCTAACAGTATGTTCTTATGTCAATTGCATTTTTGGTAATTATCACAGTACTTAAATTTTTCAGTCTATCTGTTAGGGTGATCTGTGATTAGTGACCATTGATGTTACTATTTCAATTGTCTCAGGGAACCACATAAAAGTCAACAAATCCAACATGTCTTCTGACTGCTCCTCCAACCAGACATTCCAGTCTTTCTCCTTCTCCCCAGGTTCCCTTATTCCCTGAGACTTAATACTGATATTAGCCCAATTCATAATCCTACAATTGCCTCTAAGTGTTCAAGAGATAGGAAGACACACATCTCCCACTTTAAATCAAAAGATGGAGCTGATCTCAAACTGGCCACAACACACCCTCAAAGCCCTAACACGCCTCAATTCTATGTAGGCTGTGAGAGGTGAGGAAGCTGCAGAAGTTTGAAGTAAGCAGAGGCTGGCTCCTGAGATGCAAGGTAAAGCAGCAAGTACTGACACAAAAGCTGCAGCAGTTATTCACAAATCTAGCTAAATCACTGATGAAGATGGGAATACTAAACAATAGATTTCAATGCAGATGAAAAAGCATTAAATTGGAAAGTGACACCTAGGTCCTTTTTGTTGGTTATGCAAATTAACCCATTTATTGTAAGCTGGCAATGTTTCAAATAATGGCACTTCCACTGGTCTTTCAGTTCCTTCAGTCTTCTGATGGCAGATTTTACTCTGGCAACAGAAGTGGTGTTGCAGGTCCAGGTACCACCAGGTGTGAGTGTTCATGCAGGAACCACAAAGCCAGCTCACCACAGCTTGTCTCTTCATCTTAGGTTTGCCACAGAAGGAACAGTATTGGCTGATTTAAATTTTCTTCACCATTTCCTGAGGGGGAGCCCTACTCATAAACAATCCTGACCTTCTTGGTGTGTTTAGCCAAACAAGGTCCAAGCCCAGAGAGCATCTAGTACTTAAAAAAAAAAGATTTATTCATTTATGCATTCATGAGTTGGGGTTTAGGGGTGAGAGGATTCACAGAGACAAAGTGGGGAGCCGAACAGGCAGATTCACTGAAATACATTGCTGTGAGGAGCAGTGGGCAAGACAGGAGAGGTCTACTTCATATTGTGGGTCAGCTCCTTGGCCGGGGATTGAACTCAAACTACAGTTCAAGTGTCTGCTATGATGAAATATGAATAATTAATTATAGGGCTCTCTGATTTGCTCCTTCTTAGAATGATAGCCCAAGAAAATCTATGCAATTCCTTAAAGAAGGTACATTTTTTTTAAAGACTTATTTATTCATACAGAACTGGGGTACAAGCAAGAGGTGCAGGGGAGGTGAGAGGCTTCACCAGAGACAGAGTGGGAAGCAGGACAGCTCCACAAAGTACACTGCTGAGGGGAGCAGTGGGTGGGTTCGGAGAGGTCAGCCACACTATGTGGATCACCTCCAGGGTGGGGATTAAACTCTCACTGGAGCGGCTGCAGCCAGCTTGCAGTGCTGCATCCTAACCCGTTTTGCCACCGGGGAGGGCCCAAGAAGATATATTTTTGAGCAAAAGCTTAAAATGTAATAATATATTATAACATGTGTACAATTTCAGGAAAACGGGGCTATATCCTTTAAAAAATGGAATTCAGGGCCCTTCCTGGTGGCTCAAACAGTTGAAGCATAGCACTGTGAGTATGATTCCTGGGCAAGAAACTGACCCACATGGTGTAGCGGACCTCTCCTGGCCTACTTACTGCTCCCCTCAGCAGTGTGTTTCACATCTAATTGTCTGCTTCCAGTTGTCTCTGGTGGTTCCTCTCACCCCTTCTCTCCTGCACCTCTGGCCTGTACCCAGTTCTTTTATGCATAAATATTTTTTTAATGTAATTATTTTTCAAGTCATGTTCTGTCAAAACCTAGGATCTGGTGGTTATTCAGAAATCCTGCAGTTAGTTCAAATTTACTTGTTTGAAAGTCAGTTTTGAACTGTCTAGAGACAACAGGTTTCAAGAAAGCCAAAGGAAAGCTCTAGGCCAATCAACCAGAAGCCTCCATACCAAAGGCAGAGGGATACAGCCAGTGCTGGGGAGACCTTCCCCACCAGCATTGCTGGAAAGCTAGGACTATCTTCTCATAATCAGGGAGAGGTTGATGATTACTTTCTCCTACTTTCCCTGCCAGCTTGGAATGGATGGTGGTAGCAATGGAGAGAGGACACAGAGTACTTTGTTTTGATCTAGTGTACCTGTGTAAGATTTTGTTTGGGGAACAAAAAAAAAAAAATATCTGCAGCTTTAAAAAAAAGTCAATTAAAACATTGCGATGGACATCCTCCGGTCAGATATGACCACATCTACAGACTTATAAGAGAAGTAAGTTGACAAGGACTGAGGTACACCATTTGGAGTTGCCTTGCCACAGTTCTGGAAGCAGAAAATCTTCCTGAAGTAATTCATTTCACTTGAATGTCTTCAACAATTGTAATATGTAGGGACTCAATATACAAATTACTCCCAAATATCCACCCCCAACAAGAAAGTCTCTTCTAAGTTCCTAAGCCATATCCCAAACTGCCTGTTCGCTGTAATGAGTGGAATAAAGGTCTTTAGCTTTCCCTTTCCCCAGCCAAGAAAAGAATCACTCAGTTGTATTGGGTCGAAACCTAGCAATTATCTTTGACCCTGTTTTCACTCACTGTATCAATGCAACACCAAGACCTGCCTGTTTTACTTTCCACATCTCTCTAGAATCTGTCCAGTTCTCTGCAGCTCCACCAGCACCTCAGTGCTCAATGCTAGCATCTCTCATCTCAATGCATCTGCATCTATCCCTCTTCCAATATGTTTACACTGATGACAGGAATGATCAAACCCCCACCAAGCTTCCCTCACCCCTCGATGAAGACATTCCCTCAGTGGTTTCCCATCAGCCCTAACAGTAACAGCAACAAATCCTGCAAGGTCTGGTCTGGCTTCCACTGGCCTCCAGCTTCGCACTGTAGCGTACTCCCCTCCTTTGTGCTGGCCTCTGGGTGCCATTTGGACATTCTCCTCCCGACTGCCACAAAGCCTCTCCGCACATGTTGTTCTGTGTGGGATAGTCTGTCCTCCCCTCTTATCTAACTAATCAGATGTCTCCTCTCAGGCATCAGTTCAGGCATCTTTTCCTCAGAGAAGCCTTCCAGTGTTTCAGGCACTTTCACATTTCTTGGTGAGATCACTATTAACACCCTGTTTTCTCCCCCCCCACCTACCCCCGCCCCCCCAGGACTCGAGACTCCTGAGGTCAAGGACCACGTCTGGTTCACAATGCAGCCCCAACACCTTGCACAGTAAATATCAGGGGCACGGTTAAGGAGATGGCCTAGTTCTTCGTATGAATTCAAATTTCTCAACAAGACGGTGGTCTGGAGGAGGAGGTCGGACATTTCCTTCATCCCCGCCCCCTCAGGGGCACGGAGCGGGCCCCAGTAAAAAGCTGCTGCAGAATTGGTGGCAGAAACACGGTAGCCTCCTCAGAGAAACAACCCTGGGTTTGACGGGGAGACTAGCCTTCCCCTCCTGAGAGTGCTTGGACACAGCAGGCGCCTGAAGAAATGGGTCGTCGAGGGCCCTACGCGGCCGCAGAGACCCCCGAAGCCCCAGCCGAGAGGGAACGCAGGCTAGAGTACCTGAGCGAGCGACCCGCCTCTGCCCCCGGCAAATACATCTTCAACAGAGAAGGGTCGGCTTCAGACCAAGCAAACTAGGCACTGCCTCCAGATCCCACAGCTATCATTCCCCCAACCCCCCGCCCCCATCTTCCCCATACTTACTCGGTGCCAACACCCGGCCCCCTGACCGCAGCATTGCGCCGACACGCCAAAGTCGGTCAGAGCGCTTTCCCCCCACAAGACCCAGCACGCCTAGGCGGGACTTCAGCTCCATCCACCAATGCTGGAAGCTCACTCTCGTGACATCAGAAAGATCTGACCAATAATAAGAAACTATCTAGAGGGCGGGGCATAGGGAAATTGCGGAAGCCGATTGGGCTCCCCAAACCGGAAGTTCCTCGGGAAGCGCTAATTTAGAGCCAATCGTGCGGGGGCAAAGTGTGTCGGCGCGGTTAGTGGGGGCCCTGAGGAGAGTGGCTGCCGCCATGATAGAACAGCCGAAGCGCAAAGGCCCAGAGTTGCCGCTGGTTCCAGTCAAGCGGCAGCGCCATGAGTTGCTGTTGGGAGCGGCAGGGTCGGGCCCCGGACCGGGGCAGCAGCAGGCGGCTCCGGGAGCTTTGCTGCAGGCGGTAAGTGAAGCAGCAGGCAGCCTTCGGCCCTCGTTCTCATGCCTCACAGCGCGCCCCGGCCTTGCCCCCCCAGCCCCACACCACCCGGAGCTGAACGAGTCTCTTACCTGATGTTAAAGTAGATAAACACTGAGACAGTGGCCGACAGCCCTGCGAGGTGGCTTTAGAACCAGAGGGTAGGACCTTGAACTCAGAACCGGGGTAGGGGCGCCTAAATCTCCCAGGGATCCGGTGTAGAAAAAGTGTTGAGAACGAGTAGTTAGATGAATGAGGGAAGGAAGGAAATGAGTGATACTCGCTTTGGGTCTTTGGGCTGCCTGCTTTGCCCTTTATTTCTCTGCATGGAGATTGACAATCAAATAACAGTTAATAGCCATTGAATAGTTGTACTAGGACTTTTGTATAGGAAAACACCGTTCATCTTGGTAACAGCCCAAATATTAGGAACTGTTACCCATTTTGTAAGTGGGAAAGCAGACATACAGGTCAGAGAAGCAGGTTTTAAACCCAGAATGCATTCTCTTAACTACATTTCTTCCAACATAGAGGCGGTGTTCTCTCACAACTCCTCTGCCAGCCCCTCAGTAGATCTGCTGCCCATCCTCAAAATATATCGATTTTAAAAGACAAAACTTGCAAGATGGCCATAGAGCTGAGGCTTAATTACAGCAGGGAGGTGGGGTGGGTCAAAATAGGAAAGGGAAGAGCACAAGGGACTGAGCTCAACGGTGATGAACCATGATTGGATCGATTATTTTGGAGAACTACCAGGACTCGCCAATGGGAGAGATCTGACACTGGACAAAAATTAACAACGATGTACCAAAATAAGTAAATAAGTTTATAAAGTGAGAGAGTGCGTGTGTGTAGATGTACTACCACTTCCACCTTTATCACTAGCTCGTGATCTAAGCTGCTATTATCTAGCACTATTTCAGTAAGATCCTAATGGCATTCCTATTTCTGCACTTGTATGATCAGCCTACCCTCAGACCTGCAAACAGCCAAATCCTTCTTAACATCAGATCTCTCAGGCAACAAGCATAAAGATTCTGAGGCAAAAATGAGTTTAATATGTTTGAGCAATTAAATATTGGCTTTGAGATAGGAGCAGAGTGAAGGAGAATATTGTAACAGATAGATTTGGGTGACTTGAGCATATCAGATGGGAGGCATGAGTTATGTGAGCATTCCCACTCTCTAAGTGAGAAATACACTCGATTGTTTTTCCCTGTCTTCTCCCTGTGCCCACCCACCCCTCAATCTTGCAGCTTCCTTTTGCCTATTTGTTGCAACTATTTACTTTTTTATTTAGGGGCCTCCAAGGTGTTCTTCCCTTCAAGCTCCGATCATGCTTCTCTCAGGACATGAAGGAGAAGTGTACTGCTGCAAGTTTCATCCCAATGGATCGACCTTAGCATCTGCAGGATTTGACCGACTGATATGTAAGGCATGGTTTTTGAATCTGAAGTAATTGGTCTTTGCCATATAGTGAATATTTGTTAAAGCCTTCTGTACAGTGTAAGGCACCATTCTGAATTGGTAACATAACAAACTGTGTGACTAACAAGCAAAAATAGAGGCATGACAATGTTCAGTGATTATATAGAATCCCTTATACTTCCTTATAAGTATAAAAGGAATTTTGTTAGAATCCTAATTGCTCTAATTTCAAAATGTCTTCTTCATAGAAGCAAATCTTGAGCTAACTTTATCAAGAAAAGAGATCAAGGCTTAACAAATCAATAGAAGTAATGAGAAGAGAAGACTTTTTCCCAAAGGTGTGAGACCCTCTTCTTAATACACACTTAGAATCTTCACATGGGGGAGGATGAAAAGATCCTATCCTAAAGTGGCAATTAAGATAATTTACTAGAACATCATTAGGATCTACTCTCAGATTGTCACCTACTCGTTAGGAATATCCATTTTTGAGAAAAAGAAAAATCACTCTGAAGGTGTCATGAGAAAAGGTATCAGAGAAGATAGCAAGCCTGAATTTTTTTCTTCTGGCATTATTTTCCTGAGAGAGACAATCCTTTGGTCAATGCTGATGACTCAGTGTCTCTGGACAAATATCTGTCCTCACAGTGCATGTTGATTTAGGTGTTCCAGTTTTATGGTCATTAAATTTACTAGTGGCCAAGCACCTGGGAGATATAACATCTATGAATTACTGATATGTTTCACTTGATAAAACAAAGTAGAAGCAATTTTATAAACAGAAAATACCTCAAAAATATAGTGATATAGATATATTAACTTCTTGCTGGACTAAGCTCCCTGAGGATAGGAACTGCATGTTCACTTACTTCATTTTACTCCAACACCTAAACACATATAGCAGTTACTTAGCACACATGGGATAAATGAATGCAGTGCAAAGTCATTAGCATGTGGCCCTCAAGTCAGTTGCTGGTTCCTTTAATTTCCCTAAATGCCATTATTTTGTTGTATACTTTTACTCATAGCAGACAAGTAGTAATGAGCACCAACTTTTTTTAAAAAATAGGAAATAATTTAATTTTACTATTAGCTACTAACTTTTTTTTTTTTAAACTACGAAATGTGGAAATAGTGTTTTTATTTTTATTTCATGGTCAGGAAAGTGGTGAGCTGGTAGAACTAAGTGTTCCTAGGGAGTATAATTTCAGAACTGTTGTCCTTGTAAATTCTTAAATACCCTTTCCATGGTCAGTAATGTCTTTCTGCCTAGTAATATTCACAGAACCCCTGTCTCCCTAATAGTGCTGTGGAATGTCTACGGTGACTGTGATAACTATGCCACATTGAAAGGGCACAGTGGAGCAGTGATGGAACTGCATTACAACACAGATGGCAGGTGAGTGTTGTACAGCCTTGAGTGACGGCTCCTTCCCATACTAAGTCTTCTTGGCATCCTTTTGCATTTCATCTTTGGAGTTCTCTTAGGATACTCTCTTGTCAGAAGCGACTGCATTTTGAGTAACTCCATTATTTTCCTATCACTGTCACCCCAAGTAAGGTGTTTATTTTTCTATGTATCCATCATTTAACTTATCAGCATACAGACAAATTTGTTTCTTTTTAAGACAAATTTTATTTTATTTTATTAAATTACCTATTATAAAGGTAAGAAAAAAATTTTAAAACTCAAAATTACAAGATGGAAAAATAACCCCTATTCTTACCTTTCCAGAGATAATTGCTGTTAATGTCTTTTTTCTCAAGCCTTTTTCCTACTCAAAGCTATTTGGTTTTTACATATACTGCAATTTAGAATTATGTTTACAGTCTTGTCTGTTCCTTTTATCCCCTAAGTTTATTCACTTAACCTATATGTCATACATACTATTTATCGTAAACATTTTAATGATTGTGTAGTTTTAGATTAACTATAGCTACATGGAAATGTGATCAAAGTTAATTGTTCTCATTAGGATTTTGGTATATAACATGACATAGATTTTTCTTATTAATGTTTGAATAAAGAAAATGTAATTATAACTTAGAGATAAGCCTCAGAAACAAAAACTTCGATTTTTTTTTGTTTTGTTTTGTTTTTATTTAGAGATAGGTTTAAAATTACTCAGCCATGGGATCAAGAAGTATGTCTTTTTTACCTCTGCATCGAGAATAATTAAAATTTCCAAATGGGAGGATATAGCATGTGTAAAGTGTTGTCTATCACAAAGGAAGAAAAGATTAAGAAAACTTTTAGATATATAATGTCATTGGAACTACAGAAGAAAAATTTTTTAAGTATTTCATTCGGTAGACCTCCGAACTATGTCTGAAACATAGTTTCAGTTTTTAAAAGTAGGGTGAAGCATGTCAGTATCCTGCCAGACTGTCAGCACAGTGTCAGTGATCTTGAGTATTTTGGCAAATGGGAAAGATAAATTGCTATTGTTTGTCTTCATTTACTACTTTTTTGTTCTTCCTCTTACCTTCTAGTATGCTCTTCTCAGCGTCCACAGATAAAACTGTGGCAGTGTGGGATAGTGAGACTGGTGAGAGGGTTAAAAGACTGAAGGGACATACTTCCTTTGTGAATTCCTGTTATCCAGCCAGGAGGGGTCCCCAGCTTGTCTGCACTGGCAGTGACGATGGTACAGTTAAGGTGGGTGTTGTTTGTCTGTGCATTGCCATTTCTGAGGTGACATAATGTGCGCCTAGTCTTGCCTTCCCACCTGTGCTGTACCTTCCTCTTTACAACTTTGTTTTTAAAAGCCAAACGCTTTTTAAAAATACGTGTAAAGTGGCAGTGTTTTAAGTATTCTGCAGAATGATGTTAGAACCCTTTTGACTTGGAATACAATGGATCACCTAAATTGAATTCTTAGCAATTCACTTTTCTGGTCACTGTTCAATCTTTTATAACAGTGACAGAAAATATGTGTCTTATAAAGCTGTGAAATTATAGACAGTGTGTAAGAAGCTCAGTACATGGTTTTAGAGACTTAAGATGGGATCTTAATTTTAAGGATTGTTCAGTTCAGTGATTTCCAACCTGTCTGTTTATCAGAATCACCTGAAGAACTTGTTAAAAATACCCACCTAGAGCCTCCCTGGTGGCCTGGAGGGTAAGTCTCAGTGCTATCACATGGTCTGAGTTTGATCCCAGGCCAGGGAACTAACCCAGATATGGTGCTGCAGATTTCCTGTCTCACCCACTGCTCCCCTTTCAGTAAATCCGCTTGTTCTGCTCTGTGTCTGGTGAATCCTTTCATCCTCCACACTGCTAAATTATGCCCATTTCTTCTATGTAAAAACAAGGAAATACTAAAAATACCCAAATAGGGTTTAGTAGCTCTGGAGTGGGAATTTTTTTATATTATTGCAACCATTTTTTTAGGGCCGTTCTAGGATCACAAGAAGATTAAGTGGAAGGTACAGAGATTTCCATGTATCCACTGCCGCCATACATACCCAAACCTGCCCCTGCGGCCCCCACCCCACCCCCGCCACACACACACACACACACACACATATATACTCCCCACCGCCCGTTTTAAAATATCCCTTACCAGAGTGGTAGGTGTAGTTGTTAATGTTGACAAACCTACATTGACACATCTTAGTCACCCAAGTCATGGATTTATGTTAGGAGTCACTATTGCTGGCATTCATTCTATGGTTTGGACACATATGACTATAGGTACCTTAGAGTTTTGTCGCTGCCCTAAAAATTTCTTTGCTGCCTATTCTCCCACCTTTCCCTCCAATCCTAACCTCTGGAAGCACTGATATTTCTATTCTCTATTGTTTTGCCTTCTCCAGAATTTACATCATTAGAAACATCTAGTAGATAGTCTCTTCATCCTGGCTTCTTTCACTTAGTAATATGCATTTAAGATTTCCCTGTATCTTTTCATGATTTGATAGCTGATTTATTTTTAGTGCTGAATAATATTCCATTTCCTATAGTTTACCTAGTTATCTACAGGATATCCTGATTGCTTCTGAGAATTGGTACTTTTGAATAAAGCTTCTATAAACCTATGACCTATATTAAAATCTACCACTAATTCTTTTCTTTTTTATGACACATCTTTAAAACTTGGAACCAAAGTTTTTCTCTTCTGAATGAAATGACCCATGCTCTTAAAACATTTACCCATTTGTTTTTTAAAAGTAGAATCCAACTGTCTACTTTAACTTGTGTATGGAGTCTCACCCTCTTTCCTATTACCAACACATCAAGCAGCTATTAAAAATAAATGTTGAGAGCCCTCCCTGGTGGCGCAGTGGGTTGGAGTGCTGCGCTCTGAAGCTAAGCCAAGCCATGGCTGCTTCAGTGTGAGTTCGATCCAGAGGTGATCCACGTGGCGCAGCAGACCTCTTCTGTCTCTCCTGTCTCCACAGCTCTCCTCAGCAGCGTAATTCCTTAATCTGCCTGTTCTGGTCCACATTCTTTTTCTGGTGAATCCTCTCGCCATCCCTGCACCTCTGGCCTGTACCCCATTTATGTATGCATAAATAAATAAATTCTTTTTTAAAAAAAATACTGATTTAAAAAGTATATGTATTACATTAATAATAAGAAATCAGAACATTTTAACATTTTGAAATTAATATTAACATTAATGTAATAGGATTGGACAGTATTAAATTCTAGTCCTTCTTTGCTGCTGGTGTTCTTCATTAGATCCGTTTCTCCTTTGAGCAATAGTTAAGAATTCAGTGTAAACTAGATAGTATAAGCACAGTATCTTTTGAACATATTTATTACAACTCACATTATGGAATATATTCTATACTGTGATCCAATAGATAGCCCTCTTGATTCTCTGATAGCTTCTTTCCTATAATTTTTTAATTGAGACAGAATTTGCATAACAAAATTCACCACTTTAATTGTTTATACAAGTGTACAATTCAGTTGCAGTGTTGTATTACCATCACCACAATCCAGTAGCACGTTTGTCCCGATGGAATTGCCCATTCTGGGCATTTTGTATAAGTAAAATTGTACAGTATGTGGCCTCTTGCATCCAGCTTCTTTCACTTGGCATAATGTTTTCAGTTTCACCCATGTTATATCATGTATCAGTATGTCATTCCTTTTATGGCTTAATCATATTCCATTTTACTGATGCATAATTCCTTTTGCTTATGCATCCGTTTATGGATATTGGATTGTTTACACATTTAGCTACTACAGGTATTGCTGCTACAACATTCATGTACATGCTTTCCTAATGGAGAGCAGAACAGGCAGATTGACAAAGTACACTGCTGAGGGAAGCAACAGCGAGACGAGATATGCTGCACCATGTGGGTCACCTCCCTGACTGGGGATTGAACTTGTGCTGAACCAGTTGTGGCTAGCTTTGTAGCGCTGCACTTTAACCCTTTGCACCACCGGGGAGGGCTCTTGAACACCTGTTTCATTTCTCTTGAGTATATATCTAGCTAGGTCAAAAGGTAACACTTAACTTTTTGAGGAATTTCTGTAGCAACTACATCATTTTATACTCCCACCAACTATGTATAAGGGTTCCAGTTTTTCCACATCCTTGTCAACATTTATTTTCTGGGTTTTTTATAATCATCCTAGAAAGTAGTATGTAAGTGTTGTTTCAGTAGTATCTAAATGTGTTTTTATTTCTGAAATGATTAATGTTATTGGGTGTCTTTTCATATGCTTAGCAGTCATTTTTATATCTTCTGAGAGTATTCAAGTTCTTTACCCCTTTGTTAATTAGGCTTTTTACATTTCTTTTGTTGTTAGGGTTTTTTTTAAACGGTTTATTTTTTTATGCTTACAGAATTGGGGTACAGGCCAAAGGCGTGGTGGGTGAGAGGGTTCACCAGAAACAGTGGGGAGCAGACAGGCAGTTTGACAGAGTACACTGCTGAGGGGAGCAGAGGTCAGAAAAGGTCTGTCATGCCATGTGGGTCACCTCCCTGGCCAGGGATCGAATTCATGCTGCAGTGGCTTCAGAGAGCTTCATAATGTGGTGCTTTAACCCCTTGTGCCACAGGGAGTTTTTCATTCTGTGTACTAGGTCTTTGTCAGATACATGATTTGCAAATATTTTCTCCTATTGTCTTCTCATTTCTTCATAATACCCTTTGATGTACAGAAGTTTTTCTGAAATCTAGTTTACCGGTATTTTCCTTTTGTCACTTGTGCTTTTGGAATCTTCTAAAAATACATTCCCAAGCCAAGGTTTTAAGAGTACACCTATGTGGGCCCTCCCTGGTGGCGCAACAGGTTAAAGCACAGCACTGAGAAGCTAAAGCCACTTCAGCATGAGTTCGATTCCCGCCTGCCCCAGAAATGACCACATGGCGCGGCAAACCTCTCCTGACCCGCCCGCTGCTCCCCTCAGCAGTGTACTTCATTGATCTGCCTGTTTTGCTCCCCACTCTGTCTCTGGTGAAGCCTCTCACCGCCCCTGAGCCTCTGGCCTATACCCCAGTTCTGTATGCACAAATAAATAAATCTTTAAAAAAATAAAGAGTACACCTATGTGATGTGGGGCTCCAGTCTCATTCTGTTACATATTAGCCAGTTGTGCACACACCATTTGTTGAAGACAATTTTTGTTATGTGTGTGAGCCATACTTTTGCCTAAATCAGGCCTTCTCTTTATCTTATTGAAAATTAGACATTTGAATATTAGAATGTGGTAACTCTGGAAATTAGCTTACCCCAGGGTTTGTTGTTGCTGCTTTTAACTGTTGTTTTAGTGAATTTTCTGAACTGATTTTGTAAAATATGTGCCCTCTGTCCTATGAAAGTTTCTGTTTATTGATTTAGCAGTTCTTTACTAATGATTTGACAAACTTTTCCTTAATTTCGGGATGTTGAGAGGGATTGACTCTTGTGTATATAGATGTATAGGGATTGGGCTGGGCAGTCTTCTCAGCCAAGCAATTTACAACTCTGCTTTGGCACATACCTCCTGCCTTCATAGAGCCTGAAGATCAGCAAGAGGTGAGCACCTTGTCTGGTCTTTTGAACGTGCCCAGGCATGTAAGTGACCTTTTAGATTCCCAGGAATATTCCAGAGCTTCTCACAGCCCTCATTCTTCAGATCTTATTCCCTAGCCTTTCTTCCCTAGCTTTTTGGTTTATCCATTGTTTGCCCCAGCTGTTATCCTTGCTTCTCTTCTGGGAGAATTTCAAATGAAAAATAAAAGCAAGTCCTTTGAGCTTACCTTTCCGAGAGCCACCAGACAAGTTAAAAAAAACAGTCTAACTTTTTGAGAATAAAGAAGTTCCATTCTGCTCCATCTGGTAGTAGGAGCACATAATGAGAATGCTGGTTGTTTTCCTTAAGGCTATTGCTGAGTCGAAGATGGAGCCCAGGGTAAATTAAAGTGCTACAAAGCTCTTATAAGACAGCTCACGTGGTTTTCTTCCTCATAAATCGTTTGCCTGGTTGTTGTAAACTTTTGATTTGTTTCTATAATCAAATGTTTCTGTAATTCTGGTAAAGCTGATTCTACCTGTTTCTTTTTGGTTTTATTATTTATTTGGTTAGCCAATTAATTCACTGCTTTTGTAGAAGGTTTATCTTCTGGCATTCCCTGTTCTACCATTTTGACAATATAACCTCTTTGTATTTTTTTTTTTAAATATTTATTTATTCATACAGAACTGGGGTACAGGTCAGAGATGCGGAGGGTGAGAGGATTCACCAGGGACAGAGTGGGGAGCAGAACAGGCAGATTGAGGAAGTTCACTGCTGAGGGGAGCAGCGGGCGGGTCAGGAGAGGTCTGCCACGCCATGTGGTCACCTCCGGGGCAGGCGGGAATCGAACTCATGAGGAAGTGGCTTTAGCTTCTTAGTGCAGTGCTTTAACCCACTGCGCCACCAGGGAGGGCCACCTCTTTGTATTTTTTAACCAAAGTTGTAAGGCATTGATTAGTTAAGGTACACAGTGGTTTTTTGTTTTGGTTTGGTTTTTTTTTTTTTTTTTAAGATTTTATTTGATTATACATACAGAAATGGGGTACAGGCCAGAGGTGTAGGGGCAGTGAGAGGATTCAGCAGAGGCAGAGTAGGGAGCAGGATAGGCGGATCTCCTGAGATCACTGCTGAGGGGAGCAGCAGGCAAAACAGGAGAAGGCTGCTGTGCCATATGTGGCCCATTTCCTTGGCCAGGGATCGAACTTTGTGTAGTGGCTGGCTATAGCTTGATAGCGCTGGTCTTTAACCCCTGTGCCACCAGGGAGGCCCCAGGATATCCAGTTTAAAAAACATTAGTCTCCTGTCCTGCTATGCTGAGAATGTATAAACTAGGCAAATAGAAAACTTGCATTCTAGGGGGACATGTTTTTGTTTTTAAGATTTATTTATGCATATAAGAACTGGGGTGTAGACCAGAGGTGTGGGGGTTGAGAGGATTTACCAGAGACAGAATGGGTAGCAGAATAGGCTACTGAAATACATTGCTGAGGGGAGCAGTGAGTGAGATAGGAGAGGTCTACCTTGCCATGTGAGTTAGCTCTTTAGCCAGGGACCAAATACTTGCTGCAATGGCTGAGAGTAGTTTGATGTTGCTGACATTTCATCCCGTGTGCCACCAGGGAGGCCTGCCTAAGGGAACATGTTAACTACGTTTATTCAAATTTAAACAGAGGAGTCTGCCAATTTTCAGATACATTAACAAATTATTGTCACTTCTCATATTGTTACTAAATATCTAGACACATTATTGACTGGATTCCTAGTAGAGACATGTTCACCTCAATAAAGTTCTTGGGCCTAAAAATGTACTGTGCAGTTCCTTTTAGAGTGATATTAAAAGACTCATGTTCCTCTGCTTCAGCTTTGGGATATCCGGAAGAAAGCAGCCATCCAGACATTTCAGAACACTTACCAGGTGTTAGCTGTAACCTTCAACGACACAAGTGATCAGATTATTTCTGGTGGAATAGACAACGATATCAAGGTATGTTTGATTTTGTTACATTCTCTTTCACCTAACTTCACTCAGCAGTGAAACTTCTGAGATTGTGGGGAGTTCTGCATTCAATACCAATGAAAAAGAAGATAGTAATTTGGATCGTATTTTTTTTCTCCCCTATTCTCATTGACTTTCTAAATCAAGAGTTGCAATTGAAGATCAAATACATGAATACCATCAAAGACCAGGCAGTTTATGTGAAGTGGGAAGCCCCTGTATGAAAATAGAGAGTAGCATTCCCCACCTGGAGTCTTTTGAGACTAGGAAAAAGAAGTTTTGGAAAGTCTGTAACTAAGAATAACAAAGTAATGATTTAGAGAAAGAGTCAGTAAACTTTGTGTCAGTATAGTATGGCCCAATTGAAGAGTAATTGACTTGGGTTCTGATTCCAGTTCCACTGTTTTGTAGTTTTTTGTGACTTCAAGCAACTTCTTTAATCCTTGGTTTTCTCATGTGTACATTGGTGGTAATAATAATAATAGCAGCTGTCTTTTTTTTTTTAATAATGTAATAGTTTATTTTTACATCATTTTGTGCATTTTTTCATCTCAGTTGTAATCCCCATGGGCTTCCCATCACCAAATCACCGTGTGCCATCATCATAGTCCAGT
>NW_004567109.1:15188969-15189821 GCF_000260355.1 Condylura cristata | reverse complement strand
TTCATTATTCTTATTATTTTCTCACCTGGTCCATTATACTCCTGCTATGAGCAAAACCATCCGGTATTTTTCTTTCTCTTTCTGGCTTATCTCACTAAGTAGTATCTTTTCTGGCTCCATCCAAGTCAAATAGCAGCTATCTTATAGGGTTGTTGTGGGGGCTAAATGAACCTTACCGGTCGAGAGCAACTAGCAGAGTTGATTGGATATAGCAAATGCCAATAGACTTGAAGTGGTTTTGGAGGGCTACCCAATTTGTGCCTGCTATACTTCCTGAATTCAAAGACTTTTTACTTTAGCTTTCTGTTTTATTGTGATAGAAACTACTGCGTAAAAATACTCAACTTCTTATCACTATCTAGAAATTGTACTGTGTCCATCCTTCTTTGCTGTTACTATGCATGAAATGTTCTTACTTTTCTCTATAGGTAGTACCTTAAATAGTAGTACCTTAAATGCTGTTTATCAGCATTTCATCATGCTTAGATCTTTCTAACAGGAGACTCTACCTTCAATTCTATATCCTCTTATTAATTCCCTGTCAGTCTTTCCCTTCACAGCCAAACTTCTTGAAACACCATGATGATGTTGGTAATGATAGTGATGTTATCATCATCTAACACTTAAATAGTGCTTATTTTGTATCAGGCTTGGACTTTAGATCTTTACCTTATTCATTCATTTAATTACACAACAATCTCATGAAATAAGTGCCATTTTATAGATGAAACTGAGCTAAAAGGGGCACAACAAGTTAACCCAAGGTTATACAATTAATAAGTAATGGAATCTCAGTTCAAAACTTCAGAACTTGGGTCCAGGGTCATGTTCTTTTTTTTTTTTTTTTTTTTT
>NW_004567109.1:15167443-15187835 GCF_000260355.1 Condylura cristata | reverse complement strand
AAAAAAAAAATAGATGTTGTTATTCCCCGAGATTCTTTGTTACATATATTGTTAGATACCTTTTCCCTGGACAATTCTATCTACTTCTGTAATACTGTCATCTCTACGCTAATGAGTTGGTTTTACTAGTCCAGATCTTCAACTCCAGATTCCTGTATATAACCAGTTACTCAACTGCATATAACCATATTTACTAGCTATCATTCACTTGTCTATCTCATAAATACTTCAGAATTCACCATTCCTGAAACTGAACTTCCCATCCCTTTCCCACCATTTAACTATCTGGAGAATGTGAAATCGGAACATGGTAGCTCACTGTGTCTTCACTTCTCATTGTACTTATGTCCTCTTCACAGAGGATTTCTGAACTAAACTGGACTTTCTAGTTGCTCTCCATATCATATCACTTATTTTCTTCATACCATTGTGACTGGGATTATATAACATTGTTAGGATCATTAATGCTATCTATGAGAAGTTCCATTTCGTATCTCTAAATAGGAACTCTCTCTCTACTGCATGTAATTATTATTTAAATTAGGTAAACAATACGATGTTCTCATCAGCATGGCAGGTATGTAGTAAGTGTTCAGTTGCCATTATCATCATTATTTTACTTTTATTAGAATGTTAAATAGTTCAGTGACAACCATGTCACTGAATATTTAGATGATTATACAAATTGTGCTGCTATAGATAACTTGTGCGTGAAATCTTTTTCATATTTCCTTACAATAGATATCTAGATGAAAATTAATGTGTGAACAGATACAAAGATGCTTCCTATCTTAGATTCAGGTTGCCAGATTCTTTTCAGGTAATAGCACTTAATATATAGTCTAATAAAGAAATCAGATTACTATAGTTAGTTGATCTTATTTTAGTCTTCTGTTACTAAGAGGTGTGCTGGAGAGATAGGAATCAATTAGAAAAACATCTTTCCCCTTTCTAACACCACCATTTTTACATGCCATGGGGTGAGCAACTGCCTCTGGTCCTAGAGGTCTTGTCATTCTTCTCAGACCCTTGCTAATTTCTTTCCTTTTTTTTTTTTTTAAAAGATTTATTTATTTGTACATACAGAACTGGGGTACAGGCCAGAAGCTCAGGGGAGGCGAGAGGCTTCACCAGAGACAGAGTGGGGAACAGAACAGGCAGATTGACGAAGTACACTGCTGAGGGGAGCAGCGGGCGGGCCAGGAGAGGTCTGCCACGCCATGTGGTCTGTGGTCATCTCCAGGGCAGGCGGGAATCGAACTCATGCGGAAGTGGCTTTAGATTCTCAGTGTTGTGCTTTAACCCGCTGCGCCACCAGGGAGGGCCGCTAATTTCTTTTGAAGTGCAAGAGAGGCCTTTTCAATTAGAATAGATTCAGAGAATGTTAAACCTGAAAAGGACCTCAGATACCTAGTCTACCCCTCTTATTTTACAGATGACTATGAGACCCTACAAGTGATTTGGCCCAGGTCAATCAACATGTTCCTTTTAAGCATTTGAGACTTACCAGTCTTGAGCACCTGCTTGACAAATAACTCACTGTGTTAGGGGACACTCCTGAAAGACTATGGTTTTGATTGCTTTTCTACTTGTTTGCCTGTTCTAACTAAGGTGGGGCAAATGGGGGGTGAGCGCCTTCCTTTAAACAGAGTTAAGCAAATTCTGTGAATGTTTGTGAGCAAGTATACTGTTCCTGTAAACCTCATGGGACTTATTAGGGATAGGATTGGAGTTACAGGAAAATGAATAAAGAAGAAAATATGCCTCTGCTTGATGGCTGCAAGGTCTGACTGGCAATTTTTTGTCATTTCTTATAATCCTGAGCACTAGTCAGAATGGGAACTTAGCTCACAATTTAATGTTTTATTTTAATATAGTGGGTAAGGGGATAGAGTGAATCCCCATTGATTCCCCCCCTCCTCCCCCCCAGCTTCACATCCCTTAAGTTACCTAGGGTAGAAGGGTTTTTCTAAAATGCACACCTGACTAACTCATTTCACTATTCTGAGCCCTTCTGAGACTCCCCGGTCAGGAAGATAAAGTCCAAGCCAGACAGTAAAAACCTTGCATAAACTAGCCTCTGCATACCAACCTCTCAGGCGTTGGCTGTTCCCTATGAGTTTTTCGTGCCGCTTTCACATACTGTTTTTCTTAGTATTGTCTTTCATTTTGTGCATTTTTCCATCTCAGTTGTAATCCCCGTGGGCTTCCCACCACCAATTTGAAGTTAATCCCTCTTAACTCTTGCTCTTTGTGCCATCCCCTCTCATCATTTATCTGTTTTCCCTACTAGACTGAAAGCTCCATGAAAGTAGGGACTTTTTTCTTTCTTTCTTTTTTAAATATTCAACAGTGCCTGCCTCTTACAGATGTCCAATGTTCACTGAACAGCTTATCAGGTCACTTGCAAAATGATTTGCTTATATTGGTGTCCTGCTCACTCTTTCTATAGCAAATTCCAGATAAATTTTGGTTCTGTACAGTATGTGTGCAATTCAAGGACAAAAGTCTGGAAATAGCACCCAAGTGCTGTGAGGGATGGCAAATTGCATTCTCCTAGTTGTTGAAGAGCTAAGGATTTCCATGATTCTTTCTGTGAAGAGAAAGAACAACTTGAACAAAAAATGGCAGCCATTTCAGCTTACCTGATTATTGAGGCAGCAAACATCCTGACCCAGAGATTGTATATAAAGGATGCTGGGTTCCACACATGAATGAGCTATTGATGGGGAAAGTGGAGCCGTCTGCCTTATGGATTGCTTTGATATACAACACCAAATTCATTTCTAGATAAGGAAGGTACCATCTTTACAGGGATAGCAATTTTTGTTTCCATTTAGAAAAACTACATGGCAGTTTTAAATCTAATTAGGAGAAAATTATGTATACTACCAGTGACAAAATTGCTGTTTTTTTCCCCATATGACATTCCAGACCATTTCCAGATCATTCTACTAGCTTCACTACATTTTCCATGTTTTAGTCTATATAAGTTCTCTTTAACTGCTTTGTATTTTTCTTTTTTAATAGCTCTTAATAACTTATTACATGAACATGTTTACATTTAGCCTTCAGAGTTATTTTTAAGGTTTGCTTGATAATACCCACTATTGAGTACCTGCTGTGTACCAGGCAAATGCTAAGAGTTCTCTTTGTAATCTTTACAACAGCCATAAGAAGTACATGTTGTTGTTCTTATATAAAGACCAGAAACAGACTCAGAGAGGGCTTGTGTCCCAATAACACAATAGCTCATGACTCTTAAGTGGCAAAGACTGATTCAGTCTGTCCCTAAATCTCTGGTCTTTCCCTTCTAATGTGTTGTTTCCTGCATGTGAACTCATAGTTTTGCAATGAGCCATAAATGGAAATACTATAAGTTTTTGCATATTACTTGTTAAGTATATTTTACATGCAATTGATAGTGGCATTTACTTGTTTTATATAGCTATAGTAATTTAATTACTAAGAATCATACTGAAAGCATTTTAGAAGCCCTTTCATTTTTAGTTTGTTTGTTTGTTTTAAGATTTATTTATACTGGCCCTCCTGGTGGCACCGTGGGTTAAACACAGCACCATAAAGCTGGCCACAGCCACTTTGGTTTGAGTCCCATCCCCACCCCGGAGATGATCCACATGGCACAGCAGACCTCTCCTGTCTTGCCCGCTGCTCCCCTCAGCAGTGTTCTTTGTCAGTTTGCCTGTTCTGCTCACCACTCTAACATGGTAAATCCTCTCATGACCTCTGCATCTCTGGCCTGTACCCCATAAATAAATAGAGATTTATTTATGTATACAAGAACTGGGGTATAGGCCAGAGGTGTCGGGGGTGAGGAGAGGATTCACCAGAGACAGTGGGGAGCAGAACAGGCAGATCTACTGAAATAGACTGCTGAGGGGAGCAGTGGGCAAGACAGGAGGAGAGGTCTGCTGCACCATGTGGATCAGCTCCCTGGTCAAAGACTGAACTCATGCCTCTGGCTGGTGATACCTTGATCGCACTGAGACTTGAAACCCTGTATCACCAGAGACCCGCCCCACCCCCACCCCTTCATTTTTAAACATCTAATTTTATTTGATTTGAAAATGACCTCTAAAAATTCCCTCTTTTTTGTTGAATTTTACCTTAATATTTGGTATTCGTTAGTTTGTATGCATCTACTCAAATATTATAACTGACTCCCTTTTTGGAAAAACAAGAATTACTTTCCTCAACAAAAATTCTATATTTTATGATAAAATAATAATTAACTCAGAGTCAGATTAAGAAGAAATACCAATTTCTCTAGGCAGTTGACTTTTTAATAACTATATTCTGTGATCATTCTCAATTTGATTTCTGAAAACATGTTTTTCTGGGATTTTTGTTGTTTGTTTTGTTTGTTTTACAGGTCTGGGACCTGCGCCAAAACAAGCTAACGTACACCATGAGAGGCCATGCAGATTCAGTGACTGGCCTGAGTTTAAGTTCTGAAGGCTCTTACCTCTTGTCCAATGCAATGGACAATACAGGTAACTTTGAAAAGGAAAACTCTGCCAGTGCCCAGCCAGTATGGCGCCTAGAGAAACTGAGCTTTCAGTGCTAGAGATATGTTCTAGAACCCCAGGAGAACTAGTCATGGATGGCTTGCAGCTCTATCCAGCGCAATTAATAGAGCACATTATATTATAGAGAAAGTTTTAGAAGAATCAGTCAAGAAGCCAGGATTCCAGTTTGTCATTTAATCTCTAAGCAACTTCACATACAGCATTTCTCTTCCCTTCTTTTCTTTTTAAGAGATTTATTTTATTTATGAATACAAGAACTGGGGTACAGGTCAGAGATGTGGGGGCAGTGAGAGGGCCCACCAGAGACAGCAGGGAACAGAACAGGCAGATTGCTTAAAATACACTGCTGAGAGGAGCAGCAGGTAAGGCCGGAGAGGCCTGCCACGCCGTTATCGGGAACCTCCCTGGCCTGGGATCTAACTCCTTCTGCAGTGGCTGTGGATAGCTTCGTAGTGCTGCGCTTTAATCCATTGCACCACCAAGGAGGGCCCTACATGGAGCATTTCTCCTCCCTCAGCATGATAAAATAAGAGGACTGGACTTATATTTTAAGGCCCATTTCAACTCTGGTGGGCTATGATTCCAAACAGGGTACAAGAAACTTAGTGTTGCATTTATTGAAAAAAGTGAAATTTTAAAGATCCATCTAAGGTTTTTCTCAGGCATTTTCAGAGTGCTAGCCTTCCTGCTTGCATACTCCGTAGCCCTGTTGATAGTTCAGTGTGTTCTTTCTGCCAGTGGATCTTCCTTCTCCATTCCAAACATCGGTGTGACAGAAGTTCTCATTAAACGATCTCAGCATTTTGGATTTATCTGAAAATATGTTCTTTGTTTTGGAGTTTTAGAATGGTAGTATGGGTTTGCTATAGAAAAAAAGAGGAGGTGACTTGTTGAATTATATGCTTAAATATTGGGGGAATTTGGAAAGCTACTCTAGTGTGCAAGTTCATGGACTTTTCCAGAACTAAAACGTTTTCACTGATGTTTTGTAACTAAAACAGTTTCTGGCATTCATTGGGGACTCAGTAACTTCTTGTTGAATGAAATGATCATCCTTCGCAGAATGCTTATTCTTAACTCAGTGGCCAACTTTCATGCATTTAGTTTCTCCTTTTTACACCTAACTTCAAAGATTAGTGTTAACTTTTTCACATTAAAATAAATGACATCAGATAATTTAATTCTCCTATAGATATAGCTTTATTAATTAACACTGGCTTTATCGACTGCTTACTGTATTTATACCCATGTTATGATTTCAGTAGATTTACCACTAATTCTGGCATTGTTCACAGGAAGGAAAGATGAGATTCCATAGGTGATAATTAAATTAAGAATCCTTGTTATGACTACATAATAAAGTTGCAAATTCTATATTTTTGTTTATTGCCTCTAATCTTTTAAGACTCTTGTATATCATTTAGTATTTAAAGTGTTCTTATTAAAATAAATAAATAAGAGCAAGTGGTGTTCTTATTTTACAGAGGAGACCAAGACACAGAATCTTGCTATCTAGCATCGCTCAGATGTCAGCACTGCAAAACAAAAATTAAAATCAAAATATTTTTTTTGTGTGATTCTTAGCACAGTACTTGTTTAATATATTTCACTTTGTTCAGATTTAGATTAAGTGCCTCATGAATAAAATTAGAAAGGTCAATCCTAAATTTGACCTTTATAGATTCATTGTTACAGTAGTCATTGATACTTAAATTGTGTGTTGAAACTTTGCTATATTAGAATTGGCAGTCAAATCATTTGCAAAATGTTTTGTTGACATTAGTGTTACACCCAACTAACATTCTGTTGCAAGTCCTCACCAATGCAACATTTCGTGTGTGTGTACATACTTACAGAACTGGGGTACAGGCCAGAGGTGCAGGGGCGATGAGAGGCTTCACCAAAGACAGAGTGGGGAGCAGAACAGGCAGATCGATGAAGTACACTGCTGAGGGGAGCAGCGGGCGGGTCAGGAGAGGTCTGCCATGCCATGTGGTCACCTCCCGGGGCAGGCGGGAATCGAACTCATGCAGAAGTGGCTTAAGCTTCTTAGTGCTCTGCTTTAACCCGCTGCGCCACCAGGGAGGGCCCCAATGCAACATTTCTTTACCTAAACCTCATCTTTCCTGAATTCTGAGTCCCTGTTAATGGAACTTGAATGCATGTCATTCCCATTAGAAAAAAGATCCTTATGACTGCTAGCTATTTTCGTTTGTTTGAATTTACAGTTCGAGTCTGGGATGTCCGCCCATTTGCTCCCAAAGAGAGATGTGTGAAGATATTTCAAGGAAATGTGCACAACTTTGAAAAGGTAAGTTCTGTGTGCATAGGAAGTTCATTGTCCTTTTGATCCAAAAAGACATTTAAGGTGATGTGTAAGGGTAGAGAGCAGTAGCTCTACTAACGAGGAACTTTACGCCATTAACGCTGTTCTTTCTTTAAACTGTTTTTGCCAGAAATAGAAGCACAGGGAAGGCAATAACACAGATAGTGATGGAGTCAGCCCTCAAATTTAGGACTTAATGTCCTAAATTTAATGATTTAATGTCTGCCTTCCAATTAGGCACCTCTGTTCTTGAAATTCTTTGTAACTTTGGCTCTCTTCCCTCTTTACTTGTTATGAGACTCGGGCTTCCCTGATTAGTACCGTGATGTCCTCCCTCATCTTTCCAGTGACCAATCACTAGAACCCTGAGAACATAATCATTCCTCTCAGTAAATTTACCAGTCCAGGTTCTGAAAGACAGGATTTTTTTTTAAATCCTCAAATCCCAGGTCTATTCTTGAAAGCAGTGTATGATGTAATCATCACAGATAATTTAATAAAGATTAATGTCTTTCTTTTGAGAGCTCATTGAGATTCTTTTACTTTATAAAATCAAAATCTTACTTTTTGATGTATTTTATATCTTTATTTTCCTTCAATATAAAAAATTTTTAGTGAGAATTGAGATAAATGTAATAAAGGGAGCCTCTATAGACAGAACTTTATTGCCAGGTTCACTTTAATGTAAATTAAGCATTTCTGCAGTGGTTTCTGTGTGGTATGAAATAACAAAGTATGCTGCCTTGGGCCTCAGAATATAATTGCTGCTCATTGATTATCTTATTTTCTGGGGGAGTATAATTAAAATGCTTAAAAAAAATTTAAGGTCTCTTAGTGGTTCCATAGCTTGACAAAGAGGAGTTTGGTACATTATAGTCATTGAATTCCTACTTACTCATCTTTATAGAATCTTCTGAGATGTTCTTGGTCACCTGATGGAAGCAAGATAGCAGCTGGCTCAGCTGACAGGTAAGGATTACCTCATGAATATGAGGTAAAGGATGATATTGCTGTGCAGGTATCTTCTCATGTTTAATACATGATGTGCGGATGTTGAGCTGGAATGGACACTTATAGCTGTACTCAGAGATGAAACCATGTGTGCTGTGAAGGGTTTAAAGATCATAAGGGACAAACACATCATCACTGCCTTCTTTGGATACATTTTAAGCCTAGAGGGTAAACAGTGTCTCTGATTCTGTTGAATTCTCTTTGTTAGCAAAATAAAATTCAGACGAACAATCTAGTTCAGTTTCCCTCAAGAAAATGTGTGCAACTTTGAAAGGGTGATTTCTGTGTGCATAAGAATTTTACTGTCTGTTAGGCTCAAAAAACTCACAAGATGATGTCATCAAATTCTCCTGCTGTGATTCAATTCATTCAGATGCCCTGTCACTGCCACACTGCTTCACTTACATGAAACTTTCCCAATTCTTACCTGCTTCATGCATTCTCACCTCCAGTCACAGGCCACCTTGACAATTATCCCCAAGTTGACGAGCAGCTCTGTTACATAAGGAGCCTGGTTTCTGCTGTATATTGTCATGTCAAAGTAAGGAGAGAACAAGGAACCCCTCTAAATTTAGTTCTAATTGGTGGCTATGAAAAGTGAGGCCTTGAAGTAAGCCCTTAAGAGATTAAGGGTTCTGCTCACTTTTATGTGCCTGCAAAATATTTCCTTCCTTCTTAGGTAACCACTTTCAGCTTGGCCTGGATTTGGCAAATTTCCCCTCTCTGACTAACCTCCTCATGTTCAAACTTGAAGCCCTTCAACAACCCTATCAAGGGCTATGGGAAGACTGGTCAGTCTCTCTGCTCTGAGTGATTTAGTCACTTGTTGACTACATGGGATTGTGATTTCGTAACAGACATAGTTGTCATAACAATACCTATTACTAATTCTCTATGCCAAGCACTCTGCATACGTTTTCTCTTATTTCTCTCTACCAGGCTGTGAGATCAACATTGTCTCCATTATAACTAAGGAACTAGAAGCTCAAAGAAGTAAATAATTGCCTACAGTTACTCAGCTATTAAATAGACACATTGAGTGTTGAACCCATACTGACTCTAGAACTCACTATGCCACATCACGCTTAGCTGGACTGATAAGGACAGTTATTTGTGCATCGTATGAAAGAAGAAAATAGAGGGAACATAAACATCGAAGCGAAGAAGGCTTCAGACCAGTAGGGCTCCTGCTTCTCTTTCATATTCCTTGGAGCCTAGTTTTTGAGAGCTAAATATTATGATTAAGAAACTCTTGTTTATTTATTATTATTATTAGACTAGAAGTATAATGTCACATCAGAACTTGGCAGTTAAAATCATGTGTTGATATATACTCTGTAGGTGTTTACTCAACAAAACAAATAAGTAAATAATTTTTATGACCTGTTTAAACGTCACCAGCCCTTTACATTTACCAACAGATTATTTTTGCATGATCATATGAAGATAATGTCTTTTCATTTTACCCTCCACTACAAAATGACCCAAGCAAGTTTGAGAGTCAGAGAAGCTTATCTATAAGATACATTTAGACTGAGCTGGTTTATGCTGCCCTGAAATTAGTACAAGATTTGAGTTGTTATTTGAGTTGTTTTGGGTTATGTTTATATAGTAAAAATGTCCTGTTTCTTCAGAGCAATCTATAATAAGCTAGCTCTCAACTTGCTGTGAATTGGGTTAACTTTAAGACATTCTTGCATAAATAACAGATTAATTTCAGACTAGTAATATCAGGTGCTCTTTGAAGAGTTATGTGTGGAATCCATAGGAAAAACCATTTGTCTTCTACATGTTCTTTTCTATTTCAGAGACCTGTGTTTAAAAATACTTGTATTTTTTAAAAATGCTTGTATTTTTAGCTGTTTGTACTTCTCCACCCAATTGCTCAAGGGCAAGGTCCATGCCTTATTAAAATCTTTACTCCCACTTTCTGAAAAACAAGGCATAGGTCAAAAAATATCGAGTGAAGTAGAGCAATTAGACAAGAAAAGGAGATAAAAGATAGCCAAACTGCAAAAGAAATAAAACTGTTATTATTTGCAGGTAACATATGACAGTGCACATGGAAAATCCCAACAACAACAATAAAATTACATATTTACATATTATATTAAATGAATTCAATTAAGTGGCAGGCTACAGAGTTAATGTGTAAAAATTGTATTTCTATATACAATTAGCAGAAAGAAAAGTTGGGAAAACAAGCCCATTTATAGTCACATCAAAAAGAATTAAATACCTAAGAACAAATTCAACTAAGGAGATGAAAGATTTGTACAGTAAAACTATTAAGACCTTGTTGAAAACAATAGAAGATATCAAAAAATGGAAAGATTATCCATGCTTCTAGAATGGCAGATACTGTTAAAATGGCCAACTAAAGCCCCAACACTTTTCACAGAAATAGAACCCAAAAAATCAATAAATTTATTTGGAACTACAAAACCTTTAATAGCCAGAACAGTCCTAAGGGGGAAACTTAAGTGGAGGCATCATATTCCCCAGCTTCAAATGTACATCAGAGTGTTAGTAATCAAAATATCATGTTGAAATAAAAAAACAAACACAGACCAGTGGTAAGGAATTGAGAGTCCAGAAACAAGCCCACATACATTTATTAAAAAGAAATGAAGAATATAAAAAGGAGCAAGAAATGGTGTGGGGGAAGTTGAATGGCTGCACGCAAACAATGAAACGAGACCACTGTCTTAACACCATACAAGAATTAATTCAAGATCTGACAAGGAGTTATGGTAAAAGAAAACCTTCTATTTGCAACAAATTGGAACCCAGAGAGTATTATGCTCAATGAAATAAGCCAGAGAGAGACAAAACATGATTTCAATCACATGGAAAACAAAGAATAAAACTGATGATCAACTTAGAGTGTGAGAACAAATAGAGGTTACCTGAAGGGAGGGGGAAAACAGGTGGCTAAATCAGATAAAAGGGCCCTGAAGGATGGAAATTAGACAATACTACAAACATTGATTTATAATGCTGTACACTTGAAACTATATAAGCCTGTGTTGCTTCAATAAAAGAAAGTGTGTATAGGGTGAAAAAATAAGCTGTTGCTTCCATTTCCCTTAATAAAACTATACTTCTGCCCGCCCCCTACTCTGGGAGACCCTTACCTTGCTTTCATTGTAACTTGTAGGTTTGTGTACGTGTGGGACACTACAAGCAGGAGGATTTTGTATAAGCTGCCTGGCCACGCTGGCTCCATCAATGAAGTGGCTTTCCATCCTGATGAGCCCATCAGTAAGTCTGTTCTCACTAGGGGGGAAGGAAACCTGTAGGAATTTCTAAAGGGATCCTCAGAATGCAGACAAGTGGACTTCTGCTTTACGTGAGTTTTCATTCAAATGTGGAAACACGAGTACCTATGGGTGCTGCTGGCATTGGCCGTTTTTCTAAGTGGTGAGGGTAAGAGCAACGCTCAGTCTTCTCAATCTCAAAAGGAAGTTGGTTAATGTGTTTCTAGTTCTTTTGAGTTCCTGTTTCACATCTTGTCTGTGATATATTTGGATAAAAAAGTTTCTTAAGTATATATAAATTGTAACTTACATATTATTGACTAGCCTAACTAAATAATGGTACTTGAGTTTGAAGAGAAATATAATTTTCTGCAGAGCTAAGTAGAATAAGCAGAAGCACATTTACTCATTGTCTGGCACAGACATTGATTCTTCTTTTCTAGAGTGATTGAGAAGGTCTTTCTCGTAGGGTTTGAACAACCTCAGGAGACAGCAGGATTTAGAGCCTGATGTATTTCCTATGGCAGATTCTACTCACGGTCAGTCCAGAGGCTGTGGCTGTAGTTCCCTGTGAATGGTTTAGGAGGAGGAGATTTGAGCTAAATCCAGTTGCTCCTTTATATCAAATTGACTCTTGACACAAGAACCCTTGAGCACACTGAGTCCTTGAGCCTTCATAATTTCCACTTATCTTCTCTGTTCTTTTCACCTCAGTTCTCTCAGCATCCAGTGACAAGAGACTATATATGGGGGAGATTCAGTGACAATATGGAAGACTGCAAAACTTCTTGACCTTGAGACCTCAGACTATAAGTGGCATCAAGTGGCGGTGCCCAGGACGGCATCCTCCTCCAAACGAAGATCATTACTAGCAAGAAACAGGAGGAGGTGGCCATATTCCAACAAACACATGTACTCCATTTCACCAGGATGATTAAGGCACGCTTCAGTGGCCTCTGAAAACCATCTGCCAGATTTCAGGGACTTGTTTGGGTTTTTTTGTTTGTTTGGTTTTTTTTTTTAATAAGTTTTCTGCGAGGGATAGACATTATAGTTTCCTGCTTTCTCTAATCCAGGCTTGAAGGCAGGGAATGTGACCGAAATTTGTTGGGGTTTTTTTTTTTTTTTAATTAAGTAACTAGCTTGTATATTTTCTTTCTGTGTTTCTCTCAGTCATTTTATATTAAAAGCCAGATAGATGCCTTTTTCAAGAGCCTGTACATTGGATTTATTGCTGTCCTTTCTTTTTAGGCTTAAGCACTGTAAACCTGAACAGTATATGATGTGCCCAGGAGATAAATCCATTTAGTCGTGGAAGCTCTGTACTGAGCTGTCTAGGCGTACTAGGTCTTCCCCGCTTTTGTGTTTAGATTTATTCCCATGAAAATGAAAACAGGTAAGAATTTTCCATGACAAATCTTTTTCTGTTGGAAGGAAAAAGATGACATGTGATGACGTGTCAAAGAATCTGGTACAGTCTCCAGTGAGGATCTGTGTCTACTCCTCCTTCTGCCAAAAGCTCATTTCTAAAAGAAGTCTCTCTGCTCAGGGTCCCTAAAGTGAGCAGTTTTGGGGTAGTCTTTTCATCAAATAGATACAATGATGTCTGAAAAGTCGCATCAAGCTCAAAGGAATTAGAGGAAGTTTTGGTGGAGCCAGGCTACGACAGTGCCTGAAACCTAGAATGCTGCTTTGCTACTCTATCTTCTCCTGAACTGAGATGCAGTTAGTTGCCTTCCATCCTCAAGACCGATTCCCATCTTCCTGGGTCACTGGGTGACTGTCGTTGACGGAATCCAGCACCCAACCGGCGGTGATGAATTCCATCTGACACTGGGGAACACAAGTGTTTCTTTTCTCTCCTGTCTCAACACGGAAATCTTTACATCGGTCTTCACGCTTCCAAACTTTCTGAACATGTTTGATTTTATACTTTTCCCTCATAAAGCTCAATCATTTATCTTAAATTACAAGAGATTAGCTTTCAGTAAGCACTTATTCAAGAATAACTCATTAATGAAGGAGCCAGTAGGATGGTAAAGTGGGCAAACCAATTACTTTTAATACTGTGAGTTAACTTTGAGTAAATGCACTAAAAGCAGAAAGCAGTTTAGTGTGCCTGGGAGAGCTACATACATTTCATAGATTACGTGATTCTGTTTAGATTTAGAGAATGAGTAGAGATTTGCTAAGTAGACAACCATATACATTCCAAGAAGTAACAGGCACAAGCTTGAAAGCCTGGTGTGTTTCCTGAACTGAAAACCAGCATGGTTGGAAGTAGGGAGTGGCAGAGAGTAAAGTTACAGAATTAAAGTAGGAGCCAAATCCTGGAGGACTTGTACTTCTGTACTCAATCACATAGGTTAAGATTTCCTAAACTGTGTTGCACAGAACACCGCTTTCCAAGTACGTTGGATACATTGAGGCCTGAAGATCTCGTGCTGTAGTAAGTGTGTTAAAGAGGTCGTTAAATAAAGTGGCAATGATTATTGCAAGACTGCTGTACAGTCTTTTTCAGAGTATAGTGAAATCTTCAAAGGGAGTGTTGACCCAAATTTCCAACCTGAACAATAATTGGGTAGTTACATCTGTAACCAAAAGAGTTTGGCCGAAGATGGCACGCAAGCTGCTCTTCCCACTTCCAGCACCATCCCGGGTAACTCAGATTCCCTTTGCATCCCTCAAAGCTAGTCCATTCCCCTCCACCTACCCACAACCTTGGCTTTGGATCCAACAAGTCTTGAACCTTAACACTGCACTTCTTAATAACCTACCAATCCCTGGAGAAGTTTGAGAAGTGATGACTGGGGAGAATCAGAGACCACAAGTCTTTCTTCTAACTTCAGCCTCTTCACGCTTTCCAAGTGCCTGCCTCAAAGACTTGGTAAAGCCATTAGCAGGAAATAGCAGCACCATTGCTTGGAATTTGAAGGGAATAGTTGCCCTAACCTGGGGAATAAAGAGTTGAGTACCAAATATCCCCAGAGGTTGCAAATTGTATTCTCACTTTGGGAGATAGATTGCTCCCAGATGAGTAACCGAGTCTCTGGTTTTCAGCTGATCTCACTTTATGACTGCCGCTGCCTCAAACACTTAATAGTGTTGGCACTTAAGGAGAAAACTCTGTTTTCACCGTGGCGGGTGGGGAAGTTCAATTTTGTGAGCTGAATTGTCAGGTGGATTCAAAAAGGTTAGGGCTATTGTCGGGGTGGCTTCACAACTACAGTTTTTTCTTAGAGTCTGCTGCATGTTGCTATCTCAAGATGTTCTGTACAATTTGCAACTGACAAGCTGATTCTCAGGGAAAGGTGGTTAGGTTAGGATTGTTCCTTCTGGAAGACATTAAGGCATGACCAAGGCTCTTACCCCAGACAACTGGAGCAGCCAGACAAGTCTGTGGGTCAAATGTGTGAGTTTTGAGACTGCCCCCCAACTTCTGATGTACCCCAGAACTGTAAAGATCCTTCTGTGAGAAAGACCCTTCCTTGGGTAGGTGTCCCCCCTCTATCAAGCCCTGAACTGTGCTCCTAGGCTTTAACTTCTGTCTTTCTTTTACAGCCCATCTAGACTCTTAGGTTCTTCACCTTACATTCTCGAGAGCAGTAGCTCTCAATTCTGGACACTTTTGTTCCCCAAAGAACATTTGGCAGTGTAGAGTAATTAGAGAAATGCTACCCATATTTAACGGGTAGAGGCTGAGATGCTCAAAGAAGCAGGTGCTCAAAAATGCCACTAGTCATGACATTGAGAAACTCTGCTCTACACATTAATACTCTGTGGTCCTTGAAATAGCAGCATCAGCATTACCTGAGAACACACTAGAAATGCAAAATTCTAGAGCCCCACCTGACATACTGGGCTTTCAGGGAAGGTGTTCACTATTTTAACACATCTTCCTGGTGTTTTGGATGCAAGCTTGAGAACTGCCTGCACTGGAGTCAAAAAGTATTCATTTTAGAGCCACAGGGGCTTCTGTTTACTCATGAGTAATTCCTTAACTAACGGTTCATTTTGGCTTAGTGCTGCATTATCTCACTTGCCTGTCATATGTGGTATAATAGGTTCAAAGAGAAGTGACGCCCAAGGTCAACCAGCTAGTAAGTGGCAAAGCCACGATGTCACCCAGCTGGAGTTCTTGCACCATCACCACAATGTAGGTCTTCGTGGCTTTAACCTTGAATGCACATTAGAATCACCTAGGGAACCTTTAGAATTCCAGGTACTTAGGTCATACCCCAAATCAATTAAATCTGAATCTCTGGGGTGAACAACAGTATTTTTTAAAACTTCCTCAGGTAATTGCAATATGCAATCAAGGTTGAAGACACTGGAGTTAGCCATGGCTATAACTATAGCCAGGAGGGCCTCATAAAAGCTGGGTCAACCTCCCCTGCTACCCCTTCATTCTTAGAGAAATCACACCTCTGACATGTGCCCTACGTGAGCTTAAGAACACTTCTCCCAAAGCCTGGCTCCTAAAACGTAGGACCTGACTCACTGTGGTTATTGTCTTTGCCTTTGGGGGCGTGGGATTCTGTGTAGAAAAAGTTCTCTGACCTTCCTTCAGAGTCCCAGTCCTCTTCAGGTGCTACAGCTGGAGAGGACCTTACAGTTTGGCCCAGTCTAACCCCTACAGAGGGGAAACTGAGGAGAGATTTTTCCAGGGTCACAGCATATTAAGTTGGTGGTTTTGTTCACTATTCAATACCTCCCTGCAGGTCCTGTGCTGAACTCTTAGAATACAGAAATGACTGAGTTATATAGCCTCTGGGGCTCACACAGCAGAATGTTGGCAGAACAAAAGCAGGGCTTCTCAGACGTCCTCTTAAGTGTAGAGGAGAATGAACTCGCAGAATGAGCAACTCTTGAACCATTTTGAAACCTTTGTATCTATAAAATATCATGAACATCTACATATGTTCTACCTGTATTCTATGGTCTATATAGAATAATCTCACACAAACATAAATACAACTTGTAATGCCTGATGAAAGTAAGACAGGAGTTGCCATAATTCTTTACATCTATTCTAGCTTTTTAAAATTCAGCATCAATCGAGTTTCATGCATTTAGCTATTCTGTTTCTCTAGTGTCTCCTAATCTAAAACAATCCCTTACCTTTTTTTTTTTTCCCCAGCAAAATTGAGGTTTGGCATGTTGCTTCATAATATAGCTATGCTAGTTTTACCTTAATAAATGTTTTGCGACTGAGCTTGGGAGTCAGTAAAACTGACACTCTAGAAACACATACCATATTTATCTTCTGCTTTGTGTCTTCTCAACCACCTGCTTCAGAAATGTAGAAACTGCCACTCAGGGTCCTCCCTGGTGGCATAGCAGGTTGGGATGCAGCACTGCAAAGCTAAGCCAACCTGTGGCCACTTCACTGGGAGTTCAATCCCTGCCCTGGAGGTGATCCACATGGCACAGCAGACTTCTCCTGACCCGCCCGCTGCTCCCCACAGCAGTGTACTTTGTTGATCTGCCTGTTCTACTCCCCAGTCTGTTTCTGGTGACTCCTCTCACCACCTCTGCACCTCTGGCTGCACCCCATTTCTGTATGCAGAAATAGATAAATCTTTAAAAAAGAAATTGCAACTCAAACACAACCTAATACATACTGTCAGAGGTATGTATACCCACAAAGTAGAAGTGTCAAAGGAGAAATTGGAGAAAATTTTACTCAGGAAATGACAAAGTGAATCTTAAAGATGACTAGAAATTGGGGAGAAGAAACAAGTTTTTCTTTTTTGGAAGGCAGCTATGCTCACCACCTTTTCCTAGGGACCACCCTATTACAATAGGACTCTCCCAGAGCTCAAGATATGTACCACTTCATCTGGGTGTTCATTCCTACCCTTTGTATTAACCCAGTGGAGGCACATAAAGGATCTTCCTAAGTTCTGTGAATTGTTCACAAGCAGTTTATCAAAACTGAGGAGGAGGTGGTGGGAATCCCTGATCTATGCCAGGTTGGTCAGAAGTAGGGTGGCTGGGATTTGTAGTTTGACATCTGAAGAGAAGGCAGTCCTGTGAGACTAAGCCCTCAAGCTGTGTGAATTCAGCATTGTTAGCTTCAGAATTGAGATGAATTGTTGGACAACTAGCTGGCAGGAGAATTGGTGGGTGTCAGAAAGCACTCCAGAAAGAGTGAGAAAGTCAACCCTCTAACTTGGAAGGAGAATTTGGCATTTTAGCTATCTTTATGAGTAATATTTTTCAGAAACTTCAATTTTTTTTTTTAAGATTTATTTATTTATTTATGCAGACAAAACTGGAGTGCAGGCCAGAAGTGCTGGAGCAGTAAGAGAGAGTGGGGAGCAGAAAAGGCAGACTGACAAAGTACACTGCTGAGGGGAGCAGCGTGTGAGACAGGAGAGGTCTGCTGTGCCATGTGGATCACCTCCAGCTGGGGCTAGATCTCAGGATCAAACTTGCACTGAGGCAGCTGTGGCCAGCCTGCAGTGCTGTGTCCCAACCCGTTGCACCATCAGGGAGGGCCCAGCTTCAATGTTTTAACCCAAGGAGGGATTAAGGGTGAAAGATTCAAACCTCATAAATGGCCGTGTTTCGGACAAGGGAGGAAGCGCCTAACACCCAATACATTTCACTTCAGTAGCTCCTACAAAACCTCTCTCTGGGGATGACCATGACTCTGCTCCTCACTCAGGAAGAGTGATGTGTGCTGAATCATCTCTCATTTATTTCTAAATCCTGCTTCATTCTTCCCACAGCTTTAACCTAGTCCAGCAGTTAGTCATCCGTCGTGTTGACGACTGCAAGCCCCTCCTGATCAGCCTCCAGGTCGCCGGCAGAAGAGGCTTCTATCTGTTCTACATTTGCATTATCTTCCCCTTAGGACTCTGAGCTTCAGGTGGTGAAGAATGCCCAGGTATGTAGAGGCCCAGGCCAAGATGAGCGTTTATTTACCACACGTTTGCGGAATCCTGACATGGTCCGAGTCTTATGGGATACGGAGTAATTAATGACATGGTCACTGACCTCCTAGAGCTCACAGTTTACTGGAAGCCACACAAAATCAGACAAGTGCAGTAAATCCCAATGAAAGCTTTAATGGAGGTAGACCAGAACATAGGCCCATAGGAAGGAAATCTCCTCCAGGTCACAGAATGTTGAGAAAGGTCCCTGGGAGGAAGTGACAGTTGAGCTGAGATTTGTGGTTTCAGTAGGAGATTTCCAGGCTAAGGACTTGGATGGGGACATACAGTCTAGAAAACCAGAACTGCATGTGCAAAGCATGACAATCAGAGATGACCCGGTGTGCGTGTGTTTTCATCAGGGCGAGGCTTAGACTGAGAGGAAGGCCTCAGGCCTCAGGGGCCGAGATTAGTTCTGCTGAGGTCAGACAGGCCATCTCTGGTCCCACAAGTCAGATGTAAGAGTAAGTCAATCACATTTTGGAACAGGCTGTCACAGGCATGATATAATATGGCCAAGAGACTGGCTAGGGCTGGTCAGAGCCCCATGGAATTCACTGCTATTAGAAGGACTAAATGAGATAATGTACGTCAAGTGCCTGGCTCACAGTAAGAGCTCCATAACTGGTAGCTGTTTTTGTTAGTATTCAATTGCATTGTTAATATCACAAAGGGAATTGGCTCTCTCTAGACAAAGCCCCCTGGAGGATCTGTTCAAAAACTATTAACATCTGGGCTGAAACTTTGCAGGACTAGTTCTAATTCTTTTTGGGGTGAAAATGGACTCTGGAGAATCTGAAATGAAAGCCATGGACTCTCTCCCCAGAAAAAGGCATATCTGCTCCCTTGAAGCTTTGCATTGCACATTATTTTAGAGACTACACAGACTCCTAGAAGCCTGTCTAGTCATGGAATCTGGTGGGACAGCTGTTACTCTACGAGCATAGCTGAGGAAAGTTCCTACTGCTATCTCAACTTACTACTGCAAGGGAAAGCTCAGCAGTGTGCTGTCAATACTAGGATATCCTCTGTTTATGAATGGGCTGGACTATGGTGGTGGCACATGGGTGATTTGGTGATGGGAAGCCCACAGGGATTGCAACTGAGATGGAAAAAGGCACAAAATGATATAAAAATAAACTACTATATTATTTTAAAAAATGCCAGCTGGCACACTGAGGAGTGAGTGAAGGAGGGAGACCAGTCAGGGCTAATTTCATGGGCATGTACCCTCTAGGCTTGGTTTAACACTCTGCTATGACCTCATCTTGAAATTCTTATTTTTAAAACTTTTATTTTATTTATTTATGCATAAAAGAGCTGAGTGGGAGGGTGAGAGGATTCACCAGGGCAGAGTGGGGAATAGAACTGGCAGATCTATTGAACTACACTGATGAGGGGAGCAGCGGGCGGGGAGCAGCATGTGGGTCAGCTCCCTGACCATGAGTCAACTCATGCTGCACTGGCTGGCAATAGCTTGATAGTGCTAAGTCTTTAACCCCTGCACCACCAGGGAGGCCTAAATAAAATTCTTACTTTTATAAACAAGGATGCTTGCACTTTCATTTTGCATAGGGTCTGTCAAATTATGTAGCCAGTCCTGGGAGAAGATAATGTATTTGAGTACCTGTAAGCCGCATACAAGTGGGCTGACACCCAGGCTATTCACATCCAGAACCATGGGTCTGAATCTTTATCATAAGACCTTCCAAGTCAAAAGGCCGGTGAGAGTGGAGGGGAAGGTACAGAATTAGGAGCATTCTGAACATTTCTGCCTCTCCTTCCAGACTTTTGTGCTCAGCATCAGCACCATATTCTCCAGGTCTTTCCTTGTCTTCAAACCTAACTAATACCCCTTATTCTCTTTGCTGTCCTTTGAGGCCCTTACTAGATATTATCGTTATGTATTATTTATATGTTTTCTTATTTAATGGCAGTTCCTCACTAGACTGCTCTCTCCCTGGGGACAAAATCTGCTAGTTCAAGGCACAGTTGACAGGTCAGAGGGGACAGAAAAGCCCGAAGGGTGACAGAACATTCCCACCTGAGAGAGGCTAATCAAGATGGCTGTAGGAAGTGAGGAGGGGGCAGCATTAGGCAGATTTAGGATGTGTTGAGGAGCTTGGGCGCTTTGTGGGGAAAGGGGCGGCGTGGAGAAGGCAGTCTTATGCTGGTGAGACCTCTGGCCACAGATCCCTGGGCACACCTCTGCGGACCCCCTCTCACTGGCCTGGCTCTGGTAATGTTCAAGGGATTTAGGAACAGGCCACAGACTCATCTCTGGATCCCAGGGGTGTGCCGATC
>NW_004567109.1:15126516-15166293 GCF_000260355.1 Condylura cristata | reverse complement strand
GCTCCCGCCGGCCGGGCTGTCTCTTTGTGTGCGCTTCTCGCCGCCGAGCCGGGTGCTGCCGGTCCCCGAGCGCGTCCTGAGCGCGAGTGTCCCCAGCCCCCGCCGGGTGCCTGGGGCTCCGCGCGTCCGACCGGCACTGTTGGAGTCGCCTCCTGTTGGGGTGCGCAGTGGGGCCCGGGGCGCCGGGCCAGGGTTGCGGCCCCTGCCCTGTGTTTTCCTGTGGGCGCTCGTCGGCGTGGGCTGCCTCTGCCCCGCCCGTGTGAGCCGTGTGCTTCTCGCAAAGTCTGTGCTCCCGCGGGGTCTCTCCTGTGTGTCTCCAGATCTCTGGCCATGTCCGCTTGGTGTTCTTCTGTGCGCCTTGGGATCTTAGACTCTGAGAACGGTTCACGCCTCCTTTGTGCTGTTTCTGCCTCCCTTCACCCTCGTGCCTGGCCAGGCCTGGAAAAGAGAGGCACCTCCCTGGAGAGGGTCGCAAGGCACTGTCAGGTCCCGGCTGCCCTCCCTGCCCACTGAGGCCATGGGTGCCCCACCCGCCACCAGTTTCAGCGGAGCACCAGGGGTAGGGATGGGCACTTCTGCCTGGACAGGCACGGTGGGTGGAGTGGGGTACTCGGGTGCCCCGGGGAGACCGGGAGAATTTGAAAGCTATGCTCAATCTCAGTTTAGGTAACTGGGTTATTGTCTCAGGGAGCCCAGTAGAGTAAATTGGGGACTGAAGGGGGCCAGCTGTGCCCTCCAATCAGGCCCTGGCAAGTGGGTTGGCAGGGTGGTTTAAGATTCCCTGCGGGAGCGCCTGCTTATCCTAGAGCTGAGGTCCAAACTTCAAAACTAGGAGGTGGAAGCTGTGCTGCCACGGAGGAGGCATGTGGGAGCCTCGGAGGCACAACTGGGTCTGAATGTGAGTTGGGGGTTTCTGCACCTCAGGATCTGTACTCCATGATCAGAGTCACTGCATCCACAGCTCCTCCTCCCTTACAGGGGCCCAGCCTTAGAGTGGGGCTCTGGGTCTGGTTATGGAGACGTCCTTATTCGTCTTGTTTCCCTCCTTGGCAACCAACCACAGCCCCAAACCTGCTATCCCCAGACCTGCCTCTTGGGCGTGGTGGAAGCAGCTGGCCATGGCTTCCCCTGGCTGGACCACCTTGGTCTGCCTATCTGTAAATTGCTCATCCTTGAGGGCTGCAAAGGGGATTAATTAAGATCAGGTAAAATGGAAACTCCAGAAGGGCAGAGATTATCTGTTTTGTTCCCTGCTAAATCCCCAGCGGCTGGAACAGTGCCTGGCACTCCATTAGTATTTGTAAAATAGATGAATGAATCAGTTGTTTGGCAACTCCTGGCTCCGTGGCAACCCTCTTCCTTATCTACTTGGAGGAACATAAGATGCCAAGAAATGAAACTTTTCTGAGGACTTTTTTTTTCTATGTTAAATTTTTAAAAAATGAATTTATCCATACATAATCAAATGGAACAAAAGATACAGGTAAGTTCCCTTTTCTCTCTGCTCAGCTCCACACCCCAAAGGCAGGCACTGTTAGTGGTTTGTCTCTTGTTCATTTTCTCTTGATGATAATGGTCAGTGTGGGGTACACTCCCCTGGCGTGATGTCCCTTGCAAGCATTTGCCCACTCACTCAATCCTCCTAATGATGCTATAAAGCAGCGTCCCAAATTTTTAGTAGAAGCCAGGCTTTGAGTCCAGCAGTCTTTCTTGATTGTGAAATGATAAGTCAGGGGCCCTTGGGAAGTCCTTACTGCTCTGGAGGGGAGGGGAGGCCCACCCTCACCACTATCCTGAGCTCAGTGAAAACCACCTTTCTGCCTTGGGCCGTCTTACCAGCGCTAGGGACTTCCTTTAGGTAGGCAGGATCTGGCCGCGATTCTGCTTGTCCTTCGTGTTGGCCGGTGACTTTGGGCGGCTTGTGAGGGTTACATGCAACCCTTTGAGGAGGTGCTCGCAGGACTTGAAAATTGGTCTCTTGGCTCTGTTGTTCCCTTGTCTGTCAGGGCCCATTATGGAGTGGGTCCCTTCAGCTGTCCTTAACCCCCAAGAGTCCCGGCCACTGGGCAGCTTCCATAATGTGCGCCTGGATGCTGGAATTCACCAGCCTGACATCAGCTAAGGGGAAAAGGAGCCTCACTTTTCTCATCTATTGGAAAAGAGGCTGACAGGAAGAAGCTGCTATGGATTTTTTAGCTGCAAACTTAGAAGAGGAACTATGTCCTTTTTCTTTCTCGTGGGCGGTTTCACCTTTACATGAAAACAAGCCAGTCTCAAACACTCTGTGTAGTAGGGCTAGATCTACTTTGGGAGAAGCTGGTAGGGGAACTGTACTGCTGAGGTGGACAAATGCAGGGACAAGGATCTGGAATTAGGACAGACCCCGGTACATGTCCTGGCTCCGTCCCTTCCTAGCTGTGTGGTCTTAGGTGCTTACCTGTTCTGAGCCCCGGCTTTGTCATTTATTAAAGAGAGCTAAACGGTTCCCAGTTCTTAGGTTTGTTGTGAAGATTAAACTAAGATAATGAATTCAACACGGAGTGATCACTCAGTAAAGTCTCTCTTGTTATCTTAAAGATATATAGACCGTGACACATCCGCTGCCTCCCTGGACTCTTGATGTGTGGGAGACAGTGGGGAGTTGGGCATGGGGCTGAGAGGCGGGATACCGGGAATTCAAGCTCAACTCTGGCACAGGCATCCTGTGAGCTTGGGACACTGTCCCCCTAACCAACCTTGGCTTTTGCATCTATGAAATGGGAAGTGTCCTTAGGGTCTAGCCGACTCTGGGACTCTGGCGTAGAATCTGGGCTGGCCTAGAGATGTCAGCATCTGATCTGATTCCATTCTGCAGACTGTCGTGAGCATTTTGCTTCTTTGATTTCTGCATGCTGTGTCGTCTCGACATTGTTACTGCTGTTCGCTCCGTCATTTCTGTGCGTTTCCCGTTTCCTTCTCCTGTCCAAACCCTGTGCTCTTACTTAGCCCATCTCCTTCCTGAAACCTTACAGGCCACTCTCCTCTTCCTGTAAGAGGATGAACTGGGGAGAGCTGCCCCGGGGAGTCATTATCAGTTTCTTCACCATCATTGTTATCACTCCCATTTCGGGAGTCCTGTGCTAAGCACTTGTATGCATTACCTCATTTAACCAAATGAGCTTACATATGTAAAGTGCTTGGCAAAGTGCCTGGTACATGTTAACCGATCTATAAACCTTAGCTCTTTATCCTGCCTGCTGTCGCCCCATGTAGCAGCCCTCTTTTCAGACGCAGAGATTGAGGCCCAGAGAGGTGGTGAGGTTTGCCCAGTCACAGTCAGTGACAACCAGGGCGCCCGCCCTCTGCCTGGCAGGGGAGGCGCCCCCTGCTGGCACAGCTCTGCTGCTCTTGCCTGAGCAGCACTGATTTCAGACAGTCCTCTTACGAGCTGCCGTTTTTTCATCTGAAAATGAAAATCATGATTTTTCAGTGGGCTTGTGCACAGGGCTTGGTGACCCCCAGTGTCACCTATATACCACTGTCAGCTGCTCCTGTGCCAGCTGCGTGACCTTGGGCACTGGCTTTCACCCTGCTGGGCCCCCCGCGCTTTGCTAGCCAGTTATCCCTATCTCCAGATAAAGGGCTGAGTCCAATGTCATACACGTAGTAGGTACTCAGAAAAATGTGGATTTCCTTCTCTTCCCTTCTGGAAAGTGCTTTTGTTTTCTGGAAGGTGGTGGGTGAGGGGGGGAGAAATATGTAGCTCCCTGCTGAGCTGTGAGTAATGGTGTGAAACGTGGTCAACCTGACTGATGTCGTTATTAGCGATAGTGATGGTGGAGGCTGGGGGGCTCCTGCCGGGCTGTGCTCTCAAGCAGCTGCAGCTGCAGGCTCATGGCCTCCCCGGGAGGGTCTGGCTCTGCTCTGGGGGCTTCAGGTTCTCGGGCCTCAGCCGGGAGCGCAGTATGGGCCAGCCACTGACTCCTTGGGCACCGTGGGGATGGGGTGGTCAGCTCCTACAGATGGACAGACTGAGGTTAAATACTTGCAAGGCCCTTGGGCTGAGCAGAGCAAGGTGGAATGCAGAAAGGGGTCTCCAGGAAAGGTGGGCCTGGTTCTTGCTCCTTCACATGGTAGGGGAGTGCTTTTAAGATATGTGCCCCATAAAAGGCAGCTGCTCTGAGATCTGGCACAGCACTTAGGAGCATTACCTTTGAGGGCAGACAGTGTTATTTTGCTTTGCAACTTCCAGAAAAGTCTCTTACCCTCTCTCAGCCTGTGTTTCTCTCCTGTAAAGTAGTCAGAACAACTGCTCTTACCCCACTTTGGGGCTCTCCATGTAATGGTGTCCCATAGGGTCATTTGCCCGGAGACTTGGGCAAATTATTTCAACCCTCATCTCTGCCTGGATTTGAGATTTTAGCCTAGATGGTGGACATAGGCCTCCTAGTAACTCTTTGAGATGAGGATTTACTTATGCCCATTTACCTGTGATGACATAGTGGATCTCAAAAGATGAAGTGATTTGAAGTCAAAGAAACAGAAGATACAGTCTGGGCCTCAGATAATGATCATGGGAAAGGATTTGAGAACAGTGATAAAATCTAGCCAACACGGTCAGCTGTCATCACTGTAATCTTTTCACTCTGGTTTCAAGGAGAAGTGGGTGATGGGAGAGAGGCTGAGACCAGAGAAGTGTGTTTAAAAGTTTGTTCCAGGCCATGGGGTGGGGAGTTCTGGGAGTGGGCCTGGATTTGGCCCAGGGGAGCCCAGTCCTAGCCTTTGGCCTCCACCCTTGACCTGGAAGTGGATACGGATGGTGATTCTGAGACTGAGAGCAGGGCCTGAGCAGCAAGACGAGGTTCCCCGAGACCCACACTTCTGCCAGCGGGCTCCAGGGTCTGGGAGAGCTGCTACTGCTGTGGCTTTGCCTACCTGCCTCTGCCTCAGAGCAGCTGCAAATCCAGAAATAGGAAGATCGACTGCCAAGAGCTTGGGCTTTTGGGGTCAGACTGGGGTTTGAGTTTCATCTCTGACTCTGTAGCTGGGTGACCTTGAGGGATACATTTAACCTCTCTGAGCTTTCACCAGTACTTCTCTAAAGCAGTAGTAAACATCAGCCTCAGAGAGGTGTCCTCTGAGATAAAACATGAAGAATAGGAACGCAGAAAGGCTACACTCTCAAAGACCCTGGAAACGAGACAGCAGGTTCTAGGCATCTGGATGCTGAGGGTGGGAACGGGAAACGCCCTTTCACACCCAGTAGACGCCCCCAGTCGAGCGAGACTTGGCCTTGGCCGTCCTGGGTCTCGATCTCGTGTAAATTGTAAGTTGGGATAATAGCACCCAGCTCAGGGATCCAGAGACCTGAGATAATGCAGGGATACCCCTGGACACAGCCCAGCCCTCACTCGGAATCAGAGGGTGATGTTTGACCCCTTCTGTCAAGATTGGACTCATCATCTCAAAAGACCCCTCAGGCTCTGGGTCATCCGTCAGTTTACCTTCCCAGGTGGAGATCAGCTGCTGCCACAGTGACCCACGTTTCTCCAGTAGCGGTAATTGATGGGAGTACCAAGCTCTGGGGAAGGGAGGACTCCACCCCCGGGACCCCAACCAAGGCTTTAAGCCTGGGTGTCCAGTTGTCAGGAACTCAGGTGACCTCTTCTTTCTTCTGTCTGTTTTGTATGAATGTCCATAATGCCCCATCCCAAACACCCAGGTGACATATTTGGTTGTAAAATCAATCTCAGACTACAAAAGTGGGAGGTTCCCAGCCATTACTACCGCTCCCGCAGGTGAGCTTCTTGAGCTCCAGGAAGACTATTAGTTCAGAAAGTAAGAATTGCCACCAGCTAGCTCTCGCTGTCCAGGGTTGCATTCAGCAAATATTTAGGAAGCACCCAGAAGGTGCCAGACACGATTCTAGGTGCTGAGTCACCTTGGGGTACAAAATATACCCTCAGCTGCACATCAGAACCCCAGGGTTCTGGTATCACTTGCTGTGCAACCTGAGCTGACTCTGGGCCTCACTTTCTCCCATCTGAAATGGGTGTTGTGTGGGTGGGTGGTGTGTGTTGTGTTTGTGAGTGGGTGTGGGTGTGTACTGTGATCGGGAGGTGGTGAGTGCCTGTCCCCAGCAGTTGTGAGGAATGTCGGTGTAGGTTGGGTGCCCACTTGAGTCATGGTGGCTATAGGGACTTAGGTCCCTTGGGTACCATGTGCTGGTTCTGGGTCCTAACCAGACAGCCAGTAAGTAATAATTATGGACATTTTTTGTGCTCTAACAATGTCTTTTTGCCTTAAACACACCTCTTAGCCCTCTAGCCCCCACCCCAAGACACAGTATGACTGAGCCCCTGGCACAGGAAGTGGGGAAAATGGGAGTCTCGTCTGTAGGCACTGCACCCACTGCACCCTGTGTGTCCATGCCTTCCCCTAGAAGGGGAGGCAATCTGGGATTTCCTAGTTAGGGATGACTCCTAAGCCTCTTTTTTGGGTTGGGGGGAGTAGGTTCTGCAGCCCCAGCCTGAACCATAGATGTGGGTTTTCAATTACACAATTAAATGCACAATTAGGCATAATTACCAGTGCTCAGAGCCCGAGACTGCTCATAATAGGCGTGTAATCTACTGCAGCCTCTGTTTATACTACTCTGCGCGCTCCCTAATGATGCCAGGATGCCTTCACACTGCACCGTTGCCATGGAGATGAGCCCGCCACCACCATGCGGGGCTGACAAATGGAGTTCTGTCCAGGCTCCTGGGTTGTTTCTGAAGCCTCTGCAGCCAGTAGAGGGGCCGGTCAGGTGGGCCAGGAAGGCGGGGCAGCCCTCCCTGCCCTCCGACATCCTACTGGTTCAGACATCCACAGAGACCTGAGGGAGGGCAGGGAGGGGAACTTCAGCCCCTTCCTGCCTACCCCCGCCCTGTGTCCCAGGCCTCAAGTCTTGAGCAGGATGGCCCAGGTGCTGGGAAAGATACATTCAAGGGCCCATCGGGACACGGGGCCCTGCGTGCCACTGGCTGCCCGAAGTCGGGCTCTGCCCTGGGCTGGCTCTGCGACCTTGGCCGAGTCCTTGCTCTTTCCCCACATGTGAAGTGAGCTGCAGGGTCACTGCATGTGGTATAGCTTAGTAGAGAAGGTTTGCTGAGTACTTTGCTTTACTGGAGTCGTCCCCCCACGACACCCGTCACAGAGGGATGTCCCCATTTTACAGGAGCAGAGCTGGAGTGCAGACCTAGGCATCGAGACTCTGGGTCCCCAGTCTTAACTTCTAACCTCAGGTCCCCCAGAACCCCCCTCACTGCAACTCTCGTTCTTAACCCCAGCTCCTAATAGAGGGCTCTGAGGCCCAGAGATCTGAAGTCCCTTGCCCAGAGTCACTCAGCATGACAGTGGCAGAGCAGGGGCTAGCGGATGCCAGAGCCAGGTGGTGCCCATCTCTGGCTCCTTAGAGGAGATGATGGACTGTTTCCTTCAATAAGCACATATTGAGCATCCCCATCTCTCCACTTGGCTTCTCCCCAGCCGCTGAGGAGGCAGAGGGTCTCAGGATCCCTCCGACCTGCACTTTGAACATGAAGGAAACTTTGGTCCAGCACTTCCTCCACCTGCCTGGGTCATTGAGGACAGGGCCTGTTTTTAGGCTCATTTTCCCCTCCATTTCTCTGTAAATTCAGAAATTATAGACACCTGCTAGATGGCAGCCCCTGGGAACCAGGTGGATCAGACAGAAGAGCAAGGCTGGAGCTCCGAGGCTTCAGGGCCAGGTGGGCCTGACATGCGTCTTGGCACGTGATGCAGAGTCTGGGGCCTGTGCTTGCCCTCTCTTGACTTAGCGGCTTCATTTGTAGTTCAGGTACAAGTCTGCGCCTGGCAGGGTGGTTGACGACATTAGCGGTAACAACTGCCACTTCCAAATGCTGACTACATGCCAGACGCTCGGCTAGGGCCTGCTGAAGGCTCATGACACAGAGCCAGGGCCTCAGAGCCGCTCAGGGGCAGAGCAGGTCAAGTCCAGAGCCCTGCTCTTCCCCACTGGGTGTCCCTCCAGCGCAGAGATGTGGTGTCCCTCCTGCTTCTTGGCCCCAACGCCTGGCCACTTCTTCAGGAGCGAGGCATCTGGGTGAAACAGCGACCTGAAGCCACAGGTCCCCCAGGCCTCTTAACTGGAGGATCCCCCGCTGACGCCCTCAAATGTGCGTTTCCTAGGCAGCCTGTTGGACAGCCCCTTCAGCTGCACATGCTACAGCCAGGAAGTCAGGGTTTGCCCAAGACAGCAAAGCGAGTCAGGATGGACTTGGGACTGGGACCCAAGCCAGTTTAGAACACTGCTTGCTTGCTGCCTTCCTTTTGCCCCATCACACAGACCTTTGGAGAGGTGTGTTTATGTGTGGACTCAGAACTGCACACAGCTGCATGCCCGAGCGTTTGTGGGGCAGTTGCTGGCACGCAGAGATTTGTGGATCAATAAACATCCCTTCCCGCTTCCTCCCTCTTCATTTATTCATGAACTCTGAACTCCTTGGCTCCAGAGAAACTGCCTGGAAGAAAGCAATTAGAGCATAATTAGAACCACTCCTATTATCAGCTCTCAGCGGGAGGGGAAGGGGGGCTGCCAGGGTGTGGGGTGGCCCCCTGGGTTCCCGATAGCCCCCACTCCTGCAGCTGCCCAGTCAGCTCCTGCTCACCCCTTGGAGCTCAGCTTTCCTGGATCTGGGCACAGATCCTCCATGGGCTGGGAATAAGGACCTCATCCCTGGAGGCATTCAAGCGCTTGATAAGGCCAGAAAGGAGCACTTTCTGCCTTGCATACTAAGTCAGAGTGGATGATTTCCAAGTCCCCATGCTGAGCTTCTTGGGTGCTCCCTGCCAGGGACTGGGACAGGCACAGCAGGAAAATGAAGCCCAAATGGCTCCTGCTTTCTAGAAAACATTCCTGTATCAGATGGTAGTGAATGAAGACTGCAAAGACAATAGGAAATGTAAATTACCTGGAGGAAGCAATTTACCAGGCAGGACTCCATTCATTGCCAGATGATTAACAGTAATAACAGTCCCTGCTGTCAATGTTTAGGGAGTGTTTCTGACCCCAAGGCCTACCAAGTGCCCCAGCAGTGGAGAGGCCCCCAGGAGTGGGCGGGCATCCTCCCTAAGGGACTGGTGGACCAGATGTAGGGAGGCGTGCTTCTCACTGGGGGGCTATGCCTCACTGATCTTGCAGGAACCCTAGAGGTAGATACTGACATTGTCTCTGGTGTGCAAGTAAGGAAACAGCCTTGAAAAGTGCCAAAGCCTGCCAGCACGAACAGAGTTGGAAACCAGCTTGTGCTTTGCCAGGCTGTCCCCCCACCTCCAAGTTGGGTCCGAGTCCTGAGCTTCCTTGTAAGCTGTTCACTGTTCTGCATCTCAGGTTCCACTTCTCCTCCTGTGCCAACTGAGAGGGATCGGGTGAGCCTTGCCCAGTCTTGGTCCCGCTCATAAACCAGCTGTGGCAGAGGAGAGGAGCGCCTGGCTGCGGAGGGTCTGGCCCTCTTGAGAGGGTCACCATGGATACGGAAGCCCAGCTGTAACCACGGAGACAGCCCCCTAGCCCTTGGACTCTCGGACAAGAAGGGTGTGGTTTCATGAGGGAGGCACCTGCCACCTGGGGCCCAGATGGACTTAGGAGGGCATGACTGTAGATGCGGTCAGAGGACTTGTACCTGGGAGGCCTGAGACTCCCTCCTGGGAATGGGGGTGGGCTGCCCGAGGACAGCCAGGCTGCCTTCTCTTTGTCCCACCTGAGGGAAGGTTGCTATGACAACCAGCCCCCTTCCGTGACCCTCTGTAGGGCCCTGCCCCTTCCCAGGTTGACAGGTGGTCGCCCCAGCAACAGGCTCTGTACAGCAAGAGTCTCTGACTTCCCTGTGGCCCTTTCCCTCTCCCCATGTGAAGCTAGATTGCTCTGGCACACACAGCTGTCCAGTGAGGGGCCATGGGGGTCCCCATGGGACCACCTGCAGCGCTCACCAGTCTGCAGCAGTGTTGGAGTCCAGCTCAGCTCTCCCCGCTCTATCTGTAGCCGGTCCAGGGCTCCTCACCGCCTTCAGGAAGAAGCCCGGCAGGTGGTTCCAAACTTCAGTGTGTGTCCCATCACCTGGAGGGCTTGTTAAACTGCAAACTTCTGGGGCACCACCAGAGAGGGGTGAATTTGCATTTCTAACAAGTTCTAAGTTGCTACTGCTGTTCCAGGGACCACACATTGGTCTAGGGAGCTGTGGGGGGTGGGGGGGCCTGGGCTAACCACCTGGCTCACCCGGACCCGCATCCCCAGCAGGCTGCGAAGCCTGGCCACTGACGGGGGCCCACCAGCTGCACCTCACTGTCTCAGCACGTGCTGTTCCCGCCTCTGGAAGTCCTTCCCCACCTCTGTCCCCTTGAGGCCAGCCAACCCATCTTTCCCTCTTTGGAGCAGCTCTGCGTCCTTGCCACATTGATACCTTCCTCTGGTTCCCATCACAGCTGGCGCCTCGCTGTTGTAATCTGTTCCTGTTTCCACATTAAATCCCTCATGAACTCTGAGGCCTGGCAAGCTGCCCAACCCTCAGAGCCTGGCACCAAGTCTGGCCCTCAGAAGGAGCGGTCCGTGCTCGAATGAGTCCCATGAGCAGATGGGAAGCCCGGGTGAATAATCCCTGAGCTTCCAGCTTATTCCGCCAGCCAGCAGCTTTGGCGCTGCTGAGCCCGGGGCAGCCCTTGGGGCCTTGCAGGCGTGGCCGGAGTCCCTGTCCACATGGGCATGGATGCTTTCACCGATCACGTTGGGAAATGGCCCGTCCTGTCTAGGAAGCAGTGGTGCAGGATCCCCGTGCTAGGATGTGGCTTCTGCAGAACTCAGTGGTCTGCAAACAAGACACGAACCTCTCCATGGGCCTTACTGTGTTGCTCCCTGCTGCAGTCGGCCAGCAGAGACTGTCCTCCCTGTTTACAGATGAGCAGGCGGGGCCCGCGAGGGGAGCTGGCCGCGTCACTGCACACACTTGCAGAGCTGGCGCGTGCCTGGAGTCTCAGTGCTAACTGCCAAGCTCTCTGTGCCCCTAGGCTGCACCTGCAGTTCAGGTACCTCTGGCCTGAGACTTCTGTGGGAACGTTGCTCATGACAGACCCAAGTCTTCTGTCCGGTCGGCCCCGCACTGCCAGGGCTGCTGTGGATAGCGTGCGTGGCGGGTGTATACACCTCCAGACCCAAGGACAAAGGCCAATGACCAGGCAGGTGTGGATGGTGCCTCCACGCAGGTCCAGGGTGCCAAACTTCCCTACACAGAAGGGTGCCAGAGGGGCAATGCTAGCAGAAGCTGGGCGTCTACACCGTCTTCTAACACAGCTCTCCTGAGTCAGAAGAATTTAAATTCACAGCCTGGACTTGCAGACCATTATGTCTAGGTAAGAAGATGGAACATATTTAATTTAAGAGTTGGTTAGCTTGCTTTGGAACTTAAATATTTAGACACACAGTGCTCTATTGGTATATTTACCTCCATCCTGAAGGTCCCCAGGTGTTTAAGAAGGATGTGGTCTGGGAGTGGGGTACAGGCAGGGGGTCCCCAGGTGCTTGATCCGCCTCAGGTGATGCCAGCTGCACCAGCCTGTCACTGCCGGTCAGCAGCCTCAGGAGACCTCTGAGCTGGCTGCTGTCCCCAAGCTGCCACAAGCTGTCATTCCCTAGATAGGCCACCAGGGACACGGGGATCTTCCACCGAAGTGACCGGCTGTCTGGGGCCCAGTCTGGGAGTCTCACCCTGGTTGTCAGCTGTCACCGGCTGACTGGTGGGCGGCTGGGGCCTGATGGGGCTGGGTGGGGGCTGTGGCGGGCTGCTACCACTGAATGCTTGATGGGAGAATTGAGCTCACCCGCTGCACCAGCAGTGCTGAGACATCCTGCTTCCGCTGCTCCCTGGGAGGGGGAGCTCCGACGAGCCGCTCAGCCTTTCCGAGCTGTCTCTTTGTCTGTAAAATGAAGAAACTTGCACCTACCTACCTGCCTCTCAGGACTACAAGCCAAGTCAGAATTTCTCCCTGCAAGTATACTCAGCACTGCTTCTGTCCCTTAGTGCTTCGGGAGCTGAAATGGTTGCCCCTCGCCAGCGCTGCCCCCCTCCATAGAACAAGGGTGGGGACCCATCCTCTGGTCACAAGGCCTAAATGGGATGGCACCCACCCAACCGAGAACTAGCCTCCCTGTTAATGTAGAGTTACAGTACAGAGGCGGGCGTTGGGACGGACACGCTGTGACCCAGCCACCTCGTGGCACCCCTCAGGGAACTGGTACCTTCTCACTGTCGTGGCTCTCAGGGGCCCCAAATGACCGGAACAGCAAACGCTGTTGAGCCGGAACAGCAAACACTGCACCGTAGAAGCAGTGGGTGATCGAGATAGAGGGGCTCACCCACACATTCGTTCATTCCTTCATGGGACAGTGAATGGAGCAGAGCTGTGCAAATAGACAGCCCTACCTGGGGAGCAAGGGCGGCGCATGGGGAGGGTGCTGGCCTGGGGCACCCCCTCACCTCTCCAGCTCAGTGCCTTCTGTCCAGCAGGACTAACGATCCCACGTGACAGGTGGCTGCATGGATCTGTCCGAGCAGGAGAGGTTGCCTTGATGTTGATGACTGATTCTCCCCTGGGAGGAGAAGCAGGGAAGCCGGGATCCCCATCAAGACAGAGGTGATGATGGGGGGAACACTAAGTGCTTGGGGAGGGGGTCCAGTGCCCACCACCGTTGCTAGGCAGTTTCCCACCTGGTCTTTACTCAGAAGGTGAGACCAGAAATGGTTGCTCTGCGGTTGCCATGGCAGCAAGGCTGGTCTTTGTCCGTATTTCTATCTGGGTGCATCTGGACAGGACGTGTCCCTATGTAAATCAGGCAATTGCATTTTTTCCTATGGCCAGTTCTGTGGAGAGTGGCCCCGCCAGGTGAATGACCTCCCAGTTACTGGCTGGGGCACTTGGTCCTCAAGGTAGGTGCCTGATACCTGCAGTCAATGGCCAACCATGGGGGTGTTCAGAGGGGCTTGGCGCCCTCTCCAACTCCATGCTGCTTTCTCCCACTCAGCCTCCGGCCCTGCCACCTTAGCATCCGGCCACAGGACCCGCTGGTACGCAGCTCCTTCTGGGCCCTCCTGCTCCTAAGCCGCAGTAGTCTTTTCTAGAGCCTTCTCCGTTCCAAGCCTCCTCTTACCACACCATTTTTGCATCTCCTTTGTTGACTCTTCCCCCTCCTTACCTGGCAAATCTCTCTTGCTTCAGATGGAGGTTCCTTGACACCCATAGGTCTTATTCCTGGCACCCTCCTTCATGCATGGGGGATGGCAGGGTGGTAGAGGAGGAGATGCTGATCCCACTCCCACAGCCCCAGTGAACCTAGTTTCCATCTCCATGAAAGTCTGAGCTCTTTTTTCTAAATTGAGTATGATTCACATGCCACAAAGTTGACCATGTTAAAGGAGGACACAACTCAGTGGTTTTAATATGTTCACAGAATTGTGCAACCATCACTACTTTAACTGCAGAATGTTTTTTTTTAAAGATTTATTTCTTTATGCATACAGAACTGGGGTACAGGCCAGAGGTGCGGGCAGGGGGTAAGAGGATTCACCAGAGACAGAGTGGGGAGAAGGTCAGGCAGATGGACCAAAATACACTGCTGGGGGGAGCAATGGGCAGGTCAGGAGAGGTCTGCCACGCCATGTGGGTCAGTTTCCTGGCCCGGTATTGAGCTCATGCTGCAATGGCTGCCATTGCTTCACAGTGCTGTGCTTTAACCCGTTGCACCACCAAGGAGGCCCTCCAGAACGTTTTTATCAGCCCACAAGGAAACCACAAGCCATTAATGGTCACTCCCTATTTTCCACAACCCCACTGCGCTTTCTGGCTCTGCCTTTCCCTGCCCTGGACAGTTAGTTCCTGTACTGTGTGGCTTCTGGCACTGAGCATCATGTTTTCAAGGCTCATATGTGATTAGCATATGTTGGTACCTATTCCTTTTTTATGCTTGAATATATTGTTATGTGGCTAAAGTAGATTTTCCTTATTCATTCATTAACGGATGGACATCTGGGTTGTTTTTACTCTTCGACTGCCTTGAATAATGCTGTGCACAGTCTTGTACAAATTCCATGTGGATTTTGTTTTCAGTTTTCAGAAATATACCTGGGAATGGAGTTGCTGAGCCTCATAATAACTATATTTAATTTTCTGAGGAACTGGCCTGTTTTCCCCACTGGCTGCACCATTTTCACTCCCACCAGGAGCTCCTGGGGGTTTCAGTTCTCCACATCCTCATCAAGACTAGTTATCTCCCCTTTTTATTATAGTCATCCTGTGGGTGTGAAGTGTCACATTGTGGTTTTGATTTGCATTTCCCTAATGACTGGTGATGTTGAGTACCTTCATGTAATTATGGGCCACTTTTGTTCCTTCTTAGGAGAAATTTCTATTCAAATCCTTTGCCCCGTTTTTTTAATTGGGTCATTTGTCTATTGTTCAACGATAGTAATTCTTTATTCTGGATTCTAGAGCCGCTTGCAAAACATTTGTAAATATTTTCTCCTGTTTTATGGATTGAATTTTCAAATATCTTTTCATATTCAAAAGATTTTGATGCCATCTGGTTTATCTAGTTTTTCTTTGGCTGCTTGTGCTAAGGTTTAGACCTTTGGTTCCTTCTAAGCATCGCATAGTTTTAGCTCTTACATTTAGTTCTGTAATTACAGATAGTTTTTATATATGGTGTGAGGTAGGAGTTCCATTTCATTCATTTGCATGTGGATAATCTAGTTGTCCTAGGACCTTTTGTTGAAAAGATTGGTTTTCCCATTGAATGGTCTTGGTACCCTTGTTGAAAACCAACTGACCATAAGTAAATGGATTTATTTATTTATTTATTTATTTATTATTCCTCTAAATTCTAGTCCAATGATCTGCCTCTCTAATTTTACCACATGTGTCTTGATTAGTATCGTGTCATTGTAAGTTTTGAAATCTAGAAGTATAAGTCTTCCAACTTTACTTTTTCTAAATTATTTTGTCTCTTTTGAGGGCATTGGATTTCCATATGAATTTAGGATCAATTTGTCCATTCTGCAAAAAAAGATAGACTTAGAATTTTGACAGAGATTTCATTGAATCTATAAATCAATTTATTTTTTAAAAAAGATTTATTTATGTATACAGAACTGGGATACAGGCCAGAGGTACAGGGGTGGTGAGAGGATTCACCAGAGACAGAATAGGGAGCAGAACAGGCAGATCGGCGAAGTACACTGCTGAGGGGAGCAGTGGGTGGGTCAGGAGAGGTCTGCCGCGCCATGTGGGTCACCTCCAGAGTGGGGATCAAACTCGTGCTGACATGGCTTTAGCTTCTTAGTGCTATGCTTTAACCTATTGTGCCACCAGGGAGGGCCTGCGTCTTTAAATCAATTTGGAGGTATTACAATATTAATAATATTAAGTCTTAAAATTCAAGGACACTGGAGAGCTTTCAACTTATCTAGCCCTTTAATTTCTTTCAACAGATACTTCATAGTTTTCAGATTATGCATCTTGCATCTCTTTAGTTAAACTTAATACAACTCACTACTAAAGACTTTATTCTTTTTAGTGCTGCTGTAACTGGAACTGTGTTCTTAATTCAGTTTTGGCCAGTTTGTTGCTGGTATACAGCTATGCTGATGTAATTTAGTAGCTCTAAGTTTTTGTAGATTCTTTAGGACTTTCTATATACCAGGTCTTATCACCTGCAAACACTAATAGCTTTGCTTCAACTTTTCTAATCCAGATGCCTTTGACTTCTTTTTCTTTCATATTTATCCGGGGTAGACCATCTAGCACCATGCCAAATAGAAGTGAGGAGAACAGATGCTCGTCTCTTGCTCCTGATCTGCAGGGCAGCACTTTCAGTCCCTCACCATTTGCTGATGAGGAAACTGAGGCCCTAAAAGGTCGAATGATTCGCCCAAAGTCTCAGCATCATAATCCTAAGTCAGACAAGATGTAGCTCGCACCAGCATGCAGTAAGGAAATGCCAGAGTCCAGGGGAGGCATGGACAGCTGAAGATTTTCTTCTTGTAGGGAGGGTGACGTCTTGTCTGGCATTTGTTGGGGTGACTGCCACGGGCTAGGGCTGTTTACCTACAAAGCCTAGCTCAGCCAGGCCAGCATGGAGGGAACATCAGGTCAGCCAGAGGGAGCTTCTGAGGGAGAGCTGCAGTCCAGCCAGCAGCCCACTGTGCAGGGGCCCGCACCCCCAGGGGTGCTGTGAAGTCAGGCTGTGCTGCCTGGGGAGATTGCACAAGGCCTACAGCAGGAGTCTTTAGGTTTCCTCTGCTCTACAAGGATGAAAGCCCTCCAGAAAGAATGGAAGACACCTTCACCAGGAAGTCAGCAATGAGAACACGTCACGGGGACAGAGCTAGAGCAGAGGTGGGGCAGAGGGATTGACTCAGAGGCCACGAGAGAACAGCGTTTATTCGAACTCCTGTACCATAGCCACGCTCCAAAGGGTCGGTTTGCTGCTTTCCCTTTTATAGGTGAGAAAACTGAGGCTGGAGGCTTTGGACTCTGATGGACTTGAAGGGAGCCCATCAGCAGTGGGCCTGTGGGGAGGGGCAGGTCCGCCCAGAGGTAGTCGGTCTCTGCACTGAGGAGTCAGGCCCCAGTTGCGATGCTTTGGGGTCCTGCAACCATTCTGTTTTGTTTTAAGATTTATTTATGCACACAGAACCGGGGTACAGGCCAGAGGTGTGGGGGGTCAGAGGATTCACCAGAGACAGAGTGGGGAGCAGAGCAGACAGATCAACCGAAACACACTCCTGAGGGGAGCAGTGGGCAACACAGGAGAGGTCTGCTGTGCCATGTGGCCAGCTCCCTGGCTGGGGATAGAACTCATGGTGTAGTGGCTGTGGACAGTATCATAGCACTGCACTTTAATCCCTTGTGACACCAGGGAGGACCCCCCAGCAGCCATTCTTGAACCAGAAATGCTAAAGGGAACAATGAGGTGGCAGATAGGCTTTGGAGCCCATTGGGCTGTGTTTGAATCCTGCCTCTGCTGCGAACTTGCTGTGTGACCTGTGTCTCGCCCTATCTGCCTTGGGCTTTAGTTTCCACAGATGGACAGTGATGGCTCACAAGAGCGGAGTAAATGAAATGGACATAAAGCAGCAAGTTCAGGGCAGGCTCAGTGCTAGTCCCCAAGGAAGGCCTCGTCCTTGTTCTCTTACCTGGTTTTCTGTGACTCTGGCACTTGAAGTTTGGTCTCTATGCCCAGTAGAGGCCTGGGGTAGGTAGTGTTTGTGTGTGCTTGGTGGGTCAGTGAGGGGAGCAAGGGTTCATATTGGCTAGGCAGTTGGGGGAGGGTTGCCCTGCCGGCCTCAGAGGGGCCTGCACATAGGACAGCTGTGTTCTGTTCTCCTTCAGAACATGGGTCTTCTGAGGCTGAGGGGGACCAGACTCAGAATCTAGCCTATGGGCAACAGGCATCAAACAGACAAAGGTATGGCTTCACCTGGCTGCAGGCCAGCTCTGCACATGGTCCCTCATTTAGGCCTCACCACAACCCCATGAAATCAGTACTGTTCACACGGTCCCCATTTTACAGATGGAGATGTTAAAAGCACAGAGAGGTTAAGTGACTAGGTGAAGGTCACACAGCTCATAAGTGTCAAAGAGAGGAGTCAAAGGCCACACTTTTGACCACTATAATATACAGCTTCGCCTGGGAACAAGCAGCCAGAATCTGACCTTGATGTGTGAAAACAAGGACTTGATAAGTTATCCTCAAGGCAGATGTAGGCATGGCCCTCTACAATTTAATTACTACATTATTGTATATAATTGCTTTCATGGTTGTGGGCTTATTTGATTCTCTGGTAAAGAAGACAGGACATTATTTCCTTTTTTATCAGTGAGAAATGAGATCCAGAGTGGGAAAGTGACTCAGCCTATCGATACAAATTTTATTGAGTACTTACTATATGCAAAGTCCTTTACTCACTTCACCTCAGTTCTTATTTTATAGATGAGAAAACAGGCTCAGAGAGAACAGGTACATCACTTTCCCAAATGCCACAGCTCATTGGGTCCCCAGCCCAAGTCTTGCTGGTAACTGCTGGGCCCTGGCCTCCGTCCCATGCCGGCCAGATGTTAAACTGCAGATTGTTTTTGTCAACCTTCTGGTTTTCCCGCCCCCCCCCCCCCCATTGTCATAGTCACTCTTGAAATTCTCAATGCCTCCTTAATTAATTCTTCCTAAGTGCCTGCTCCATTAAGGAGCTTTCTGTCACAAGTTTTGGCTTAATTATATGATGTCGTTCATTGTACTTAATGGGGGACTCTGATTAATCACCTCTTTATTTATCCAAATGCCCATTTATCTGCAGTGGGAATCTCCTAGGGGAACATGTTTTATGCTGTGTTTTCTCCACCTGATCGCCTTTCCCTACAACTAACTGTGTCTGAAACGCTTCTCTTTCTGGGGTCCTCTCTTCTCAGACCTTTGCAGCCCACTCCAGGGCCTGCTTGGGCACCTGGGCCTCTGGGGAAAGGGATCAGAGAGTTGTATCAGTCTGCATGTGGGAACATGGGCAGAGTAGGGTGGACGGAGTCCTAGGAGGGTACTCCCAGCATGGAGAGTGAGTCTGGGCCTTCCACCTTCTGGGGAAGACCTCGGCATTTCCCTCTGCTCGCTCACCTCGAACCCCTCCTCACCCAGCAGAAAGCATCATGCCAGGGGCCCTCCCTGGTGGCACAAGGGGTTCAATCTCAGCACTATGAAGGCATCTGCAGCCCCTGCAGCACAGGTTTGATCCCCGGCCAGGGAGCTGACCCACGTGGCGCAGAGACCTCTCCTCTCCTATCTTGCCCACTGCTCTCCTCAGCAGTGTATTTCAGTAGATCTGTCTGTTGCGTTCCTCACTCTGTCTCTGATGAATCCTCTGTCACCCTCCACACATCTGGCTGGTACTCCAGTTCTTATATGCATAAATAAATCTTTGGAAAAAAAAAAAAAAACAAGAAGCATATGCCAAGCTCCCGCTCCCATGACCCTCTGCTCAGATCCTTCTTGACTCCTCACCGCTCTTTCTTACTCTCCCAGAGCTGCTCAGGACACCTACATCCCACATCTGGGGTGACCAGCCTGTTTCAGTTTTCCCAGAACTTTGGGGTTTTATCGAGGTGCCAAACCCCGAGAAACCCCACAGGGCTGGGCAAAGCAGGGTGGTTGGTCATTGTCCTATAACTCGGGATATTTTTTGCTTGTTCATTTTACCCTAATTATTTGCCTTTACTTTCTTTCCTTTAAAAGTGTTACTCTCCAGTGTAAAAACCTTGCAGAAATGTCTCTGGTTGACTCTGAAGACCTCTCATAATTCCACTCTCCAAAGCTAACTGTTTGATGACTTCATTTTTGTTTTTTTTAAGAATTATTTATTTGTGCATACAGAACTGGGGTACAGGCCAGAGGCTCAGGGGCGGCGAGAGGCTTCACCAGAGACAGAGTGGGGAGCAGAACAGGCAGATGGATGAAGTACACTGCTGAGGGGAGCAGAGGGATGGTCAGGAGAGGTCTGCCACGCCATGTGGTCACCTCCGGGGCAGGTGGGAATCGAACTCATGCAGAAGTGGCTTTAGCTTCTTAGTGCTGTGCTTTAACCCGCTGCGCCACCAGGGCCTGTTTTTGTTTTTAACTTCTGGATAGAACTAAACTCACACCACCGGGTCACCGCTTGGCCCCGGGCCACACCCACGTCTTCGACCTGGAGGCCAGCCGGGGTGGGCAGTGCAGTTTCGCCATGGGCAGGTGCAGTGTTGACTGCCCATTGAGAGGATGCCAGCACATTCCCAGGGCTTCCTTGCCAGCCCCTCAAGGCCAGATTCAGGGTGACCTCCTCTCTAAACCCTGCCTGGCCTCCAGTTTTATTTTCATTGATGTCATTTTCATCTTATTGCAATGGCCTTGGCACACATTATCTAACTACATTTTCACACCTCCAGGAAGTGTGGAACTGTCATCCCCATTTTATAGATGTGGAGGCTGAGGCTCACATGGTCTAGCTACCCAGTCTTATTACAGAGCACACCTTTGCTCCCTGACCCAAAACTGTGTTGCCTCCTTACCCGGGGCGCACCAGAGTTGGTGGTGCTGGGGTTGGAGCCAGGTCACATGTCCTGTGCTCCCCAACAGTGTACCAGCATGGGGGGCAAAGCCCAGAGGAGGTGTGTTGATGAGACAGCTCTGGTAGCCTCTAGCTTCTAATTTGCTTCCTACCAGAACCCAGAAATTAGGGTGGTAGGAGGGTAGGGCCTGGTGAGAGAGCCAGGGGTCTTCTGGAAGCTTTCTGGACCCACAGAGGGGCCTGGCTCAGAGGCAGGAAGCACAGACACCTAGGACTAGAGAGGGAACGGGGGCAGGGCCTGAGTTCGGGAATGAGTCTGGCCCTCGGTCCTCTGATGACACCGACACTGCTGTGGAGTGGCCTTGTTCGCTGTGGAGTGGCCTTGTTCCTGTTCTGGGAGATGGAGCCTGAGTCTCAGAGAGCACTGGCCTGAAGTCCTTGCCTGAACTGCTCATACTGCCTCCCTCTGTGGCACTATGGGTTTGGACCAGATGATGGATGAGGAATAGGTCCCAGGAGATGGAAGGGCTCTTTGATTTTAGACTGACCTTGCTATCACCCTGGGCTGCTGGGCCAGGGTTTATGCAAATTGATGTAGATGTATGCTAATTAGACTACTGCTAGGTTCTTGGTTCTCATGGAACTGCCAGCCCAGAGGTATATGGAATAGCTCTGCCCAGAAGGGGCCTGAGGAGCCCCCTAGCTGGGGGTGGGTCAGCAGACCCTGGGAGGAAGGGGTGGGGTTGCCATGGAGACACAGGCCAAGCCCCAGCCACTGCCTCCTAACTGGACCAGCTCTGGCCAGATCAGTCCTCTGAGACAGCCCCAGCTCAAGCAAGGTCTCTCTCAGGGCTAATTATGGGGAAGGTAGTGACCAGCTGCTCCCTGGCTCCCCCAGAGAGATGGAGGCCCACTTAAGGTGAGGGCTGGGACTGGGTGGACGGTCCTGGCATTGGCACTGAGGAGGGAAGGCAGAACTGTCACTGCGTGGCCAGGCGCTGGGTTCTCCGTAGTCACCACTGAGTTCTCAGCACTTAGCACACAGAAGGCTTGAGGAAATGTTTGTCGAGTGAATGAGTGATCATAGGTGTGATGGCAAATGGCGGTCTGGGGACTTGGGAGCAGGACCTAGAGCAGGAGGCACCCTCAATCAGGGCGGTGAGCGCTAAGGTCCCCAACTGCCAGGACGTGTACATATACTCTTTGGGGGAAGAGTTTGGTTCCCAGCAGACCAGTGGGAGCCTCAGCTTTTCCTGGCCCTGGGCCAGCCTCTCACCACTCTGGTCTCAGTCTCCTCACCTGTCAATGGAGTTGGATTGAGACAGAGGTCATAGGTCTGGGGTAACACGTAGAGGCTCAGAAAATGACTCTACGTGCAGAGGAGGCCTGTTCAGAGATTAGTTGTCTTCTGTCAGGAAAGAGCTGCCCCACTCTGGCAGCAGCTGTCCAGGCACCGCCTGAGGGAAGGCAGGACGTCACTGCGTGGGCAGGGGCCTGGGTTCTCTGCACTTGGCAAGCAAAAGGCACTTGAGAATGTTTGTTGAATGAGTGAGGGACACAGATGAGAAGTACCGGAGCAGCGTCCGACCCTCCTGGGTGAGTCAGCGTTGCTGACTCATGGGAGCGGTTCTACCCCCACCTTCGCTCCAGCTCTTCCCTGCCTCTCCCTCTCTGGAGACTCCAGTGGTGTGTGGGAGGGCAGTGGGTGTGGAGACGAGGACTCGGGTGTTAGCTCGGCCACCTCCTGACCTCAGGTGAACACTGAACCTCCTCTGGAAAAGGGGGCAGCACCAGAGCTGGGGGGGGAGGCACCCTCAGCTAGGTGCAGTGGGGTGGTGCAGGCAGAGCTGGGCAGGCGGACCAGCTCCTGGGGTCAACAGCCATTCGGCCCTTAGCAGAAGGCCCAGGATGCAAAGCCAGACTCCCAGGGGGAGGCGGCCCAGGGAAGCCAGTCTGGTTGTGGGTTGGGGCGCAGAGGCCCCCACTGGTGCAGATGAGGAAGCTGCGGTCAGAGGAGCCTGCCTGCCCAGGGCTCCTCTCACACAGGCGAGATGGCTGCTCTCTCACGCAGTCTGGGAATCAATGTTTCAGAACAATTTTTTCCTGAAATTTTTTTTTAAAAATAGAGCCTTGTGGTGAAATATTTCAGAAATACACAAGGGTGTGTATTTAAAAGCAAGGCCCCCCCGCACCCTCCATTCTCTAGAGAAAACTCCTCAGATGCATTTGTTGTGTGTTTTCCTGGTTCTTGATTCTGCATTTACAGTCACACATTTTAAGGGCGTTTTTGTTTTGTTTTGTTTTGTTTTGTTTTTCCCTCTTTAGAGGGATGGGCTTGGCCATTTTCCAGTGGGATCCAGGCTGAGGCAGAGAAAGGCAGAGGACTGCATGAGCCTTGGAAAAGAGGGGGGCAGTGTGTGAGAGAGTGAGATGGGCGGGTTGACAGGAAAGAGTCCCCACAGGTCACTGCACACAGCGGGTGGGGACCTGGCAGAGAAGCCCCCAGCTCAGCCTCTCGGAAGCAGGAGCTGCATCCTTGAAATCAAGTAGCCCAGGGCCTGGCACGCAGTAGGTGCACCAGTGTTCCCCAGCCAAGCCCCTACAAGGCCCATCTTCCTGCAAGACTGCTGGTTTCAGGAAACCAACTCTTTCAATCTCTCGATGGGTGTTTACTTCTCGTGGCATGCTTCCGTGGGCCCCAAGGTGGCTGCAGGGTTCAGGCCATGTGAGGAGACCCTTCCATGGACAAGTCCTGCCTCTCTGCTGTCAGCCTGCTCACCTCTTAATGAGGGGGTTGGGCTCCCAGCTCTCCGGAGGTCCTCCCAGCTCTGCCATCTGTGGCTTCAGTCCCACTCCCTCATTTCACGGATGAGAGGCTGAGTCGAGTTTAATTTTGTCAGCTGCCTTAGAAATCCATTGGGAAAAGGGGGGCTTACGTTTGGGGATGCAGCAAAGACTTGCCAGATACTGAGCACTAATTGTGTACCAGATGCTAAGCTGAGGGCTTTCCATGCACCATCTGAATCCGCAGGGCATTTTCCTTGTGAAAAGACACCCAGAGAGGGGGAGTAACTTGCCTAAGGTCACACAGTGAGTCCAGAACTGAGCTGGGGATGGTACACAGTCTGCCCCCCCCAAAAAGGGAACTCTCCCCATATCAGGCCTCTGTGAACTAAAGTCAGTGAAAGAAAACCTGGCTGGACCAAACCATTTTCTAGAAACTTCACACCCCCACCCTGCCTTTGTCACTCCCCAGACATCCTGGCTTCTGTGTCTCTGGCCTGTGGTGACATGGCTGGACTTTTGGTCAGGAAAGTAGTGGACATGCAGAATTGACTGGCAAGGGTTTGGGCACAAGAGTCTTCTGATGGGTTCCATTGCCCCAAGCCCAACCCCACCCCACCCCACCCCCACCCCCACCTGGGGCTGGACTCCTGGGGTTGGCGTCTAGACAGACAAGAGCATCCTACTGAGAACAGAGGCAGCCCTGACTCGGGGCTGAAGGTTCCCATGGCAACTGCATCCCCTCAGCTGGCAGCTACCCGATAAATAAATAATGGGGGTGGGGTGAGGGGGGGAGAGAGCTGAGGGCAGGGGGAGGGGCAGCAGGGGCGCCTGCTGGAAAGGGGAGTAGGCTGTGGGTGTGGTAGGCTGCAGGAAGGGGAACTGTATTCCACGGGAGAGACTCAGGTGGCGCGGTGAGAGTGGCCAGGTGAGAGGACATGCAGGTCGGAGTCGGGACCTGACGGCCGCCAGCCCGCCAGCTTGGAGGTGAGGGAGCAGGAGGGAGACCAGCCCCTGAATCTAGCTTTCTGGCTCGCACAGCTGGCACGTGGGGCCCACACACTGGAATGGGCCTGGGTTGGCTGGCACGAAGCTCACGGCGAGCCATGAAGGGCCAGCTGAAACCTAGCAGGTAGCCTCTGAGGCTTGGATGACAAGTGGGCATGAAGTAGGGCCCCAAGTCGTGTTAATATTGGGGCTGGCTGTCCGGGAGCTTTGGCTTTGCAGCCGGGGGGGGCTGGCGCGCGAGTACCCCCTGGGTGCCCTGTGAGATCCCGGCCCTCACGGGCGCCCTTGTGCAGGAGCCGGACTGGGACAGACGCGCGTATGTTAACGGATGATAAGTGTCGTGGAAAAAATGTATAGCAACGGGGAGGCGGGGAGTTCTGCGGTGGAATTTAAAGATTACTGACTCCTTACAGCCATAGGAAAGCAGTATTAGGAATCAGACCCACTTGTTGGTGACAAAAACTGAGAGGTGGGTACCAACCAAGCCAGGCTCTTCCCCTCACCCCTGGACCATCCTGCCTCTGGGTCATGGGACAAAAGCCAGAGAAAATGTTGCTGGCAGGAGAGAGGATAGTGGCCCTGAGGTGAGGCGGTGAGAACAGTTGATGGGTTTGGTGATGTGGACAGGGCCGGGCCCCCCAGTGAGAACAGTCTGGGTGACTGAGCAGAAAGCCCAGATAGTAAGCCCAGAGGAGCGAGGGCACCGGGATGTAGAGCCTGAAACAGTCGGAAGTGAAAGCAGAGAGGGCTTTAGCTGGAGGGATGGAGACCTCTGTTTTTCTCATAAAGAGTCTTGAAGTGTTTAAAGCCTGGCTGGGGCAATGGGAAGGATGGGTTAGCACCGAGGAAGGTGTGGGCCCTGGAAAGGTAGGGAGAGGCTGGAGGTCAGAGGGCAGGAGAAGGCCGGTGTAGGAGAGGGACAGGGCCTCAAATACAGCAGGCAGGGACGGAGGGCGGAAAGCTGTGAGCAGGGACGAGGCACAGTATCGGGAGTCTCTTGAAGCTGATGATCACAGGTCGACAGCGGACTGACCTGGGAACCACTAACTGGTGTATCAGGTGTGGGATTTTCCTGCCAGGTGTGCTGGGAAGGGAGAGAAGCATGTTGAAGTGAGGGATGGTGGATCTCACAGGCAGAGTTGGGGTGTGAAGAATGGAAACGGGAGAGAAGTGAAGTAGGGGAGGACCAGATGCCCCCAGCCATCTGGCCATCCTGAACGGCATGGGAGAGCAAGGGGTGTCCAGAGAGGGTGACTGGAGACAGGGCAGGTACAGGCCATGACACTCCACGTGGTCATGGACAAGGAGGAATAGAGAGGACAGGGTGGGAGAAGAATGGGTGAGGTGTCTGAGAGTCTGAGGAGCTGGGGTTCCCCAGATACAGTGACTCAGAATCATGCTTGTTTTCAATGAAGGGACAAACCCGGAGGCCAGTGGGAGACAAGGCAGTGATATAAAGGGGTGTTACCATGGGGACCCCTAGAGATACCCGCTCAGCTGAGGAACACAGGAGAAGACCATCCTGGGATGCCTTTCAGGGCAAGGCACCCCTCAGGGAAGGAGCTGCTACATTTGAGAAACGGTCCCTTCTCCTCGCCAGTGCCGCCTCCTTGCTGGCCAGGGGGCTGGGCAGGCTGGGTCGGGAGGCGGCCGGGAGCGGTGTACACATGAGGGACCAAGGCCTGATGAACAGACGTGTGGGACCAGCAGGTACAGACAGGGCTGCTCGGCTCAGGGGACTTGTTCTCATCTGTCACTCCAGGACTACAGTCAGGGGGTCTCATCCTGCTTGTTTGGGGTCCTCTGTGTCTGGGGAGGTGGCAGGCCCGAGGCCATCACCATTAACCCCAAGCTTTCTGTCTGTACTCATGACCGTGACTCAACTGTCCTTGTGCTTTAGAAAGAGCCCCCGACAGGAGGCTGCAGGAGCTGCTGTACTGGCCCTCTTCGGAGGGACACTCCGGAGGCTGGCCTCAGCTGGCTTGCAGCCTGAGCAGAGAAAAGTATCCCCGAAGTCCTTTGTTCGCTCCTCGGCCCATGTACACTTGAACTTTATGCAAAAGCATGGATTGCTGCTGTCTCCGTAATTCTAACCATCAAAGTAGAAGAGACACCAAGCCAGTTGTAGATTGCTGCCCACACACACACCTCTGGAGCCCTCAGATTGTTGTTTCTACGCTGGAGCAGTGAGCTGGGGAGAAGGGCCTCTTGTTCTCGTCTTAATTTGTTAATCTTTGCCTGTTGCAAAGATTGTGACTTGGTTCTCCAGTAAAACGTAGTAACTACAATTGAGATTATTTGAGACACAGAACCTCAATTTTAAGGAAATACAGGTGTGTGTGTGTGTATGTGCTAAAATCTACGCAGGTGGGCACTTGGTGCCACACTGAGGGGCTGCCGGCAGGAGGGCGGGCATCATTCGGTGAGCAGCTTGACCACACTGGCTCGCTGCTGATTCCGCTGCTGCCTCTGTCCACTCTGCCCACTCTGTCCTAAAGGGCCACAACCACGACTCACTCATTCTGCATCCGGATCACGGCACAGCGCCTGAACAAACTAACCCTCTGTGCCTAAATAAGATAAGCGATGGCCCTGGATACCAAGGGCATGTCACAGGTTGGCTGGGTAGATGCCACGGAAGGGGACAGGCGAATGAGCATTGTCTGTGAGGCCAGAGCCAGGTCTGAAAGGGACTAGAAAGTCTGTCCTCCCTATTCTGTTGTCTCCCTGTCGGGGGTCTTCCAAGAAAAGAGGGGTGCTGCACTTTGAAGGCCAAGGAAGGCTTGGCTGTAGGGAAGGAGGAGCGAAGGTGGAATTGACCTGTTGTTTCAGCCACTGTGGGGCAGGAGCTGACCTGCAGTGAGGGTTGAGCCAGACCCTTAACGGCCGTCAGGACCAAGAAGAATCTTTGACTATGAGGTCTTCTAATTAACCGGCACTTATTAAAGCTAATTGTCTGTGATCTCCGTCTTCTGGCAATCACCTCTCAAGGGAGGAATTATCTTCCCTGTTTATAGTTGAAGAAATAGTCCCAGCGAGGGAAAGTAACTTGGCCTCAGCTACACAGCAGAACTGCCACTTGAGCCTGAGGTGTGGTGACTCCAGTGCCCCTGTGGTTACTGCTCCACGCCTCACGCTGTCAGTCTGCAGCCCCGAGAGCAGAGGGCCGTGCAGCAGGAGCCAGGGCTGGGGACGCCATTGCAGGTAGGCACCTCCTCTCCAGCTGCACTGTGAGCCTGCGCGGCTCTGGCCCAGCCTACTGTGTCCTTTACCACATTCTCGTCAGGACCACGTGCCAGTGGAGTCACGCACCACCACGCACCTCGCACCGCCAGGAAGGGCATAGGCAGGGTGGAAAGGAGAATCAGCGTGTGAGAGGAGTTTTGGGGAGAGGGAGCCGTTCGGGCACTTTCCCCCATGGTTGGGGAGCCCATGGGGTCAAAACCAGAAGCGCCTTTTAGAAATAATGTAGTCCAGTGGCCTTGGAGACTGTGGAGAAGAGTCTGGCATCCAGAGGGAAGGAGGCCACCCAAGGTCCCCCAGCAGGCGGTCAGGCGCTCATCAGCACTCACACCTCTTCCTCCCAGGCCAGTCCTGACGGGAAGGTGGAGCATTGGTGCCAAGGTGGGACAGGTGGCAAAGAGAAGTGGAATGGCTGCCTGGCACTGCCACCAGCCTGCAGCGTGACCTTGAGCGTCACTGCCCCTTTCTGAGCCTGAAGAGCCCTTTTTTCAAAACAAGATAATGATCTTAGCTCTGCCTTTCTGCCAAAACAAAGTATCCAGCGAGAGAAGAACTTGGAGCATGCTTTACAATCCGCACAGCCCTGGGGGGGTCACCAACAAGAGGCAGGCTGGTGCCAGGTGGGTGGGTGCCAGGGCTGGGCCTGCAGCTTCCTGGGTCTCTGCCCAAGCTTTGCCATCTGTGTGGTAGCATCAGTTCCACCTCTTCCTGTCTCCCTGCCAGGGAAAAGACTTCTGGGGCCTTCTCAGCTTATCAGAGTGCCCCTCTCCCTCCCAGCCAGATTCTACCTCCTCTTATTTAAGTCAGGACTCCTGGTTGCAGGTGACAGAAATCCCAAGTACAGGAAGCAGAATTCATTCTAGGCCCAGGGAGGTCTTCAGTCTCAAAGCCACATCAGCAGCGAAGTTCCAGGGACTCGCCTTCTCCCCTCCCTCCTTTCTGTCCTTAAGCTTAGCCCCCTTCCTTAGTCGGACTGTCACAAGAAGTGGTGGAAACAGCCAGGAGCAGCTCCCTGCGCTGACACCACACCCATGCAGCTATCTGGGCAGACTGACAGCAGCCCTGACCTGCGTGTTTGGAGAATATCCAGGTGACGCTCTGGGTGGGCCGGGTGAGTGCCCACCTCTGAACAGACCCCCGAGGGATGGTTATTGGTTAGATCTAGATCCAGAATCCTCTTGGAAGTGAAGTGCAGGCTCAGCCCTGCCCCAGGCTAATGGGCTGAGTATCCCGGAGGTGGTTTCCAAAACAAGGAGGTGGATTCTGCCCCCCCCCCCCCAAGAAGGGAGATTGGACAGTAACCACAGGTCTCGTGGCTCCAGGGCTCCTGCGTGTAGCTGAGACCCGGCCAGGCTGCTGGACAGGAGTGTTGATGAGGCCTTTGTCGGTTGGCTTGTATTGCATAACATCACTCCTACCTCCTGGCTTAAAGCAGCCGTTTTAGTTAGCTAACGATTCTGTGGGTCGGCCTGGAGATTCTTCTGGTCTCACTCGCGTGTCTGGCCAATGAGGTTCACTAGCATGTGGGGGAGCCATCAACCTGGCTCAAGGCAAGGCTCAAAGTCTGCTGGGTCCTGGTGGGGGCTGGGCTGCCTCCACTCTCCACATGTCCCCTCATCCTTCAGCAAGTCAGTGCCCTTCTGGGGGGGGTTCCCGGCGGCGCGTGGGCTTCTGGCAGCGAGCAGGCCTGCTCTGGAGCATGCACACCGTCTGGGCCTTCACCTGCACTGTCTCCTAAAGTCCCTGTGGGCAGAGCGAGTCTTGTGACCAGGTGCAGCCTTAGGAGGGAAGACACTGCTGGAGAGTAGGGACAGTCTGTTGCCATCTACTGTGGCTCCTTGCCACAGGAGTGGAAAAGGAGCCTCAGTCTGTGGCCCTTGGAGCCCACTGACCAGGACATCCTCCAGGGAGGGGTCCTCGAAAGAGGCAACTCAAGCCTAGGGGCTTCCTGGCCCCTCTGGCGCGATGTTCCAGTCTTTGGTCAGGGCTGGGCCTGCTGCCTGGACCCGGGGCCATCAGCTGTGAGTGCTGTGTGGGAAGGACCAGTGCCAGGGAGAGGCCGTCTTGGTGTCCTGAGCCCCAGCTGCAAGGTCCTTTAGCCCACCCCAACGGGATGAGCAAGGCTTCATCCCCTTCTTCGCCCCAGCATCCGTTGGGCACTTCAGGACTGGGCTGACTCAAACTGGTGCCCAGTAGGCCCTGGTGCCTCATCGCCACAGTAGCTGGTGTCACCTGCTCCATCAGGCCAAGCGGGAGTCCGTGTCTGTGGTGGTGACGTGGCCTCGGCCCGCTCTTTCCCACAGGTGGCTGCACTACAGCGGCAGATCTTCGACTTCCTGGGCTACCAGTGGGCGCCCATCCTCGCCAACTTCCTGCACATCATGGCCGTCATCCTGGGCATCTTTGGCACCGTCCAGTACCGCTCCCGGTACCTCATTCTGGTATGGCTCCCTCGGGCCCTCCCCAGCCTACCCCCTCCGGCCACCTCTGGCCCTCACCAAGCACCCACCTCTCCTGTTTTGTCTCTGCATCAGCCCAGCTGCAGATGTGGATGCCCGAATCCCAGTGCATCTTTGCTCAGTGGAGACAGGGTTGGTGTTTTTCCTGAAGAACTTCCTAGGGAAAAGCCAAAATATTAACAAGATCAATCACTTAGTGAATGCCTACCACGAGCCAAGCACCCTGCTAAGCGTTTCACTGCTTTATCTTTATTAACAGCTCTGCAAGCCACAGCTCACCACCTCTACTTTCCAGATGGGGAAATGTGGCTCTGACAGGTTCCTGGGCTTCCTAAGGTCACACAGCTAAGTACAGGCTCAGCCAGGGTCAGGCATGGGATCCAGAGTGAAGGCTCCTGCCACATTGCCACATGCCCCCTCCCTCCAGGAGCGCATGGTGGGGGTTTGGCCTTCATTTCTCCGGTTGGTTCCAGAAGGTTGGTTTTTGCCCCTTGATGTTCATACAGAGTGGCTAGCATGGCTTTGAGGTCAGGACCTTCTCTGTGCCAGGCCCAAAAGTGGATTCCATCCCCAGCTCCTCCCATCTGCTTCCTCTTTCCAAGCCCTGGACCTTGGTGGTTTCTTTTAAACTCCTGTTTTCAGCTCATCTCACTCTTGTCCCCCTCTTGAGGGAAAAGGCATTTCAGCAGACTTACTATATAAGTTGTGCTACCACCAGAGCCCTCTCATACTCCCTGAAGGATTTCCCCCCACCTCCTCCAGGCTTAGCCCCCAGAAGCCCTCCCAAAGCTCTCCCACCTGACATCAGGACCCTTCTCTCTAGCTCCTAGGGAAACACCAGGCACCACTGTGAATGGCACTGCCTGCCCCTTGTGGCAGCCGCTGGAATTGCAGGCATAGGACACTCGCTCTTGGGTAGATCTCTATCTGGTGACTGTTCTCTGCAGAGTGGACAGGATGCGCTGCCCCGGGACTTGGACTTGCCCTTCTCTTCCTAGCTGTGTGACCCTGGAAAACATCAAGCTCTCTCTAGGAATTAAATTAGTTATCTCTGAGCAGAGGAAAAATGCCTTCCCCGCAGAGCTGTTATAAGGACTCAGTGGATGTAAAAATGATTTGAGGACCATAAAATGCTCTCCGAGTGAGGTATTGCAGTAATTTCCCTGCCAAAGGGATCCTCAGTCCCCAGGCTTTGCCACCACCCACCCTCCCAGGCCCCCTGACCTCTCCTCTGCTCTCCCCAGTACGCGGCCTGGCTGGTGCTCTGGGTTGGCTGGAATGCCTTTATCATCTGCTTCTACCTGGAGGTTGGACAGCTGTCCCAGGTAAGTCTCAGGCCTGGCAGTGCTGGGGACAGAACCCAAACATCCCCTCCACCAAGGGCTCCTTGTGGGGAGTGGGCCTGGGGCATCATTTCAAAGAAACCTCCCTCTTCACACCCAAATAATCTGTGATTCCCCACCTCTCCACCCCCATGCTTTTGTTTCTGGTCTCTGTACCTCACAGAAACAAACGATGAGGACACAGGGCGAAGGGCAGTCTAAAGAGGGATGAGGTCCTAGCTGATCACAGGCTCAGTGCAAACCAATGAACAGTGCAGGGCTGGAAAGCACCTGCCAGGCTCCAGATGGTCAGAGCAAAGGAGTCTGCGAAGGCTGAGCGCCCTGCCCTGCTTGGACCGCAGACATTTGCCTAGTTCTGATTGATAGTTTTTAGAAGGAAAAGGCTAGTTAAGAGTTTATTCTGGGGAAATCGAATGTGCCAGGTCACATGGAACACTGTGGAAGAAAATGGGAATATTGAACTTGAAGAATTTAACTTGCAAGCCCTGAGGGCATAACTTCTATTTTTAGATAAAACAATTTAAGAATGAGAGCTTTGACTTTGTAGTGCAGTGACTTTGAGTCCCAGGTCTAACATGTCCTAGCTGTGTGACCCTGGGCAAGTGGCTTACTCTCTCTGAGCTTTTTTCCTCATTTAGCCTGCGGATGATAGCAACCCAACATATGTGATTGCTGAAGGGATGAAATGAGATAACACGTCCCAGTGCTTGGCACCTGGTCAGCACAGAGTAAATAGTTAACTGACTACATGACTGAATGAACTGATGAACATACAGATGCACACTATGGGGAAAAACTTCTGGCCTGGGCCAGCCTCCATTTCAAATGGGGAGACCAAGGACTAAGAGAGGAGAGGTTTGCCTAGGGTCACACACAGAAAGCAGTGGGAGGCTGAAGAGGCCATGAATGGGCCTGTATCTAGGATTTCATCAATGACTGCAAAACTGGACCTAGTTACTGAAATTCTGGGGCGCCTGTGGATCAGCTGATAAAAGATTGAAGCCTGGGTGGTCATCAAGCGCCACCTAGTGGCCAAATACAGAATTGCAGCTGCAGGCTCCAAGTCTTTCACAAATGGAGCCCGGAGAGGAGGCTGCTGCCATAGCCAGGTGTGAATTAGGCCTTATATAAAGTCTCCTGGGGCCTGGGGAGGAACCCTTCCCCCCGGCTCAGTATCCCAGGCCCCCCTGCCCCCAGGACCGGGACTTCATCATGACTTTCAACACCTCCCTGCACCGCTCCTGGTGGATGGAGAATGGGCCAGGCTGCCTGGTGACACCTGTCCTGAACTCCCGCCTGGCCCTGGAGGACCACCATGTCATCTCTGTTACCGGCTGCCTGCTTGACTACCCCTACATTGAAGCACTCAGCAGTGCCCTGCAGATCTTCCTGGCTGTGAGTACACCTTCCCACCCCCATCCCCTGCAGTCTCAAAGGTGGCATCTACCCCAACTCCTGTATATGGCCATAGTTAAGAAAGGACAGACCTAGGTCTTCCAGTCTTCCTCTGCTTTGGATTTTTTTTTAAAGATTTACTTATTTATGCACACAAGAACTGGGGTACAGGCCAGAGGTGTGTGTGGGGGGGAGGGGCAGAACAGGCAGATGCACTGAAATGCACTGCCGAGGGGAGCAGCGGGTGAGACAGGAGAGGTCTGCTGTGCCATATGGGTCACCTCCCTGGCAGGGGATCGAACTCATGCTACAATGGCTGCAGATCACCTCATAGTGTGCGCTTTAACCCGTTGCACCACCAGGGAGAGTCCTGGCTCATGGATTTCTTGAACCACCTCCCTTCACCCCTGCCTCAACGCCTAGTCAGTGAGTGAGCAGGTTTAATGAATAGGATCAGGCATAAGACTCCAACCCTGGGTTTAAATTTCTAATGAACCTTTTGGGTGACCTTGGACATGTCACTTGCCTTCTCTAGGCTGGTTTCCTTATCCACAAAAAGGAATGACAATACTCTCAATAAAGTTGTGAGAATGACCCCCCCACACACAGCAACAGCACCCCTCCCTAAAAGGGCTGGCCCTGCCTTGGGCACTTTACACACCCAGAGTCACCCAATCTGTTTTCCTTATAACACGTCAGTGAGGTATTACCCTGGTCTATCTGGGGAAACAGAGGCTCTAAGAGGTAAAACAATTATATTCAAAGTAAAACGCCAAGTTGTTTTGGGTCAGTTTTCACCTTAGCTCACCCCTACCCTCCAGCGGTGCAGGCAGGGCCAGCAGGGCCCGCTCCTTGCCTCCCTGACTCCCTGCCCCTCCCACCCCAGCTCTTTGGCTTCGTGTTCGCCTGCTACGTGAGCAAAGTGTTCCTGGAAGAGGAAGACAGCTGTGAGTGAGCGCCCTGGGCAGGGAAAGCCTGGGCACACCACCCGCACCTTCAGCACCCTGGACAAGGCCGGGTGGGGGGCAGAAAGTCCCTCTCGAGGGAAAGGAGAGGCCCAAGGGGTGGGTGGAGGGGGTTCTACGGAGCCAGCCCCTTCTAGGCTGAGGCCCAGGCGTGCAGGTGCCCAATCTAGGGCCCAGCACCCCTCTCACCTGTGCGCATGCTCCCTCTTTAAGTCCTGCCCGTGGGAAGGGCTCCCCCACCCTTCCAGACATTGCCCATTCCCAGTCTCCCCTTCCGCCCCACAAAGGTCTTGCTTCCTTGGGTGACTCGACATGCCCCCCACATGCCCCCTAGAGCCTTCTGCCTTAAAGGATTGCTTCCCCGCCACCCCCCAAGTTCTCTGTCCTCTGAGGAACTTGAACCCCGCCTGCCTGTAGCTCGCCCGGGCCTTGGTAGGTAGCTGCATCCCTCAGGGATCCGCGGCAAAGCCCAAGCTAGGCCCGGCTCCAGGGTCAGGCTTCTCTGGTTCCTCCCTCGGGGCCCAGCCTCCAGCAGCTCCGCCCCACCCAGGCCCGCCCTTAATCGATGTCACATCCCCTCCCGCAGTTGATTTCATCGGTGGCTTTGACTCCTACGGATACCAGGCGCCCCAGAAGACGTCGCATTTACAACTGCAGCCTCTGTACACGTGGGTCAGGGGTGGAGCCGATGGGGTGGGGGAACCCAGGCATCGGTGTAGTGGAAAGAAGGGGCGGGAGTGCTGGAAAGTAGCCCGCTCTCACTGCCCCAGTCCTCTGGGCCCCCCTTCCAAGCCTGCCCATGTCTCTTGCAGGTCCGGGTAGCTTCTGCCCCGCGCCCACCCCGGCGCTGCAGACTTGGTGGCTGGACGAACGGCGCTGCGCGAACTCGGGCGAGGATGGGCAGGCGCGCCCTCTGGCGGCTCCCGGGCCGACTGCAGGCTGCACCGGCTGGGCTGGTTCTGCTGCCCCTTGGACTTGGCGGCCCTTTGCAGCACGGACTTAAGGGGTGGGGTAGGGCGGGGCGGGGGAGGGGGATCGTGGGGTTTGTATTTTTTTTTTTTATCTCAGCCTTGGCCTGTTCTGGGGCCTGCCTCCTCTCTCCAGCCTCTCCCTTTCATCCTTCACCCACATCCTGCCCCCTGTCCAGAGAGAAATGGCAGGGTGGACAGACAACCCATGCCTTCGCCAGCCCTGGGGAAATATGCCAGCGAACTAGGGTCAGGCGTGCTGGGTTCTACGCCCTGCTCCATCACTGACTCTCTGGCGTTCTTGAAGCCCTCTCTGGACCTCAGTTTCCCCGTTTCCATTAAAGCAGTCCTTAGCAGGTGTATTCATTCTAGCCTTCTCAATTCCCTGGGTTAGGCTGGGGTTATGATTCTCATTCTGCAGCCATGGAAACTGAGATCCAGAGATGGGAAGCAGCTGCTGGAGACCACAGCCTGAGCTCCAGGTAACCACAGTCCTCGGGCAGCGTCCTTCCTGTAGTTTCAGACTCCAGGAGCCAGTGGTCCTCTCTGGATTCCATCCAGGCCCTCCCCACCTGGACTCTCTAGCACCCATGCGCTGGACACCACACTCACATCACAGCCTCCACCTGCCAGCGCCTCTCAAAGCAATATAATCAATACTTTCTTACTGGGAACTGGATGGACAGAAGCCCAGAGCCCTAAATCCAGCCTGACCCACAGGGAAACCTCCCGAAACTTGCCCTTTGTCCACCCTCAGTAAACTTTTCAAGCTCTCTCCAATAAAAGGGGACCACAGCTCAGTCACCTCACCACCTCCTAGGTCCCGGAGGCTGGGTCTGCTGCACCCATGATCCCCTCTCAGCAACCCCACCATTACCGATGGTGACACCCAATTCATCAGTTGGAAAACCTGTGGTTCCAGAGAAGAGGGCTGGTCGCCCGTGTTCCAGATCACCAGCGTTTATGACCTCTCCAGTGTCCACGCCCAGCAAGCCCAGGAGCTGGTCTGGAAAGGCAGCATTGGCTCCATGGCCCTTGGTGGGTGGGGAGGACTGCACCCTTCTTTGCAAGCAAGTAGACTTGAGAGCTCATTCTCCCCACCTCCCTCCACCTACCGCTGAGGATGTCGGGTCCTCAGCTAGTACAGCCGAGCATAGGAGGATCAGGCTTCAGCTTCCTGGTCTGTGAGCAGGAGGGTCCTGGATTAGGAAGGAGGGGGGGAGGCTGGGTGAATGTGCCTGCTGTCCACGCTGGCCACTGTATTTGTTGCTCTCTACCCTCTGATCTAGCGTCCCTGACACCCAAGGTCAAACTCGCAAGCTAAGACTCTGCCTCACCGTCCCATCTGCAGAGCTGGACCGAGGAACTCTGGACGGTCAGCGGGTGGGTACAGCTCAAGGGGCAGAGTGCCCTTCAGGCCAGTTCCTACCTCCAGCCTCTTCCACTCCCAGCCGGCTGTCATCTCACCCCCACCCCCTTTCTACTCAACGGGTTTAGCCACTGGTGCTTTGAAGCCTTTTGTTTTTATAAGATGGTTTTTGCAAGGGGACCAAGTTCTCTTCTCACTGGGCCCTTGCAAGGCAGGGGCTGTTGCCCTGGCTTCTGTGCAGGTGGGTTGATTAAAGATGGTTTTTCTTCTTTATCCTCCTGGCCTCCTGCCCGTGAGTCAGCTTGATTTTCCTAGCGTGAAGTCCCTGCCCGAGGTGGACACCTGTGGGAGTCCATGTCACTGTCATTATCAAACATTCCTGGGACACCAGCCTGTGGCTCTGGCTGACTAGTTTTGGGAAACGCTCCCTGTCTTGTCCCTGAAATGCACAAGTGGTGCTGAATCAGTGGGTCCACAAACCTGGGAGAGCTTTGGTTTATCTTTCTGACCACGTGTGCATGTTAAGTTTATGCTTCCAAATACACTTTACACCTCGCCTCTGCCCTCTTCCTGGCTTGGAAGAAGCAGCTCCTGACCTGGGATGAGCTGGCAGACAACGCTTTAGACACAGATGCCTGCGGCCCACCAGGACCTGGGGTCCTTTTCTGGCAACACAGCTAAGAGCTGTGTTTTGCTATATATATATATATATTTTATTATTGTACTGTTATGAACAGGTAATGTCCATATGGTATAAAATTCACAAAGTTCTAGGCAGCTATGAACATTGAATCTATTCATCTCTTGCTAAAGAGTCGATGCTTTTTAAAATGATGTAAAAACCTCCCTTTTCACAGAAGTGGCCACGTTTTCTGCTCACCCCTCACTTCTTTCCCATAATTCTGAGCCTTGGCGGTCTCCCGCCGTGGTACATTCAGAGCTGCGACCTGTCCCTCCGCAGTGACTGGGTCAAACTGGGATGCTCGCCGAGATCCCCAGGTGATGGTGACACTGCCGCGGTCCACTCTGCAAACCTGTGGGATGTGCCTGGTTGTGGGGCCCAGAGGGAAATGTCACGGCGAGTGTCTCCAGGATGTCACTGCCTAGTGGGGAGCAGGCGCAAGAGTGAATGCTGATGGCGGGTGGTGGAAGCTGAGGACAGTGGGAAAGATGATTGTGAATATAAACTCAAGGAAAGGGGGCAATCAGGTACATGGATGGGGGGAGGTGGTGCGTGGGGGAGGGAACCCATAGTATTTGGGGTAGAAAGGGTGACAGAGTTTGGAGGGAGTTTGAATGTAGCGTGTATTCATGTCCTAGCAAATGACTGTGATCTTAGCGTCTTAATGCAAATGTGTTCTCGTAAGGTTGAATCAGACTCCTTACTGGGATAAAAGCAAGATGTCTGGGCAGATGGGGCTGCGTTTCTCTCTAGTGTCTCTGAGGGAGAACCCAGTTCTTTGCCTTTTCTTTCTTTTAGAGGCTGCCCACATTTCTCAATGTCCCATCCTCTGTTTTCCAAGCCGACAGCATCCTAGGTCTGACTCTCCCCTCAACCTGTCTTCCAGCCACAGTCAGGGAAAGCTCTCCACTTTTAAGACTATATCAGTCGACTGGGCCGACCCCCACAGTCCAGGGAAGCCCCTCCTCAGAGTCCTCAGTGTAATCACATTGCAAAGCCTCTGTCACCCACCACCTTCAGTCCCAGGTTGCAGGGCTTTGACCGGGATCACCTGGGGGCCGTTACTCTGCCTCCCTCTGGCGCTGCAGCTGCCTCATCAGAGCCCTGAGTGCCCGGCCAGAGTACTGCAGTAGGATGAGATGGGAATGGGCCCTGTGAAAGGATTTTGAGCAGAGAAGCAACTTAATTAGAGCTGCCTCTAGAACTGGCAGGGCAGGAAGGGTCGGCTGGAGGAAACAGGAAGCAGTGTTTTGCCTGGAAGCGGTCCAGGGTCTCGGGCTTCCCTGTATAAGTGTGCTGTTAGGGGCATGTGTGTGCCCCTGGGGGCATGTGTGAACTTGGGAGGGAATGACTGGCATAAACGGAAGGAGCGGGCATGCCTGGTTCAGGTTTGTCACCCCCGAACCAGTCAAGCTGGTCTTCCCAGGAAACCCAGCAGTGCTCCCCCCACGGCTGCCCTCCTGGGGCCATTTCCCAGCAACCTCTGCATTCAAATTAGCCAGGTAGGACAGATCATCTTGCAATAACTGCTGAGTCATAGCTTGCCCAAGGCATTATTGGGAGCAATAAAATAAGAATTCCCCAAGGTGCATTTGATAAGCACAATATTCTGTTGGGATTTACAGACACCAGTGTTTTCTCTAGTGTGCTGGAATTGGGGCTTGCAGTTCTAAGCAGCCTAGAGATGAGGAAGGGCCTGATAGCAAGGCCTCGTTGCCTGCCAAGGGTCCTGACTGCACAGGGTAAGGGCCCGGGCGGTGTTGCTCAAGCCTGTAGACCATAAAGCTGACTTACGCCCAGGCTCCTGCCCCTCCCCTCAGATGCCTTGGACATCTGGACAGAAACAGGAGCCTGTTTTTCACAAGTGCACCAGGTGCCTTCCTATGGGCTTAGGAAGGCCAGGGCAGAGAAGCTTTTAAGCATTTTTGAAACTTCCCCTCCCATATCATGCCTGCCAGCTCTCTGGTTTCAGTTGGACGTTAAGACCATTTCTCAAGCTCTAGTTCTGTTCCTGTTGACAGCCTTGCTTTCTTTCCCCCCATGGATCAGTCATTTCAGAGGCTGTGATCAACTCGTGAAATGAGCCATTGATTCACCATGTCTTACTTTAGACAAAAGCAGGGCTCCTAGGAGGAGGTTCAGCATTGGGGGCCTCTTCCCTTCTCTCAGCCTTACCCCCCCGGGGATGAGGCAGCTCCATGTTACCCTTCCCTGCCTATCTTGGGGGCCAGGCCCTGCCCCAAGCTCAGTTCCCCTCTTGTCTCCTCTGAGACCAGTCTGAGCAGACTAGAGGGACACCCAATACCTAAATTTTACTTTTTCCTATCCCCCCCTCAACATCACACGGGGACTTGGGGCAACTCCTCACCTGGCTTTGGTAACATCAGGGGTGGAATGGGAGGGCTGAACTCTGTGATACTCATGGGCTTCTTTACTGCTGACATCCGGGGACCCTCATTGTAGTTAGGATGGCTTTCTCAAATACAGAATTCTAAACTACTCACATATCAACTTGTAATTCATTGGGACCTAAATATCTGAACTCATCCTTCAAGTATGTATTAAGCACCTGCTATATACCAGGAATTGGGGTAAACAAAGTGGACAGTAATTCTAGCTCTCATGAATATCTATTTGGAAGAGATGGACATGAATAAACTTGTAAGATACATGGTATATAAATAAGTGTCAGAACAAAACAGGCAAGGATGGGGTGATTCCAATCTTAAATCAGCTGGTAGGACAGTGAGGGAAAGTCTTAGGGACAGACTTTTTGAAGAAGTATCTGAAGAAGCTTCAGTAGGAAGCAAGGGAACAGCAAGTGCAAAGGCCCTGAGGTAGAAGCAGGTCCGAATATTGAAAGGAAGCAAGGAGGCCTGTGATTAAAGCAAGGAAATATGAGGTAAAAGGAGATGAAGTCAGGTAGTTAAGTGTGTGAGTGAGAGACACACTATTCAACGGACCTTTAAAAGGACGTCACAAGGACTTCAACTTTTTATGTGAGTGAGATGGTAACCCACTGGAGTAACAGCACACCAAGTGGGGAGGAGCCCTTTGGCTGCTGAGTAAAGACTACACTGTCGAAGTTCAGGGTGAAACACAGTGACTGGATTGGATGCTGTCTCAGTAGTGCAGTGAGAAGTTGGTGACTCTGTCAAGGCGGTAGCAGAAGTTCTGGCTTCCAGTCTTCTTGGCGGTTAGGCCCAACAGGGCTTGCTGATGGGCTGGATGTAGACTGTGAGTAAAAGAGCTGAACAGGATTCCAGGCTTTTTGGTTTGAGCAAGTGGGAGGATAGAGCTGCCAGTGAGATGGAGCTGGCGATGCGGGAGAAGGTTTGAGGTGAATTTCAGCATTTTGGCTTTGGACACAGCAAGTGTGAGATGACTTAGACATTACAGTGGCATTCAGGGCACAAAGAAGAG
>NW_004567109.1:15122981-15126241 GCF_000260355.1 Condylura cristata | reverse complement strand
GGAGCAGCAGGTGAGACAGGAGAGGTCTGCCGTGCCTGGCAAGGGATTCAACTCATGCTGAAGCAGCTGTGGCTAGCTTTGTAGTGCTGTGTTTTAACCCCTTGTGCCACCAGGGAGGGCCCCACAGTCTCAGTCTTCCTCTTGATTACCTCACTACCTACTTCCTTCAGAAACTTGAGTTTGGTGGTCACAGCGACACCTGCTGGCTAGTGCTGTCTTAGCACCCCTTCCCGGCAGTCCAGGTCCTGAAAGCTCCACCATCTTGCTGCCAGCTTGTTCTCTTCTCCCCCTATCTTCCTTAGCCTCAGCCTTAGAAAGGTCATGTTCTCTGGGTTTAGACAGACTAGGGTTTGCATCCCAGCTCTGCAACTTACAAATTAAGTCATCTTGGCCAAACCTTAACATTTCTCAGAAGCTCCTTGCTTCTCTTGTCAAATGCCTCACGAGGCAGGGTTCTTTGAGGAAGGATCACAGGTGGTAATGAACATGAAATATGGAGTGTGAGTTTCTCCCCTAAGCCTGCCAGCATTGATGTTTCAGGGGACTGCAAGACTTGGGGGAAGAAGGAGGAATATTTGGCACAGGAATGTGTCTTGATCGCTGGCCTAGCGCCAGAGAGATACAGTAGGACCCTCCCCCCAGTCTGTGCACCTCTCAATCCCTGCCCTTTCCCGGCACCACCCCCTCCCTAAGAAATGACCACTCTGCAGCTCCCTGGATGAGGAGGGGAGGTTTCAGATTCCCAAGAAGGGCGTAGGTGGGGAGTTGGGGTTGAGAAAAGTCAGTGGGAAGATGGGAGGAGTGGCCAGAGATGGAGCCTGGAGAGTGGCCATGACCTGGTCCTGTCCCTTGGAGGAAACTTCAGACTGGATAAAGGGAAACTTAGTGCAAAAAAAAAAAAAAAAAGTAATACAGAGAAACAGAATCCATTCTCTTGTGGTACTAGAATCCCAGGATATGGGGGAGAATCATGGTGGAAGCCTAGAGGAGGGCAATCAGAGTAGGCTTCATAGAAGAGGTGGCACTTGCACTGGGACTTGAAGAATGTAAACGAGTGTGTCTGGAAGATAGATATAGTGAGAACAGTATTTCAGATCAAAAGAACAGCATGTTTAAAGTCATAGAGGTGTGGGAGAGCATGGCATGTGCGGGGAGTTTCAGGATCAGAAGGAACCCTGACACTCTCTGATGGGAATCTCTCTGCTGTTTGCATTTCTAGTCACAGTTGCAGCCAACATTCTCAGTGCTCACCAGGCACGAGGCCAAGGTGTACGGATGTTGGCTTTGATCCTCACAACTACCCTATGAGATAGTTACTATCATTACCTTTAGTGCATGAGGAAACCAAGACTCAGAGAGGTTAATTACAATGTCCAAAGTTGCACAGCAAGAAAGTTGCAGGGCTGGGACTTGAATCTGGATCTTCCTGACGTACAAGCCTGTGCTTTGAACCTCTGCGCCTTACTGTAGCCGCCTTGGTAAGTGGCCATGCCGTCTGGACATGGTTTGAAGTGAGGGAGCCTGCTACCTCTCTGGCAAGAACCAACAGGCTCTGGGAGTTTTCATACACATTCCAGTTCTGAAGGAGCCACAAGCTTAATGGGAGTGAGGGGTCCAGAAAGAGAGAGGCACCACCTTGTGTTTCAAGCCAACCGGCATCTCTTGAATCTGAATCCAGTACCTGTGGCCCAAAGGGCTCTGGATAGAGGCAGCACAACCAGCATCCTGTTGACTGGACAGATGGTGCTTTCTGGGGCTACCAGAAGGAGAGCCACCCCACCTCCATCCCCACCCCCACCCCCCCAGGTAGGGACTCACAGCAGAAGGACGGATTTCTCTAGACGTGTATTTCTCAAACTTGGCATTACTCCCATTTGGGGTCAAATAAGCGGCTGTTGTACAGGGGTTGCCTGTGCACTGAGGGGGTTTTAGCAGAGTTCTGGGCTTACCCACAAGATGCACCCCACCCTCCCTCAGTAGTGACAACCCGAAAGATCTGGAGATGCAGAGGTCCCTGAGGGGCAGCATCCTCCGCCTCCTTGAGAACCACTGCTCTAGAGGAAATGAAGCAACTCTAGTTACCTCCCTGGGCAGGGGACACTGTGAGGTACAGCCCCTTAAGCCTCATTTTTCTCATCTGTAAACTAGAGTAGCAAAGGTTATTGTGATCATTAATGAGAAGACCTATAAAACACCTGCCACGGGAGGTTCGTTCTTCTCCAGTGCAGGACCAGGACAGCCCCTGACCTTAGTCGTGCCAAACCAGTGCCACTTCTGAGACAGGAGCCACCAAAGCAGGGAGTTGGGGTCTCGAGGCCACAGGTACTGGCTTCAGAGAGAAAGGAGGAAGGAAGCAGAGCAAGGGCTTTTAACTACCAGCCCCTTCCAAGTCCCATGTTTAAAAACAGAGCACTGGTTAATAATTAATGAGCTTCCTGTTTGCCAAACAGAGCTAGCTACCCAGCTCTCTGTGGGGCAGGACTCACCCATGGCCTCCAAGAGGGCCAATGATCCCAGCCCTGACTTAAGTAGTTCTCTGACAGAAATATCTCAAGAGCACAAACACCCCATTCGGTCATCAGAGGCTCCCAAGTCAAAATCACAAAGTGGTGGGTGACCTGTGAGAGAGCAGTGCTGCCAACCCCACTTCCTGCACCCCCCTCCCCTCCCCCCCCCTGCACCGAAAGCCTGCAGCTGCTGTACCACTGGGCGGGGATGTCACCCACACCGCTGGCTGCACTGTAGCTTCTGTCACCATTTCAAACGAAGGTCCAGCAGGGACGTCACCAGCCAAGGGCACGGACCACGAAGTCTGTCATCCTCCCGGTGCACAGGCTTTGCACGCACCTGTCCACCTCCTTGGTGGCCTGCAGGGAAGTCCCTGGGTGCCCTGGGGCATCTGTAAGCTGGTGGGAAGTGTCTGCAAGTACTGGCAGGAAGACCCGACTGGCGACTGGCGACTGGCGTGCTCACTGAGTCCTTACCACGCACCAGACTTCCATGAGCTCTTAATCCCCACAGCACACCGCCCTATGAAGCGGCTATGATAGCTCCTGCTTTATAGATGAGGAAACTGAGGCACAGGAAAGTAAGATTTCACAGGTGGTAGAGTGGAAGACAATGCCTGTCTGTGGAGTGCGAGTCTGGACACTTTCTGTAAACCACAGCCCCCATCCTCCCCACCATCTCCAGCAGGGGTGCAGCCCCTATTAACCATTGCTGTCGGTCTCTTCCTTTCCATCACACTCTTTTTTTTTTTT
>NW_004567109.1:15118089-15121961 GCF_000260355.1 Condylura cristata | reverse complement strand
GTTACTGGAGGCAGGGGGCCTGCTGCATTGAGCCTGGACATTCCCTCTGCTCACTGACCCACAGTGTACTCCCATGGGCTACAGAGGGTATGAGGAAGGGCTCTAAAAATAATGAGAAGCTGAACACAGAGGAAAAACTCATATTTTGAGTGCCCTGAGGTCTTTTTCCAGACCACCCTCTGAGCAGCCTGCAGGGAACCAAGGCTCAGATTTCACACACAAACACACCAGGGGAGGGAGCTTACAAAAACCCTCTAGGGTGGGGCTGCGCTGGGGGCTGCCGAAATGCCTGGTTTCAACAGCCCCAGCCTCCTTCCACCTGCTGCTGAAGCCTAACCTGCCCTCTTGGGGTGGCCCTCTCCTAGTTAAAGAATTTGGCCCAGAGAAACAACCACTTTCCCGCCATTCTATGATCTGCTCACTTCCCTGAAGCCTTTGCCCAGAAACCCCTTGAAGTTTCTCAAAGTCTCTTCACCTGCTAAGCACCCCCCCCCACACACACACCTAGAGGTAGAAACAGCTCTGGAAGGATAAGGAGCTGTTTCAGGTTTGGGATGCTCATATCTCTCTCCTCAGTGTCTGTAAAGACTGGCTGGGGGCCTGAACTTGATGGGCACATTCCTGCCAGATTTGTGGGTAATCAGCCTGGTCCTGTCTGTGCTCAAGAGTAGGTGAATGACCCTTGAGGCTTAGACAGGCCCTCATGGGGGTGAGATGCTACAGCCCCATTGTTACTACATGCGCCTAACTCTTTGACCCACTCTGATCCGACCAGTGAAGGTCATGTGAGCCTGCATGAGCCAACGAGGCACAGCTATGAGGATGTGCTATGACGACTGGCCAGGCCAAGCCATGTGCTCACTGCATCCCTGAACTCCACCCCCATCACACTAAGCAGGTGATGAATCTGTAGCTCGCCAAATAGAAATTGGGCTGGGGGTGGATGCTGGGGCGGCAATGAACACAATGATGCAAGCCCCTCTGCTTACACGGGTCAGGAAGTTTCTCTCTCCTTCCCTGAATTAGTTAAGTCTATTCCTGCCTCATTGCCTTGGCCTATACCCTCTTCTTGCCAGAAATGCTCTTGTATTTCCTCATTTTCTGAGATACAGATTGAAAATCACCCCAAAGACAGGAATAAAATCTCTGACCTCTAGAAATTCATGATTCGCTGATGCAATCACAGGAGCTACACTATGGTATGGATAGTGTGTGCCTGGCCCAGTTAAGCTGTTTCACATATCACCTCCAGGATCTCATTTAACTTATACAAAACCCCACTCTCCTTACTAGTTTCTGCACAGTCTGTCTCAAAGTTCAGACTATGAACTTTGTGAGCGACCAGCTTCTACCTCTTCAGCCTCTTCTCATTCCAGTTCTCAGGTGCACCACTGACTTCTCTCAAGTCCTTGCATGTACTATGCTCCTCTCTACCCCAGGACCCTTGCACATGCAGTTTCCACTGTCTAAAATGCTCTTTCTCCAAATTTCTCCAACGTATAAACAGGCCTACTTAAATAGGCCTAAGTAACCTATTTATCCTTCAGATCTAATATTAAGCATTCCTCTGAGGGACTCTTCCCTGACTCCAGACTAGACTAGGGCTCCCCTTAGAAGTGTTTGAAGTACCCTACCCTTTTTCACAGCGCTATTCAAAAACATAATTACACGCTAGTTTGTGCTTTGTATTTATTTTCAGTCTCCCACCAGACAGTCTGTCCCTACTCCAGGTCTGTTCTGCTCTCCAAATGGTTTTGATGTCGTCTTTTGGAGTTTGGGGTCCTTGGGTTCACTCTGGGAAAGGTTTCACCAGAACTCCCCTTTCAGCGGCCCATGGTGAGATTCTCCACGAGGCAAAAACTCAGTTATGTTTAAAGAGTGAGTTTATTAGAAAGAGACAGGAGAGAAAAAGATACTTGCATAGACACAATTGGGCAGAAAGAGCTGCCCCGGAAGGGACAGGTTTGCAGAGAGCCCTGGTGGGCAGTCCTAGGAGAGCGGCCTCCCCTAAGGGAGGTCAGGGCAGAGAAGTCCTGGCATGGAACAGGTCTCGTGCAGGCAGGAGGCTGCTGCCCTGCAGAGGGAGAGAGGGGGTGGAAGAAGCACCTGCATAGGCACAGGTGGGCAGAGGACTGTTGCCCGTGCTGGTGCAGAGACTGCCCTGAAATAGACAGCCTCTCCCTGGAGGGGCCCACTCCTGTGAGCCTAGGTTGGTTGACTTTGAATAGAATCTAAAGAGATTTCTGATGATCTTCATCATCAAGTCCTTATCTTTCACCTTTTGGATTTGAGCTTCAGACACAGCCTCCAACAGTTTGTTATCTGCTGCTGCTGGGAACTCCTGCAGATACTCAGGCATCCTGGGGCATCCCAGGCACAAGGTACGGGTTCATCTTGATTTTATGGCTATGCCAGTTGCTGTGCCAGCCCTTCTCCCCATCCCCTTTGTGTGACTCAGTCTTGTGATGCCTCCCCTGCATTCCTTCCTCCATCAGTTTTACCAAGCACATAACACAAGCTTGGCAAATACTTGTTGAATGATTAAGCTGTATGTCCATCTGCCTATCCCACCACTCTCCAAATCGAAGAGGAGGAGGAAGCAGGTCAAACTTGTCACAACCCCAGAATGTGACCAAGCAATGCTTAATTTAGAACCAAGTGGTACAGGCATTAAGCTCCAAGTTGTTATAAAAAGAAAAATAGCTAATGCTGTAGCTTTTGCTAAGAGAGGAGATCAGACAGAGCCTAACTTTGGAATTCAACTTTTGCAAGGGTTTAGGGCAATTACAGAGAGTTTAGGGGAAACAGCCCCAAAATTGCTTTTCTTGTGTTGAAATCACTGGATAGTCTGCTTCTCTGGGATGACAGCTGTAAAGTCAATGAATGCCAGGCTCCCCCTCCTTTTTATTTTTTTTTTAGTTCTGTTTACGATTTCTGTCACTTGCATTTCTAGAATCCTGGTGAATACAATCTTCAAATAAGTCTGACACATTTGTAAGGCAGGTGGACAGCAAAGTCAAATCATTAAGGGTTTAGCATGGAACCTGGCATGTAATTGGCACTCACTGCCCAGAAAACACCATACTCATAGTTCCCTATTCTTTTGAGTATTCTCCTTACGAATGTTTCACTGTCTCCCATCGTGGGGAAACTAATTTATACACTGTATTCCTTACATCCAGCACAGAACCTAGCCCAGAGTAGCTGATCAACAATTGTTTTTTGAATGGGTGAGTAAATAACTAGGCAGCAATTACTTGATGGTTGGCGGAATGGGCTTTAGGGTGAGCAAGATTCCCAAAGTGCTGTTAGCCCCTAAGTTTAAGTCCTGCTCGGCCACTTACTAGCTCGGCTCATATGGGGATGCCACCTTCAATTTTGTCGGCTATAAAATGGGGCTCATATCGCTGCTCCCCTCATTAGTCTATTTCAGTATATCCACCTGTTCTGCTCCCCACTCTGTCTCTGGTGGATCCTCTCATACCCCCACACCTGTGGCCTACGCCCCAGTTTCTATGCATGAGCAAATCTTTTTTATAAATAAATAAAATGGGGCTAATAGCACCACCTATTGTATAGGTAATGAGAATGTGTGTGAAGCTTTAGTACAATTATCAGCATAAACTATAAGCACAGTTCTTCCTAACAAGTAGAAAACGCATACTCGTTCAGGGGCGGAGGACCGAGCCTTCCTCTTCACCGCCTCGCTCTCAACCCCCTCTGCAACGAGCCTGAGAAACAGCCAGTCACTGTCCTCTCACGGAAGAGGAAACCGGGGAAGTGCTTGCTCCGGACTCGCCGCGCTGGCCCGGCGGGCGCCAGCAGGCGGGGCTGCGGGGCGGTCGCAGGCTCGGGGAGCCCTCGGAAGCCGC
>NW_004567109.1:15115370-15117509 GCF_000260355.1 Condylura cristata | reverse complement strand
CTTCTTTTGTTCCGAGGAACATTCCTTTGCTCCTACCCTCCCAACCTGGAGAGTCTGCGGTTACTGTTTCAGGTTGTCTTTCGGGAAAGCGACACCAAATACTCAGCCCGAAAACCTGGCAGCGGCGGCGTCCACGCTGACTTCCCTGCACCTCACTTTCTCACTGGTACTTGAGGGGCCAAAACGCTGACATCGAAGGGAACCGCGAGGCTAAATTCAATGAGAAAACAATGGGAAAGCCACCGGCACGGCGTGAACGTTAGATACGTGACTCTGGAAGGTCTCTACGGAAAGAAAGTTATCACTCAGCTATTGACTTCACCCCTCCTTCCCGCACTTTGCGGGGACGGCGCCCCTCCTGGGGTCTTTGCGAGCGCCTTCTCGGAGAGCCGCGCCCGAACTCCCCGGCACACCACACCCTCCTGGCGTCGCCCCTCGCACGGTTCCGTGGCACTTCTCTTAAATTGAAGCGTAATTTGCCTTCAGCGAAATGCACAAGCAGCTCCGTTGGTTTTGACGAGTGAAAACACCTCTGGAACTCGCACCTCTGTCGAGATAAAACATTCCCAGCCCCACAAGTTCCCTTCCCAGAGAACCCCATCTCCCACCCCAGGCAGCCACTGCCCCTTCCCATCACGCTGGGTCCTAGAAATTAAAGCCTACGAGGTGTACTTCTTTCCTTCAGCATAATCTTCAGATCCGGCAGCACTGTTGTGTGTACTAGTAATCTGCTTCTTTGATGAGCACTATTTCAATATTAACTATGTCAAACCGTTTCTGTTGATGGACGTTTGGGTCATTTTCAGTTTGGGGCTTTTATTATTATTTTTTAAGATTTACTTATTTATGCACACAAGAACTGGGTACAGGCCAGAGGTGTGGGGGGTGAGAGGATTCACTAGAGATAGACTGGGGAGCAGAACAGGAGGATCCATTGAAATGCACAGCTGAGCACAGGACCAGACCGTCTGCTGTGCCATGTGGGTCCGCTCCCTGGTGGGGGGTCCAACTCCTGCTGCAGTGGCTGTGGGTAACTTCACAGTGCTGTGCTTTAACCCTCATGCCGCCAGGGAGGCCCCCCAATAAATAATATTGAATGACTGTCATGCACTGTTCCAGACAAGATATAACATATCACATGATCACATTTTGTTTCAAAGAGAATAGTAAAATTCCTTTGGACGGTCGGGAACTGAGTGACAGCAGCAAAAATTTGTTAAGTTAATGAATATTGATGCTCCCAGGGGTTCTTGTAGGCAGTGCAAGAATCTTTCCCCTGATAATTTCTTGAGAGGTCAGGTGCTCCACAAACACAGAAAATAGACATCTGTGGTTTGTGTTCTTTTTCTGCCTAGCATTACTTCATCCTTTTGATAACAGGAACTTCAGTTTTTCTCTGGAGAATTACCTTCCCTTCCTTCACTCAACCCACACTTGGCAGCCCCAGGGGCACGTGACTCAAGCTAACCAGTCAGAGATCTCAGCCCCTGGCCACCGCGGTTGGCTCAGGGGTGTGGCCAGAGTGTAGTCTGAGCCCTTGCAAGCCAGCGTGGACTTGTGCTCAAACTGTTAAGCGAGAGGTGTGTGTTTTTCCCGCTGGTGTTGGCATTGTGAGGACGGAAGTCTGGGATGGACGCTATCAAGGGAATGGAATGATGAATGAAGTTAGAAAGCAATCCTCAAGGGTGGGTGCCGGTGGCGGGAACACCCCGGCATGAAGAGAAACAAAAAGAACTGGCAGGGCAACACGGGGAGAGGATGGGGACAGAAGATGAGTTTCTGGAGTCAGGCAGGGAGCAGATTTTGAGGGGCTACGCGCACCTTTGGAGGGTTCTGAGCAGAAGAGTCATAAGATGCAATTTGCGTTTTTAAAAGATCACTCTGTGAGATGAGACTGGGAAAGTGTAGGCTGCTGGAGGCCAGTGAGGAGGTAATCATCAAAATAGAGGCTGGGTGCTTTGGACTAAGGTTGCAGCTATAATTAAAACAGAATAATTCGGGCCCTCCCTGGTGGCACAAGGGGTTAAAGCACCACGTTATGAAGCTCTCTGAAGCAACTGCAGCACCAGTTCGATCCCCCCCCCCAGGGAGGTGATCCAAATGGAGTGGCAGACCTCTCCTGACCCGCCCGCTGCTCCC
>NW_004567109.1:15105483-15114404 GCF_000260355.1 Condylura cristata | reverse complement strand
AACTTTTAATGAAGATTTTTTTAGGAAAGGAGAAAGGAAAAGGGAGTCACCTGCTTGGTCACAGGTGGGCAGTGAAGTGACCCGTGGGCCCCTTAAATCATTTCTGTGCAAGCCTCCCGAGGTCCCAGGACTGCTGATGTCCTTTCCAATGGCTTGATTCAGACCTCACCAGCTGCTGAAATGCTTTGCCTTGCAGAGAGTTGGAAGTACCAGAGAGTATAAGTTCCGGCTCTTGTTCAGAACCCACACCCAGCCCGATTTTAACCCATGACAGATCAGAAAGAAGTGGAAGCCCAGCTCCCTTGCTCCAGGGCAAGGGCAACTCAGGGTTGACCTGCCACTCCAGAGATGTGGGACTTCCCGCTAGCATCAGGCGGTGCCACCATCCCCTCTGTGTTTTGTCAGAGATCACATCCTCGTTTGTCCTCTTCCAGTGTTTCCCTGCTTCCCACACCTCTACCAGTTTCTCCTGACAGTCTTTCTTAATGTCTCACCTGGGCAAGGATCTTTATCCTGGATCCGCTTCTGGAAAAACCATTGCTTTCATTAAAACAGGTTGTTCCTATTTTTTATTTATGTATTAACCCAGTATTACAAACAGTAACTATCACTGCGGAAGTCAAACAGCGCAAAGCAATGTCTAATTGAACTTGGAACGCGTTGCCAGCCCTCTGGTCTATGGATGGGCCAGTTGCACTATCCATTCACCTTCTGGACTTCTGTGCGCCTCCCCTGGGCTCGCATTGTGTCTGCTTGCTTTTTCATAACTGGGATAGCTCTGTGTTTTATTTGGCAATCTGCCTTTTTTCTTGAAGAATCAGTCTTGAATGTTTTTCTGGGTCAGCACATCTAGACCTGCGTTCAGGATGACCTTCCTACATGGCCTGTTTCATCATGCTGCTGCCTCCCAGGGCCCTTGAAGTAAGCTTCCCCCTGCACTGGGAATTAAATGCAAACTTGGAAGTTAGCCACAGGTGTGACCTGTTTTGGCTCAGCCCACTCCTATCTCTTCTTGAATCTCCTGCTCACTACTCCAGCCACCTCCCTCAGTTACGTGAATCACCATACTCTGTATGACCTAGGGCCTTGCAAGCCCACTTCTTCTTTCTAGAATTCTCTTCTCCTTCCCTCTTTGCCTAGATAACTCCACTCTCTTAGCGATCCCAGCAGAAGAGCCTTGAATGAGGCCTCTGTCCAAATGACACCCCAAGTCATATGGGGTGACTGAATTTGTCTTTGGAGCACTTGTAAATGGAAATAGTATAGTCATTAATTCTTATTGGCTATTAGGTTTCTTTTTAAAAAAGATTTATTTATTTATGTATACAGAACTGGGGTACAGGGCAGAGGTGCATAGGCAATAAGAGGATTCACCAGAAACAGAGTGGGAAGCAGAACAGGCAGATGGACTGAAACACACTGCTGAGGGGAGCAGCGGGAGGGTCAGCAGAGCCCTGCTGCACATGTGGGTCACTCCCTGGCCTGGGACTGAACCCATGCTGCAGTGGCCTCATAGAGTTTCACAGTGCTGAGACTTAACCCCTTGCAGCGCCAGGGAGGGCCCTAGCCAGGCTCTTATTTGTCTAAACCAACTGCAGCCCCTCAGAGCTGTGGCCGTCTGTCACGTTGGCCTGCCCACTGTCCACATTTGCCCCTGGACCACTGTGGCCTTGCTAGGGAACCACCCCATCGGAGCACAGCCTTCTGGTCTATTTTCTCCATTTCTAGGGAAAGAGTCCTCCTTGTCGCAACCCCTTCCTCAGCTCAGGGGACCATCCCAGTCACCCCTCTCTCACCAGGACCCCAATGGGAAGGACTGTAGATGCCAAATCAGATGGGGATGTTGAATGCGACAGGAAATCTGCCAACTGTAAAAGGAACCAAAAATACCAATGTGGTGTTTGTTGCTGTTTGTTTGGTTTGGTTACAAAAATTGAGAAGGGGCCCTCCCTGGTGGTGCAGCGGGTTAAAGCACAGCACTAAGAAGCTAAAACAACTTACATATGAGTTAGATCCCCGGCCAGAGAGCTGACCCACATTGCACAGCAGACCTCTCCTCACCCACCTGCTGTTCCCCTCCGCAGTCTGTTTCAGTTGGTCAATCTGTTCTGCTCCCCACTCAGTCCCTAGTGAATCCTCTCACCGCCCCGCATCTCTGGCCTGTACCCCAGTTCTGTATGCATAAATAAATAAACCTTTAAAAAAATTGAGATGGCAGCTACTATTTTCTGGATAAATTCAAGATTGTTTCTTTGCATCGTGGAGCCATTTGAGGCCATCTATCCAGACTCTTCAGAAAACTGCCCCTGCCACAGAGAAGAGTCCTGTCAATGAGCCGCTGACCAGGCTGATTGGTCCAGGGGTGAACACCAGACTCACACTGGGCCAATCTGACCTACTGGAAGGGACTAGAACTGGAAACTTGTTGAAATTCTTTTTCACAAGAGTTAGACTCTCAGATCTATCCCACATCCCAACACACCATTTTCAATCTCAGTTTCCCAAAGCCTTGAATTTATAAACATTTTCAATGCTGGTTAATTATTTTTATGTCATCTTGATAATTGTTGATTAAGTTCAATCAAGCTCTTCAGAAACTGTCAGATGAATAAAACCTTAAAAAAAGGACAAGAATATGGGCCTCGCTGGCAGTACAAGGGGCTAAATCTCAGCACTATGAAGCAAGCCACAGCCACTGCAGCAGGAGTCAGAGCAAAAGGGTTGGAGAGGAAGTTTTGAGTGTGTTACAGAAAGCAGAGCAAAATAGCAGAGATGAAAAGTGGGAGAGAGGGCCCTCCCTGCTATCAGAAGGGGTTAAAGTGCAGCACTACAAAGCAATCTGCAGTCACTGCAGCACTGAGTTCCATCCCCAGCCAGAGAGGAGACCCACAGGGCACAGCAGACCTCGCCCGTCTCCCCCACTGCTCCCCTGAGCAGTGTATTTCAGTCAATCTGCTTGTTTTGCTCCCCACTCTGTCTCTGGTAAATCATTTCACCCCCACACAGATCTGGCCCCCCAGTTCTTGAATACATAACTAAATAAAACTTAGGGAAAAAAAAACAAGTGAGAGAGAAATGATTAGAAAATGAAAAGGCCAGGCTAGGAGGTCTCATTTCTGAGTTTCAGGAGTTCCAGAAAGAACAGAGGAAACAGAGGGGAGGAAATCCTCAAAAGAAACAATTCAAAAATCCCAAAGAACACCGGTTACCATAGTGAAGGCCACCATGTTCCCAGAATATTAGATAAAAATCAGCCCCTGGCAAGTTAGGGCAGGAAATTTCAGAAAATAAGCCATAAAAAGAAGATGTTACAAGAGTCCAGAGAGAAAAACACCTTTTCCATGGGCAAGCACTCCAGACTCTGGCTGTGATGTCAAATAGTGGAAAGCAAAGGACGTTGGCTTATGCAGGTTGTAAATTTGTGAGGGTGCTGGGCGCGCCATGGTTTGGTCTGCCCAGAGCGACACCTCACTCCCCTGGGGAATGATCACGTCCCTCTCTCCCCACACATACCATATGTTTCAAATGGGTGCTCAAGTTTTGCACCTCCATGGCCAGGTTATATCAGAGGCCCCAAGATGGTTTAGACCAGAAAGAACGACTCTGACTCCTGGTATTGGCCACCAGCCCTGGGCGTATGAGAGAAGCAGAAAAGAGAGAGAGAGAATGAGAGAGAGAGAGAACTGGCCTTGTCTGAACCTGCATCCAGCTGTCCCTGAAACTAGTCAAGCTAAACCCTTGCAGAAACCTGACAGTGTGGGTCTTTCAAACCAAACCAAACATTTGTCTGATCTGAATTTCCATCACTGAAAACAAAGATTTGTGTCTAATACAGAAATGTCAGAGGGCAACTATACTTACTTGTGTAATAATAACTGTAAGTGACATATATTGAGACCGATGATGTGCCAGGCACTGAGCAAATGCTTCTAGTATATACCTTATTTATTTATTTGTAAAAGCTTTATTTATTTATGCATACAGAAATGTTGTACAGGCCAGAGGTGTAGGGGCTGAGAGGATTTACCAGCAGCCAAGTGGGGATCAGAACAGGCAGATGGAGGAAGTACACGGCTGAGGGGAGCAGCGGGTGGGTCAGGAGAGGTCTGCTGCTCAGTGTAGGCATGGAACTCTCTGAAGCAGCTGTGGCTAGAGGCTTAGTGCTGTGCTTTAACCGCCTCCAGAGAGGGCCCATATTATCTAATTTCATTCAACAGTCCCTGAGGCAGATCCTATTATTATTCACTAACCAAATGAAGACACTGGACCAGAGCTGGTGAGTTAATGTCTTCCAGTCTGCGATTACAACTGAGTGTAAAAAACAAACAAACAAACTCCAGTGAACAAAATACCATCAGAAACTCTCCCCTCTATGAGCTGCTGCCCCCCCATACTTCTGCTCCTCCTCTCCCCCCCACATCGAACTCCCATACATTGTCATTACTTTGTCTTTTGTCTGAAGGCTCCTTCCCAGCTCTGCCTGGTTAAATCCTAGACACACTTCAAGCTCCACTCAAAAGCATCTTTCTCTGCACCCATCAGAAGCCCTCCTTTCTAGCCTTTTCGGTGTTTTCATTACATATGCAAAAGACAATGATGTTCAAGTCAGAGATTCTGCTCAGCTGGATCTCATGTCTAGTTCTGCTGCTTACTTGCTTGGACAAGAGTCTTAACACCTTTAGACTTCAGTTCCCTCATCTATAAAACCTTCCAGAAAATCCTGCCCGGTAGGGTAGCTGTGAAGATTCAATGAGCTAATACAAACACGTAACAATTTCTCAGAACAGTGCCTGCTTCTTGGCGAGCCATCAATAAGTACAACTCATGTGATTATTAATGTATGACTTTTCTTCAAGTACTTCACTTAGATTCTTTATAAAGTGGAAATAACAGTAACCCAAGCTCGCAGGGTGACATGGGATTTAGAACAGGTTATGCCTGTTAAGCATCTGCTGACTGTCAGCTCACCTGGGACAGGGAAGTGGTGCCAGCTGTTGATGTCTCCAGCTATTTTCAGTTCTGATAGTGCTTTCCTGGGGTTCTGTCTCCTGTCCTAGACACTGGCATCTCCAGGACAGATATTCTCTGTGGTGATGTAAGTGGTTGCTAACTCAAGACTTTCTTTCCCTGTCTTTCAATGGGTTGGCTTCCCAGTTAGAAACTCAACATTTAAGTCGGGTTGGGCTCTTTTAAAAATAGTTTCTGTCTGCAAATGAAATACATAAATGCAAGCTCCATATTAAAAATGAATGCAATCTAGCTAAGAGTCCAATCTGCTCAGGGCAGAAGTGTGCTGTCTTTCAGAGGTCATCACTCCAACCCCAGTGATGTCTGATGGCTTATTTTAATCAAAGCTGCTTGGTGCTTGAACACTTTTACTCTGAAGACTTGTTTTTCTGTACCCTGAAAATCTTCAATTATATCTTCAAGAATTGTCTCTTTGCCTTCTGCTTCATTATCAGCTTCTGGAAAATGTTAGCTGCTCTCCATCTGACCACATCTCTTAATTTTTCTGGCTTTTCCTTCCTTTCTTTTCCTTTTGGGTCAGTTTCTTATTATGGCCTTTATTTTTCTCCCTGAAATTCAGCTGTATTGCAATAGAGTGATAAAGATGCTTTAGACCCTAATGTGGTTTATTTTATCTAGTCTAACACAACATATTTGAAAGCACGTGATTTAACATTAAAATATGCTAAGATAGAAAGTTTTATAAACAACTGTTATAAAGTACAAACGTCACCCAATTCTTTTTAAAGTCCTGCTCCTTTTGAAAAGACTCATAGTAAATTAAAGTTTCAGAAGTAAGGAAAATAATGCTTTTTACTAAAACATTAAGTGAACTGTTTGCCAGTGTTGGTGTTTTAAAGATCTCAGGAGATAGAACAATTTTTCAAAAGGTCACTTTTGCATTCAGCTTGTGAATGTTAGTGTCGTTTAGTCCAAGGGGAAGTGAAGGTGCAATGTGCCTTTTAAAAAAAGATTTATTGGGGTACAGGCCTGAGGTGTGGGGGTGAGAGGATTCATCAGAGACTGAGTGGGGAGCAGAACAGGCAGATCAGCTGAAATACACTCTGAGGGCAGCGGTGAGTGAGACAGCAGAGTTCTGCTGCACCATGTGGGTCAGCTCCCTGGCTGGGGATCAAACTCATGCTGTAGAGGCTGGTGATAGCTTCATAGTGCTAAGGCTTATCAACCCTGTGCCACCAGGGAGACCCACAATGTGCCATTTTATATTTAGCTAAGTGGTCCCTCTACATCTGATCCATTGCTCCCCACTGGGTCTCCATCTACCGTATATGTGGCCACTGAGCAAAAGCAGACCTTCCTTTTGTCTCATGCAGGAATCCAACCCCATGGCGATTACAAAATGGCAGCTCTGAGGACTGCCATTCAGTAACCCCGAGTGGGGAGGGTCCTGAAAACCAGTCAATGCTAACTGCTTTCCCCAGGAACAAAGACCCTCCCTCAGCAAAGTAAATTACCCTCCAAGACCTCCTTAACCTTTGACCCTAACCATGTAAAGACTTTTATTGCTATCAGTGCTTACTAATGATGACTTGCGATTTGTGCTGAGAGGCTGTTTTCAGATCTGCCTGATGCATTTCTATTTCCTAATGACAGAGAGTGCTTGCTGTCCACAGTGCGGGTGATCTTTTGTTCCTTTTATCATACTTCGGTTTGTTACTGGTCAAGGCATATTTGGGCAGAAAGAAAAACCAGGAAGTGGATTGCAACCTGCCTCTCTGATAGCACAATACCTAATTTAGTCCCTGGAGAATATTCACACAACAGAGATGCTTATTCAAAAATTCTTTCCAACTGTCAATGTCTAACATACATCATAATTCTCAACATACACACTTTCAAAAGAAAAAATAAAAGCAAGACATTTAAACATTATCCTAATTGTCACTTGATGGTTATTTAGAGCAAATTGACTACCGAAGATTCTACCTGGTTTATTTTTGAAACTGATAAACCAAAAATATATTCACCAACAAAATTAATTCAGTTATGTGGCCAACTTGTTTACAAGTTTCTTATTTTAAAGACAGTAATGTATTTATATTCTGTAGCATCTAATCTGCAAGTCAAGTTGTTTTTATTCAGAATTACATTTTACAGATGCAGAGTCTCAGAAACTATGCCCTAGAGTAGAGTAAAAAAAGAGGTTTTTTTTTGCATCAATCTGCACAAAAACCTCTGTTGAGTTAGTTTTCCCAGATTAGTATTGTATAACTTTTTAAAAAATTTCCCAGGAATACCATAAACATTACTCATAGGGGTAAAAAGAGATAACATCCAATTGCTTTTTTATACTGTGCTGTACAATTTTTTTAGGTTCAGTATAATTAGTAGACATTCCATATGAATTTCCCCACCATAGGCGATAACAAAGTAAACCACACTTAATTCTTAAAAGCTGAGCCTAAACATTGAAGTCTGTTGCCCATCTCTTGACATCCTGATTAAAGCCAGTGGACATGAAGCAGGCATCCATGATGCAAGAACTTCTATCTGCTCCGGTCCTAGGCCACAAACATGCTGAATGACAGGAAGAGGAAGTTCTGTTTATTAATGACTCACTTTTCATCCTGAAGTAACTGCTGCTTTCTGGTTTATTTGTGACTATCTCCCTCCACCCCCCACTGTTTTTTCTTTTTGGTAGGCTAGAGTATAAATAAAGTCAGGTTTTATTAATTTCTCTTTGGGAGGATGTTTCTGAATTTTGTTCCTTGTTTCTTTCTGCTCATAATGCAGGACAGGTTTCCTTTGGGCCTTGGGAATCTGGTCAGATCCCTGATGACAAAAGGTTGGGGAGGGTCAAATTCAGGACACCTATCAGGCCATTAATGGCTGCAAGAATCTAGGCAGCAGGAAATCATGGCTGAGTTGTCTTCAAGGCGTGATCAGGTGGGTGACTGTGTCTGTTAGATGAGCTTGATGCAACAGATGGCTTTGCTGGGGGACATTGTCCAGCTGAGTCACACTGCGTGTGTTAAACTTCCCTTGGGTAATGAGCGCCTGAGCCCTGGCGTCTGCTTCCAGCGTGTGGTCTTAGACCTGTGGGCTGCGGACATCACGTTAGCAGTGTGTGGTGGTGCCTGGCGGCACAACACCCCCATGTCCAGGACCCTCATGTCTCTGTGATCAGCCATGGTCTTGGCACGTCCAAGCTTGAGAGATCCAGGCCCTCCAGACAGCATCTGGAGGAGGTGAGCCTGTCCAGCCAGCTCTATCTCATATTCATTTCCTAATTTGTATGCTTTTTATTTTATTTATATTTTTCATAAAAGAACTGGGGTATAGGCCAGAGGTGTGGGGGGATGGTGAGAAGATTCACCAGAGGCAGAAAGGGGAGCAGAACAGGCCAACTGACAAAGTACACTGCTGAGGGGAGCAGTGGGTGGGTCAGGAGAAGTCTGCTGTGCCATGTGGGTCAGCTCCCTGGCCGGGGGTCAAACTCATGTTGCAGTGGCTGGTGATAGTTTAATACTGTTGTGACTTTACCCTGTGTGCCACCAGGGAGGCTCCCTTTTTCTCATTTTTATTTTTTATAGTGTTTTTTAAAGATCACTTTTTATTTATACACACAAGAGCTGGAGTGTAGGCCAGAGGTATGGGGGAGAAGGGATGAAGGGCTCACCAGAGGGGGAGTGGGGTGCATAATAGGCAGATGTACTAAAATACACTGCTGAGGGGAGCAGCATTTGAGACAGGGGAGGTCTGCTGCGCCATGTGGAGCAGCTCCCTGTCCGGGGATGGAACACAGGTGGTCCTGGTGATAGCCCTGAGACTAAGACCCCTACGCCACAGGGAGTCCCTTTCTCATTCTTTTTTTTTTTTTTTTGTGCATATAGAACTGGGGTACAGGCCAGAGGCTCAGGGGCAGTGAGAGGATTCACCAGAGACAGAGTGGG
>NW_004567109.1:15093907-15105198 GCF_000260355.1 Condylura cristata | reverse complement strand
ATATATAATGTGATGAGGTTTGGCAAAGGTGTGCACTCCCGCAACCCACAGCCTTCTCCAGACAAGGTTTATTTTCATCATCCTAGAAAGACCCCTCATGTCCTCATGTTTCTCTGTAAGTCTCCCCCATTCCCACCCCAGGCCACCAGTGCATAGTGGGTAATAGTACATGGGGGGGGAGGTGGCATTCTGACTGTTGTGGATAATGTTAGATCATGAGCAATTGTTTGTAGTTATACAAGAGGGAAGTCAAAATGACATTGTCAAGTATTTTGTGAGTATCATCTTATAGTTTTCCCACCTCTGTCAGGTGTCATTATCCTAACTTTTTTCAGGTGAGGTAAATACAGCCCAGAGAGCTGAAGCTGCATGACAGCCTGGACCGCATGTAGTGAGACTCTTGCGGGAACCAAGGACATTGGGCTGTTGTATTTCTGTCCCATTCTGCTCAAGTGGCCTTAACATGAATCTTTATTTATGTATTTGTCTTGAATAACAGGTGTGGCTGAGGTGGATAAGACTTGTGGGAGAAGGAGCCAAACCCTGAGCCTCCCTGTTCCTGGGAAGGGCCCTGAGTTCACCGAGCTATGCTCGAGTCCCCTCATCTCAGCTCCTGATGGCTGATTGCTCAATTTTTGCATTGATGTCAGGTTAGAAATGAGCCCCAGGGAGAGAGAATACTCTCACCCAGGAAATTGGCAGGTCCCATACCCTGAGCTGCTTTTCACCCTAGAGTGCCGGTTGTTGGACACTTACAGCACATCACTGGTGACATCCGGAGTCCTGACTCCTGTTCACCACCGAAATCATCTCCATTTCCTCAAGCCTCCTCAATAGCAGGGTGGAAAAGGCACCGGACACCAGGGTGGGATCTGCGTTTGGTAGCCTCTTGGAACCTCAAGTTCCATGGAGCTGACCCTCTGTGAACAAGGGGTGGGCACAAGAAGGCTCAGGGCTCTGCTGGCAAGGGTAGAGGCCTTCAGATTGCCCAGGCCGGGGAGAGCTCATGGCAGGGCAGGGCCGGCAGATTTTAACTGTCTCTTAGCCATTAATAATGTAGAAACTGCCTGGTAAGATAGACTTTAATTTTGGGTTTGGAAAAAACCCTGCTATTTCCAAGTTGCATTTTGCTTCTCAGCCTAAAAGAACACAGAACATCACAGAAGTGCTGAGCTGTTGAGGGGAGGGGTCCTAAGTGGCCCATCATCATTATTGTGTAGAGGCGACTTTGCTCTGTGTGTGCGTGTGTGCTCGCACACACATGTGTAAGCATTTACCCTTTATGCCTTGACAGGAGTTGCCTCTTCAACTTGGTGTCTACATGGAGACAGCAGGAAGGAGAGACCGAACTGAGACACCCCAGCCACCCCCCAGGGAGCCTCCCGCCCTTTCCCTGAAGTGTTGCTTCTCAGACATCTCTGAAGGCCTGACCTCTTCTTTTTATTCTCTTTCCAGAATTCCAAGTAGTATCGTGTTCTTCCTTTTGAACTTACCTCTGAGCTTTTCCTCTCAGATCCGAAGTTAATTTAGGAAATGCAGGTAGTAGAATTAAGGGAGGCGTGGGGAGCAGGGATGGTCACCGTCACCCCCACAAGCACAGATACTGCTGTGAGCGTCCTTGTTCATGTCCATGCAGGCCGCAGACGTGTGCAGCAGAGAGGCCCTGTGGCATGCAGCTCGGTGCAGCCTGCTACTCAGCGCACACATCAGGGGTGAATGTGCAGACACAGCACTGATGGCCGTCGTTCGTTTCTCTGGAGGTATTTCATTATTAATTCAAGCGAAGCCTGGAGGCAAAGAATTAGATGGGTCCCTAATTTTTGCTATAAGTGTATTTCTCTTGCTTCTTCAAGAACACATGTGTTATCACCCTGGCTTACTATTTATAAGCTGTTTACCTCTTCCCACCTCCCAACTCCTCCCAACCATCCCTGCTCAATGACAGCCCATTTGAACATCATAAAACACTAATGGACATCCAAACATGTCTTTTTCAAGTTCATACAGTTATGATATGAGTATAGGCACTGCCAGATGTTACATATTTACATTTATTTTATACACATATGTGCTTTGTCATAGGATATTGTCTACATGGGATCATATTATGTGCATTTCCATGCAATTTCTTTTTTCAAAATGCAGAAATAACTTTTATTAATGCAGGATTATGTGAGAGTTGCTGCTTGCTATACCTTCAGGCACCAGAATCTCCAAACAACAGCATCGTTCTTCCAACCCAGTTATCTATATATGACATTGCCTAAATGGATTCTTAACTTGGGGCTCTTATAAAAATGAAAACAGATTTTATTCAGAATGACAGAATTCACCCATTGATATGAGAAGTGTATGCAGCATGTGAAATGTCTACTCATATTGAGTGGCACTTAGAGGTAACATATGCCTACTTCTGGGTTGCCAATTCCCAGTTTTTTCCTCTCAATGGAACCAGTTATAAAACCTTGACCAATGTTGTTCAGGGAAACTTTCCAGTCTCTTCTTTCAGGAGTTTATTATGTTGGCCCCCACATCTGTGCTGGGAGCTGCACTTCTTACTACTAGTCTAATTAACACACTTGCTCGAATAGTTTGCAATACCGTGGTTTGTTAGCTGGCTTCTACCACAGCATTGCTGCCTCGAGTGCACTGCAGAGAGCCGGCTGCTTGGAGGCCTGGCTGCTTGACGCTGCAGCTCTCTGCTGCTTGGATCTCAATTGTTGAGGTAGCTCCTCTTTGCAGGATCAGCCTCTCTTCCCCCTGGAAACAGGTTAAAATAGTTTAAAACCTATTTGGGGGCCTCCCTGGTGGTGCAACTTGTTGAAGCACAGCACTGCAAAGCTAGCCATAGCTGCCTCACCTTGAGTTCAATCCCCAGCCAGCGAGCTGACCCACAGGCACGGCAGACCTGTCCTGACCTGCCCGCTGCTCTCTTCAGCAGTGGACTTCGTAGTCTGCCTGTTTTGCTCCCTGCTCTGTCTCTGGGGAATCCTTTCTGGCCTGTACCCCAGTTCTGTATGCATAAATAAATAAATCTAAAAAAAAAAAACCAACAACTATGTTTTTGTTGTTGTTAGAAAAATCCACTCTCTCTCTCTGTATGTAGTCCAAGAGGAAAACATCGCCTAATTTGATGTCAGTCTTGGGATGATGCTATTAATAGACAATTGCGCTAAAAGCAGTCCCTTGAGTCACTGTTCATACCACACACAATCAACCGAGGACCATGCAGGCACATTATTTTCCAGTGCTAGCAAATGTGGGTTGGTTGATTCTTAGGCTGTTCTCCTTTAAGCAGTAACTGACACCCTTCCTCCACTTGCAGCAATCTGGGGAAGGCATCTGGTCTGGGCAAGAACCACCAGAAGGGGCCTGTTGTAGCCTGAGAGACATGCAGGGAAATAGAGTGCTGAACAGCAGGATGGAACAGAACCCAGTCACAAAGGACCATACAATCAGACTTCTGTGTGTGAGCCTGCGCAGGGCCCAGGCCCCGGGCTCACACCTTCAGAGTGACGTCACATCTGCTCTCACCGGTGCCTCCCATCTTGGGTCGGTACCAAGTCCTTTTGCAGCCATTTCAATACCACATGTCTAAGCACCTAGCAGTGGCTTCTTTACAGCAAAGAAAACTGCCCCCAGAAACCCTCAGCATAGACCCCTTCACAGTCAGTTGAAATCGGCCAGTACTGGGTTCCAAGCAGAAATGGGAACTGAATTGCCGGAGCAGCGAAAGGATCCTCAGACTTGAGTGTTGGGATTTCTTTTTCTTGCCTGACAATTCAGTGTGGGCATCAGGGATAGAATTAGCCCTTTTTTTCTTTTAATAGCTACAAAATATTCCATGGTGGGATTGTGTCACAGCCTATTGATAGAGTTCTATCAATAGAATGTTCAGGGCATGCTCATGTTGTTTTATTTTTATTTATTTATTTATTTTTACTTAGAAGAACTGGGGAGTAGAGCAGAAGTCCCAGAGGTGAGAGGTTTTGCCAGAGACAGAGTGGGGAGCAGAACAGGCAAATCTACTAAAATACATTGCTGAGGGGAACAGTAGGAGAGACAGGAAAGGTCTGCTGACCATGTGAGTCAGCTCCTTGCAGTGGATTGAACTTGTGTTGCGGTGATAGAATTTGGTGACTGCAGGTACCTTCATAAGTAATGTGACTATTAACCCCTTTCACCAACAGGGAGGCTCTTGCCAATTTTTTTTTTAAAGATTTATTTATTTATGCATATAGAACTGGGGTACAGGCCAGAGGTGCAGGGGTGGTGAGAAGATTTACCAGAGACAGAGTGGGGAACAGAACAGGCTGACTGACAAAGTACACTGCTGAGGGGAGCAGCGGGCAGGTCAGGAGAGGTCTGCTGCACCATGTGGGTCACCTCCGGGGCAGGGATCGAACTCATGTTGAAGTGGCTTTAGCTTCTTAGTGCTGTGCTTTAACCTGCTGTGCCAGCAGGGAGGGCCTCTTGCCAATTTTTAAAGAAGGATTGCTTTTCCTTATCAATTTATAAGAGCACTACTATAATCAAGTTATAGGCACCCTTTTATCTGCCATCTGGGTTAAAAGTAATTTTATTGGGCAGACATTTATCCCCTGATAACTTCCTTTTAAAATTTTTATGAGACAAAGATAGCCATCTTTTATCTGAAGGCTTTTTGTTTCTTATCTTGCCTAAAAGAATCCCCTGAACTCTAGGTTATAGAATTCTTCTAGTTGTTCTCCTAACTGTTCTCTAGTTTTTCTCCTAACTCCTAGTTGTTTTGTCTTTCATATTTAAATCTTTAATCCACCTGGAACACACTTTTGATATAGCGAGAGCAGAGAAACCCAACCTTGTCTTCTGAAGTACACCAATGTCAGCTATATTGGCATCATTTAATAAACGAACCCCTTTATGATCCAAAATTTAATGCAACCTTTGCCATATGTTATATGTGTGTTTGTGTTTGTGAATATATAAACCCATTTCTGAGTTCCACTTTTTAAAAACTTTTTAATATGTTTTTTAAAACTTTTATTTTATTTATTTATGCATACAAGAGCTGGGGTACAGGCCGGAGGTGCAGAGGGTGAGAGGATTCACCAGAGACAGAGTGGGGAGCAGAACAGATGGATCTACTGAAACACACTGCTTAGGGAACAGTGGGTGAGGCAGGAGAGGTCTGCTGTGCCATGTGGGTCACCTCCCTGGCCAGGGGATCAAATTCCTCCTGTAGTAGCTACCAATAACTTTCTAGGCTGAGACTTAACCCCTTGTACCACCAGGGAGACCCCAAGTAGTGTTAACTTTTAAAAGATTGTGTGACTCTCATAAATTATTTTCAAGTTGCTTATTAATTATTCAAAAAATAACTATTGATTGACTCATATTAATCTCATCGTCATCCTCCTTGTCATATCCTCTTATGAGTCTGGTGATACATTTATGTCCTAGAACTGCTATAACAAATTATGACAAACTTGGTGACTTAGAGCCATCAAAATCTTCTTTCTCACAGTTCTGGAGGCCAGCACTTCAAAATTCAGTTGGCAGGGCCATACTCTGTCAGGAGGCATCCCTGGCTCCTTCTAATTCTGATTCCTCTCGCGTTCCTTGACACATGGCCGAGTATCTCCAGTCTCTGTTCCTGTCCTCACATGGTCTTCTTTTCTGTCTTCCCCTGTTCTGTGTGTCTCTTATAAGGTTCCTTGTCATTGGATTCAGGAACTATCCATATCATCCAGATGACCCCATCTGCACACTCTTAAATGAATTATACTGCAAAGGCTCTTTTTCCAAATAATATTCACAGACTGTGAATGTATTTTTTGGGAAGTCACCATTCAATCTACTGTTGGTAGCTTGGTGGGCTTTGTTTGTTTGATCAGCATTTGCTGGTTATTCCTAGGTAAATAAGAATATTGCGGACACAAAGTCTACAAATATTTATTGAACATTTGCTGAGACCAAGAACTACTTTGGGTCAAAGGTTTTAGCCGCTAGGAAAGAAGTTAATGCTAAAACCAACACAACAGTTCCCAGAATGGAGTCACTTCTGCTAAGAACCACTTCGTGAATCCAGCACTTACAGTTTGGGCCTCTTCTAGAAATGGAACTTGAATCAAGTCAGTCAGTCAGGAGTCAGCTGGTCAGCGCCAGGAAGGCTATCTGTCTATTAGGCCCCTCTCATCCCCTCAAGGAAAGTGACCTGGTACAGCCAGACCACTTTATGCACCTGTTACCTCCTTGTTCCTGCTCCCACCTGTGTATAAATGTCTCCCATTTTGTGCCATCCCTGAGCGCCTTTCTGTCTGCTAGATTAGATGTTACCCGATTCATGGGTCTTGGAGTAGAGCTAATAAGATCTTTAAAATTGACTCATTTGAATGTTGTTGTTTTTAAACAACATTAATAAACAAAACATACAAAAGTTCTTGTCTTTATGGAACTTACATGGGGGAGATAATCACAAATAAGGAAGCATAAAGTTTATTTGGCATTGACAGTTGCTATAAGAAAAATAGAGTAGACTGAGGGTTCTAGTTGAGAGTGCATGAAAGGGCTATTTTAGATCGTCAGGGTTGCCCATTCTCATTAGGTGACTCTGGAGCAGTGACGTGAGTAGTCAAGACCTGATGGGCAGCTGGAATCGTGTAAGTCTCTGGAAAGAATATTCTCGAATAAGGTAAAGCTCCTTAGGTGAGCATGTGCTTTGTGTTTTTGAGGGACAAAGGATACAAAATTAAAACCCCAGTTCTTCCCTACTATGGGTTTCTTTCCTGTAAGTCTCATCTTTGCCTTTTGACACAACACTCTTCACATCTGACACTCCTGCTCACCAAATCACCAAATGGGGGTGTGGGGGAGCTACCCCCACACCAAGCAATTCTCTGAGACACCAGCTGGGTGTCCTACAATTTAACTCAAATCAGACCGCACAGGCTCAGCCCCGCAAAGCTGCCCCTGCCCCCACCCACTGACCCCCCACACACTTCGAAGGCCCAAGGCAGGCTCAGCTTGTCACCTGTGCTTCTGCCTCATTGGCCTATGTGGTGATCCCCTGCTCCTTGATCACACTAACGCAGAGGGTCTGTGAGGGAGGGCCCTGGGCACACGCTTCAGCTGGCGGACACCTGGAGAAGGGTGTGCGCAGGCGTAAGTGGACACACCTGAGCCCAGAGGCGGAGGCCATCCGGTGGGGTGACCCGGAGATGGAAAGGCTGCAGCGGCACAGCTACAAGAGAAGGAGAGAAGGAGGGTGAGTAAGAGAGGAAGAGGCCGTGAGACAATGCCAGAGAGACCCCCACGAGAAAGTAAATATTCGCAGGGGTTTGGGGGGCTCCTCCTTGGGCCGTTGCGGGCTTGCCCCACGCATGGCCTAGATAGAGCATTAAAGCCAGGAAAAGCCACTGAGGCTCCATTACCCATCTGTCTGCCTGAGCAGATACAGAACCTGCCTTGTGCTTGCTGCCACTACAGCGGGTGGCGCAAGACTGGGGTTGTCAGGATAGAAAAGGAACTTAAAGCCTGATAGCGGGGCCTCCTTGGTGGCCGGGGCGTTAAATCTCAAGGCGATCACAGCTACGGCCTGAGTTCTTCAGGTCATCCCCAGGCAGGGAGCTGACCCACATGGCACAGCAGACCTCTCCTGACCCACCTGCTGCTCCCCTCAGCAGTGTATTTCAGTAGACCTGTCTCTTCTGCTCCCCACTCTGTCTCTGGTGGATGCTCTTACCCTGCCCCACCGCCCCCCATACCTCTGGCCTTCACCCCAGTTCTTCTGTGCAAAAATAAATAAATAAATAAATAAAGCCATAATAATGGAAGAAATCACCTAGGAAGAGAATGTAGATAAGACGAGATCCAAAGGCTGTGTTCTGGGGAGGATTTGGCAAAGACAGAAGGAGAGAAGCCAGGAGATAGGAGGGCCAAGAGTGTGATGTCCCAGAAGTGGGATGCAGAAGGGGTTTCCAGGAGAAGGAAATGGCCCACTGAGTCAGACAGTTTCTGTGGCAAGAGAAGGGGCTGAGATTCGATGGGCAGTGAAGGATAGCAATGGCCTTGTTTCAGAGGAGGAGTGAGAACTAAAGCCTGATTAGAGCAGATTTAAGAGAAAGGAGGGGAAGAAGTCGAGACAATAAGACTAAACAATTATCTTGAGACATTTTGCTGCAAGGGGACCAAAGAATGACATAAAACTTTAGGAAATCTGGAAATAATACTTTTACTTTTTCTTCTCCAGTATTTATACTGGTGACTTCTTTTCTGTGTCTAATTGAATTTGATAAAATCTCTGAAAACAATGTTGAATAATAACATGGAAGCAGATACTTCTTTCTTTGGCCAATTTTGATGGAAATGATTTTAGGTTTTAACCATTTGGAATGATGCTTGCTGTTCAGTTCTGATAGTCAAGTTGTTTGGCTTAAAAAAAGTCACTTTAAAAGGAATTCATGGCCCTCCTTGGTGGCGCAGCGGGTTAAAGCACAGCACTGAGAGGCTAAAGCCACTTCCGCTCACTTCCGCATGAGTTTGATCCCAGCCTGCCCCAGAGGAGATCCACATGGCGAGGCAGACCTCTTCTGGCCTGCCCACTGCTCCCCTCAGCAGTGTACTTCATCGATCTGCCTGTTCTGCTCCCCACTCTGTCTCTGGTGAATCCTCTCACCCTCCTCATCTCTGTCCTGTACCCCAGTTCCATATGAATAAATAAACCTTAAAAAAAAAAAGGAATTAATGAAGTATGACATAGAATAGAATGCTCACTTCATTTTATTTTGGGAATAAAGATGCCCTTGGGACCATCTCCCTGATCAAAATCAAGAACATTTCCAGCAACCTAGAAACCTCCCTCTTACTCTTCTTTAATTGCTTTTTTAAAGATTTACTTTTATTTATTTATGGTATACAAGCCAGAGGTGCAGAAGATGAGAGGATTCACCACAGACAAGAGTGCGGTGCAGAACAGGCTCTACTGAAATATACTGCTGAGGGGAGACAGGAGAGGGCTGTGCCTTGTGGGTCAGCTTCCTGGCTGGCTGCAATTCATGTTGCAATGGCTGGTGATAGCTTGATAACAGACTTAACCCCTGTGCCACCAGGGAGGGCCTACTTCTTCAATTTACATCAATGTATTTCCTCATATTTAATACCTTTGCAAACCCAAAATTGATCCTATTTGGTCATAGTGCATTATTTTCTTAATGTGTTACTGAGTTGAGGGAAAGGGGTTTACATTACAGTTTTTGTTTGTTTGTTTTAATTTATTTATTCATGCATACAGAACTGGGGTACAGGTTGATGTACAGAGGCAGTGAGAGGATTCACCAGAGACAGAGTGGGGAGCAGAACAGGCCAACTGACAAAGTACGCTGCTGAGGGGAGCAGTGGGCAGGTCAGGAGAGGTCTGCCGCGCCAGGTGGGTCACCTCCGGGGCTGGGGATCCACTCATGGTGAAGTGGCTTTAGCTTCTTAGTGCTGTGCTTTAATCCACAGCACCACCAGGGAGGACCCATTTTGTTTGTTTGTTTTTATGTTCAGCACCATGAGACAGGATTGCAAGGCTGAAAAACTCAATCAGGAAGCGCTTCACAAGGAACAGAAAAAGATATTAGTAAAGGTAAAGGGGAAAATTCACACTATAAGAGTCATCACTTCCCCATAGACTATCTCTTGGCATTTCTTGAATGAGTGGGATTAGTAATCTAAATAAACCATATTTCCAGACATAATGTGCTGCTGAATTTGAAATGCCAAGGTTTTATTAAGCGTTTTTTCATCTATATAATGTCAACTCGGTATATAGCTGTGTGTGTTTCTTTATCAAGTTTACTTCTTATGGTTATGCTAGTTTCATCCAAATGGTGAAATTTTCAATTTTGAGATCTAAAATAACAATTAATTTTTAATGATTAGCAAGGATACAGCTGTGAAATCATCTGGTGCCTTTTTTTAAATGATTTTTAAATTTATTTTGATGTAAAGTTAAACTTATGGAAAAGGTGTCAGAACAGTACAAGAGACTGCAAATTGAATAATTGTCTATATTTTGCACAGTGTATTTTTACATAAATCTTTCGTTCTTCCCTCCCACTCTCTCAGTATATAAAACATGGGGATTCTCTTATAAAACCACAGTGTAGGAACAGAAATCAGGAAATCTAATGTTAGTACAGTCCATCACCTAATACATAGTCCATATTCAAATTTCATTGATGGTTCTAATAATGCCACAGAGCTACTCTGCCCACCCCCACCCACCCCTGAAGCGCTCCACTCCTGATTTAGGATCTAATCCAAGATCATGAATTGTACTTATTGTCCAATCTTTAGTCTCCTTCAATCTGGACAGTTCCTCAACCTTTGTTTTTCTGACCTTGGCATTTTTCAAGAGTTCAGGCCAGTTATCTTGGAGAATGACCTTCACATGGGTTGGTCTCATGTTTCTTCACGATTAGATTCAGGTTATGCATTTTCAGCAGAAATTTCACAGAAGTGAGCTATGTTCTCCTCGATGTACAGCACCCCATAAGCTCAGCTGACCCCAGTTGTGGTGATATTTACTTTGATGATTTGATTAACCTGGTGTCCTTTAAGTTTCTTTATAGAAAAGTTACCATTTTGTTCTTTGAAATTAATAAGTATTTAAAAGACATTCCTTTGCGACCACTTATATATCCTGTTCTTCATGGAACATCAGACCACTTACTTTAATAAAAAAAAATAGGTTTAATCACTTTCTAATCTCAAACTTTCTATTCATTTTGTGTTGGCACTCAGATTTTCTGCCTGCCTTCTTTGTTCAATATTCTGGGACATCTCATTAGCTTTTATTTGAAGTCCTACATCAAATTGCATGTAGAAAATTTAAGCATTCATATTATATTATTATATTCATATTATCTTTTTTGCTCTCTTCATTTTTAAAAAAGATTTATTTATTCATGCATATAAAACTGGGGTACAGGCCAGCAGTGCAGGAACCATGAGAGGATTCACCAGAGACAGAGGGGTAGAACAGGCAGATCAACAAAGTACACTACTGAGGGGAACAGCAGGCAGACAGGAGAGATCTGCTGTGCCATATGGGTTACTTCTGGGGCTGGGGATCAAACTCCCACTGAAGTGGCTTTGGCTAACTTGCAGTGCTGCACCCTAACCTGTTGTGCCACCAGGGAGGGCCCCTCTGTTCATTCATAAAAAGCACATTGTTGGGGGTCCTCCCTGGTGGCGTAGCGGGTTAAAGCACTGCACTAAGAAGCTAAAGCCACTTCCGCATGAGTTCGATCCCACCTGCCCAGGAG
>NW_004567109.1:15078804-15093807 GCF_000260355.1 Condylura cristata | reverse complement strand
TCACCTCAAGTTCAATCCCCAGCCAGGGAGGTGAAACTGGATAAAAAAATTTACCTCTTTAAAAAAAAAAAAAAAGCACATTGTTGGGCCCTCCCTAGTGGTCTGACTGGTTGGAGCACAGCACTATGAAGCTAGGCACAGCTGCTTCACCTCAAGTTCAATCCCCAGCCAGGGAGGTGACCCACATGGCACAGCAGATCTCTTCTGTCTCCCTACTGCTCCATTCAGCAGTGTACTTCATCAATCTGCTTATTCTGCTCCCCACTCTGTCTTTGGTGAATCTTCTCACTGCACCTGCACCTCTGGCCTGTATGTACCCCAGTTCTTTATGCATTAATATGTAAACATTTTTTTTAAAAAAGCACATTGTTGGCACTTAATGAATTACAATAACTTCTAATATTTCTAAAGATTCTAGTCAGAGTGACCCCTAAATTATCTTCACTACCTCCAAGGCCCATTTTCCCTGCTTGTTTTTTTTGGTCTTCCTCTTCATTCTTTCACCGAGCAGACTTTCCTGGAATGCTCAGCAAGCCTTGATTAGTGTACATTTCTAAGGCGGCAGCTTAAAGGCTCTCTGGAACAAGCATGAACTCGCTAGAGGCTATTAGACTGAAGGCTTCATTTTGGGGGAGAGGGAGGGGCTGCCATGGAGCTTTAGGACCTGTAAAGGAGAACTTATTGGGTTGGTACTTCCCACCTCGGTTGTCCTCATTGTCTCCAGGAAGTTCGTCAACTGGTGGAACAGTGTTTGGGCAGGATGTTCAATTAGTACCTACATTTACAGCCATTTCTGATACCAAGCCCTTTATCCCAACTCTCATTTCCCATTCAGGAACCTTTCTAGAATTCTGCCAGAAAAATAAATTATTTTCCTGCAGACTTCTCTCCACATTTTATTAGAAGCTGCTTTTTAAAAGCATGCTTCCTCAGTCAACTCTTAGCCATCTGATGTTGTCTTTTGGAATTCGGGGTCCTTGGGTTCACTCTGGGAAAGGTTTTGTTATAGGGCAGGGAGAGAGGGGCACCATGAACCCCCAAACCTGCCTACTTCAAATAGGTTCTGCCACCCACCACATCAAGACAAAACATCAAGTCATTTCATCAAAGACTTTGATGAAAAGGCATTTTAATGCAGTGAGTACACAACACAGAAGGCAAAGAATATTATTTCTAAATCAAACATCTGAAGTTACCCATCCCCTCGTGGGCAAAAGTCAACCCAAAAGGGGTTGGCGCAAAGCAAGGCCTGAAAGCCCACCACAAGCCTAAAGCACCTTCTGGCCAGGACCCATAGAAAAGGGTCAGAAATGGCCAGACAAGTCTGGGAGGAAAAGAGCAAAATCAAAATTAATATAAACAACCTCCCCATGAGTCTTTCACCCACATGTTTCGATCAGTCCAGGGCTAAGAAACAAGCATGGTTTCCTCACATGTCTCCCTTTGCTCCCTGTGGCTCCCTCAGGTCTCTTTCTGGCTCTCCACCCTGCTTCCTTCCTCCTCAGATTCCTTCTCTTCTCTTCTCTGCTCAGCTCCACCCTCCTTCTGAGTGGGGCAGGGAACCTGGAATTTCCCCTTTTCCTGGGGACCACCCTATTAGAGTTTCACCAGAGCTCCCCTTTCAGTGACCTTTCTTAGACACACGGTGAGATTCTCCATGAGACAGACACTCGGTTATATTTGAAGAGTAGGTTTATTAGAGACAGAAGAGGAAAAGACGCTTGCATAGGCACAAGGAGTCAGGAAGAGCTGCACCGAAAGGCACAGGTTTGCAGAGAGAGAGAGGCCTGCATGGTTGCAGGCAGGCAGCCTTAGGAGAGAGCGGCCTCCACTGAGGAAGGTCAGTGCAGTGAAGTCCTGGCATGGTACAGGTCACATGCAGGCAGGAGGCTGCTGCCCTGCAGAGGGAGAGAGCGAGTAGAAAGAAACACCTGCATAGGCACAGGTGGGCAGAGGACTGTTGCCCGTGCTGGTGCAGAGACTGCCCTGAAATAGAGAGCCTGTCCCTGGAGGGGCCCACTCGAGTGAGCCTAGGTTCGTTGACTTTGAATAGAATCTGAAAGAGATTCCTAATGTGCTTTATCTCCTGTCCTTATCTTTCACCTCCTGAGTCTGAGCTTCAGACACAACCCCCAGCAGCCAGTTATCTGCTGGGAACTCCTGCAGATATCCAGGCATCCCAGGGGCATCCCCGATTGACCTGGATGTTATGGCTGTGTCAGTTGCTGCACCCCACCCCCTTTGTGTGACTCAGTCTTGTGAGCCTCCCCTGCATTCCTTCTTCCATCACCTTCCATTCTCCATCATCCAGAAATGCATTGAAACCTCTAGTTTGCTGGTGATGTACAGGTGCAAGATATACAGTTTTGAAACATTTTACTATCATTTAGGCGTGTGTCCAGAGAAAATGGAATACAAGTGTGGGGTTGCCATCTTGAGCTATGTCTCCTTCAGTTACCATTTGATAAAATTCTGTTTCAGCTAATCTGCAGGTATTACTTATAACAAAACATTTCTAAGATGGGGCATTATCCATTTTTATCTCTCTGCTCTAGGCTTAGGGTCCCCACCCACTACTCACCCTTTCTGTAAATAGACTACAGGCAACTGATTAGGTCCTGGCTAGTTGTAGATCACCTCAGGCAGAGTTTTGATTCTCCCTAAATCCCATCAGGCAGTTCATTTGCTCCTTTATTCTCAAATTCACATGATCTAAGGAGTCAGGCAGAAGTCAGTGAATGAAGTGGGCCAGATGGGGGTTGGGGCAAACTGCGGATTCAGTCTTGGAGGGAAGTAGGCTGCTAGCAGAAGGTTCTTCAGATCTCCACCGTGTGGCTATGTGATCTACGTTACCAACCCTTCTGCTTTTTAAGAGAAACTGGGAATCTAAAATTTATGTAAAAATTCCAGACTTTTAAATGTTAGCAACTAACTTTAAAAAATTTAAAACACTGTTCTGGCCAAGGAAAACACGTTTTAAAACCACATGTGTTCCTTTTGATTTACTCCCTTTGGGTGTCTAATCCCATTTAATTTATGGGTCACTTTTATTACTACTAGTAGAAAGTGGATGACAAATTTACCATGTATTTGTTATTAGGCAGTGCGCTAAGTGGTTTGTGAGCAGAAATGTGTTTCATTGCCAGCGCAGAATGGGAAGCAGATACGCTTTTCCACTGTACAGGTGAGGCCACTATGCCTTCGGAAATGCAGTTTTCAAATCTTTCGGCCTTTTCATGGCTTCCTGCTGCCTTCAGAATAAAAACCAAGACTCCTCGGCTTAGTTTTTAGGCACTTTGGCGCCGGGCCTCCTGTACCTCTCCTGCCCAGCCCTGCATGTTCCAGCAACACTGGAGTTTTCTCTGCTTCTTCAGACATAGTGCTCCTGTTCCTGCCCCTGGGTGCTCTCTACCTGGACACTCTCCTACTTCTCCTGCAGCCCCCTCCCATTCCTGCTCCAGACTGCAGCCTCCACCTCACTCGTCACCTCCACCCCCATACTTCTCTCCTCACTTTGAATTAGGTTGGCGCTCACACAGTGAGTTTTTATTTCATTATTATTGCTGGGTTTCAGCTCAGTAATTAAAGATTTCTTCCATCTTTATTCCCTGCTGAGTAACAGAGCCCTTAATGATAGAACAGTGAGGGTAGATCATAACTTCTCAGTCATTTCTCAGATATGAAACATGCCCCGTTTGATATGTTCAAACAGTAACATTGGGGATCAGCAACCATGACCTGTGGCTCACAGCCTCCAGCCCCATTTTTATAAATCAAGTCTTATTAAAATTGTCATATTTGGGCCTCCCTGGTGGCCTACGTTGAATCTCAGCACTATCATTCCTGTGGTCTGAGTTTGATCCCCGGCCAGGGAGGTGACCCACATGTGGCGCAGCAGACCTCTCCTGTGTCACCTGCTGCTCCCTCAGTGGTGTATTTCTGTAAATCTGTCTGTTCTGCTCCCCACTCTGTCTCTGGTGCATCATTTTACCTTCGGGCCTGTACCCCAGTTCTTCTATGCAAAAATAAATTTAAAAAAAAAGGTGTTAACATTCTTAAAAGAAAGAAAGAAAGAGTCACATTCATTCATTCTGTATCTTCTAAATCTCTTTTTGTGCTACATCGGAAGTGAGCAGTTCTTGGTTCTTTGCAGAAAGTTAGTCAACTCCATTAAGATGATTATAATAAAAAAGACAAATAATAACATATGTCAGCTAGAATGTGGAGAAATTGGGACTATCCTACATCTCTCATAGGAATTTTAAATGGTGCAGCTTTGAAAAACACTTCAGCTCTTCAAAAAGTTTAAATATAAAGTTAATACATAACTAATCAATTCGACTCCTAGGTATATACTCAAGAGGATTAAAAACATATATTCACACAAAAACTTGTACACAAATGTTTATAGCATAATTCATAAAAAAAAAGCAGAAACAATGCAATGTCCATCAGCTGATGAAAGGAGTTTTTCAAATTTTGTCTAGCTATTCAATGGAATAATATGCTGCAATGAAAAAGTGGTGAAGTACTGTTATAGGCTGTAATTCTTTAAAACACGAGATGGAAGCCTGTTAGGAAATGCCATATGCTGCATGATTCTGTTTATATGAAATGCCCTTTATAAGAAAAATATGTAGAATAGTAAGTAGAGGACTGATATCTGGGAAGGGGTGTTGGAGCAAAATGGACAGGGGATGATGAAAATGTTCTAAATTGGTTGTGGTGATAGTTGCAAAATGCTGAGTAGTAATAAACAATAATTATATATGTAAATTATACCTCAACAATGTGTTAATAAGGAAAGGAAAAATAAGGGGTGAAGGGATTGAGACAGAAAGAAAAGTCCAGTTTGAAATTTCAGTTGCAAGTTTGATTTAAGTATGCTTCCTGGTCTCCCTGGTCTCCCTCCCACATGCAGGTGTTAAAACCTCAGTGTTATCAACCTATCAACAGCCACTGTAGCAAGAATTCTATCCCTGGCAAGGAGCTGACCCACATGGCACAGCAGATCTCTCCTGTCTGGCCCACTGCTCCCCTCAGCTGAGCATTTCAGTAGATCTGCCTGTTCTGCAACCCACTCTGTCTCTGGTGACTCTTCTTATCCCCTGCCTTTGGCCTAGACCCCAGCTCTTACATGCTTAAATAAATAAAAATAAATAAATCTTAAGAAAATAAAAGTTTCCCTTTCTCAGTGCAGAGCTCAGTTTGGGAAGATGAAAGTTGTGGAGATGTGTGCTGGTGACGTACACAGTGGGTGTACAGCAATGTGAATAAACTACGGACACTGACTTATACACTTAAATAACTGAAGTGGTAAATTTACAGTATGTGTATTTTACTGCATAAAATCAAAGGCCTTTTTTTTTTTTAAAGTGTTGTGTACTGGTTGTTACAGTCTGTAATGTTAAATACTCTGATTTAGAGAGACATCTTGTCCGCTTGGGGGGAGCTATGGAAAAGGCGTTTAGCTCTTACGTGACCCAGTGAAGAGAAAACACCTTCCTGCCTCTGAATGGCCATGGCACCTCTCAATCACAGATGGCACCAAGCTGCTTGGAATTAAGACTACACATCTTTCTTCTTCCTTTTTAAGATTTATTTTTATTTATTTAGATATACAAGAACTGAGGTACAGGCCAGAGGTACAGGTGAAAGGATTCACCAGAGACAGAATGGGGAGAAGAGCAGGCGGATCTATTGAAACACACTGCTGAGGGGAACAGCGGGCGAGACAGAGAGGTCTGCTGCTCCATGTGGGTCAGCTCCCTGGCTGGGGATTGAACTTGTGCTGCAGTGATTGGTGATAGCTTGCTGGCACTGAGGCTTACCCCCTGTGCCACTGGGGAGGCCCTAAAAACTGTATTTCTTAGACTTCCTTGCATCTTGTGTGGCCACATCACAATATTCTGGCTAATGGGATTGATGTGCAAGTATCCCCTTCTTAAAAGACTTTTAAGTGAATTAACTCCTTCCTGTGCATTCTTTTTTTTTTTTTTTTTAAGATTTATTTATTTATTCACACAGAACTGGGGTACAGGCCAGAGATGCGGAGGGTGAGAGGATTCATCAGAGACAGAGTTGGGAGCAGACAGGCAGATTACTGAAATACACTGCTGAGGGGAGCAGTGGGCGGGTCAGGAGAGGTCTGCCGCGCCATGTGGATCTCCTCCTGGGCAGGCGGGAATCGAACTCATGCGGAAGTGGCTTAAGCTTCTTAGTGCTGTGCTTTAACCCGCTGCACCACCAGGGAGGGCCCTCCTGTGCATTCTTAATAAACCTTGTATGTGATCTTTCATGTCTCTCTAGTCCTTTCTGGGGTGTCTATCTGGCCTCTTGCATTAAGCATGGTGGAACACAAAAACAAAACAAAAGCTTGTGTTCTGACAATAGATCCTTGGATCACCATCCAGACACAGTTGGTTTGAACTTGTCTGCATTTACACAAAAACCTAATCCAAGCAAACAAAATTTGTTTTATAATCTGTCTTTCCTACAGCCTTTAAGCTCCATGAGAACAAGATCCCATCAACCCTGACTGTTCTGTTCATAGATGAATTGTGAACACCCAACAGCAGAGAAGATCTTTCATAGTGGGGTGAATGAAAAAATGAGGGCACTGAGGGCCAGGGCAGTGATTACCCAAGGTCACTAACAATCTCTCGTAGGAGAAGGTTGGATTCCTGTCCTCCTTCCCTTAGGAGACCATGCGTCTAACACTCTACTCCACTAACCAGGCTTCTTCTCTGAGTAAGTCTTTCTTCTGATCATTCTACTTTCTTTTTAAGATGTATTTCTTTGTGCATACAGAACTGGGGTATGGGTCAGAAGTGCAGGGTGGTGAGAGGCTTCACCAGAGACAGAGTTGGGAGCAGAACAGGCAGATTGATGAAGTACACTGCTGAGGGGAACAGCAGGCAAGGCAGGAGAGTCCTGTTGCGCCCTGTGAGAGCAGAAGAAGGCAAGGCTGGTCCTTCCTGGGAGGTCCTAAGTAGATTTAGAAAGATGGGTTGGTGTTCTCTGGCCGGAGATTGAACTTGTGCTCAAGTGGCCACGGAGCTTCATAGTGCTGCACTTTAACCTGTTGCACCACCAGGGAGGGCCCTGATCTTTGTACTTTCATGGAGGACTGACAGTCTTGAAATACTTGCAGTTCCTCAAATACATTTTGCTGTTTCATGGTTTTGGGTCTTTGCCCAAGCTTTTCTGTCTGCTTGGAATGCCATACCTTTCCAGCCCCTAAACACCAACCCATCTTTCTAAATCCACCTAGCACCTCCCAGGAAGAGCCAACCTTGACTTCCTCTTTGCTCCCACTATAGTCTGTACAGATTCTTACCACATTGTTGATAATCATTTACTGTCCTATAAACCACAATAAATTCACACCATTGTTCTCCCTGTGTGATCTCTCAGGATAAGAACTGAGTTTTGTTTGACTCTAAAGTCCCAGGGCCTGGAATATCGTAGAAGATGTCTCAAATGTTTATTGAATTGCCATGATGTGGACCCCAGTTTACAGGAGGAAGAGCTGTTACACATTTCCTTGTAATTGGAGCTAAAATACAAGCCTCTTGGCCTCAGTTTGTGGGTTAATTTGCTAGAGCTGCTGTAACAAAATACCACAAACTGATTGGTTTGAACAACAGAAAGTTATTGTTTTGGAAGCCAGAAGTCTGAAATCCCGGTGTTGACAGCATTGGTTTCCTTCTTAGGAATATAAGGGAGAGTCTGTTCCATGACTTTCTGTTAGCTTCTGGTGGTTTGCTCACTATCCTTGGTGGTCCTTGGCTTCTAGAATCATCACTCCTGTCTCTTTCTTCATCTTCATATTGTGGACTCTACATGTGCATCTCTGTCTCCAGATTTCCCCAACCAGTCATATTAAACTAAGACCTCATTTTAATTTGATTACTGTGTGAAGCCCCTATGTCAAATAAGACCCCAATTTGAGATATTGAAGGTGAGCATTTCAGAACATGAGTTTTAGGAAGGGAGAATTTAGCTCATCACAGTTTCTCAAATGCAAATAAAGGTCTCAGCCTGGTTGGATGTTTAGGTCACTTCTGCCTCAATATCCAGGGAGACTGGCTAAGGTCAAAGAAGTTGTGTCTGCAGCTGGAATTCAAATCCAGATTGGCCTGACTCCAAACCCCCAGCTTTTAAATTGGTACAGATTTTCAATGCATTGTTCACAGGGAAGGAACCTTCAACTTCATGGTCACACAGACCTCTGTTCTGGGGTCAAAGTAACCAGTCATGCCCCGTATCTGCAGCTGTTCTGAACTCCCTTCAGCCATCCTTTAGCCAAGTGCTCTGCCTCAACCAGAACTGTAGCAAGGAATTCATGGTCAAGAACTCACCAGCTGTCTACCTATGCCACCCTCAACAGGGAGGCAGTGAAGCCCAAAGCCTCTGCCTTTGCCAATGACTAGATTACCACCCCTCCCCTCCTTAATGACTTGGGTGCAGAAATAATACAGAAAGAGGTTAAGAGCTTGGCCCCTGGAGTCATACAGATATGAGTTCAAATCCCATTACAAACTTGATGAACCTCATTTAGTTTTTTCCCCAAGCCTCAGCTTTTCTACTAATAAAATGGGGATACTATGTGCTCCAAAGGACTATTGTGAAGACTGAATAATATGTGTCCAGCACTCAGCCCAGTACCTGGCAATAGCAAACACTCCAAGAAAATTATTATCATTAGTATGCACAAAAAAATGTTAGCTGTTGTTTTCTCCTACCCCTTTGGGTTCTTCCTTGTTGGACAAGAGGTCAAATTAACATCAGCCAGATGAGTCAGATAAAATAGTAAACTTGATGGCCATCTATATGGAAAAATCTACATGGATATAAATTCTAAATTGGACAACATAAGTGTATTTGTTCTGACCTAAGAAAAGGAAGAGGGCCCTGGGGCTTCAAGAAGAGTGATTCATATGACAAAGGCCCAGATCTTTGTCCTGCCATCTAGATAAGTTTCTCTAATAGAATGTTTTTTCTGGAGATAGCCCTAAGTCTGGCTAATGCTCCCAATCTTCATTCTTCTGGTTAGTTAAGGGAGGGATAATAGTTTCTCTTTGGCCTGTGGGGCCCTTATTGACCTCGGCTTGGAATAACCCACATGCCAATGTGACACATCTTTGGAAAGACCTGCCATGAGTATCTTGGGAAGGATTATCTAAACATCTTGAGGATCTCTACCCTCACTACTGTTATTAAAAGCCAAAATGTAAGTCTTTCTTTTAAAGATTTTATTTATTTATGCATACAGAAATGGGGTACAGGCCAGAGGTGCAGGGGTGGTGAGAAGATTCACCAGAGACACAGTGGAGAGCAGAACAGGCAGATTGACAAAGTACACTGCTGAGGGGTTCAGTGGGTGAGACAGGAGAGGTCTGCCATGTGATTCACCTCTGGGGCAGGGATCGAACCTGCACTGCAGAGGCCAGGGCTTGGATTAGCTTCACTGTGCAGCTCTCCAACTTGCTTTGTCAGCAGCGAGGGCTGAGGCAGAGTCTTAATAGATGTTCTGCCTTTATGATTATTAACAAATGCTTGTTGATGCTTACTTCCTTAGGAACCAAGGACAAAGATGTAAGATACTGTAGTGTCTTCTAGAAAACAACCTCAAAAGGAAAGACTCAAATGAATTTGACCTACTTAGTTAGCTTCCTTACGCCTCAGCTTCCTATTTGGAAATGAGGGTATACTTATAATCTAGACTAGGAATAGAGTTTCTTCAAACCACACTGTCCTAACCACCTTGACCTACTACCCTATCTGTTACCATTCAACAGAGGCAAAAATTTTCTTAAAGAGTGTGCATGTGGGGGTATTGCAGTTTAGCACAAAGACTCAAATTCTTAGTCTTGGGATCTAAAAAAGGCTTTAAATATCACAGTCGAGAGGGGCTTCCCTGGTGGCCTAGGAGTTCAGTCTCAATGCAGCCACTGCTATGGCCTGATTTTCGAGGCCTGGTCAGGAAGCTAACCCATGTATGGCAGAGAAGACCTCTTCTGTCTCACTTATTGCTCCCCTCAGCTGTGTATTGCAGGAAATCCACTTGTTCTGCTCCCTACTCTGTCTCTGGTGAATTCTCACTCACACACACACCTCTAGTCTACACCCCAATTTTCTATACCAAATAAATAATTTTTTAAAAATCAGAGTGATTTTCTAGAAAACCACAGCTTTAGACTGCAAGAGTTAGACATTTGAGAGAGCAAGGGAATTGATCAAAATTTACATATCACAGGGAAAATCTAGAGATCCAGATCATCAAGTTCATCCCCTAAACTATGACATAAAAATTATTATAAAATAAAAGAAGAGCTGGGCCCTCCCTGGTGGCGCAGCGGGTTAAAGCACAGCACTGAGAATCTAAAAGCCGCTTCCGCATGAGTTCGATTTCCGCCTGCCCCGGAGGTGACCACATGGTGTGGCAGACCTCTCCTGACCCACCCAATGCTCCCCTCAGCAGTGTACTTCGTCGGTCTGCCTGTTCTGTTCCCCACTCTATCTCTGGTGAAGCCTCTCTCACCGCCCCTGAGCCTCTGGCCTTTACCCCAGTTCTGTGTGCACAAATAAAATAAATAAATAAATAAATAAATAAATAAATAAATAAATAAATAAATAAATAAATAAAAGAAGAGATACTTTTCCACCTCTTAACCACTGTAAGTCAGACTCTGGGCAGAAAGAAGAGGATCAGAATCAAGACATTGCGCCCCAAACCCACAGACTCTTGTGGAACTTACTGGAACATATGACTCTGAGAGCAGGGATTCAGTCATGCCCACTGCTGTATACTCAGGGTCTAAATTACCACCTGACGGGCCTCCCTGGTGGCACAGGAGTTAAAGCTTCAGCACTATCAAGCTATTGCCAGCCAGTAGAATAGTAGATCTGGCTGTTCTGCTCCCCACTCTATCTCCGGTGAATCCTCTCACCCCTGCACCTCTGGCCTATACCCCAGTTCTGTGTGCATAACTAAATAATACAGACACACATAAGACCTACCACCTGGGGCAGAATGAACTCTATAAATATTTATTTTATGTATGTGTGGAGGGTGGATGATGTTTGGTTGCTAGAATCCTCATACTGGTTGAGGAGAAATCCACCAGTGAAGGGAATTTGTATCTCACCTCCCATGCTTAGGCCACTAAGCTTTGAATCCTCTTCCATTATGGCACCTGAGAAGTGGAGTCCCCTGTATGACTGGGCCCCAGGGCACCTTCAACGAGTCCAGAACGTTCCAAAGCGACGCCGCAAGATCCGGAGGAGTAGCCAGGGTCATTTCCCATCCCTAAACTTTAACTTTGCTGTCTGTAAAAATAAAAATACTTATTTCTTATCATTGTGATAAGTAATTTACATCTTGGTCCTCCCTGGTGGTACAGTGGGTTAAAGCACAGCACTATGAAGCTGTCGGCAGCCACTGTAGCATGAGTTTGAATCCCGGCCAGGGAGTGACCCGCATGGCGCAGCAGACCTCTCCTGTCTAGCCCCTCTTCTCCTCAGCAGTATTCTTCTTCAATCTCCTGTTCTGCGCCCTGATGTGTCTCTGGTGAATCCTCTTGTCACTCCTGAACCTCTGGCCTATACCCCGGTTCTGTATGCATAAATAAATAAATCTTAAAAAAAAATAGGCAGCAAGCCAGATTTGACCCTTGAGCTAAACACATGTCATGGAATGATTCTTAGTTTTCACATGGACAGGATGAGGTGAATGCTGAAGCTACCCGTGTTTGACACAGGAAGAAGCTGAGACAATCCTGAAGAGGTTAAGCAACCTGCCCACAATTATTAAGTGATTGAACTGAAATTTCGAACCTGGGCAGTTTGTTTCTGGAGTCTGCAAGCTTAACCACTTTGTTGTGCAACAGACCCAATACACATGTAGGGTTTGACATTTGCGTGTATTTATTTGCATGTGGTTGCCTCCCTTTCTTCTGTCAGGGATGCCAAGCTAAAAAAATATTTCCAGCATAGCATAAGTACAAAGAGAGAGGGAAACACTGTCTTTCAGGCCAAGGCCAGTCTCCGCCCTCCTCTGCCTGTGAATATATTATCCAGGATCTGGTTCTTCCAGAGAAAACCACATGTGATCCTGGGCTAGTTGCCAAATCCCAGAATGTTAAAGTCAAGCAGGAGCAGAGGTGACAAGGCTGTAAGAGATCATGGAAAGACCTTCCTGCTGCTTCTAGCAGCCCTCTGTGCACCTCAGCACTGGCCATTCGCACCAACTGAATCCCCTGCAAAACTCCCGGACCTTTCCATTGCTAGTCTGTGGTGACAAGTGGGTCTCAGTGAAAGAGTGAAAGTTCTGGAGTCAGGCTTCTTTCTCCCCCTGCCAATCCTGACTCACCACTCACAGCACTGGGGCCCTGGTCAAGTCGTGTTACTGCTCTGTGCCTCAGTTTCCTCCATTGAAAAATGGAAATAATAAATCCCAGCTGTTTTAAGAATTTAAAGTATTTGTATGTCAGTGATTATCACTGAGGGGCAGGGAATGAGGGATGATCATGTCTTGAGAATTTTAATAACTAAATATTTGATGATGATCCCTGTGGGAAAATGATGTATAGATAATTATCCTATGTAATATACGCATATAAACCAGCTAGATATACGATATAAGCAAAGTACCTATGGAGAGCAATCAATCCATTTGTCTGTTTACCTGTTTATACAGTCCACTGGAAGAAATGGCCCAGAGGATCGCTGTCCTTGAACAATTCCCACTGTGGCTTACCGTGGGAGGCCGGGCGGCATTTGCTGTGGTGGAAATAGAGTGCTTGTGCAGGTGACACAGCCAGGTGGGATTGGGAACCTGTAATTGCCAGGTAGGGGTGATAGACACTGGCAGTAGCAGGAACCCAGAACAAAGGGTCGGTTTTAGGGATTAGTAAAGCTTGCCAGAGGGTAGACTGAAAGGTACTTTTCCACAACAGCAGTGGTATTTTTTTTTTCAAGATATAAGGAAAAGAGCTCTTTGTTTGATGATGTGTTTGTGTATGTCAACTTTTCTAGCAGGGAATTCAGGACCATAGTAGTTAATGACCCGCTGGTCACTCATGGTTAGGAAGGGGCAATCCTCAGAGAGGCTGGATTCTTGTCTAGTTTCCTTCCATATTTAAATAGTAAAAGGAGTGGCTTCCCTGGTGGCTCAGGGGATAAAGACAGCATTATCAAGCTATTGCTAGGTGAATTCAAACCCTGACTGCCAGGGAGATGACCCACGTAGTGCAACAGACCTCTCCTGTCTCACCTGCTGCTCCCCTCAGTAGTGTATTTCATACATCTGCCTGTTCTGCTTCTCTATCTCTGGTGAATTCTCTCACCCCTCCCCACCTCTGGCCTACACCCCAGTTCTTGTATGCATAAATAAATCTAAAAATAAAAGGCAATATGAGAAGATACACAGGAATAAGTTTATAATGTGGGACTGTAAAAGGTATTCTTAATGGACACAAAGCCAGAAGCCATGATGTAAAAAATGGATGAATTTGATGAGAAAAAAATACGGATGTATTCCTAGCACCTGGAAGAGTGCATGGAACAGTTGATCTCTGATAAATATTTAACACCCTCAATGGAATTTTACATTCACATTTGTTTAGGCACAGAAATTCTACTTCAAGTCTCACCAGCGACTTTGTGTTCTGAAAAAGAGCCCAGAACTAAGTGAGGCCTCCCTGGTGACTCAGGGGTTAAGTCTCAATGATATCACAAAGTCTCAGCGCTCTTATCACTAAATCTGAATTCCATCCCTGGCCAGTGAGGTGACCCACCTGGCAAAGTAGATTTCTCCTGTCTTGCCCAATATTCCCCTCATCAGTATAGTTCAGTGGATCCGCCTGTTCTACTCCCCACTCTGTCTCTGGTGAATCCTCTCACTCCTGCACCTCTGGCCTGTACTCTTTCTTCTATACACTCACAAAAGACAAACAACAGATTGGGAGCAAATATTTATATACATCCAGTATATATACCTCTATATGTGTGTGTATACATATTGTGTGTATACATACATATATATATATATATGTATGTATGTATGTATGTATGTATGTATACACACACACATAGTACAGGTACAAAGAAACTATAAACAATCATAATTAAAAAAAGAAGAATACACATAGGCAATTCACAGAAGAAATGGCCAAGGAAAATAGAATGATGTTTAAAATCTCTATGCAAAGTTTAGAAAAATCCAACAAAAGAAACAATTTCATTGGTCTTAAAAATTGAACAGAAGGTGAATGATAACCAGTAATGGCATGTGTACCTTTATTAGTGGATTTAAAATGGGTCAACGATGTTGGAAAGCAGTTTGTCTGAACATACTCATATTTGAATTATTTACCTTCCTTCCTTCCTTTCATCCCAAATAATGTGAGGCACATGACAGAAAGGCCCTTTTCTATCAAATTTACAGATGTATTCCCAGCAACTGGAAGAGTGCATGGAACAGTAAATCTCTGATAAATATTTAACACCCTCAATGAAATTTTACATTCACATTTGTTTAGGCACAGAAATTCTACTTCAAGTCTCATCAGTGAGAAATACTTTCTTAGGGGACAAGGATATTTCTATAAAATATTTATTGAAGCATTATGAAATAGTGAAAAGAAAATGCAAACATAATAAATGTTCCCCAATAAGGAAGATGCAGGGGGGAAATACATTATGAAATACTTTGCGCTATTAAAAGGAATGCAATAGAACTGAACTTACACTCTGATATTTCACTGAATTAATAAAACCAGTTATGCTACAGCTGATGTCAGGTGAGACAGGGCTTTAATATTTGGCATTTTTATTTTCCATTTATTTATTTTTAAAGATTTATTGATGCATACAAGAACTGGGGTACAGGCCAGGGGTGTGGGGGGGGTAAGTGAGAGGATTCACCAGAGAGAGAGTGGGGAGCAGAACAGGCAGATGCACTGAAACAGACTGCTGAGGGGAGCAGCAGGCAAGACA